>NC_044032.1:486181174-486782202 GCF_901765095.1 Microcaecilia unicolor | reverse complement strand
CGGCATTGATTATAGAGGTCTTGGTCCCAAGTGATTACTTGGTGAATGCTATTTATTTATTTATTTGTGATATTTATATCCCACATTATCCCAAACAAGTTTGAGTTCAATGTGGCTTACAATAAAGAGGATAGGACTCCAGATTTATAATACAGGATCATAAACATATTGGGATACCTAAATACAGTATCATAAACATATCGGGATAGCTATGGATGTTTAACATTTAGAAAATCTATTATGAATAAGAAATTGTACATGAAGCAAAAAGAAGGTTAATGGTAATTAGAGTAATAACCAATTCAGGTAATAATTGTTTGAGATATGGTTGTTCTTTGTGAGATTTTGTTTGAATAGGAAAAATTAGAGGATTTTGCAAAATCTAGTATATTCCTATATATTTCTTATTTTAGGTGGTAAGGAGTTCCACCATTTGGTTCCTAGGTAGGTGAATTTTGCAGAGTGGGCAATTTTGTAGATCACGTTTTTGTAATTTGGAGAGAGAAGACCTTCAAGTACCAAGGAATGCAGATTGAGACCAAGAAAATGTGTCAGAAAGATACAGAAATATTTCCCATTGTTTTGGATGCCACAGGCTTTGTCAGGTTTTTAAGGCAGAAACTAGGTTTGTGAGCCCTTAGGCCACTGCCAAGGAGCAGCAGTGGCAGGCAAAACCACCCCACACCAGAGACAAGGCAGAACTCTGACTGAAACAGCTAGACTTCACCTGCACTTGACCGCCCTTCCCCAGGAGTTGAGCCCCTGGGTGTAGGCGGCCAGCAGGACTTACCGGACAGGGCAGGAACTGAATACCAACTAGGCTGAACAGAGACTGAGGGTCAGAGGGGAAAGGAATATACATGGGCAGCAAGGCAGGAAACTGGGCTAGGAGTCACAGACAGACAAAACTACACAAAACAGGAAATGGACAAGCTAAAGGACAGGAACTGAAAGCTGACAAGCAGCCACTGAAACAGGGTACAAACACTAACAGAAAAGAGACAGGACTGAAAGCTGCAGAGCAGCCACTAAGCAAGAGACACAGACAAACAGAAACTAGACCAAGAATACAAACCAGAAACAAGACTAAGAAATAAGTGTTAAGATATAATACAGCCAGAGACCCCCACTGGAATAGTGGAGGGCTGAGTCATAGAGCTCAGGCTACTAGAGACACTGGCCAAGTCAGAAATCTGATGGCTAGCATAGCTAGGAGCTTGCTGGAAAAGCATGGCCTAGTTTTTAGCCCAGATTGTGGCCTAAATGATCTAGACTGGAAAAGTTAGGTCAAGAAAATATGAAACAAAATGGAGATCAGAAAACAAAATGGAAACTCTAAAGTGTCAGTTACAAAGTGGATTTTCCCCAATATCCCCATTTGAGTTAGAAAAAACTTGTTTTTCTGAAGTATCTGCAGGTGCACGGAAATAGTTGAGAAAGAAAGGGTGGCAACTTTCCAGTTGAGCAAGATTGTGGTCAGCTAGTTTGGAATAAACAAGTCTAACATAAAAGTAAATGGGTTCCATTAGTTTGAATAGGACCATGAGGGTATAAAAGACATGGAGATTTTGGGCGTGTTAGAAGATCTCCTGATGTGCTAGACTGAGGTGCTGTCTGTCCGGCCGATCACCCCATCTGCTTGTACACCTGATCCTGCTGTATTATTGTGGTAAGCTATAATAAAGCTGATTATTCTTGCAACCTGTTCCCTCACTGTTTCCAATAGAATATCTAGAAACTTAGTTAAACTCTTGGGGTAAAAATGGTTAGTAAGATAATACCTGAGCACACATATACCGGTTGGGAGTCAGATAAGCGCAAACACCTCATGGATGACAGCCTTCAGAGGAACCTCTCTGGTAGATGGCCATCTGGCCAATCTACTACAGGTGGTCCTCAGGGGTCTGTCTAACCCAAATAAAAACATAAGCAATAAACCTAAGCTAAACTACACACAGACTAACTAGAATCAGACAAGGAACTATACAAGAAAACAGACTAGGCAGAAGTGCAACAAAGCACCAACAAACCAGGGACCTTAGATGATGCAAAGGCAAACACAGAAGTTTCCAGGTGATTAATAAAGTCCATCAGCTGCTGAAGCTCAGCTGCAGGAATCACATGGCAGCTATGGGTGCTGTTCAGGCACAAACAAGAGAAGCAAGTCTGGCAGGCCGGAAGATCCGGACCGGACTGGGCTGAAGTGTGGAACAGGGGACAGTCCATAGCAGCTAACGGTTTTGGCCACCAGAGGGCTAGGTGAGCACAAACAAGGAAACATTCACATACGTGACAGCTGGATCAAAAAGAACTTCCAAGTGCACCTGGATAAATTGCCTATCCATATTACATCTTATTGAACGTCAAAAGGAAGCTTTCTTTGGCACAATACAAGTACTGCGGCGAGTGTTAACAATAAATTTGAGATACCGAAATCATACTCCAAATACCCTGGCTTAGGGGTGAGGTTCATTACTCTCATGGTATGCGCAAAAATAACTCATTTGGAGACATTGCCCCCTGAGGTATCCCCCTCCTATCTGTCCTCTGCCACTGTTCCCATTTGCTCATCCCAGACTTCTGCAATCACAGCTGATGATTGACTGCACATTCCATTGGTATATTCCACAAGACTAGATACAACCAGGTGGTATGCCTTTTACTGTGTGGCCCCTTCCTTATGGAATGCACTTCTGGTGCCCCTTTGACTTGAGTTTTCTTACCCTAAATTTTGATGCTGCTTTTAACTCCTAACCCTTACTCACTTGTTCAGTACCCTTATTTTATCATCCCCACCTTAGTAATTCCCTTATCTCTTATTTGACCTGTTTGTCCTAATTAGATTGTAAGCTCTGTTGAGCAGGGACTGTCTCTTCATGTTCAAGTGTACAGCGCTGCATACATCTAGTAGCACTATAGAAATCATAAGTAGTAGTAGTAGAAATTCAAGGCCACATGAAAGACTCATCTATTTAAATTAGCTTTTGGTGAGGCTGTAAGAAGGTGTGATGTGAATGCAGGATGCCTTAAGCCTCTACCGTGTTCTGAATGATTGGAAATTAATTTTAATATCTGCCTGAATAATTATGCCTTTTTGTTATGCTGGTAGACTACTTTATGGTTTAATGGAAAAGCTCTTATATTCTGCCTCTCTCTGTGGAGCACAATAAAAAACATTTATAATAAAGAAACATATGATTGTTTTCTGTCCTTTTTGAGCTTATTTTCGAAAGAGATTGCCGGCCATCTTCCGACACAAATCGGGAGATGGCCGGCGATCTCCTGATCCCGGCCAAATCGGTATAATCGAAAGCCGATTTTAGCCGGCCCAAACTGCTTTTCGTCGCGGAGCCGGCCAACCTTCAAGGGAGGGTACAGAAGGTGGGGGCGTGGTTACGAGATAGCCGGCTTCACCCCATAATGGAAAAAAGATGGCCGGCTCAGACAAGCATTTCACCGGCTGCACTTGGACCATTTATTTTTAGGTCTAAGTCACAAAAAAGTGCCCCAATTGACCAAATGACCCCCAGAGGGAAACAGGGATGACCTCCCCTTACTCCCCCAGTGGTCACCAACCCCCTCCCACCCAACAAAAAAAAAAGTTTTTTTGCCAGCCTGAAATGTCATACCCAGCTCCCTGACAGCAGTATGCAGGTCCCTGTAGCAGTATTTAGTGGGTGCAGTGCACTTCAGGCAGGTGGACCCAGGCCCATCCCCCCCCCACCTGTTCCACTTGTGGTGGTAAATGGGAGCCCTCCAACCCCCCCCAAACCCACTGTACCCACATGTAGGTGCCCCCCTTCACCCCTTAGGGCTATGGTAATGGTGTAGAGTTGTGGGGAGTGGGTTTTGGGTGGGATTTGGGGGGCTCAGTACCCAAGGTAAGGGAGCTATGCACCTGGGAGCTATTTTTATTTTTTTTAATTTCAATTTCTAGAAGTGCCCCCTAGGGTGCCCGGTTGGTGTCCTGGCATGAGAGGGGGGCCAGTGCACTACAAATGCTGGCTCCTCCCACGACCACATGCCTTGCATTTCGCGAGTTTGAGATGGCCGGGCCCGGTTTCCATTATGGCTGAAAAACGAAGCCAGCCATCTCCTCTAAACCCGGCAATCGATTTAGTCGGCCCCAACTGTATTTTGAAATACGGTTGGCTCCGCCCCCTTGCGGAGCCGGCCTCGAAGATGGCCGGCCATTTATTTGGCTGGCGCCGTTCGATTATGCCCCTCTTTGTTTCTCATTTCAATTTGATGATGAGGTTTCTTTCTGATTGATTTTAGTCTGTACACCACCTTGTTTATGCCTTCAAGACAGGCGGTATATCAAAAGTAATAAACCACATTGAGAGACCATATTTGTTATTATAAGAACGTAAGTATTGCCATATTGGGACAGACTGAAGGTCCATCAAGCCCAGCATCCTGTTTCCAGCTGTGGCCAATCCAGGTTACTTAAAGGGTTTGATCAATTATGTTCCATGTTCTCCCAAATTAGAATGAGGTCTTTTATCATCTCTACCTCTAACCCCCCTGTTTACAAAGCCAGGTGGCAACACAGGGGGTTCTCTCGGCATTAGCAAACGGCAGCTGCTAGCGCAGCTTAGTAAACAGGAGGGTAAATCTGTTACTGAATAATCTTATGGTGCAGCAAGTAGTTGATGGTTTTTGTTATCTGAACCCTGCACTCCATCTGTTATGCATGTATGGGATGGAAAATGAAGACTTTGGTTTGACATTCATTCATGGTATTTCTGAAAATATTTTTTATAATCCAGACCAATTATGAACATAAGGAACAGGAAGTTTATTATTTTTTTATTTGCAAGTTTGAATAAATTAGAGGAACTCGCTGTAACTAAGTTACCTCAGTATGACTCCAGCTATAGCTGTGTCTGTAAGGTCATTCTATCTACAGAGATGCTTGACCAACTGGATAATGAGGGCTGTGATTTTTGTGAGGGTTATGCATCACTCAAAATAGCAGACTTTGTTGACAGGTCCATCTGTTCAGTCTCAGTAATATCTACTGAAAGAACAACAGTTTGAGGAATTAGTAAATATGTTCATGGCCAAAACTAAAATAAACATGCTATAACAATATATATGGAACCTGTCTGTTGCCACCATTATTAGGCACCTTGTCCTCAATGCTTAGAAGACCTGAAAAATCAGATGGAAAATTTGTTTTTATAGCTTAAGAAGTTGGCGATTAATTCTTAAAAGTCCCTAATGTGTTAAATAGTCGATATTTTTGACTCTAGTTTTAGTTACTGTGGCAGATGGCTCCTTGCCCTTGTGTCCTTGCCACTTCCAAACTAGCCATTGTTTTATGTGTGAGCAAAGGTTTTTATAATATTATCCCAGGGGTTACACATGTACAAAGTATATGTGGTGTCAAAACAATGAGAATTTTCATGTGACATGCATGTCTCGGTGTATTCTTGAGCAGAGTTTGGATAGAGAACAAACAGTGGCATCACTAGACAAAAGTATTTTGGGGGAGCATGGGGATGCAACCCATATATTGGGGGGAGGCAAGTCAAAGTTACATTTCTGTACATCGTACATCATACCCCTCCCCTCCCCCTTTTCAATCAGCTATAAAAGATATAAGTCCCAAAGGCCTTAGAAACCACTGTATCCAGTTTCAGCCCCACAGAGAACAAGTATTATTTCATAGAACCATTCAATGAATTCTTCCATATGGGAATGAGGTCTGGATATTATAGAGCAGTGGTTCTCAATCCAGTCTGGTTTTCAGGATATTCACAATGAATATGCATGAGACTGATTTTCATAACAAGGGGGCAGTGTATGCAAATCATGCATATTCACTGAGGATATACTGAAACTCTGACTAACTGGATGTGTCTCGAGGACTGGGTTTTTATTTATTTATTTAATTTATTTATTTATTTATTTATTGCATTTGTACCCCGCACTTTCCCACACATAGCAGGTTCAATGTGGCTTACATAGCAAGTAGAATTACAAAATCTAGTAAGGAGAATATTACAAACTGTAGTAAACATAGTAATAGTATGGTTTTAAGAATATGTGAATTAACATTGAGAGATAAGCAAGGGGAAAAGAGATTGGGAGTGGTATGGTGTAGGGAAGATTAAGAAGAAAAGACTGGGGGATGAGCATAAGTAGATTGGGAGACATGGTCTGAAGTATAATCATCATCAAAACTGGAGTAATGTGGGTGGGTCTATAAGGTTAAGTTGGGTCATTAGGGTAAACTTTCTTGAAGAGATGGGTCTTCAACATTTTTCTGAAGGGTAGATAGTCGTTAATTGTTCGGATGAATCTTGGTAGAGCGTTCCAGAGCTGGCTGCCCAAAAAGGAGAAACTGGATGCGTAAGAGGTTTTGTATTTGATTCCTTTGCAGTTGGGAAGGTGCAAATTGAGTTAAGTACGTGAAGACATTGATCTGCTTCTGATTGGGAGATTAATCAGGTTATTCATGTAGCTAGGAGAATCTCCGAATATGATCTTATGAACCAGTGTATGGGCTTTGAAGTTTATTCTTTCTCTGATGGGGAACCAATGAAGCCTCTTTCGGAGAGGTGTTGCGCTTTCAAATTTTGATTTGCCAAAGATCAGTCTGGCTGCTGTGTTTTGGGTAGTCTGAAGCTTTTTCAGGATTTGGGTCTTGCATCCTAAGAAAACACTGTTACAGTAGTCTGCGTGGGTGAGTACTGTGGATTGTACCAGGTTCCGGAAAGTATCCAAGGGAAGATATGATTTAACTCGTTTCGGTATCCACATCATGTTGAACATTTTATTCGTGATGGATTTAGCGAGGTTTTTGAATGATAAATGGTTATCAATCGTTACTCCAATAATTTTTAGGTTGTCAGATATGGAGAGTTTAATGTCAGGGATACTGAGAATAATTGGGAGGAGTGGAGAGTATTGAGATGAAAGGACTAAGCACTGTGTTTTCTCTTTGTTTAATTTCATCTTAAAAGCATTAGCCCAAGAGGATAGGATGGTCATGCCAGTAGTAAATTTATTGGAGATTTCTGATAAATTGGATTTGAAGGGGATAAATATGGTGACGTCGTCAGTGTAGATGAAGGGATTAAGGCCATGTTTGGTTAGTAACCTGGTTAGGGGAATCATCGTGAGGTTGAAGAGTATCGGGGAAAGTGGAGATCCCTGTGGTACCCCGCATTCTGATGACCATGGGGATGATATGTTTGTAGTCCCTTTGACTTGGTAGGATCTTGTGGTGATGAAGCTTTTTATCCAGTTGATGATATTGCCGCCAATCCCAAGTTTGTCTAGAAGTTTAGTTAGGATAGTATAGTATGATCTACCATGTCAAAAGTGCTGGATAAGTCAAATTGTAGGAGGAGGATGTTGTTACCAATTGCTATTTCTTGTTTGAATTTGGATATTAAGGTAAGATGGACCGTTTCTGTGCTATGGGCAGAACGGAAGCCCGACCGCGACTCATGTAGGATGGAGAATTTCTGAATATATTCGTTAAGTTGCGAGGTCACTCTGTTTTCCATCAGTTTAGTAGTTAGAGGGATGGAGGCAATTGGACGGTAGTTGGTAATATCGTTTGCAGGTTTCTTTGGGTTTTTTGGTATAGGTGTTAGTAATATCTTGCCATGTTTGGTGGGGAAGGAGCCTCGTTGGAGTAGGAAGTTTATGTGTGTGGTGAGATCTGAAATAAAGCATATTGGAGCGCCTTTCAAAAGGTAGTTGGGACAGGGGTCTAGGTGGCAATAAGACCTGGAGAGTTTAGAGATAGTTTTGGTGACTTCTTCAGTGGTAAGGAGGGTAAAATTAGTCCAAAATTGGTCGGCCGGTGCTTCATCTAATCCAGGGTCCAGTTCGTCAAGAAAGGTGTCAACAGTGAAATTGTCTTGAGAAATCGATTTGCGAAGATTGATGATTTTGTCATTAAAGTATTTAGCTAACTGGTCAACAGAAGGAAGATTTGAAGGTGATGTTGTCACTGGATCTGTGTTTAGGAGATTTTTTATAAGTTGAAATTGTTTTTTTTATGTCTGTGCCAATCACTGTAATGTTTTGTGTATAATAGGCTCTTTTGGCTCGTTTGATGGCGTATTTGTAGTTCCTCTGTGATTGTTTCCATGCACTAAAGTTAAGGCTATTATGTGATTTACTCCATGTTTTTTCGAGTTTCCTTGTTTGTGACTTTAGGTTTTTCAGTAAGTCGTTGAACCATGGTGAAGGGTTACACTTAAGTACAGTCTTGGAGTGTAGAGGTGCAATTTTGTCCAAAATCATTTTGCATCTATTATCCTATGTTGTAAGGAAGAGATCTGAGTTCGGTTGTGTTGACCAGTTATTAGCGTAAATATGTTTCCCAAAATTATCATTATCAATCCGTCCTCTGGTGAAGATCGTTATAGGGTCATGTGATTTGGACTGGCCCTTTTTACGCCATTGTAAGGTTAGGAATGCTTTGTAATGATCAGACCGTGGCGTGGGAGACCAATCAGTGTCTGATATAATGAAATTTTGGTCGGTGGAGAATTTATAAGAGATAACATCTAATAAGTGACCCTTGATGTGAGTGGGTTGCGATGGAGGTAGGATGAGGTCACATAGGTACAGAAGATCCATGCATTCTCGGGTGTGGGCAGACTTGGAGTCCTCTAGATAGAGGTTTAGGTCGCCTAGTACAATTACATTAGAGTCGTTAATGCACAAGTTAGATATAAAGTCCATGAAGGTAGAGTGGTTGTGAATCCAGTTACAGGGGGGGTCTGTAGAATAGAATACAAGTTAAGTGGTTGCATAGTATAGGGCTATAGAGTTTAATTGAGGTGACTTCAAGTTGTGGGGTTATGCTTTCTGAGATGGGTTCCGAAGAGAAGTTGGGTCTAAAAATTAATGCTATACCTCCTCCAATTTTCTCTTTTCTAGGCCAATGTAAGATTTTGTAGCCAGGAGGGCATAGGTCAAGTATGATGGGATCTTTAGAGTCACGGATCCAAGTTTCTGTGATGAAAAGCAGGTCTAGGTTATCAGATTTAATCCAGTCTGTAATAATTTATTTATTATTTATTTGGTGCATTTTTACCCCACGTTTTCCCACATAAGCAGGCGTAATGTGGCTTACATTAAGTCAAAAGGATACAATTCAACACAGAGATGGCACAGAAACAGAATGTGACAGGAGGGGAAGGTACACAGAATGACACGGGTAAATGACAGGGGTGAAGAGCCAACAAGAGAGAGAGGTTAAACAGTGGAGGAGCCAGGGGAATAAGCCTTGGCGACTAAGAAGGTTTTTAAGGACTTCTTGAACTGTTAATGTTCGATGAGCTCCTTAAGCTGTCATGGCAGAACATTCCAGGATTGTGGACTGATGTAGGGGAAGGACAAAGCATAGAGAGTCTTGTATTTTACATGCCTGCAGGTGGGGTAATGAAGATTGAGGTAGGTCCTTGCAGATCTCGGGGCATTTCTAGATGGCAGATCGATTAGGTTAAGCATGTATTCAGGGGCTTCTCCATGTATTATCTTGTGTGTAAGTGAACAGATTTTAAATGTAATATGGTCTTTGACAGGCAGCCAGTTCAACTGAAAACGGAGTGGCTGAGCAGGAACAAAGCGAGATTTCCCCAGGATAATTTCATCTTTATTGACTATTGATCTGGCATTGATATATCCCACACGGATGGGTAAGTAAGGTTCGGTAGCATGAGATGACGGGTGAATATTTATAATTTGTCTTGTTTTTTGTGCTCTGGTTTTGGTTGTTTTAGACGTTTTCAATGTTATGATGTTTATTAAGTTATCTTCTGCTTTTGTTGAGACAGCTCCTGTTTTTAGTAATGACTGGTTGAGTGTTGATGGGTTTCTATGGTTGTGGACAGTTCGTGAAGATGTAATTGGCTTGGTTGGTCTTTTGTGGTAATGAAGAACTGGTATAATGTTGATTTCCGAAGGGAGGGCTTTGGAGGTAGCATGGATAAGAGCAAGTGACTGAATGACGATAAGTATTTTTAGGAAGATCATTTTGGTAAGCAATTAATGGTTAGTTTGAGGATAGGTGGGATTAGAATGGATTGGTCCTTGGTGGTTGACTGGGAAGGGGCACAGGAGAGTAGTGAATAAAAGAAATTGGAACTACAATTTGCTGTGAAAGTAACAGTAGGTTAAAGAAATAGGATTACAATGAAGTAACATCATTATATGGAGATGGGGTACAGGAGAGCAGTGGTTAATAGGACTTTTAAAATATAGCATCAAAATATACACAATCAGTGGGAAAGAAATTAACAACAGTGTAAGGAATGCAGTGGATTAATTAGTAGGACTGCCTGGAGATAGTATCATGCTATACACATTTGTCTGCATTAAAGTAAATAACTGTGTATATTTATAACTATCAGCAGCACTTGAATTCAGACTCCAGAGGTAAAGACAATGTCCACAAGATACCAGTAACACTCCTGATAAGCGCTAGTACTAGTGACACATCTGAAAGTCAAACAATATAGTTTATTTTCCGTGAAATTTGCCCTATAACTGAGGGATCAAGGACAAATAAGAAATGAAACAGGATTTGTGTCAATAAATCCTTAATTTGGACTCTTACTTGCATTCATGTCATCTGGCAAGTAAGTAGTAGGTTATTACTATTATTTTTCTTGGGAAGAGCAGTAGAATTTGTAAAGACCTGGATCAAGACGCTATCACTTCTATACATCAGTGGTGGTATATCCTCGTACTTAGAGCCTATTCTATTATCCTGAGATGGTTGCCACGTGGCCTCAACGCTGTACTCAGAAACGACTGCCACCTAGCTTATAGCAACCATCAAGCAATGCATGTACATCGCTTAACTGTATAATTCTGATATTACAGGCGATGGAAAAAATGGATGTATTCACTTATAGGCCTACAATTTACAGTCCTTTTGCCACTAGACTGGCAATCCCTCACCACGCTGCCACGATGCTAAGCTTGTGAAGAGGTCTGTTATCTTTGGCTGCAACCAATTGAATAAGCCGGTTTTGCTGTTTTTTGGCAGCCGGGTTTAAAGGAAGCAGGATTATCTTTGCCCAAACTCCTTGCTGTTCGATTACGTGGCAATGGACTGGACACTCATGGGACCCAGGTTAACAGTTAGAGGTAAATGATGGAGAAAAAGATCAGTGGGTTCTGGGAAGGTCTTATTTTAAGAGCTGCACCTCCATTTAAGAGGTATGGTGGATGGAAATGATAGTGATCCTAGTTAGTTCATAGTAGCTGGACAACTGTTAGCAAAAAAAGCTTTGGTTAGTTTCTGTTACCATCAATCCGTGCTGCTGACATTAGCATTAATTTAGGCACCGCAAGCAACCTGTAAGTAGTGCTTCTATGTTGTCATTCTGCAGGCTGCAAACTCATGCGCTGGTCGACGGGCAAACGGCAGCAGACTCGTCACTCGCGACACCTCCACTCCCCTCTGCTATCTTCTGCACCCCTCCGGTTCATCCGTGATGGGCTGTCCATGGGGTGCTGGCAAGTATTCCCGCCACGGTCGTCAGCGCGTGCGGTTGAGCAAGCAGCTAATCCACCGTAAATAGTCAAAATAGTAGCTCATCAAGACCGGAATTTTAACCTCCGACCCGTTCCGTTCTTGGCTACAGAACCTGAAGACTCCCGGGCTAGGATTGTTCGCCACCCGTTCACAGTCGGCCCAGGCCACAGACTCGGTACCAGTCTTCGAAGAGCGCTTCGACTAAACAGCAGTGGCCCTACTGTTTGGGTTGAGAAATTACTATAGAAGATGGGACAGAAACTCAGTATAAATCCATTACTCCGAGTTCTGTAGAACACTCCACATTCCTCAATAATGAAGCTAGGACATAATTCAGCATATAAAAATGTATAAATATTAAAACTCTAGTATCATCTTAGGAACACACTCATCTTCCACTGAAAACACTTTGTGAAGTAACACAAAACTGCAAAAAAGACACTCGGAACCGAGCAAACACCATACCAAAATAATACTAACTCTCATGATTCAAACGGCAACAACCCTACCTGTGAAAAGGCAAAGCTACAAATATTGAACCTGGCCCTAGAAAAATCAACACACGGGGGAAACTCAATAAGTCAAACTACTAGCTATCCCTAAACAGGAACTACACATGAGCTGAATCCTTCATCTCAGGCACACATGTAGAATATGGTTATACCCTCATCTAATATAGAATAACAGATCACAAATTAGAAACAGAAAATGCAAAAAAAAACTGAAATAGAAACTCCCCAAAAAGCTAGACTGAGAAGTGTAGTACTGAAAAAAAGAAAAACTGAAATGCATTTCATCCTGTATTTTGCAAACATATAAAAACAGATGTGCACAAATCCCAGCTGACAGTCCCTAAAAATGAAAATTTTTTTCTTTTCTACCTTTGTTGTTTTGGCATGTTATATCTCTGTTCTCCATTTTTCTTTTCAGCCTTCTAGGTTCTTTCTCAGGGTCTCCTTTTCATTTCTTCTCTCCTACTGTTGTCTTCCATTCCTCCTCTACATGTGTCTGACATTGTTTCCTTTTTCTCTCCATTTTCTCTTATCTCTCTCTCTCTCTCTACTCAGTTATATCTATTTTACCTCTCATTTTCTTGTTTTTCACCCTTGTCCCCACCTTTTCATTTTTCACTCACCTAGCTTTCCATTTCTCACCCTTTCTCCAGAGCTCCCATTGTTCCGTTTCTCTCTATCCTATGCCCCATAATATTTAATGTACTCCCTATCCTAGTCCTTCATTTCCGTTCTCTGTACATACCCTCTCTTTCATCTTTTTCCTGCCATTTCTCTTAATTGTCTTTTTATTTCTAGCTAGATTTTATTTCCCCTTTTCCTTCTATATACTTACTTCTCTAGTCCTTCCATTTCCACTTGTCTCTGATTTCTGTCTTTCAGCCAACTTCTAGTTCCTTATTTCAACTCTCTGTACTCATAGCCTACTCAGTCTCATCTACGTCCATCTCTTCACCTCACCAACCCCGTTCCTCCTCTGTCACTCAAATCCTCTGTACCTCCAGTCCCTTGCTTATGTCCTACCTCCTTAAACAGGCTTCCAGTCCCCCTTTTACTTCCTCATGTCCATCTTCTCTCACTTCCTTCAAACACTTGCTCCCTTATTTCATATCTCATCTGGACTGGATGGTATTCATCCCTGAGTACTGATAGAATTGAAAAATGAACTTGCAGAACTATTGTTAGTAATATGTAATTTATCTTTAAAATCAAGCATGGTTCTGGAAGATTGGAGGATGGCCAATGTAACGCTGATTTTTTAAAAAGGTTCCATAGGAGATCCAGGAAATTATAGACTGGTGAGCCTGACATCAGTGCCATGCAAAATGGTACAGACTATTATAAAGAACAAAATTACTGGGCATTTTCAAAAGCATGGATTAATGAGACAAAGCCAACATGGATTTAGTGAAGGGAAATCTTGCCTCATCAATCTATTACATTTCTTTGAAGGAGTGAACAAAAATGGATAAAGGTGAGCTGGTAGATGTTGTACAGCTGGATTTTCAAAAGGCATTTGACAAAGTTCCCCATGAAAGACTCCAGAGGAAATTTGAGAGTCATGGGATAGGAGGCAGTGTACAATTATGGATTTAAAACTGGTTAAAAGATAGAAAACAGAGAGTAGGGTTAAATGGTCATTATTTTCAATGGAGAAGGGTAGTTAGTGGGGTTCCCCAGAGGTCTGTATTGGGACCGCTACTTTTTAACATATTTATAAATGATCTAGAGATGGGAGTAACTAGTGAGGTAATTACATTTGCTGATGACACAAAGTTATTCAAAGTCATTAAATCGCAGGAGGATTGTGAAAAATTACAAGAGGACCTTACGTGACTGGGAGACTGGGCGTCTAAATGGCAGATGATGTTTAATGTGAGCAAGTGCAAAGTGATGCAAGTGGGAAAGAGGAACCCGAATTATAGCTACGTCATGCAAGGTTCCACGTTGGTAGTCACGGACCAAGAAAGGGATCTAGGTGTTGTTGTTGATGATACGTTAGGTATTATTAGGAAAGGAATGGAAAACAAAAATGAGGCTGTTATAATGCCTTTGTATCGCTCCATGGTGCGACCGCACCTCGAATATTCTGGTCGTCGCATCTCAAAAAAGATATAGTGGAATTAGAAAAGGTGCAGAGAAGGGTGACGAAAATGATCAAGGGGATTGGACGATTTCCCTATGAGGAAAGGCTAAAGCGGCTAGGGCTCTTCAGCTTGGAGAAAAGGCGGTTGAGGGGAGATATGATAGAGGTCTATAAAATAATGAGTGAAGTTGAACGGGTAGATGTGAAGTGTCTGTTTACACTTTCCAAAAATACTAGGACTAGGGGGCATGTGATGAAGCTGCAATGTAGTAAATTTAAAACGAATCAGATAAACTTTTTCTTCACTCAACGTGTAATTAAACTCTGGAATTCGTTGCCAGAGAATGTGGTAAAGGCGGTTAGCTTAGCGGAGTTTAAAAAAGGTTTGGCTGGCTTCCTAAGGGAAAAGTTCATAGACCATTATTAAATGGACTTGGGGAAAATCCACTATTTCTGGGATAAGCAGTATAAAATGTTTTGTACTTTTTTGGGATCTTGCCAGGCATTTTGTGACCTGGATTGGCCACCGTTGGAAACAGGATGCTGAACTTGATGGACCTTTAGTCTTTCCCAGTATGGCAATACTTATTATGTACTTATGTATTGGCTGTTTTTCAACCTAGTGTTTGTAAGGATACTCTTGTGGTCTCCTACGCATGTAAGTTCACCTACAATTTATTTTTTTTCTCTTCTTATTTTTACTTTCTTTTTTCTTTTTTAGTCATGAAAACTTGTTCAAACATTGACAATAAGGATCTTTTAGTAGATGGGTGTCCTATCTGGTGTTATCACAAATCATATTGCATTGCCTTTTTTAATTCTTATGTTCATATTGGTATAGAGAGGAATATTATATTTTTTTCATTATTTATTTATTTGACATTTATTATTTATTTTTATATTGGTATAGAGAAGAATACTTATGGCTGTCTATATTTATCAATGAGGAAATGTAAGATGTTTTGTATATTTATGTATCCACCTTTGAATGCACATATATTATTGTTTATATATTTATTTCTTATACATTTTTTATGTACTCACATATTTTAATTTGTCACAGCAGTTGTTGTCATGGTGTTTATATGTCATCAGCCTTTGTTTTTTTTTTACCATATTTATATAAGTTTATGTTTTATTTATATGTTTTATTTGTTTCCTTGTAGCCCCTGACATAGCCCTATTGGGCCAAACATGGTCTGTGTTGGGCTTTTTTACTATTTTTTAATAAAATTTATGTTGATTTTCCACTGATCTGCTCTGTTGTTCTTCCACCTTGGAGTTTGCAGATCGTCTGCCTTGTTGTTTTCTTAGTTCCTGTCTCCCAACTAGTGCCTTTGCAACATGTCTCCTAGAGTTGTCTAGTGTGTGTTGCAGTCTTGTTCCCGTTTGTCTACTGTTCCTTCCTGTGTCTTTTTCTAGCCCTGCACCTTGTTCCTTCCTTGCTCCAGCCCTGACTCTAAGCTCCAGCCCTGTGTACAAGCTCCAGTCCTGTCTTCAAGCTCCAGCCTTGTTTTCAATCCAACCTTGCTCAGGTGTCTCACTCGCCATCAGTTAAGGCCTAGCTAGCCATCAGGTTGGCTAGGTAGCATCAACTCAGCTGTGGCCCAAGGGCTCACCCTGGGTCATGACTGATTGCCAAAGGCATGGGCTTGGGTGAGTCACCCATCTTACAGCTGTTCCAGGAGTTGGCCCTCCACCTCCAGCAATTTGCTGATTCTGTTTAGGACCTGACCAGCCAAAGCATCTCCAGGACCTCACCAAGGAGGTCCAGCAGCAACGGACTCAACTTTGGCAGATTATGGAAACCCTTCAGGGGGATCTGTGCTCAACTTGTGGTGATGTAAACTGTTATAACTAACAGATTAAGTGTCAGTTACCCTAATAACACCCCAAAATGAGTTCTACCTGTTTTGCACCCACAGATTTGGAGGTTCGACTAAGATTTAAATGGAACTCATAAGTGAGTTGCAAACCTCAGATGCTTATAACTTAATATTGAGGTGCAAATCAGTTCCCCCTTTTAAGGATCTAAATATCAATCTAGGTCTTGGTAGAACCTCCACATCAGTTGAAGCAAATCAGCACTCATTTTGGGGTGTTATTAGGGCACCTGACACTTATTGTAAGTTATAACAAGACTACCATTAGTAAGTATAGTGTCAGGAGTAAATATATTACCCCCTTATCCTTAGATCAAAGCCCATGTGCCAAAATAATAGAAGGAACTAACTCCACACCCCAGGTTTATAAAAATAGGGTCTTATTTTATTTAATCTTATTACTGCAATAGCTTGGTGCAAAGGTCCCTAGCTAGACTCTAATGTATAAAGTTGTACAGCCTGAACAATGAAAGATGATTCCAAATCTTTCTTATATCAAACACCCTCGAAAGTGGGAAAATGTAGTGTTAGATGACTGAGTAAACGATATACTGTGGCCTTTTTGATGCAAGGTTCCAATTTCAGCTATGTGATACAAGGTTCCACGTTAGGAATCACTGACCAGGAAAACGATCTAGGTGTCATCGTTGATGATACGTTGAAACCCTTTGCTCAGTGTGCAGTGGTGGCTAAAAAAGCAAATAGAATGTTAGGTATTATTAGGAAAGGAATGGTAAACAAAAATTAGGATGTTATAATGACTTTCTATTGCTCCATGGTGCAACAGCACTTTGAATACTGTGTGCAATTCTGGTCAAAGCATCTAAAAAAAGATGTAGTAGAATTAAAAAAAAGTACAGAGAAGGGCGACAAAAATAGTAAAGGGGATGGAATGACTTCCCTATGAGGAAAGGCTAAAGCTTCTAGGGCTCTTTAGCTTGGAGAAAAGACAGCTGTAGGGAGATATGATAGAGGTCTATAAAATAATGAGTAGAGTGGAACGGGTAGACATGGTTCGCTTGTTTACTCTTTCCAAAAATACTAGGGGGCACACAAAAAAGCTACAAAGTAGTAGGCTGACCTGTTGTCCTATCTCTGGTGCTGTGGGGATTGGGGGGTGGGGGGAGGAAGTCTCAGTATGGCTCTCCTATCTAGTGGGATCATGGTACCTTTAAAGATACCAGTGGGACAGGGTCTACTGTTAGGCCCCTTGCAGCTCTCCTTGCTCTCCCATGGCTCTACTCTAGCTGCTGCTGCCTGTTCCAGGTTCCCCATGGCGCTCTTTCTCTCTCTCTCCTTTCCCCTCCTGGTGGCAGTCAGTGGTCACTTCCAGGTTCATAAGCCTATAGACCTGGCTTGCTGTTGTGGTAGAAGTGATGCTCCATGGGCCCTCACAAACAAATCATTTATAATCATTTAAATTGTTTACAATTCAAAAATCACTTGGCTGAGTCCCTTCAGTCTTCTGCTTGTCTTCATAAATTGTGCATAGCTGGCATTTCAGACAAGAAGTATGAATGACCCCTGTAATCTTTTTCTCCATTAGATCAAACCAGCCTAGAGGACCTTTTTAACTTTTCTCAAGACTACTACTACAACTACTTATCATTTCTCTAGCGCTACTAGACGTATGCAGCACTGTACACTTGAACATGAAGAGACAGTCTCTGCTCAACAGAGCTTACAATATAATTAACCATGAAGACAGGCTGTTCCCTTCACTGCTCCACAGCAGACTCCTATCCATTCCACAAAGTAATTCCCTTAGTCCTAAACTAAACAGGGCCTTGATAGTTCTCTCCAAAATCCTAAAAGTATACACCCTTTGAAATAGCAATGAGTCTCTTAGCCCATCATCCATTACATCATTCTAGGTACAAAACCAATTTGAAGTAGACATTAAATATTGAGGAAACCTTTTGAGGTCCTGCTATTTAAAGTTATAATGGTGTCAACCCACTGAAGATTTACCTCTGTGTGTGTTGTATCATTTTTCCATGGGAGCCCCATATTACTATCCTGAAATGTATTTTCTTGTCTAATAAATACTGTTTTGATTTTAACAATTCTTGCCTGCCTCATTCCGAGAGCATCAATCCATTGCTTCTGTCACAGGTTGATATTTTGTGCCTATTTACACTGTTTGCTAATTTGTGCTAAAGTTTTGCAGTTGTAATGGAAACAATCCTCACGATAAAGGTGCCAAAACATTAATCATGTGAAAAGGAAAAGACTACAGACAGCGCTTCACATCAGCTTTTGCTATAAATGTAGCTCAGTTGTCCATCATAGGTGTAAAAAAAACTTAAGGAAAATATTTCATAAACTGTGAAAACAATGTCTTTACACACAAAAAAAAATAAAACTTACCTCAATAATTCCATAAACAGAGATCCATCAAACAAAAACAAAATGCTAAAATTCTTTGACACCATTAGTGAAACTGTTTACATTTCACAGTGTGCTGATGCAGCACCAGTTACATTCAAATGACTTGAATTTCAGAAGCACTCCTGGGACAGAGAAATATCCAGTGTACCTGAATGTAACTCCCCTTGAGCTACTACTGAAAAAGGTGTGAACAAAATCAAAATAAATAATAATAATAGCAACATATTATGAATCCCTGAAGTAGTGCATCATGAAACACAAATAGTGGAGGATTTTAGTATTCTGTGTTTATTCAAAGAATCTCTGTTTGTGGAATTGTTAAGATAAGTTTCACTTCTCTGTTTAAAGAATGTATCGTTTCCACAATTTATGAAATATTTTGATGAAGTTGTTTTTCTAAAAAAGCTTTATTTGAGGAGGGTTTTTTTTTTTTTAGACCTAGGATGGACAACTGAGCTATAATTACAGTGAGTGCTTATGTGAAACTGTTTCTTTGTTCTTCCTTTTAACATGATTAATTTTTTGACACCTTTATCATGGAGATTTTCTGTTCTTATGACAGTGCTTGTATGATTCACTGCCATTTGGATTACATTTAAGGTTTTGGAGTTGCCACATGTTAATGGCCAAATTTACCCCCTGTTTACAAAACCGTGTTGCAGTGCTGTGTTGGCATTAGTGCACCGGCAGCTGCTAGCGTGGTTTTGTAAACAGAGGAGTTAATGTGCAGTAACATTAATTGTTGAGGGTATTCCCAATAACCAACAATTAACCATTCAGTTAATGAAGAAAAAGTTCTTTACTGTACATTAACTGAGTGGCAGATAATGCCATGCAGTTAGTTGTACTTATGAGCCAACTGCTAAGGCACTGTTTTAACACCTAATGTGGCTTAGTAAATGAGCCTCAAAATAAGAAGAGTGGAGTAACTTAATAGTTAGAGCAGTGGGCTGAACATCAGAGAATCCCAATTCAAATCCCATTGTGAGTCCTTGTGACCTTGGGCAAGTCACTTAACCTTCCATTACCTCAGGTACAAAATTATTTATTTCATTTATTACAAGTGCCTAATATAGTGTCATAGATGCAACCCCCCCCCCCCCCCAAAACAAAACATATCTTAGCAGTTTACAATACTATAGTCACATGGAAAAGGATAGAAATAGAAAGAAAAAAAAACAGAAGAGGGGAAGGCACCAAAGTACAGTCATTGGGCAATTCAAAGATCTGGCTAAAAATCCATATTTTAAATGCTTTCTTAAACTTAGGTTTGATGCTAGAGTGTAAAAGTCTAATGGTAACATGGTCTATAGGAAAGGCCTAGCACAGAAAAAATTATGTATCTCTGGAAATGTCCAAGCTCCATCGAGATGGGGAGGGAAGTGCTAATAATGCAGCTTGAGAATACTTTAACAAACAAGAAGGGGAGTATTTTGTCAGCAAAATTACCCCCCCCCCCCCCATTTTACAAAGCCACGTAGTAATGCTTCGGGTGCGGCTTTGTAAATGGGGGGGAGGGGTGTTCTTAAACAGAGACTGATGAACAAACAGATTTTAGATTTGATTCTATTGGCAACTGGTAACCAATGTTCCTGTACCAATTATGGTGTTACATGATTGTAGTGACTGGTGTTATGGATAAGTTTCATTGCAGTAGATTGTACAGGTTGCAACTTATGGAGAGATTTATTTGGCAGACCATTATTTGGTAAGCATTCTGCCATTCTCCTGGCATGCATTGGTGTGGAAGCATATGAGCTTTATGAGACCCTGACCTTTGAGAGTGACAGGAAACCAATGCATCTTTTGACACATATCTAGCAGAAATTAAGCATCTAATAAAGTTGTGAGAAAGGAGATGTAGAGGACTCAATCATGTGATAGTGTAATGCCCCTAGTGGCGAACTGATGTTATTGCAATTGATTTTCTTGCAATATGTCAAAGTCTGGTTTTCCACTTAAGTCAGCCATTTAGGCATTTTACAAAATAAAAGGTGTGGGAAACAATTTCATTTCAATACCTGAACCTCTTACAAACAGTAAAACCAGTCTACAGTTGTTTTAAAATAGCTTTATTGCACATAGAACCTTAAAACCATTAAAATAGTTGTGAATAAATAGAATTAAAATTCACAGTTGCATTAAAAATCAGTTTTCACAAAGTGCTAAGAATATTCAGTTTGCTTAACATAAACCAAAGTGCTTTTAACTTTTAAATTATTCTGACCATAACATTTTTGTCTCCTCTTTAATTAATCAGGAATTGAGCATTCAAATCAGTGTCAACGTACTTTGTGTCAGAGGATTTTCCCAGTAGACTTGGCTATCAGTTAAGTACTCTAAATTCATTAACCCTTGGTTTCCTAATTTGGATTTTCTACACTTTAACCCTTTTTTTCCCCTAAGAATTGATTCTTTGTGTTTCTATTTTCTTAACTTTCAAGTAAACATGGAACCCCTGGAACAAGGACTCAGGTAAGTAGTGCCACTCCCACCCCCCTTAGCAAAAGGCAAAGTCTCTGATGTGATGTGCAGTAGTGTGATGGTCAGTTAGCTGTAGGCCTTGCTTGAGCTGGGGCTTTGGTCTTTGGTCTTTCTTGGCGGTGGTGCACTTGCTGCTCCAGCGATGAGAGGCTCTTCCCAGCAACTGAAGTATCTGCACTCTAAATAAAATGAAAGAAAAATCCTTTCTCCCTCACACTGATATCAGGACTTTTCTAAGTGACTTAAATGTGGCAAACACTGTGGGCCATTTATGATAACTTAAACAGATAATTGATTCCCCTTGCTGATGTCCTAACTGCACTGATGTTTTAGCTAAAGAGGAGTACATAATTACTCATCACTCAGCAAGCACTCTTTCTCACTGTCACATGGCCCAGTTTAGACTTCAGCCAGCCAGTGGCAGGCCAAACCAGATCAAGACTGAATTTGCACTAAACCTCGAGCTTCCCAGCTTCAACTGCTGAAACTTTTCCAATCACCTTTCTCACCTTTCAGGTTTAACTAAAATCCAGTTTAAGAAATTATTTTCTTCACACTTGCCTTCACAATCACTCAACTCAGTAAAGTAAAGCTATGGAAAAACTTTTGCTGACTTTTCAATCACAATTTTGCTCTTTTCGTCACTCTCTCACACAAAATGGAAAACCTCTTGCATTTGCATCCCGAGCATTAACAAAAGTGGAGCAAAACTATGCCCAAGTTGAGAAATGGCTTTTAGCCATAATTTATTCATTGGAGTGTTTTCATCCTGATGTCTATACTAGACCAATGACTGTTCAAACCAATCACAAGCCACTGGTCTCCATCTTCAAGAAACCCCTGTCCATTGTGCCTAAATGATTACAGAGAATGATTCTTTGCCTATGGACTTATATCTTTGAACTATACTATGTACCAACAACAACAGGGTCATTGCTGACACACTAAGCTGGGTTTTTCGACCGACAGTCCAACACAGATTACAGTCAGAGATTTTTACAGAAAAGTTGGCCTTATTGATTGATGAGTCAGTGCTGGTTGCAGTGCCTGAAATGATAGATACTATTTGGCAAGCTGGAGAAAGTAATAAGATCTACCAGGCCATAAAACAACAGATTTGGAGAGGATGGCCCACTAATGATGAGATGTTGCCACCAGAGATTAGACATTATACAGCTTTTCTGATGAACTTACTCTCGAACAGGGCCTGATTTACGTAGGACAATGACTGTATGTTGGTATCAATAGATGCATTCAATGTGCTAGATAGGTAATTTTCTGGCCATCCATGAATTGTGAAATTAAGAACTTTGTCCAGAGGTGTTATATTTGTGCTAAGATCCAGTCCGACACTGCCTGAGATCCCTACACCCTCACCCAGCACCTACTAAACCTTGGCAAAAGCTAGGAATCAACAAATTTTAATTCAAGGAAGCTGACTACCTCCTAGTAGTGGACTACTTGAATAATTATTTTGAAAATGATTGCCTGGCTAGGAAGAAGTGCAAAGGCATCATATGTTGCCTAAAAACACATCTTTGCACATCATGGTATTCCAGAAGAGGTGTTAGTGACAACTCCCCATTCAACTCCAGAGAGTTTGCAGAATTTGCATGACTCAAGTTTCTACATAGGATATGCACCCCAGATACTCTAAATGAAATGGGAAGGCAGGGAAGGCAGAAAATGCTGTCTGAATGGTAAATCAAATTTTACAGAAAATCTCCAAGGCTCTTGCCACTCTGTTTCTGTGTCTACTAGATTAGAGGAATGCCCCATCCAAGGCATTAGGAGGATCTCCAGTTCACATCATGTTTGGGTGATGGACCCGGATTCTTCTGCCTACTATGAATGCTCTGCTGGAGACTCCATTGGCACACACAATTCATTATCACCTAGAGGCAGGCAGCTAAGGATAAACAGGCCTATTACAATATGAGAGCCAATGAAAGACCAGACCATCTGGGTCAAAACTGATGACAACAATGACTGGAAGAAGGCAGAGATTTCCAAACAGCTCCCACATTGCTCAAATCAGAGGATGGATCGCAGAGAAAAACATCATATTCAACTGAGTCATGAATTCCCAATTGTGCTACTGTTGTAGGAGTATCCTAGTTTACCACCAAAGAGGGCACTGCACAACTCAGACACCTTACAAAAGAATACTCCAAGCAAGAGCCCAAGAAACCCAGAAGTGTCATATTCCACAATACCTGGGCCACAATCAGCCGTGGAAGTGCAGCAGATCACATTTTGGCTGAGTTATAAGAAATCAAGTCTCAGTAACGCCACCCAGCCAGCCCAAGACTTCGGACTATAAGGGCCTTATAGTTCAAAGTCTTGGGCTGGCTGAGTGGTGTTACTGAGGCTTTTTTTTCTCCACTGCTGAATGCGTAGTTTTGTGTGGCTGGCTGGGTGACAGCGGTAGTATTTAGCAGTCATGCACGCAGTGTGTGTGAAGCTGCGTTTGGAGTTTCATTTAATTTTAAAGCTTGAGTGGACGATGAGTTATAAGAAAACCAGCCCAATATATAAAAAACTGTTAATTAAAGAGAAGGAGATGTAATGGGTCATGCTGGCTGCTATATAAGTCTCTATGATCTCTCTAGGAAGTGGAGGGTGCACCTGGGTAGTATACATCACTTCCTGTTGTTGCTGTGAGTTATAATAAAGCAATGAGTTGAGGCTGTTTATCTGGCTAGAGAGTGTCTGAATATGTTATAGCTGGACACAGCAGAGAGAGAGGGCTCCTGGGCCAGCTGGAAGCAGTGTATATTAACTGTTGCCGGTGACTGCCGGCAAATAAAGGCAGATTTGAAGGACCATGAGGAGAGGGAAGGAGATATGCTGTACCCATGGAGGGATAGAGGGGATGGGGAATAAGAGATGAAGGGGCTGAACAGTAAGGAATAAAAGGAAGAGAGGGGAAGAGATGCTGGATGAAGAAAAAAGAGAACAGAAAGAGAGAGGGAGGGAGGGAGAGAGAGAGATATGCTGGATCATGGTGGATGGAGGGAAGATAGGGATGAGATGCTATACACAGGAAGGTGGGCAAGAAGGAGGGAAGATAGAGGAGAAAGATACTGGACCAGTGGTGGGGGAGGGAGAGAGAAAGGCAGAGATAGTGGAACTAGGGGGCTTGGGAAGTGAGGAAGGGAAGAGACGGGGAGAGGTAGTATTGCCAACCAGCTTATTTTTGGCTAGTCTGCTTGGTTTTTGAAAGGGAAGGCTGGCGGCTGGCAGAACAGAAAACTGGCTAATTTAAGGAGGTCGGGAGATCAGAGGGGCGACACTTTGCTGATAGGGCCATGGTCACACTACCTGACGGCCAGTAGCAAGGCTGCACTTACCGCCTCCTCTAGAGGTGGTGGTAAATGCTGCTGCACTATCAGGAGACATGACGGCTAGTGTGTGCTACTGGCTTGCATCTGCCACTAGTGGCCACGCCTCTGCTGTGCCCCCGTAATGCCCAGTCACCATGTTAAGCAGCAGCTAGCATGGATTTTTGCCACGCTAGCTATTTTAACGTGTGTTAGAGGAACGCACAAGAGCGCACTAATTTATTTATTTGGATTTTGCTCACAGCTTTTCAGTAGTAGCTCAAGGTGAGTTACATTCAGGTACACTGGGTATTTCTCTGTCATAGGAGGGCTCACAATCTAATTTTGTACCTGAGGCAATGGAGGGTTAAGTGATTTGCCCAAGATCACAAGGAGCAGCAAATTTGTGCTCTAACCACTAGGTCACTCCTCCACTCCACTAATGTCTTACATGTGGTAAAACCTGCTCTTGCTGCTTAGCACAGCTTAGTAAAAGGGGGGCCTCTGTGCATTGTTGTTTCTCTCAACTGAACCCTGTTCCATGGAACACCTCTGTATAATGCATAAAGAATTATGTGCATTGTTACCTCTCTCAGCCTAACCCCACCCCATGTGACTGCTCTGCATTTGCAGTCTTCTACTCATATACCGTTAACTGCATGAAGGGTGTGAACAATTTGCATAAAGCCATTTAGCCAAGTAAATTAGTCTTTACTAGGGAAAATGGCCTTTAAAAATTGCCCTCTTATACAAACTATTTCATTTGATATCATTTTGTAAACAATCCGGACGATATTCAGCGCTATTTATTCCTGGCCAGTTAAATAGCACTTAACCAGTTATCCACGAATATTCAGTGGAGGATAGCTGGCTATCTCCTGCTGAATAGTCGCAGCTAGCGCATAGCAGCTAACTAGCTATATCGCGTGATAGTAACATAGTAACATAGTAGATGAGGTGGGGCGAGGCAGCGGGTGATCAGCTCCTGGGAGTGCTGCTCCTCAGTTGCAGCGTTGGGAGCCAGGAGACCTGGGGCAGCTGACCCCTAGACCCTGGTGTGGATCCTTCTGTGAGGAGCATGGGGAGCCAGGTGACCTGGGGCAGCTAATCCCTAGGCCCTGGTGTTGATCCTCTCCCTCAGACCCATTCTCAGGTCTTCGTAATCCCTGCTGGCTCTGTCCTTGCCCTGCCGCCATCTTGCTCCGGTCCTTCGGCTCCGGCCTGTTCCATTTCCGCTGCTCTGCTCGCTTCTGCTTCAGCTTCGCTTAATCCGTCTTTTCCGGCCTGCTCCGGTCCTCCTGCTCTGCTGTCTTCTGCTCCAACCCATTCCCAGCTCATCTGTTCCAGCCTGCTCCTGACCTTCTGTCCAGTCTGTTCCAGCTTGTTCCAGTCCGTCCGTTCCAGCCTGTTCCAGTTCCAGTCTGTTTCAGCTTGTTCCAGTCCGTCTGTCCCAGCGTGTCCCAGCCCTGCTGCTCCGCTGTCTTCTGCTCCAACTTGTTCCAGCCCATCTGTACCAGCTTGTTCCAACTTGTTCCAGCTTGTTCCAGCCTGTGCCGCCTGTTCCACTATTCCAGCCTGTTCCTGTTCCAGACTATTCCAGACCATCTATTCCAGCCTGTTCCCATCCGTCTGTTCCAGCTTGTTCCAGTCCATCTCCACCACCCTGTTCCAGTCCGTTGGATCCAGCTTCTTCCTGCTTGGTCCAGCCCGCCTGATCCAGCTCATTCAGCTTGTTCCACTCCATCTGTTCCAGCTTCTCCCTGCTCGTTCCAGTCCATCTCCATCACCCTGTTCCAGTCCGTCGGATCCAGCTTCTTCCTGCTTGTTCCAGCCACCTGTTCCAGCTGTTCCAGCCTGCCTAATCCAGCTTGCTCCAGTCCGCCTGATCCAGCTTCTCCCTGCTCGTTCCAGCTTCTCCAGCTGTTCCAGCCCGCCTAATCGAGATTGCTCCAGCCCACCTGATCCAGCTCCCCCTGCTCGTCCCAGTCCACCTGCTCCAGCATCCATCGGATCCAGCTCTTCCTGCTCGTCCCAGTCCACCTGCTCCAGCCCCCATCGGATCCAGCTCTTCCTGCTTGTTCCAGCCACCTGCTCCTGCTGTTCCAGCCCACCTAATCCAGCTTGCTCCAGTCTGCCTGATCTAGCTTCTCCCTGCTCATTCCAGCTTCTCCAGCTGTTCTAGCCCGCCTAATCCAGCTTGCTCCAGCCCGTCTGATCCAGCTCTTCCTGCTCGTCCCAGACCATCTGCTCCAGCCTCCGTTGGAACCAGCTCCTCCTGCTTGTTCCAGCCACCTGCTCCTGCCGTTCCAGCCCGCCTAATCCAGCTTGCTCCAGTCAGCCTGATCCAGCTCTCCAGCCTTCTGCTCCTGCTGCTCCAGCCCGCCTAAACCTGCTTGCTCCAGTCAACCTGATACAGCTTCCCCTGCTCGATCCAGTCCATCTGCATCAGCTTGCTCCAGCCCGCCTGATCCAGCTTCCAGCCCATCTGCATCAGCTTGCTCCACCCCACCAGCTTGTCCAACTTGCCTGCTCACTCACTCCCTACCTCTCTCACTACCTATGGCCCCCTTTCACATTCTATTCCTCGCCCTATCCCTCCCCAATCTCTTCCCCCTCCCTCTGCTGTTTATCACACAAACTCACTACCCATCCCCCCCGTCCTGCCCACTACTGCAATACCCTACCTACCCCTATCCCCCACCACCTCACCATCCCTACTGTCCTCCTCCTCCTTCCTAGCTCTCAACCTCCAACACCTCCTTCCTGCCATGAACCCTTCCCCATTCCTCCTCTGCGCATCCCACCTTCGGCGCCTTCGTCGCCCTACCTCCCCCACCCTTCTCCGCTCTCTCTTGCTCCTTCTCCTGCTATCCGCGGAAGACATCAATCCCAACCCAGGTCCACCACACATGTCCTCGTCTCATATATGCAAACGTTCCCGCGAAATCTCCAATCTCATCTCCATTCCCCTCCTCCTCCCTTCCTCCCTCCCCTTCTCGTGTGTCCTGTGGAATGCCCACTCAATCTGCAACAAACTTAACTTCACCCATGATCTCTTCATCTCCCATTCCCTCCATCTGCTCGCCCTAACCGAAACCTGGCTCACCCCCGACGACTCTGCCTCAGTCGCAGCCCTTTGCCACGGAGGCTACCTTTTCTCCTATTCGCCCCGCACAGCTAGCCGCGGTGGCAGCATTGGCCTACTACTTTCGCCCTCCTGCAGTTTTCAACCCCTCCTCCTACCACAATCTCACTGCTTCTCATCCTTTGAAGTCCATTCCATCCGTCTATTCTACCCGCTGCCACTCCAAGTTGCAGTCATCTACCGCCCCCCCTGATAAGTCCCTCCCTTCCTTCCTTACTGACTTCGATGCCTGGCTCTCCGTTTTTCTTGAGCCCTCATCCCCATCCCCATCCCTCATTCTTGGTGACTTCAACATACACACTGATAACCCATCCGACTCATATGCTTCTCAATTCCTCACCCTAACTACCTCCTTCAACCTCCAACTGAGCTCTACCACCCCTACTCACAAATCTGGTCATTGTCTTGATCTCGTCCTCTCTTCTACCTGCTCGCCCTCTAATCTCTGCGTCGCTGCTCTTCCCATTTCTGACCATCACCTGATCACTTTCACACTTCATCACCCTGCTCCTCAGTCCCGCCCAACACTAACCACTACCTCCAGGAATCTCCAGGCTGTTGACCCCCCCACCTTATCCGCTAGTATCTCCAATCTCCTCCCGTCCATCACGTCCTCCGAGTCCGTCGACAAGGCTGTTTCCAGGTACAATGCCACTCTCTCCTCCGCCCTAGATACCCTTGCACCGTCTGTTTCCCGTCCCACAAGGCCCACTAATCCCCAGCCCTGGCTCAACCCTTGCACCCGTTACCTTCGCTCCTGCTCCCGATCGGCTGAACGCCTATGGAGGAAATCTCGCACCCATACTGATATCATTCACTACAAATTCATGCTATCCTCCTTCCAGTCCTCCCTATTCCTCGCCAAACAGGACTACTACACTCACTTGACTAATTCCCTCAGCTCTAACCCTCGTCGTCTCTTCGCCATCCTCAACTCCCTCCTCAAAGTGCCCTCCGCTCCTACCCCCCCTCACTCTCTCCTCAATCACTGGCTGACTACTTCCGCGACAAGGTCCAGAAGATCAACCTCGAATTCACCACTAAACCTTCTCCTCCTCTTCATCCTATCACCCACTCCCTCAACCAATCAACCCAGGCCGCCTCCTCCTCTTTTCCTGATATCACCGAAGAGGAAACCGCCCATCTTCTCTCCTCCTCGAAATGCACCACCTGTTCCTCAGACCCCATCCCCACCAACTTACTTATCACCATCTCTCCTACTATCACCCCTCCCATCTGTCATATCCTTAACCTCTCTCTCTCCACCGCAACTGTCCCTGACACCTTCAAGCATGCTGTTGTCACACCTCTCCTCAAAAAACCTTCACTTGACCCCACCTATCCCTCCAACTACCGCCCCATCTCTCTCCTACCCTTCCTCTCCAAAATACTTGAATGCGCCGTTCACAGCCATTGCATTGATTTTCTCGCCTCTCATACCATCCTCGATCCGCTTCAATCTGGCTTTCGCCCACTTCACTCGACAGAAACGGCATTAGCCAAAGTCTGTAATGACCTGTTCCTCGCCAAATCCAAAGGTCATTACTCCATCCTCATTCTCCTCGACCTATCCGCCGCTTTTGACACTGTCAATCACAACTTACTTCTCGTCACACTGTCCTCCTTTGGGTTCCAGGGCTCTGTCCTCTCCTGGTTTTCCTCTTATCTCTCCCATCGTACCTTCAGAGTACACTCTCATGGCTCTTCCTCCACCCCTATCCCACTCTCTGTTGGAGTCCTTCAGGGTTCTGTCTTTAGACCCCTTCTTTTCTCTATCTACACCTCTTCCCTGGGCTCCCTGATCTCGTCTCATGGCTTCCAGTATCATCTTTATGCTGACGACACCCAGCTTTATCTCTCCACACCTGACATCACTGCGGAAACCCAGGCCAAAGTATTGGCCTGCTTATCCGACATTGCTGCCTGGCTGTCCAACCGCCACCTGAAACTGAACATGGCCAAGACCGAACTTCTTGTCTTCCTACCCAAACCCACTTCTCCTCTACCTCCACTCTCTATCTCAGTTGATAACACCCTCATCGTCCCCGTCTCATCAGCCTGCAACCTCGGTGTCATCTTCGACTCCTCCCTCTCCTTCTCTGCGCACATCCAGCAGATAGCCAAGACCTGTCGCTTCTTCCTCTATAACATTAGCAAAATCCGCCCTTTCCTCTCCGAGCACACCATCCGAACTCTCATCCACTCTCTCGTTACCTCTCGCCTTGACTACTGCAACCTACTCCTCACTGGTCTCCCACTTAGCCACCTATCCCCCCTTCAGTCCGTTCAGAACTCTGCTGCACGTCTTATCTTCCGCCTGAACCGATACACTCATATCACCCCTTTCCTCAAGTCACTTCATTGGCTTCCAATCAGGTACTGCATTCAATTCAAGCTTCTGCTACTAACCTACAAATGTACTCGATCTGCAGCCCCTCCTTACCTATCAACCCTCATCTCCCCTTACGTTCCTACCCGTAACTTCCGCTCTCAAGACAAATCCCTCCTTTCAGTACCCTTCTACACCACCGCCAACTCCAGGCTCCGCCCTTTCTTCCTCGCCTCACCCCACGCGTGGAACAAACTCCCCGAGCCCATACATTAGGCCCCCTCCCTGCCCATCTTCAAATCTTTGCTTAAAGCCCACCTCTTCAATGTCGCCTTTGGCACCTAACCTCTACACCTCTACCCAGGAAATCTAGACTGCCCTACTTGACATTTCGTTCTTTAGATTGTAAGCTCATTTGAGCAGGGCCCGTCCTTCTTTGTTTATTTTGTACAGCGCTGCGTAACCCTAGTAGCGCTCTAGAAATGTTAAGTAGTAGTAGTAGTAGTAGTAGTAGATGATGGCAGAAAAAGACCTGCATGGTCCATCCAGTCTGCCCAACAAGACAACTCATATGTGCTATTTTTTGTGTATACCCTACTTTGATTTGTACCTGTGCTCTTCAGGGCACAGACCGTATAAGTCTGCCCAGCACTATCCCTGCCTCCCAACCACCATCCCCGCCTCCCACCACCGGCTCTGGCACAGACCGTATAAGTCTGCGTGATATAGCCAGCTAGCCGCAAATATTAAGCCCATCATCTTTGGTGACCAAACTGGGCTGTCCAAATAGCAGGCTTCTCTTTGGCTGCTATAAACTTAATCTGCCAGCGCTGAATATTGACTTGGCCGGTTACATTTAAACTGGCCAAAAATAAACTGGATATTCAATGCCGGTCACCGGAAATGGCCCAGCATTGACTATCCAGGCTCACCACCGACCATAGGAGATAGCCAGGCTGGCTTCTATAGTTTGACTATCAACCCCAATGTGATTTTTCTAAAGTGTTATACTTTTCTGGAACTATTTTCAAAACGTCTCACCTGGGTGTTAACCTTTACTGTAATTCCACTGTTAACCTACCCACCTTGGGGTAATTTTATAAAGAAGGTGCTAATTTTTAAACATAACCATTTAAATGACTAGAATACCAGCACACATGCATGTTTGTGTTCACGTACATGCCTAAATGGCAAAAATCTGGCTATGTGCTTTTCTGTAAATACACACATATATTTTATAGCATGTATTTTACAGGTGGGTGTTCACATGGGCAGAATCGATCAGAACGTGGGTGGGACTCTCAAGAGTATAAGTTATAGAATACTTTATGCAATGTGTGCATCTCCCAAATCTAGGCATTTCTACCAGCTCTATGCTAGTATTCTATAAAGGAAAATAGGTGCCCACTTTTCTTTATAGCGCAGGCTCCACATAGGCTTCCTCTAAACACCTAAATCTAGGTGCCTTTATATAGAATTGCTTTCCACATGTCCAGTTTTGGAAAGGCAAAGAACACACATATATTCCATTTTAAAATTGTCCATCAGTGCAGAGGATTGTGCACTCACTTTTTCAATGGATAGATATTTTTTTTCCTGGAAATTTGAATATACCATATATTGCATTCTAACTTCTCCCTAAATGCATCCCCAGGAACCGTTTATCTCAGTCCCACCAAAAGTACATGCATATGAACCCCTGCACAAACTTTTAGATGGCTTGAATGAGGGCACGTTCCAGACAACTAATTTCCCTGGGTAGATCATTCTGCACTGAGTAATTTATAGGATTAGAAATCTGATGTCTTTATTTTGCTCATGCATAGTGTTTCAGTATAGGGTGAATTGCTAGATATGGTTTTATTTGCATAGACATGAATGTTGGCCAAGGATTTGTTAAGATGTCAACACTGTAGAGTTTTCTGAAAATCCAACCATCTATGACAGCACAGAACAAGCTGCTAATCCTTGGCCACAGGGGTTCAGCTTTGGCATTCTGCTTGAAAAGAAGTCACACCTTTATGTAGAGTAACTCCCATTCCAGCAGGAGTTGAAGTCTTCAGTGACAAGTTTAAATTGATTTTCATTTGCAATGAATTTGCCACTGGCAAGGGATGGGGCAGTAAATCTTTGCAATGCAATAACTCATGTTAATTGGCACATACTGCCTTCAGGGCTTTAACACATGGCCACTGTAAATGGAAAGCAAATCTTATGTTTTGAGAAATAAATGAATCTATCTTCCTAGTAGTTACACAATGTGTTCAATTTTCATTTGTCAGTAGAAACACAGAAGTCAAAATGCAGTCAAATAATATCTGGTTAAAGATATCCATTCTAGGTTATCTGGGTAAACTCATAGAATGAAAGAGTGTTTGAAATAATTTTTAACAGAATATTAAACATATAATCAGATAAATCATTATTTCTGAATATGTGCTTAAAATATCCAGAGAACTTTAGCCAGCATTCTTTAAAATCTTGAGCAGTGGCTGTCTTATTAGGTAACTTTAACTGGATATTATTGCTGTTCAATTAAAGCTTAAATCTGCCCCTGCCATATCTCTGATTCCTCCTCATTTTAGTTGGGACCAATCCATTAGAAAATTAAAATATCCAGACAAAGGTAGAAATTGAGTGGATCACTAACTTTTCACCTCTTCTGCTTTGTATTTTGCAAAGTAGAGGTAGAAATGAATTTATTTAACTTAGATTGTAAGTCCTTTAGATTGTAAGCTCCTTTGAGCAGGGACTGTCCTTCTTTGTTAAACTGTACAGCGCTGCGTAATCCTAGTAGCGCTCTAGAAATGTTAAGTAGTAATACTAGTAGTAAAAGCATTGGATGTACCCCTAGTCTCTTCTCAAAGCTCCTGCCCTCCTCCCCCTTGCAATCTCTCTCTCCTGAGCTCACTCCCATTCCTCTACTCCTTGCACTCATATCCCTTCCCACATTCTCCTTGCACTCCTTTCTCTGGGAAGCTTCCTCTTCTTTGTCCCAGCTGGCTACTCCACTACTGCAGAAGCTGCCTCCTGCTGGTAGGAATTAGATCCTGCGTAAAAGGAGTGGGAAGTGGACCAATGACTCCAGGGAAACGGGATATAAGATTTCAAAGTACCACTTTATTCAGTGGTACTTTGAAATCTTATATCCCGTTTCCCTGGCGTCATTGGTCCACTTCCCACTCCTTTTACGCTGTTACATTTACGTGGGAGTTAGCGTTCATCCACTTAGGTGGATTACCTTCTCCAGGAATTAGATCCTCACAGCACACTGAGCACACCACCATGGTGAGCTGTCTCCTCTTCTACCAGTAATGTATGTCCAACATTGCCGTAGACCTGGATAATCTTTGGGTGGTGGGGCTTAATCTCCCCTCTACCCTGTTGCTGCTTGCTCTAGTTCTCTTCTCCTCACCTTTATTAGTAGGCATGGGTTTGTTTGTAGATACACAAATAAATCTTGTGTATGGACAGACAGACAGATCCTCTTTAATAGACAAACAGGAAGAAATATTTTTTCACTCAGTTAATAGTTAAGCTCTGGAACTTGTTGCCAGAGGATGTGGTATCAGTGGTTAGTGTATCTGGGCTTAAAAAAAATTTGGACAAGTACCTGGAAGAAAAGGCCATAGACTGCTATTAGGATAGACATGGGGAAAGCCACTGCTTGTCCCTGGGATCAGTAGCATGAATCTTGCTACTGTTTGGGATTCTGTACTTGTGACCTGAATTGGCCACTGTTGGAAGCAGGATACTGGGCTAGATGGACCTCTGGTCTGATCTAGTATGGCTATTTTTATGTGCTTATGTGCATGATGATTGATGGCACATCCATGCTTAGCCTTTTTGAAGGAAGACAATTACAGCAGTAAAATTATTCAAATTACAATAGAAATTATGGAATAGTATATTACTTCAATATAGTGTCACACTGGGGATTCAGATCTGAAGGATAAAATGTATTAAATTTTAAAAAATAGCCTCAGTGTAACAGGGAAATCACCCTCCCTTCTGTTTTTTAAACACAGACTTTTCTCCCACTTCTTTAGAATTTTTGAAATATTCTGGGAGTTTTTCTCTGTGTTTTTTTTTTCCGGAAGTTGGTGGAAGCCTGTGATGGTAATATTTACAGTGGAGCATAAAAGTCAGGCTCCCTGTTACACTGAGGCTATTTTTTAAAATTTAATACATTTTATCCTTCAGATCTGAATCCCCAGTGTGACACTATATTGGAGTGATGTGTTTGATACTTTCTTTGTTATAACTACACACTCGTTGCAGATTGTTTATTTGTGATAGTATATTACTTACAATGTCAACACAATACACTTTAAAATAATCTAATAGACAGTATAGGGTGTAAGCAAAGCTTGAACTTATAGGTAAGATAGAGTAACAGTAGTTAGAAAATAAGGGGACTAATTTAAAGAAAGTTGCACATGAGGTCAGAATGACACTTGAAAATTATCTTAGGGTAGGAGTGGGTAAGCATGCCCTGCTATAGTATATGCAGCTGGTGTCACTTCTTGTTTGTGTGTGATTAGCAAGTTCGCTACTTATTCCATTAAAAGCCTGGTTGAAGAGCCAAGTTTTCACCTGCTTCCTGATCTGGCCTGGTGTTTGTGGGTGATACACACAAAAGATAGATAAGTATTTACATTCTTCATTGTCTTTTAATGATGGAACTGGCTCTTCATGGCCATTATCCAGTATGTTTTGCACGAATGTTCTAAAGTGCTGTTTTGTCTCTGGTTTCCTTCTTTCAGTGAAGTGAGTCAAGAGAGAGCTTGACCTCTGTTATTAGGGAGGCATGATCTGGGCATCTGAAATGGTAGAGGAGCTACCCAACTGTTTTGACTCATCTTTGTCAAATTCTTTATCCATGTTTCTCAAGAACTCCCTGTCTTCTACTGTAAGAGTCAGTTTGTCATCATCCTTGGCAACTTGGAACACTGAATTCCCCAAATGTTCTCCTAAATCTGGTAGAGAGGTGTTCTGACTGCTGGTTGAGCCAGGGTCTGGTTCTTCCCAGCTGAAGATCGCCTTTACGTGCAGATGATTAGGACAAGGCTTGTGGTGTGCTGTTCTTCAAGATGCACATTTTGTATACATCTACATTTGGTCTCTTCAATCTATAAAGACAGACATCATCTACTATCCCAAGGCAAGTCATTAGGCATATGGGGTGTCGGGTAGACCTGCACATAACTTACGAACTCTGAGCAATGTTTGCATATCTCTTTCAAAAAGAGTAAGACATCAGCATTTGGGTCCAAAGACTGCAGATACTGCGCTATAGGTTGCAAATGAGGGTGGTGTTGCACAACCTCTGGTGTGGGAATTTCCTCCCTGTTATCAGGTGTCTGATTACACTCAATGAGTTGGTAAATGGATCTTGTTGCTGCCATCCATCGCTTCTATCATGTATCTACTTGCTCTTGCTTTGTACTAGTAAAAAAAAAACAACTCCTTTTTTCACTTTTTTTTTGTCTTTTCTTAGGGGCAGATGCTTAGGTATGTACAGTGTGGGGAAGGAACTCCCTAATGCTCAATGTTAATGACATGCAAACTTAGGTGCTTTGTTAGCGTTGAGCATTAGGGAGATCCATGGGAGGAGAGTGTCTGAAGCATGTGTTGAAGAGTTGTACGTTACGCACAGCTCTTCAGCGCATGCCCAGAACACAGAGTGGGGAGGAGGGAAGGAGGAGGAAGAGCTGCCAGTAAGTGTAGCTGAAGGCTTCTCCACTGAGGTGTGGAAGAAGGCATGAGGACTCACTTCAAGGCCCAGTCCAAGAAGGTAGGGAGGTAACTCTCAGCTCTTACTCACTATTCCCATTCAAGCTGTCTCATCACAGTCATGTCTACAACCTTTTTCTGATAGCTGTACAGTACATCTCACCTTCACAGTCATACACATCAAACCTAAAGGCTTCGGTTATGTATTTTCGGGTGAACTTTCCTCCGTCTTTTATAAGCTATGCACTGAAATTTAAAAGAAAGGAAGTGAAATCCAAATCCCAAAACAGCACCGGTCTCCCTATTCCTCCCCTGCTTGGCACAACCCTAACGCCAGCTCTGAACTGGTGTAAAGGGTTGCCACGGGAAGAGCAACCTTGTTTGGCGCACTGCCTGATGAACATTGGGAAGGAATATAGAAGGCCCTCTTTAGCATGCATTTTCATTCTCATTGTGCCCAGAGCCGGTGAGCTTATTGTTTCATGCACTTCTTGGCTGTGAGCATTGGGTGGGAGCAAATGTGGATACTAGTATAGCGCTAATGGCCTCTAGAGCCCGCATTTGCTCCTGAGCATCGATACCCAAGAGCACCTTATGTAGTCATTATGAACCTTGGCTCTAAGCCAGAATTGTTACTTTTTTTTTTTTTAGCTTAGCCAGAGAAAAGATGGGGGTGTGTGCAGTAGCCCCTTCCTCTGCCAGTACACAACACCTACTTAAATATCTAGGGGTCATTGTGGATGCTAATTTAATCTTTGATGAACAAATATCAAGTGTGGTAAGAAAGGGTTTTTATACTCTTAGACAATTAAGATCAGTGAAGCAATATTTGGATGAAGGCACTTTGCAAAAGTTAATCCATGCATTTGTAGTTTCTAAATTAGATTATGCAAATATGGTGTATGGAGGATTGTCTCAGGTGAATTTGAAGAGACTTCAAACACTACAAAATATGGCCAATAGGCTGTTAGGTAACCTTATGAAATATGATCATATTACATAGTAATATAGTAAATGACAGCAGATAAAGACCTGAACGGTCCATCCAGTCTACCCAACAAAATAAACTCATTTTACATGGTATGTGATACTTTAGTTGTATACCCGAGTTTGATTTGTCCCTGCCTTGCTCAGGACACAGACTGTAAAAGTCTGCCCAGCCCTGTTCCTGTACTAAAAGTTCTGAAGCTAACGTTGAAGCCCCTTAAAATTTACACTCCAGCCCATCCATATCTATTCAGCCACGATCAGGGTGCAGACCGTAGAAGTCTGCCCAGCACTGGTTTTACTCTCCAATTACCGGTGTTGCCACCCAATCTTCACTAAGATTCCATAGTTCCATTCCTTCTAAACAGGATTCCTTTGTGTTTATCCCACGCATGTTTGAATTCCATTACCATTTTCATCTCCACCACCTCCCGCGGAAGGGCATTCCACCCTCTCCATAAAAAAAATACTTCCTGACATTATTCCTGAGTCTGCCTCCTTCAGCCTCAATTCATGTCCTCTAGTTCTTACACATTCTCGTCTTCATAAAAGGTTCGTTGGTGGATTAATACCTTTCAAATATTCGAACGTCTGTATCATGTCACCCCTGTTTCTCCTTTCCTCCAAGGTATACATATTCAGGTCAGCAAGTCTCTCGTACGGTTTGCAACGTAAATCCCATACCATTTTTGTAGTTTTTCTTTGCACCGCTTCCAGTCTTTTTACATCTTTAGCAAGATACGACCTCCAAAACTGAACACAATACTCCAAAGGCAACAACTTGTAGAGGGGCATCAACACCTCCTTTCTTCTGCTGCTTATACCCTCTCTATGCAGCCTAGTATCCTTCTGGCCATGGCCATCGTCTTGTCACATTGTTTCTTCATCTTCAGATCCTCGGACACCAACACCCCAAGGTCTCTCTTCTGAGTTGAGCTTACTAATCTCTCCCCTCCTATTCGGTATCTCTCTTTTGGGTTTCTGCACTTATTGGGTAGTAAAGCACACTTACAAATGAGCTCGCAATGGTTATTATCCCCTAGGTCCTCGGACTCAGGCATGAATAACATCATACAATGTATCCTCCCTTATACATCTCATGGCTCTAAGGTTTCTAAGATCATTCATAAATATTGGCCAATTTTACGCTTGTACCCACAGTTTGTCAACAGACACCGCATTGCTTATGCTCGAGTGAAAAACATTTTTGTCATAATACATCACAGGTGAATGAAGCAGAATGGGGACACAAGCGGTGTCAGCACTGTATTTATTGCACCTATGCAATGGAGATGAGATTTGTTACTAATCTGAGCACTGGAAGAAGATATTATCTACGAGCACAAATGGATTGCAACACGTCGCAAGTGGTTTATGCTATCCTATGCCCCTGTCATAAATAGTATGTGGGCCAGACCAGGCGCAAAGTGAAGCAGCGCATCGGGGAACATTTGAGGAACTTGCGTAACAAAAAAAGGGAAGCACCATTAGTAGATCATTGGGAACTTCATAAACACAAGGATAGGAATCAGACTTGTAGTATGTGGTTCTGTCACATATCCAGTTACGCTGGGGAGGAGATGGGTCATCAGTTCTAGTCCAGGTAGAACAAAGATTTATTTAACAATGGGACACGGTTCAGCCGAAAGGCTTAAACAAAGAAATAGAGTGGATAAATTGAAGTCAGACATGGGCACAGCTTAATTACATCATCATCAGCTGAGCAACGTATAAATGTAAAGACAAGGTAGCTTATGCCAAACTCAGTTGGGAGGAGCTTGAAGAGGAATCGCCTCCAGGAGAGACCAAAATTGTGATGTAAAATAGTTTTGATTTGAAAGGTAATTTATATAGCAAATTATTATGAATGAGTCATGAAAAACAGGGAGGCCCTAAATGTATGTGGTTACATTGTTTTTCTTAGTAGATTCCCCTGAGGACGCTGAAATGGTGAAACGTGGCACCCACGTTGGGAATTACAAGAACTTATTCTGAAGAGAAAAGAAGAGTTGATTTAATCCATTTTTAACGGCACTCATTGAACACAGAGACACATATCTCAATAGTAGCAGCATGCAGCACTGGACTGGACTTATCGCTGCCATGAAAAGCTAAGTACTCAGGCTTTTTGTATATTTTCAATTAATGGTGGCTAGTTACATCAAAACAAAAAAACAGCACCACGGGCCTTTAAAAATGGAACACAGTTCTTTAATGAATGAGCCTTGACAAAAAGACCCGACACGGGCCGTGTTTCGGTGACTAGCACCTGCGTCAGGGGTCTACATAGAATACAAAACATAGAAATAATATATTTTTAAAAATTTTTTTAAATATAATGAGTAAAACCAAAGATTAATATTTAGACTCATCAAGCATACATATATAAGCCTATATAAACACCTAAAGCATTTAATATTTTAACATTGCATTTAATATTTTAACATTCTCATATATTATTATATAGTAATTTAAAAATAAATGGATAATTAATCAAAACAAAAATGGTAACTCACCACAGTGATGACGTGGAAAACTTGGGGAATAACTCGAATATATTCCTCTACAATATATTATTCCTTACTTTTGGACAAAAAATTTTTCATATATTATATTATATGTTTAAAACGCTTATTTTAATTATTTATAATATATTTTATAAAAAGGTCATATTATATAATACTGGCTATAACTAAATTTCATATTCATAAAAGCTTAAACTAACAGGTCAAAAATAATTTTTTAAAACATTTTAAAATATACAATAAATTTCAAACATTACACTGATAATATCATAAACCTTCAAAAACATTCAAATCAGCACAGAAATGAATAAATATATACATCTTCAAATATAAAAAAGCCAAAACTATAATATCTAGTGGCATTACTTGATCTTAATTTTAAAAAGACAACATTTTGTCACTATATGTGTATGTGTACATATACACATACACACACATACATATATACACACACACACATACACATATATATATATATATATATATATATATATATATATATACACATGCATGTGTGTGCACGTATACACACACACACACATATATTATAGCATTAACAGGGCTTCTATTATCTTTTGGAGCTCTGGGTATATTTGTTTCGTTATCTGTCAATTACAATTAATTATGTAAATTTTATTTGTAACTGCTAATGGTATTTTAGCTAGTGACAAAATACCTTTAAAATTTGCATTTATTTTGTTATCTGCCAATCACAATTAATTATACAAATGGCATCTTAAATAGTGACAAAGGGTTAACAGGGCTTTTGTTCACATACATATGTTTCTCACATCAGCATTCATTTAATAAAATGTCTTCAATATTTCTTTTAGAACATAGCAAAAATGATTTTCATAAGCAATAAAATACTGACATTCATTTTAACTCAAGTGTCAAAAGAAAAAAATCTGTATACCTCAGACTGTATTGCCAAACAGAAGGGTTTCAATAAGTATAACAAACCATAATGCCACAGACATTACCAAGAGGATTGTGCAATTGATAAAAGTTATCAAATCATGAGGCAGCAAATACTATAGTGCCTAACTTAGAAACTTCCTACAATTTATTGTCATGACAAAAACTTACCCCCACGTCTCATGTAGTAAAAGCTACAAAGCACCAAGGCACTTTCACTTTCTGTATCAAAATGGATGAAGAGCTGTGCTCTCAAAAGGCTCTGCTTTTAATACCACGTCACACAGGGTGGAAACATTTTTTAATTAACTTAAGTGAAAACACCTGATCTTCACAAAGCATTAACCTTTATCCTATCAAATGAATTTAGGTGGTTACTGGGTCTAAAAGCCTGCCAGATATGCAGGAATCATTTACTAGGTCCTAAAGCCTACATTGTTAAAATATCCATTTATTTAAAATATATATAAAATGACAGGATATTGAGTAATTATCAAAACAATTGACTAACTATATTGCAATTTTAATCTATTTAGCAAATCTATAAATTGTGTCTTCAATTAACTATTCATATGCCAATTTTTTATCTACTCTTAAATTGAATATTTATCAAATATTAAATGACCAAATTTAAAAAGATTTTCTGAACAAATATGAACTTACCATACCCCAATTATAATCTATTTACTGTCTATTAATTATATTTTAAATTTAACTGTTCATATACTATTTTATTATGTCATTAAAAAAGCTTATAAATGCTAAAATTGAGCTTAAACAGCACTTCATTCTTATAATTGTATGTTTATATTGTGCCATTATTATCTACCTTATGAGTCTATAAATTGCATTTATAATTAATTATTAAATTCTAAATATAAACTTAAATAATACTACAAACATATGGTTTTGTCATTAAATGTACCAATATATTCTAATGTATTTACTATATGAAATGATTATTAAAAAAATGAATTAAAATGAATTAAAAAATTAATGAACAACATTTTTTGAAACCTTAAAAAACATTAAAAACTAGAATGAAATGTGTGTGGCATTACAAATCTGTAGTTTTATCATAATATTATGTTGAATATACCCATGCAATCAGGTGTTAAACTTAAATAAGTACATATATGAAACATTTGTTCATAAACCAAATGAGTACATGTGTGAAACATTTGTTCATAAATACATGACATCAAACAATCAAAAATATATGCTTTAAACCAAGCATATCATACATCCATTAGTCACATATATAAATGTTCCTTAAAATAAACTGCAAAGAACATCCTTCCAATGTTTAAAAAGAAAGAAAACAACATATTGTCTAAATATTCATTGAAAAACAGACAAGTCTATCTCTAGATTAAGTCCTGCAGGAGTTACTGTATTAAATTCAAAAATAGTTCTTTGTTCTCGTTGTAACAACGATTAGAACTGGATCATTTTGTTACTGGCCATCATCCATGCAAGAGTTGTTCGGTATGTCAGTTGTCAATGGATATTGTTTCCTTTGAACATCCACAGACTGGCAAAATTTATAAACTGCTGAACCACACTAATTGCAATACCACACATGCCGTATATGTTATTATGTGCCCTTGCTCATTACTTTACGTGGGTAAAACAAAGAGAAAAATCAAGACGCGCATAATTGAGCATAGGAGTAATATCAATCGGGGTAATCTCACTGCCCCACTTGTGCAACATTATATGGAACAATCGCATTCCCCGTCTGATCTCCGGTTTTTTGTCTATCAAGTGGTTAAAAAGCCGTGGCGTGGTGGTGACCTTGATCTGCTTTTGTTACAACGAGAACAAAACTATTTTTAAATGCAATGTTAAAATATTAAATGCTTTAGGTGTTTACATAGGCTTATATATGTATGCTTGATGAGTCTAAATATTAATCTTTGGTTTTACTCATTATATTTAAAAAAAATTTTAAAAATATATTATTTCTATGTTTTGTATTCTATGTAGACCCCTGACGCAGGTGCTAGTCACCGAAACACGGCCCGTGTCGGGTCTTTTTGTCAAGGCTCATTCATTAAAGAACTGTGTTCCATTTTTAAAGGCCCGTGGTGCTGTTTTTTTGTTTGGACTTTAGTTTGTACTTTGTTCCCTCTCTTATGTTACAGGCTAGTTACATCAAACCACTCTACAATGTAGTTAAGGAGGCAGGTCAGGATGGTTCGGTGCAATTATGGCAATTGGTGGTTGTGCTTAATGTTTATACCAATATCAACGGTATATTGGCACACCGATGCACACTGAGCACTGCATATATAAAAATAAAACATTTTTTGAGTAAAATAGGAATTGGCATAAAGTTTTACTAGTGTTAATTGTATATTAAATTTTAACTGCCAGACCCTTGACCATTCTTCTAACTTTTGGAGATCCCTTCTCATCGTTTCTACTCCTTCCAGGGTATCCACTCTATTGGCTATCTTCGTGTCATCCGCAAAAAGGCAAACCTTTCCTTCCAACCCTTCAGCAATATGTCTCACAAATATATTAAACAGAATAGGCCCCAGCACCGACCACTGAGGAACTCCACTGCTCACCTTCCTTTCCTCCGACTGGATTCCATTTACCACCGCATCTTTATATAAAAATTATCAATGGTTACCTATAGTGCAAAGAATTTGGTTTAAGTTGCTGAAGTTGGCACATACTGCATACTACTATTGTCAGCCATCTTGTTTGCATACATTGGCACTGCCATATATTTCCAGTAGGTCGTGAAGGTCTGCACAGGACTATAGAGTACTGATGCCTCTCCAAACTAGGGGTTTCTTTTACAAAGTCGCACTAGTATTTTTAGCTCGCAGTAAAATTCAGCTGGCAATAAACGCTGAGATACCCATTGGTGTCTCAGCATTTACTGCAGCTAAAAACGCTAGTTCAACATTGTAAAAGTCCCCCTAGATTTTTAGGGGAATGGACCTAGCACCATATTGGTGGAATGCTTTGATAAAGAGATTCGAGGTGAAGCTGACTCAAAAAAGTTTATTTTTTCAGACTTTTGGAAGCTGAGTGGCTCTGTATAACACATGTAATTGATTGTTATTTTGATGTTATTTTGGTTGTGTGCTTGTGAAAACTGTATTTTTCTGCTGTGTGGTTAGGCTTTTGTATCAAAGAAATGACATTCTTTTTTTGGTAATTTTAATTTTTTTATTGTAAACTGCTTTCAGGCTTATTTTCGAAAGAGAAGGACGCCCATCTTTCGACACAAATTGGAAGATGGGCGTCCTTCTCACAGGGTCACCCAAATCGGCATAATCGAAAGCCGATTTTGGGCATCCCTAACTGCTTTCCGTCGCGGGGACGTCCAAAGTTCATGGGGGCATGTCAGAGGCGTAGTGAAGGCGGGACTTGGGCATGCCTAACACATGGGCGTCCTCGACCTATAATGGAAAAAAAAAGGGTGTCCCTGACGAGCACTTGGACGACTTTACCTGGTCCTGTTTTTCTTACAACCAGGCCACAAAAATTTGCCCGAACTGACCAGATGACCACCGGAGACAATCTGGGATCACCTCCCCTTACTCCCCCAGTGGTCACTAACCCCCCCTCAAAAAAACATCTTTAAAAATATTTTGTGCCAGCCTCATATGTCATACTCGGGTCCATCACAGCAGTATGCAGGTCCTTGGAGCAGTTTTAGTGGGTGCAGTGCACTTCAGACAGGCGGACCCAGGCCCATCCTCCCCTACCTGTTACACTTGTGGTGGTAAATGTGAGCCCTCTGAAACCCACTGTACCCACATCTAGGTGCCCCCCATCACCTGTAAGGGCTATGGTACTGGTGTACAGTAGTGGGTTTTGGGGGCAGGGGTTTGCGGGGCTCAGCACACAAGGTAAGGGAGCTATGTTCCTGGGAGCAATTTCTGAAGTCCATTGCAGTGCCTCCTAGGGTGCCCGGTTGGTGTCCTGGCATGTTAGGGGGACCAGTGCACTACGAATGCTGGCTCCTCCCACGACCAAAGGGCTTGCATTTGGTCGTTTCTTAGATGGGCATCCTTAGTTTCCATTATCACCGAAAATCAGAAACGACCAAGTCTAGGGACGACCATCTCTAAGGATGACCTAAATGTCAAGATTTGGGCGTCCCCGACCATATTATCGAAACAAAAGATGGACGTCTATCTTGTTTTGATAATACAGGTTTCCCCGCCTCTCCACCGGGAAGTTTTGTGAGGACATCCTCAGCAAAACTTGGGCGTCCCTTTCGATTATGCCCCTCTTTGTATATCAAATGCAAAATAACCATAAACATAATTATTAGGGCTGTTCATCGATTAAAATTTTTAATCATGCAATTTGTAAAAGAGTTGAAATAATTGTAGCATGTACACATAGTTGTTTACTTTTTTTATTGATCCTAAACATTCAACCAATACTTTGATTCCAGTTTCCTTAAAAAAAACACAATTTCTTCTTGCGTGTGAAAGGCAATTCTATAAGCTTGTGCATGGAGACGCATGCCAATTAATTGCCAAAAGTGCCTTGAATATATTTTTTGTGGATATAGCTGGCATCTTTCTCAGTAGTAGCTGTAGGTGAGCTACATTCAGGTACACTAGATATTTCCCTGTCCCCAGGGGAATTAGAATCTAATTTTGTTTGTTTGTTTGTTTTCCACCAGTAATTTTTATTGAAATACTGTCAGGAACAATGAACACCACAACCAATGAAATGTACAAACAGCCTGACAAAAATGAGAAAAACAAGGCACCGCCAACTCAGGCAGAATCTTCAGAGCCCGATAGGGCAGAGAGTGAATAAACAACAGGCAATAAAAACATGGTGTGCTCTGTACCTGAGTTACATTTCCATAGAACCCCTCGCCCACTCCAAACCGCCATCCCCAAACCCTCCCACTCCCCTGGAAAACACCAGATTATCCCCAATCCTCTAAGATGGAAAAGAAAACACAAGAAGCAGCTACCCAACAGATCATGATCTCCCTGCCAACACCGGTGCAGGAGCAAACATACACTCTCTCAAATATCAACTTCCACTGAGCCATCTCACACGTACTGTCCTGCCAAGCTTTCAGCACTGGAGGCGAGTCATCCATCCAAACATGCAGAATGCCCCTCTTCGCCAGCAAAAAGGTGATGGAAACTTGCAATGGTCCGGAGAGAACCCCTGTTTTACCGGAGGAGGGTTCACCTGGCCAAGTATAAGTACTGAATAAGACCACCTCACCTGCACCCATAAGACTCTTGTTATAAAATCCAGTACACCAGATCAGTATGGGTAGAGGAGGACCACACAGTCCACCAGTATATGTACCAGCGTTGCACACACACATTTACACTTCATACATTCAGAACCCAATTTTGTACTTGTGGCAATGGAAGATTAAGTGACTTGCCCAAGATCACAGGGACCAGCAGCAAGATTTGAACTTGTTTTTGCTGGTTGTCAGCCTAGTACTGTAACCACTAGGTTACTCCTCCACAAAGCTGCAGAACTTCCTGTTACAGAGACGGGGCAGCATGCTTTCACTGCAGTGGTCAAGGTAAAGGGCCATGAGGAACAGTGCAGTGCTCAAGGCTGAGGGCCATGAGAAGCAGAGACCCTTTTACTAAGCTGTGGTAAAAAGTGGCCTGCGCTAGTGTGGGCACGTAAAATTAGCACGTGCTGGGCCATTTTTTAATGCGGTGGGTAAAAAGGCCTTTTTTTTAGCGGGATAACAAATGGCTGTGTGCCAATATTAAAAGTAGTGTGCGGCTATTTACTGCCTGAGAACTTAACGCCACCTATTTACTTGGTGGTAAGGGCTCACATGCTACTCGTGTGGTAACCAGTCAGCATGCGACAATGAGGCCACGCTACTGATTACCACCATAACCCCCCCCCCCCCCCCCCCAACGGTAGAAAATTATTTTCTACTGCGGAAAACAGCGCGCACCAACTTTGGAATTAACTCTGGGAACCCAAATTACCCCAGCAGTAGTGTCAATTTGGCACGAGCTACCCATGTGCTAACCCTACCGTGGCTTAGTAAAAAGGCCCCTAAGCAACTTATGTGCATTGATTACAGAATAGCTCCTTGCACATACTCGCATAACTTTCCATTATTTCCACCAATCACATGTGGTAAGTGCTAGTATTGTGTAACACACACATGCTGTTGGCTCCTATATTTAGGTTCTTCAAGTTGTCATCAACAAATGTCCAGATATCATACTATGTATTTATTTATTTGTTGCATTTGTACCCCACATTTTCCCGCCTATTTGCAGGCTCAATGTGCCTTACATAGTACCGTCAAAGGCGTTTGCCCAGTCAGTGGATAACAAATACAAAGTTGTATAGTGATCGTATGAGGTATAAGTGGAGGGTCGGAATGGATGAAGATTGCGTGATGTCCTGTTCGATCATAGTCATGCTGTGTTGGTAGGTGAAGAGGGTTACGTGGGGTCGTTGGGGTAGGCCTTTTTGAAGAGGTTGGTTTTTAGTGATTTCCTGAAGTTCAAGTGGTCGTGGATTGTTTTCACAGCTTTTGGGAGCCCATTCCATAGTTGTGCGCTTATGTAGGAGAAGCCGGCTGCGTACGTTGTTTTGTATTTCAGTCCTTTGCAATTTGGGTAGTGTAGGTTTAGGTAGGATCTTGACGATCTGACTTTGTTTCTTATTGGTAAGTCTATAATTTCTGTCAAGTATCCTGGGACTACGCCGTACATGATTTTGTGGACTAAGGTGCAGATTTTGAAGATGATCCATTCTTTGATTGGGAACCAATGCAACTTTTCTAATATAATCACTTAAATTAATAATTTTTAAAATGTTTTTGGTGCTCAGTATTTCCATGATGCTGTGCCTTTTACTGGAGGTATAAACCTTCAGCAACCGGAAAAAAACACTTGTCAATTTCACATCACAGCACCACCCTCCCATCCCACCACATATTAACACTCTTTTTCAGTCTTAACCAAGTTATCATGATTCAATGTCCAATGCACTTAAATGCTGTGGCAGCAATTCAGGTGTCAATATAGGGTGACGAAACAATGATCCAACGAATGTTCTAATAAATAGAAAATCCACTCTTAATATCCTCACAGTATCGGCCTCAGCGGGTACCCAGTGAAATCATTCAAACATTCAATCTTCTTTGTCACTGGGCACCCACTGAGGCCGATACTGTGAGGACATTAAGAGTGGATTTTCTATATGGCTATATGAAACTTTACAAAAATTATTTTATGAATTATTTTACAAAGTTGTATTGTGCAACAAACATCAAATTATAAGCAGTTATACAGGATAAATTTGGAAACAGCATTTTGCATAAAAGTGGTTATACCTGTCTTCCATTATCTTGTTGCAGGACCTTTTTGAAAAGAAATGTTTTTAATAGTTTCCAAAAGCAACTGTAATCATGTACAAATCTAACAGCCCTTGGAAGAGGATTCTACCAATTAGTACATTGATAGGAGAAATGAGCAGAGAGCTGTTTTGTAAATAATCTTTTTACAATTAGAATGATGGAGAATTAGGAATTCTCTGGATCCAGGGATGGAATTACATGTAGGAAGGTCAATCAAAGGGAGCATATATAGTCAGGGGCCATGCCATAGATATTGGAATGCAAAGACACATAATTTGAAGGCAACCCTGGCTTTGATCAGAAGCCAATGTAATGAGTACAGAAGTGGTAATGCCTTATTTAATTGTGAGATGTTACATACAAGTCTTGCGGCATTGTTTTGGGCAGTTTGTAGTTTCTTTATGACCCTGTCCTTGCATCCTGCATACACTGCATTACAATAATCAAATTGGGATAGTACTAGGATTTGGGCTAAGTTTCTGAAAATTTCTTTTAAGAAAAGGGGTTTAGTTCTTTTCAACCTCCATAAAGTTTTAAAGACTTTCTTTATCACTAGAGATACTTGCAGATCAAAAGAAAGGTATCGATCAATTGTAATACCTAGAATGTTCATGTTCTGTTCTAGTGGGAACTTACATTGATCTATAACAAATTCTTTGGCAAGGTATGAATGGAATGGATCAGTAAGGACTAGGATTTTTTTTATTTTTTCCCCTATTTAGTTTCAGTTTGAAGGTAAATGCCCACGATTCCATCAGGTCTAGTCCTGCTTTATCATTATTCAAAATTTTGCTTAAATCATTATTGAAAGGTATGTAAATGGTCACGTTGTCTGCATAAATAAAGGTGTTGAAGCCATTTTCTTCTAGTTCCCTCCTAAGTGGGGCCATGATGATGTTAAAGAGGATTGGAGATAATGGAGAACCTTGTGGGACACCACATACAGGAGTCCATGATGGGGAGATGAGACCTGTGAATTTCACTTGATGTGCTCTTAACTTGAGGAAACCTTTGAACTATTGAAGGACTCTGCCACATATTCCTATGTTGTCAAGTATTCTATGTTGTCAAAGGCACTGGGCGTATCAAATTGTAGGATAAGAATTTTTTTCCTCTACTAATTTCTTTCCTAAAATTAGATATTGAGGGCTTCTTTTACAAAGCCGTGCTAGCGATTCCCGCACGGCAAGTGAGAGGAAGCCCATAGGAATTGAATGGGCTTCCTCTCATTTTCCACATTGGGAATCAGTAGTTTGGCTTTGTAAAAGAAGCCCTAAGTTGTTAAGATTGTCTCATTGCTGTAACAGGGTCTTAAAGATTTATTTAATAGATCTTTAGAGACAGGAGAGGTTCCGCGAGATTGGAGATGAGTGGATGTGGTCCCTTTTCAGGGGGGCTTCTTTTTTGTTCGTTCTAATGTTACTGACATGCTCACCAATGTGCACCCTAATTTTCCTCGAAGTCTGCCCAATGTAATACAGCCCACAGGGAGCGTTTTCTGATCACCCCAAAGTGGCCTACAAATGGGGTAAAAACCTTGGGCGATTGTTGACTAATACAATAAAAGAGCCACTGAGGGATAGGGGTCATCACATAAGTGGGAATTGCAACATGTGCCAATATGCTATTCAGACCAAGGAAATAGAGGTTCCTCATTCTCGGGAAAAATTTCAATTGAAAGTTAGAACAGATTGTAATTCCCAGGGTGTGATTTATTGCATGATATATCACTGTGGGCTGTATTACATTGGGCAGACTTTGAGGAAAATTAGGGTGCGCATTGGTGAGCATGTCAGTAACAGAACGAACAAAAAAGAAGCACCCCTGTCGGCTCATTGGCAGGAACAGCAGCACTGCCTAGCGGATTTACGCTATGTGGTGCTGCTCCAGTTACAAAGAAGTGATGGAATAATTAACCCTGAGTGGTTAATTAGGAAAGAACAAAGGTTCATCTACAGGTGGAACACTACTCAGCTGGAGGGACTCAATAAGGAAATTGAGTGGGACAGGTAGCAAATATGTCTGTCCTCTATGGTATATAAACAAACTAGAGGGTCAGCAACAGTAGAGAGATCTGGGGTCTGTAGGATAGCCACAGATAATAAATTACCTGTGTCCAGGTTCCTCAAGCAGAACTATCTGCAAGCAAATTATCCTGTACTCGGCCTAGGGGTGGGAACCTTGGAACTTAGCCAAATACTTCCGTTATAAAGAACTGCAACTGAGAACGCAGGCTGGAATATATATTAGATTTATTATAGTATATCAGGTAAGAAAATATAGTAATGTATACAAAATATAGACACTCTGGCAAAGCTTTGGCTGAATACAAAATTACTGGCTGATAAAAATTACACCCATACGTCACACTACTAAACACTCATTCTTACTGGTTACCAGATAAAATTACACCACTGATTAGTCACACTATGTTACGAGGTAGTACAGTTATTAGCAGCTCCTCCTGATCACAAGTATGACATCACCAGCCTTCTGCTCAGGTAATTACCACTAACTAGCCCCAGACTAATAGGAAATAAATTACCGTGTTTCTCACCAGGCTGACCTCAGGGTCGTCTTCCGGGAATGCACGGGACACTTCACAGACTCAAGCTGAGATTGCAGCGAGTCTTAGTCAGAGCTAGGACTGGAACTCTGCAGCAGACAGGGAAGGGCACAGGTCACTCCTTGCAGGTAGCTGAACCACACGGTACTTTCCTCCAGTTACACAGTTCATCAGTTGGTGGACCTTATTAGGTCTCACTGGTCTTCTTTCTACCTCCACCTTCTTCCCAGGCTTCCGACTACCTGATTTCTCCTTGTTCCCGCTCTCCTGAGTCCCTGATGCACAGGTGACCAGCCAGGACCAATCTGGATCTTCCTCGGCTCACTGCATGGCAAGAACAGTCCGTTGTTCTTGACCTTCAAGTTGTTGCATTTTGGTATGCATTTTCTGTTTCTCACCCGCCTTGCTGGAGCCGTCAGCTTCTCCGGGAGATAAAGGGGGGCTGGGTTGCCCACAGCATGTCCTTGGATTTTACATGACTTGCTAGTGATTTTCCAGAAAGCTGAATTAGCTAAATCACTGCTGTGCAGGTCAGAGTTTACAGCCTCCATTTTGATGTCATAGGATTATACAGGCCAAGACCAGCAAGGTGAGACACACAGGGAAATACTCCTACAGATGATTTGGGTTTCCGCCCATAGGAAATGGTTGCTGTGAGAGGTTAGATTCTTGAAAATTCAAGTAAGTGACAAATAGAGATTTGATTAAGGTTAAAGGTGGTATAATTGTATTATAAGAGGTACTACGTGTGTATAGTCATAGGATATGAAAATGTGTGCCTTTTGAAAAAGCGAACTCTCGAAACTCGGCCTGAGTCAAGGCCACACACAGGTGAAGATTTTGTCAACGGCATCAAAGTGACTTGCCCTGGATCCAAGGGTCCGCACTTTACTTGCAAACGGTGGAACACTTGACTGTATGACATATTAAGTGGACTGATGGTGCTTGACCACGAGATGATAAGTTGGAGAAGGTTGATTCCAATAAGCACAGGTGGAAAAAATCCATAGTCCTTTGGGGACAGTTTAAAGAGACATTAACATAATTCCAATGTGATGGAGTGTTTGCATTTCGTGGACAGCATGTCAGCAGAATATGAAGTGTTTGATTAATTATTAGTAGAAAGGTTGTTTGATGACTAGGAGAGAGTGAATGTGTGATTCCTCGAGGGAACTAGGCAGTGTCGCTAGGGTGCTGAATGCATATATATAATGTGATTATTAGTATGTAATGTGAGTATAATTGCATTCATGCTGATGGATAGAACAAATTGTTTTAGGTAAATGTATCCCAATAAATGTGGTTGTAGAATGCAATCTTCATAATGTCTGATTTATCCATCTTATAGATGTCTAGAGTAAGAAGAATAGTTATAGTGAAAAGATAAATATCAAACATATAAACGGCGAGTGACCGTACTCACTCGCAAATGCGCAGTAGAGACTTCCCTCTCTGTCCCGCCCCCGCGTCAATACGTGATGACGGGGGGGGGGGGGGCGGGACAGAGAGGGAAACTGCGCCGCCGAGGTTGCTACCGCTCCCCCCCCCACTCGGAGTCGCCGCCGCCACCCCTCCACCCGGCCCGGGCCCTCTCTTCCCTTCTGAACTTACACATCCATTCGCGGAACGCAGCAACGCACATCAGCTGAGCTGCAGTGAGCCCTTCCTTCTTTGCCTGTGGCCCCGCCCTCCTGTGACGTAACGTCAGCGAGGGCGGGACACACACAGGCAGAGAAGGAAGGGGCAGCTCAGCTGATGTGCGTTGCTGCGTTCGGCGAATGGATCTGTAAGTTCAGAAGTGAAGAGAGGGCCCGGGCCGGGTGGAGGGGTGGCGGCGACGACTTCGAGGGGGGGGAGCGGTGGCGACTTCACGGGGGGGAGGGGAGCGGTGGTGACCGCGGGGGGAGGAAAACCTCAATACCAGCCCGTTTTTACGGGCTCAACGGCTAGTATATACATAATTAGATCCTGTGAATTATAGCAGTTAAAATTTAATGCCAAGAAGTGCAGAGTGATGCATTTGGGGTGCAGAAACCCAAAAGAGAGATACCAAATAGGAAGAGAGAGATTAGTAAGCTTGACTCAGGAGAGAGACCTTGGGTTGTTGGTGTCCGAGGATCTGAAGATGAAGAAACAATGAATTTAATTCATGTGTGCACAATTTTTATATTTTCTACTTTTGAAAGGATACATATATTATTTTTGGAACATTGTAATAAAGTGGTTTGTTATAGTATGATTGTATAAGTTCTCTATTTTGTTATACACAATTTCGTGGTTTATAGAATAACAAGTGGAGAGGTCACGTATAAATTTAGGTGCCGTCATTCGCACCAATGAAAACATCCTGCAAATGCCCACATCTAAATTTATGTGTGGAGCACCCATATTCTATTAGTACATAAGTACATAAGTAATGCCATACTGGGAAAAGACCAAGGGTCCATCGAGCCCAGCATCCTGTCCACGACAGCGGCCAATCCAGGCCAAGGGCACCTGGCAAGCTTCCCGAACGTACAAACATTCTACACGTTATTCCTAGAATTGTGGATTTTTCCCAAGTCCGTTTAGTAGCTCGTAACTCAATACCATGCTCCTGATGCCCCCCAAATGCCCATGACCTTCCCATTTCCACGCCCCCTTTTTTTGGGCTACGTTTACATTTTAGGCATGGATCCCACGCCTCAATTTAGTTCCAATTAAATCCAATTAGTGCCAATATTTGCTTGTTAAAAAGCCAATTATTGGCACTAATTGGCTCATTATTCTATTAAATTACATACTCAAATTGGAGGTGCGCCTAAATTTGTGTGCACATTTTTTGGCGACTTTTATAGAATCGGGGGGATAATACATTACAATAGTCTAAAGTACATATAAATAAAGCATAGAAACATAGAAACATGACGGCAGATAAGGGCCAAATGGCCCATCCAGTCTATCCTTCCACAGTAACCACTAACACCTCCTTTTCCTAAGGGATCCCACGTGTCTATTTCACACTTCCTTAAATTCTGACATAGTCTTTGTCTCCACAACCTCCACCGGAAGGCCATTCCACGCATCCACCACCCTTTCCATGAAAGAATATTTTCTTAGATTCTTCCTAAGTCTGTTTCTTCTTAACTTCATCCTATGCCATCTCATTCCAGAGTTTTCCCTGATTTGAAAAAGACTCACCTCCTCCTGTCTATCATATCTCTTGTTTTCTGCCTCCCTTCAAGCATATGCATGTTGAGGTTCATGAGCCTATCACTATATGTTTTATGACCAAGACCACTTACTTATTTGGTAGCCACCCTCTGCACCGACTCCATCTTGTTTATATCTTTCCATAAGTGCAGTCTCCAGAATTGCATGCAGTACTCTAAGTGGGGCCTCATTAGAGACTTATACAAGGGCATTATTACCGTCGGTTTTTTTTTTCATGCTGGTCATCCCTCTCCTTATGCACCCCAAGCATCTTTATGGCTTTGACTGTCACTTTTCTTTCTGTTTTGCCACCTTAAGGTCATCAGACACAATCGCCCCCAAGTCCTGCTCTTCTTTTGTACACATGTGCACTTCACCATTGCTTTCAATTTTTTACATAGCAATCTGTGACACACAAGTAATCTGTGTTTGACATATCCCATCTTGCCTGAAATCTTAGTTATGTGTGTTCCATATTTTAAATAGCAAAACATGCATACAGTGGCACTTTCATCTGCCAGCATTTTCACCTGCTTTGAGTTGTGCATAACCCTTGCTTAACCTTCTCATTTGGATCCGGAGTTTGGAGGAATGCTTGAAGGTGGAGAATGTGCTTACCTTTCAAAAATACTTCCTTCAGGCTAAAATAAATGTTGACTTTCAGAGGACAGCTCTTTAGTTTTAGCTTCTCTTGGACATGCAGGGGCAGTAAACAATGGGGTTTGTTCTTCCTCTGATGACCACTTGACCACCAGGCTTGGCATGGTAGGCCTGAGACCTGTTGGGACGGGAGGGCAGAGAGGGCCTTTTGCAGAGTGAGGGGTTCGGGAGGGGGGTCAGGCATGTGGGAGGAGGAGGTCTTCTGGTATTGGGGGCAGGAAGGGAGATGGGAATCAGTGTATATGTGTGTGTGTGGGGGGGGGGGGGGGGGAGCTGCAGGCTAGTACCTGGAAGTTATGCAGGTGCCAGTCAATATTCAGTTCTGGTACCTGTATAGCTAACTGGGCAAAGTTAGGACTGATATTTATGGGGTCCTACATGCCCAGTTAGGTATACGGGCACTGAATATTGCCAGCTCCCATATAGCTCCCTGTTCTTCCCTGACTCCACCCTGGACCATTCTTTTTTTTTTTTAATTTTTTATTTATAACCATTTAAATTTTTACAAGCGATAAAACAACTTGCAGGAAATACAGACAAAGTAATACGTAGGAATTATTTCAGTCAGGTAATTCTATTCTCTTCCTTAGACCACTAAATAGGGAGAGTGAAACAAGATAAGGAGATCAGTTAAACAGTAAACAGAAAAAAAACCCTGTGGTATTAACCTGATTATCCCCAGATATTACTCGTCTAATTCATTATTCCACATTGATCATCTGGTTGGCTTATTCAAGGCCAATACAGTGTATAGTCAAATCATTTAATTGAAAACATACTTATTGTCTAAATATTTAGTTAGAAATAATACATCTGATTACATTCTTTCTCTTTTCAAAACCAGAAGTTATTTAACAAAACATATACTTAAGTCTCTAATTCAAATCCCACTGATTAAAGTAATCCCAGTTTTCACAGGCTTCACTCCTTTTAAAGTAATAATTTGAGGAAATATTTTTGAGGAAAACTTTAGGAGTCATACCTGGAACTCTGGGAAAAACAATAATTTCAATATTAATCATCTATAATAATAATCATTTTATTATTCAAAATTTCTGGTCTATTATCATTTTCAAAATCATAACCACTTCTTGCTCATGTAGATTCATTTGCTATATCAATTTTTTACTCTCAAAGGGTTCAGTTGAATTGTCCATGTAACTCTCTAATAAAATTATATCTGAAACAAAATTATTTACTGCCACCGTTAGGTCCCGAAGCGCCTTCCAGATGGTATTCAATGTAACCTCCACGGGAGCCAAAAACTCCAAGTTGATTTCTCATAGGTGTTTAGGAGTGGTTCCGCCAATTCGGGTTCTGCTGTAAACGTCCTCCGTTTCAGCATATACCTCTAACTCACTCCTTTGGGCATGGTGGTTTAATAATTCGGGAGCGATGGAGTTGTTTTTTCCAGGTCCAAGAGCGTCAACGCTCCTTCGCCAGTGCTAATCAAAAAACTCACCAACCCTTTCATCTGTGGGCAGTTCATTGCGCAGTGGTCCCACACTTGCTGCTCAGGGGATAAAACGCTGGCCATCGGCGGCTGACCGCCGGTTGTCCCCTTCCTCCCAGTTAAGGTAACTGCAATTGCAGAGATGAAATTTACGTAAAGAAGACGAAACTTCAGAGGGCAGCTGGGCCGTTGGGCATACAAACTTCAGGTCGCCATCTTACCACTCTTCCAGTTTGGGACACTCTTTGTCTGGTTTCTCCTCAGAGGCCTGTCTGATATGGGTAACCCTTCAGCATAGCCCTCTAACTCATTGAAACACACAAGCCCCTCCACCCCCTACAAGGTGGTCTCCCTTCGGAGGGGGTGGACCATTCTTTTTTGGCAGCTTTTATATGGCCAGTGGGCAGTGTCTGGATAAGTGCCCCTGAATATCGGAAGCTGGCCTCTCATGGTTGTCTAAGCAGACAGGATCCTCTCCTTCCTGCTTAAACCATGTTGAAAATTTACTTTACTTTATTTCTTATTAGTTGCCAATATTTCCATATAAAGTTCATTGCGACTTACATCAAGAAAAGTAATACATCCAGAATACCAACAGCAGTTAGTACAGATCATGGGCATTGGAAGTCGTCTGAAAGAGTGAGTCCTTCTGACTTTGATTGTTATTCATTCTGTGACATCAGTGCCCATGCACAAATTTACATCTATTCCAAAAAAGGCATAAATTGGTGCACGCTTCTCTACATGTGTACCCACGTATACAAGTGAACGTCGCAGTTGCGCCTCCACTCTGTTGAAATTATGCTCACATAAAGGTGGATGCTTTCTTTCCATGTGCCTACTTATTATGTGCATCTGTGGTTGAACAGTTCTATAAAAGTCCTTTCTGACATGTAAAACAGATTTTAGGTACAATTATTTATTTTTTGGGATTTATTAACCGCCTTTATAAAGAGATTCACCCAAGGCAGTGTAGAGCAGGTACAATTCAACATAAAACATACAATTTTGTTAACAGCATAACAATAGTAAAATAGCCAAGAATAAACTAAATACAATAAATGAGGTAAACTTGAAAACAGTAAATTGGAACCTAATAATAGAATTACTGTGAAACAATATCAAAAATATACCAGAGATATAATGCAATGTTAGCATAATACTAATGATACACCTAATAAGCATGCATTAGAACATTTAACTAACATAGATATGATACCAATGATTTTCAACAGTACGGCTTATCGTGTAGCTGAGGGACCAAGTGCAGATATATGATGGGAACAAGACGTGGTATAGAATCAGTTGGGATAATTTGATGGTTATCTAAACTCAAGGTAAGTTCTTTGTATAGTTAAGCAAGAGATAAGGAACTGATCTAAGTTACAGTGTGTATAGCGAGCTAGTCCAGGTGCATAATGAGTTGCCTTTTATGTGTATGCATATCCCAAATACACATAAAAGGCAATTATAGGGGATGGGATTTGATATACCGCCTTTCTGTGATTACAATCAAAGCAGTTTATATATTATATACAGGTATTTATTTGTACCTGGGCAATGAAAGGTTAAGGGACCTGCCCAGAGTCACAAGGAGCTGAAGTGGGAATCAAGCCCAGTTCCCCTTATTCTCAGGCTACTGCACTAACCACTAGGCTTATTCTATAAATTCTTGCCTACGGGTAGGTGCCAAATACCCACGTACATTACATACATTACAGTATACTAGCACATATACAGATAAGAGGCAGCACTAATTGGCACTTACCCACATATATGGTTGGTGCTATTCTGTAACATACATTGGCATTGCATTCCTGTGTATGTGCAAGGGGGCATGCAGAAGGTTGAAGCATTGATAGGCAATGGATGGGATCACCAGATTTGCATGTAACTTTCAGAATAGTGTAAATGACATGCAAAAATGCTGCAAGACAATGGCGTGTGGGACTTTTTGAATGGATTGTAATTGTTTCCGACGCCTTTGGACTGAAAGATACCTTGACAGTGGACTGTTTCTACGAAAGCTAAGTGCCTTTAGAAAGTTTTCTCTGAAGATTTATTATTATTGAGTGCTAGTGTGAGTGTTTCAGGTGTAGAACCTTGAGAGAACAGGTATATTTATGAGTGAAGTTTATATTATTTTAGAGCACTGGGTTTTGCTCACTAAAAAATTGAAAATTCATGGAGTAGATCCATGATCGAAAAGCTTGTCCACCCTTAGAGGTATAAATCACTTTGGCGTTTCCTTGCTTGGGTGAGTTATCACTCTGGGACTACTCCATACACATATTAATAATTTATAGACTTATTATTATTTAAGTAGTTATACCTGTTCCCTCATTGGTGCTCTCCCTGATTGAGACCCTGGTTTCCTTTTTTTGTGCAAGATAGCCACGGACATTTAGCCTTTGACATGGTATAAGTGCTGGTGTATATCTGCCTCCCTTTTCCCATATTCTATAGCAGCATCATTACAGAGTACCAGTTGGCACTATTGTTTCTGGCGCTCATTCATAGGCACCAAGTTTGCCTCCATATTATTTACTGAAAGGAATATTGGTCTTCAACTTAGTAGCTGAATTGGCCCTTTGCTATAAAAAATCTTGAGGGCAGATAAGGACTGTGAATCCTAAATTTGTCTTCCTAGTTCAACTATTTTAATATCATGAACGAGTAGTCATAAGTCCATATGGATGGTCTCGGTTCTCTCCCTTGTTGACTAATGCAAGACCCTTACTACAGTTTCAGCCACAGGTGATCACTAACATTAACTAACTGAAACATCCTGGCCTTTTACAATTTGATTGCAATTCAGCTGTTTCGTTTCAACTCAAGCTGATAAACCCCTGATGCAGGCCGGTGTGGCCGAAACACGATTCGTGTCGGGTTTTTATTGATTCTAATAAAGACATTATTTGGGAAGACATCACATGAGAGAGGACTCTTTTTGGATCCACTGTGTGTACCTGGTGTTCTTCATTTCTCCTGTGGAGAGATCACCTTCTGTGGTTGTTTTGACTAACGCTGATGTCACATAATTAATTGTCACATTTAGTGATCTCCCTCTACCAGTCTCAGGAGAATTGTAGTCCTGAATTTTTGTTCCTTTAGAGCATGATTTTGGCACATTGCCTAGACACCGTAAACAAGTTCTTCACTGCTATTGCCTTGTGCATTTGAAGGCCTCCAGCTTTAGTACTTCAATCTAACATCTTGTAGAAACATTAAAATTCACTAATTAAAATGTCCTGGTGTCACAGAACAGAAAATGTCATTAAACACCCTGTAAGATGGAGAAATGGCTTGTATTTTCTGTTAGTGCTACACTATGCTTTGTGCCTTTGTCAAGATCGGGAGGCGGGGCTGGTGGTTGGGAGGCGGGGATAGTGCTGGGTAGACTTATACGGTCTGTGCCCTGAAGAGCACAGGTACAAATCAAAGTAGGGTATACACAAAAAGCAGCAAATATGAGTTATCTTGTTGGGCAGACTGGATGGACCGTGCAGGTCTTTTTCTGCTGTCATCTACTATGTTACTATGTTACTATGCTTTGTGCCTTATTTAAAATACCATTAAAACTGCTGAAATTCCACAGGCCAACTTCAAAATTCAACAGGCAGAAAAAATATTTTTTTCCATTTTTTTTATTAGTTTTGATAAACATCTTTACAACCAGCAATCTTTTCATAATGCATTACAATACACTTGAACATGAAAAAGATTCACTGTATGCCTCAATGTTCTCAGGTCTATATCATCTTCCCCTCCCTAACCCTCCCCCTCCCCCCCCAATCCCCCCTCCCTGTTTCCCTTCCCTACTCGCTCATTTCCCCTTCCTCTATAGTTCATTCATGCGGGTTGTCTGGGGCATTACAGGAGGATGCCCACTGTTCATATTTTTCCCATGTTTTATAGTGGAGTGTCAAATGTCCCGTTCGTAAAGCGGTAAGCTTTGATAGCAAACAGATGCTATCCAATTTGTTTAAGATGGCTCATCGATCTGGGAGAGAGGGTTGTTTCCATTTTGCTGCCAAAACCAACTTGCTCGCGACAAACAGCTGCGCAGCAAATCGATGTGTAGGCATCTGCACTCCTGGGGGTCTAGCATGCAAGAGGCAATATTCCAGCTTCTTCTAGTAACGTGTCCCTGTGACCTCCCATAGGAGATTCAATACATCGGTCCAGTACTGCTGTGCATGCCCACAGTTCCACCATATGTGGGCCATGTCTCTTACTTGCCCACATTGTCGCCAGCATAGATTAAAGCCTTTGTAGAACATTTTAACTAGGCGCTGTGGCGTATAGTACCAACTGTATAACATTTTATGCCCATTCTCTATCAGAAAAAATATTCACTATTGTGCCCTGCTTGCTTAAACATCAGTGAACATTCTTTCACAAAGAGCAGGGATAAAGTGGTATCCAATTCAATTCTTGTATACCGCTAATATCCCGTTTCCAGGGTTCAGAGCAGTTTACATTCTAGGTGAGACAAAAGCAGATAGTGTTAGTGTGAGGTATGAGAAACATTAGAGACCATTGGTGTAATGCATGAGACTAAAAACATTAAAGGAAAGGATAATGGATGATCCTAGGAAGTAAAAAGCAAAAGGAAGTATTTTCTATCTGCATGAATTGGTACTGTTTCAATAACTGATTTAAAAACTTGGTTGATGAGCTTCAGAAAAAGCAAAATGACAGCCTCTTAGTAGCACAAGGTATAGCACACTGTGCTAAGAAACTGCCCAAACTGAGGTACAGAGCTTGTAGCTGGCATAGCTGGTTGTGTTCCCATCTTCCAGCTGTTAAATATGGGCTGTGTGGGATAGAGTCAAATGACAAGCATCTTGGAGATAGCTCAAAATTTTCAGAGACATTATTCTTGTTTAAATGAAGCAGACTGAGTGATTAAAAACAAAAAACCCCCAAAGTTTCTAGTTTTACAGAACAAATATATCTTGAGCTAGTGTATGAAGGGGTAATTCTAATATGCGTGTACATGATTAGAATAATGGCATGTATGTGTGGATTTGTGCACACATTATTATTATTATTAAATCCCAATAAATAATATTAAATAACCGCCTCTATATGAAGAGATTCACCCAAGGCGGTGTACAGTAGGTACAGTTTAACATATTGACAAATCAGCCTGTTAAGATCCTCCCCCCTTTCCCTACAGAAATGCTACAGTTACATCTCTCCCTCCCCTTCCCAGGAAATATTCACCTGACCCTGGTTGATTTCCAGGGGGTAGAACTTGTTTGGATACTTTGTAAACTTGGTGTCATGCCAGTAGTTCCCGGGTCTTCTCCTCGTACAGATTTAAACAGGGATCAATTGCTTTCTCCTTACATACATACATGTCAAAATTCAGTGTAACTGCTATTCTGTAAATAAGTGCATAATCTTACATAGCATGTATTTTACAGGTAGGTAGGTGTATGCATGGGCAGGACTCCTACTTCTAGGCATAACTTAGAGCAGTGTTTCCCAAGTCCGGTCCTGGAGTATCCCTTGCCAGTCAGATTTTCAGGATAGCCACAATGAATATGCATGAAAGAGATTTGCATATAATGGAGGCATTGTATGTAACTCAAGTTCATGCATATTCATTGTGGCTATCCTGAAAACCTGACTGGCAAGGGGTACTCCAGGACTGGACTTGGGATACATTGACTTATAGAATACTACAAGTTATATACATCTCTCTGGCATTTAGATATGAGCATTTACACCAGTTCTATGGTGTAAACCATGAGTAAATGAGCTGTGGCATATGTTGGTGAGGGTTCTGTTAATGGTTCATAGCCTGTAAAGCTAAGTGTTTAAAACTAAGTTAATTATTGTTGAAGTAGTAAGAAATAAGAAATTAACTATAATGTTATAAGGGGAAGGCAAGGGAAATGGGACTTGATATACCGCCTTTCGCGGTTTACATATATTCAGGTACTTATTTTGTAACAGGGGCAATGGAGGGTTAAGTGACTTGCCCAGAGTCACAAGGAGCTGCAGTGGGAATCGGACTCAGTTCCTCAGGATCAAAGTCCACTGCACTAACCACTAGGCTACTTTTACCTAAAAGTAATTTTGTGGACCAATGATGATAATAGCGAATCATAGGGCTATGTCCTTATGTGAAAAGAGTTGATGCCGAGGTCCATAGTGAATAGTAAATATGTTTAATTATTTGCCTGTAATTGGTACCTCCATTGCAACTGATATTGGTGGTTAGTGATGGGTTTCCTTTACAACATACGCACCATATAAGTACCCTCTAAGCACCTACATATAGGTGCTCTGCCTATATTTCTGCCTAGGCGTATTCTGTAAACCATGCCTAAATCTAGGTGTGGTTTGTAGAATATGTCTAGCAGCCATGCCTGCACCTAACTCTAGATATGTCCATTTATGCCAGGTAAAACTTGGTGTAAACAGTGGAGCCTAAGTTAGACGCAGAGCAGGTGTATTCTATAACCATGCGCATAATTTTTTGGAATGCCCATAACCTGCTCATTCCATGCCCATGGCCACACCTCCTTTTTGGCAGCACACATTAGAATTTACACGCACCACTTTATAGAATACACTTAGTGAGTTGTGTGCCTAAATTCTAATTAATCCCAATTAGTGTCAATAATTGCTTGTTAAATAGGCAATTAGCACTAATTAGCTTGTTAAGGTAACTAAATTCGCACACAAATCCAGACTAGAACTGGATTTGCACGTACAATTTTGGTCACGCTATATTGAATCTGAGGGATAGTGTATGACAGCCTCTATCAAATGAAATCCAAGTCCCTCCCTAATTTCTGCGCTGACATATTTGTTTTAAGTTTTCCAAATGCTATACTTTTTAGATATATTTATGTAGAGTCTACAAACCACAACCATTAAAATATCATGTACCCCGTAGTGCATAAAACGGCTAAATAGTCTGTACTGAAAGTTCATTTTTCCTGATCATAAATAGATTGTCTAGCCACGGCGCTAAATCCCAAGACTAAAACCAAATAACACATAAGACATGTGTTTTCATTTATTTAGCATGACTTTGACAATTATAATGTAGGCAATGCTACCCTTCTGCTGCCAATACAGTTAAATTATAATATTAAAATACCACTCTGCAAAACTTCAAGTTATTTTTAGACAATACATCACAGTGGAAAATTATACTCATATGGGCCAATATTCAGTCAAAAGATAAGCAGATAAATGTATATCTGGATAAGACAATGCTGCAGAACATAGCCAGTTAAGGATATCCATATAACTCTATCTGGATATCTTAAGCCTGCCGTATCTGTGGCCAAAAAGCAGCAAGGCAGATGATCCGCAAAATTGAACATGGAGACAAAGCAGATCAGTCAGTGGTACAATTAAAATTTTATTGAAAGAAAAGTGCCCGACACAGACTGTGTTTCGCCCAATGCACAATGAGGGACAGGTAATAATATGTAGAAAGGGAATAATGCATTCTTTTGCCAAATATTGGGGCCCTTTTACAAAGGCGAATAAGAGCCATTACTCGTCCTGTGTGTGCCAAATCAGCATTACCGCCCGGCTACCGTGTGCCCCGGGTGGTAATTATGAATTTGGTGCGTGCTGAAAACACGAGGTAGAAAATGTTTTCTATTTTCTACCGCATGGCGTTTACTCGGCAGTAAATGGCAGTGGACGCATGCTGCAAGCCTATTGCCCGTGTATCGAGTGAGATCTTACCACTAAATCAATGGTGGTGATAAGAAAGATCTCAGGTCAAAAATAGACACGTGCTGGTTTTTATTTTACTGTATGTCCATTTTCCGGCCCCTTAAAAAAAAGCCCTTTTTCTAGGACACAGCAAAAACTGGCCCAGTACACACCCACAAGACGCACTCGCACTGCCGCAGGCCACTTTTGCTGTGGCTTAGTAAATGGGCCCCTATGTGGGCTAAATGGCAAAAAGAATCATATCATTTGCCCTTAAAGTATGAATTACCTCAACAAACATTATAATAATGAGATACAAAGCATGCAAAATGCATGCAAAGCAGCTCATTTTATGGAAAATACATAACACACCTTGCATTTATTTTTGCAAATGCATTATTTATGGAAAGATAATGCCATTTTCTACCCAGAAAGCATCAGACTGTTTAAGCTATTTATCTTGCCTTTGTTAAGTAACATTGTACAATTAATAAGTTAGTACCAGGTCCTAGTATGTTTCCATTAGCAAGACCTTGCTCTACCCCTTGGAGGATGAACATACCATAATATTTAGCTTGAGCTTGGTAATTCATCATTTGTATATGAATACAGTTATTCTCTCTAATTTGTGTAAAATTTGTGTGCTCATGCTAGTTTCTTTTTGGACCTCTTTAAGATGCATGGAAAGGCCTTCCTGCATAGCTAATTAGGGAAGTGAATTTGTTTGAAATGAAACAAAAATGTCATTGAAATTTTCTATTTTGATTCATTTTCTTTTGAAATGAAAGAAAACAAAGCAAAATTTCATGCATTTATATTTAATTTCATTTAAAAGGCTATGCATCCAGCAGCTAACACATATCCTCACTCCACTTCCTTTGCTGAAAAAGCCTGCAAAGTAAGTCCCACTCTGGTTCCCCTGCCTACCCAACCCATGTCCCAGGGTGGATCTTGGGACCTGCATCTTACCTAGCCTCTGGGGTCTCCAAAATCCAAAGGGGGAGGGAGGAGCCCCCTTAGATAGGGCCAGATCCTCATTTGCTTGCAGTCTAGATATGATTTGGACACTTAAGAAACCCCACCCACTTGGTGGCAAGATGGCAGACTGAGCGAAAGCGTGTATAGAGCTCTTCAGTTTTCTGAGTACCAACTTGATCTGCAGGAAAAATGATGTCAAGCACAAAATCAAGATGTATACCCACTTCTCTACAGACACACCTTTGCCGACTCTGGTTCAACTGACATTGATGGACTATCTTACACTTATGGTCGGTCGGGGGATTGGGCTGGGAACAGGAGCCTGGCAGTGGAGGGCCTATTCTAGCAGTGTTAAGAGATCACACTGAGCCCCAGCTTGTGTGAGACTCCTCCCAGACCCAAAGTTTGTGATTCTGGAGGAAGGGGCAACAGGGACCTGGTGAAGAGGGTCCCCATCAACCCCCGAGTGCTGTTGGGGTAGCAATTTTGGAAACGGTGAATGGTACAATGGTGAGCCAATGAAAAGGCCTGTTTGTAATAAAGAAGATCTGGAGACCATAGGAGGTCGGTGGCCCAACGGTTTGGGGAGGCTAAAGGGGGTGGGGCCAGGGGTGGGGCTTATATCCATAATTGTCTGACAACACACAGAAAAAAATAAGTAAAAATAAAATAGTCACAATTAATGCCTTTATTAAATGTAGATATTAGATATGTATCATATGCCAAAAAATAAGTGGTTGCTCAAAGCATATTCTAACCAATATATACTATTCAAAAATGTTATCAATTATTAAACACTGCTATTTCCATACATGGAAAATCCCAAAATAAATGGTCACATTAGTGAAGTAACATCTGGTGACTAGACTTCGCATTATAGGTGTCAATGATCTGCTCTAGGGTTAATATCTAGGGGAGTGAAGGGTGTCCCATCCCAAATGTGAAAGTTACAAGTACCACCCTAATTAGAGAGATTGAAGGTTAGCAAGTGAAAGTTTTCTTGCAGTGTATTCGGTATATAAATTTGTCATGGTGGAGAAGAGACTGAGTCCCAAGGAAGGGCTGCTGGTTATTGACAAGTAATGCTTCTATGTGCATGTAAAAATGGATTTATATATCATAAATGACATATCATATTTTAAACTCAATATTTCAAGCAGTTACCAACACTAAACCACATACACATCTATGGTACAATTCAACACCAGATCATCCAAATATTCTAAAACCAAACCATGTCTATGTTATGACAAACTAAAATTAAATTAAATGTTGATGTTTGTCACCTCAATAAGGTCCACCAATCCCTGAACCGCAAACACTATGCACAACTTGTGCAAAACACACTCAGAACGTTACTGTACCATAAATGCTACACTGGGCAGAACCTAATACCACCAATATACCACCCATACGGAAAACACAGACCATTAACAATATGAAACAAGGGATCATATATCACAATTCTCATGTACAGCCACAAACATCTCTTTTAGGGTGGATACGTGTTCACAATGAGCTCCTTTATTAAACAACAGATAGAGATGAGTTTTCAAATTTCAATTTTGGCACTGTATTAGGGGGATTATAACCATTTCGTTATATTTAAACAAAAGAGATCTGCATGAAACAAAATATTCTGCTTTTTATTTTTGACTTATAAAACCCTGCAGCAAGTTCTTATTTGCGCTGAGAACACTTACCACTCTTCAATCCTTCACCTAGCAGTTCCGGATTCCTCCTGTGAGTCACGCTTTCCCTCTCCCCCCCCCCCCCCCCCCACCAGCTTGTCAACATTATTATTCCTCTCCCCCTCCCAGCACTTCTTTCTATCTGTCCAGTCCACCCCCTCCCCCCAAGGTCTCCCCCTCCACCCCTCGCGGTTCTAGCATCTTTCCCTTTCTCCGGCCCTACCCACAGCCTAGTGATCCCTTGCATTCCTGCTTTGCGGAACAGGAAGTCACATCAACGAGCGGAGCTGTGGTAAGGAAGGCTGAGGTGCTGAAGCAGATTGCTGTAATTGCTACAGTATGCCAGCCCTGAATTGAGAGTCACAGGGGGCGGGGAAGAAGAGAAACTGCGGTGCTGCAAAGAAGAGCAGATTAGAGGAGGAGAAAGACAGGAGAATGCTGCAAAGAAGGCAGGGTCTCTCAGATCCCCCTTTTGCTTGCTGCTGGGTAGACAGCCAGCAGTTTTTTGTTAGTGAAGGCTGGCTGCACTGTGGCTGGGGAGGCTTAGCCTCCCCAAGCCTCTTATACCAGGCGCCTATGCTGGGGACCCTAGAACGCATGGGAACTGAAATTGCAAGTGGAGCGATCACTTTGAAAGAGTTACTGACTTCAAATGACTTCGTTTAAGAAATGTCTAAGAACAAGAACAGTCATACTGCGTAAGACCAATGGTCCATCTAGCCCAATATTCTGCTTCCAACAGCAGTCATTCAGGTCACAAGTACTTGGCAGAAACCCAATTAGTAGCAACATTCCATGCTACCAATCCCAGGGCAAGAGTGGCTTTCCTCATGTCTATCTCAATAACATGGACTTTTTTCTAGCAACTCGTGCAAACCTTTTTTAACCCTGATTATGCTAACCGTTGGTACACATCCTCTGGCAGCGAATTGCAGAGCTTAACTATTCTTTGAGTGAAAAAATATTTCTCCTATTTGTTGTAAAGTATTTCCAAGTAATTTTGTTGAGTGTTCCCTGGTCCTTTGTACTTTTTTAAATTGTGAAAAAATCGATTCACTTCTACCTGTTCTACATCACTCAGGATTTTATAGACCTCAATAAATTGATAAAATTCTGCAAGGGTCCTGCCTCTCCAATCATAAGTACTGCTTCAGGGTGAAACTGTAAGGAACCAGGAATAGAAACTTTTAAAACTGAAATACTCGGTTAAATCTATTCAAGGTGGTATAGTTAAGGGTAATGGACTAGATTCTATTAAATCACGACTAAAATTCGGTGCCAAAATTAAATTCACCTACGTGCATCTACAAAGTACGCCTTAATTTAGGTGTACTTTGTGAGTAAGCCTAAATTCCGTGCAGTTTATAGAATACGCTGAGTGTGATTAAATTTATGCAAGGGCTATTAATGTCAAGTAAACCTGGTGTAAATGGCGATGCTTAAATTAGGTGTGGACCGGGTGTATTCTGTAACAATGTGCATAGATTCTAGAAATGCCCACAACCGCCTATTCCATGCCCATGGCCACACCTACTTTTCAACTATGTGACTTAGAATTTCCGCACAGCACTTTATAGAATACGCTTAGACGTTCTGCGTATATAATTCTAATTAATACCAATTAGTGTCAATTTCTTGTTAATTGGCAATTATCATGCTGATGCCTTGTTAATCAATTAGATTATGCACATTGTTATGGAATATGCTTTGATTTCTGCATGGAAATCTTGGCTCGATATATAGAATCTGGGGGAATGTGACTACACATAGGAAATTAGAGACCTTAAGGGCCCTTTTACTAAAGCTTAGGTATAAAATAGGATGTACAGCATTTAGCATGTGCTAAGCTTTAGTAAAAGGGCCTCTTAGAGAATTGTGAGAGATGCTTGAATCTTGGCTTCTTGTACTTTCTAAACCTCCATTAATGTCATCGTTGGAGATGTTGAGAAATATTATGTTTATGTTTATTTAAATGTGCTAGACTTCTGTTTCTGACACACAGATCAAAGTGGCGTATACATAAAATCAATTAAAATAATACTTAAAATGTTGAGATGCGTATAGGGAAACTAACGCTCAGCATAGTAAAGACGTCACTATTGTTTTCAGAAGCAGCCAAAGTGGGTGCTTCAGAGGCATGTAATATCTTAGATCAATGCCCATAATAATGAACAGCCCAGGGAATTGTTCAGTTAGAGGCCCAGCTGGGTAAGGTGAAGTGGAATATGTGTAAAATCCAACCCCCTCTTTAAGGGATGAGCTAGTTGCAACACCAGAATTCACTCAATGCTCTACTACAGGGGTTCCCAAACTTTTCGGTTCATGGCACCCTTAGTGCCCGAGCAATTTTTCATGGCACCCCACCCCTATAGTACCTTCCTGTTGTCCAGGTTGACAGTGGCGTAGCAAGGGTGGTCCACCCTGGGTGCACGCTGCTGGAGGGTGCAGGGAGCAGCCGCGCGCCTGTTGGCTCCGCTGGTTCCCTGCTCCCTCTGCCCAGGAACAGTGGAGCTGACTGGCGCACAGCTGCTCTAAGCACCCTCCAGCAGCCAAGAATGCACCCGGGGTGGGGGGCTTGATGCGCCAGGGAGGGGGTGTCATGCTGCACCCTGGGGGGGTGCGCAGCGGCGATCCACCCCGGGTGGCAGCTGACTTAGGATCACCACTGCAGGTTGATTACAATCTCATTGAGCACTGAGACTAAGACTGATTTTGTGCTGTGGAAAACCATATTGTTGTATGCGTAGTACATTTAGGGGTCCTTTTTACTATGGTGTGCTGAAAAAGGCCTGCACCAGTGTAGGTATGTGTTTTGGATGTGTGCAGATCCATTTTTTAGCACGTCTGTAAAAAAAAAGGCCCTTTTTTGGGGCTGAAATGGACCTGTGGCAAAATGAAAATTGGCACGTGTCCCTTTTGGGCCTGAGACCTTACCGCCACCGATTCACTTAGCGGTAAGGTCTCACACGTTAACTGGGTGGTATTGTCAGCACACATACAAAGCTGATTACCACCCGGTTAGTGCTGCGTGCCGGAAAATAAAAAATAAAATTACCGCCTGGGCCACGCGGGTAGCCGGGCAGTAGTTCTGAATTGGCACACGTTGGGTGCGCATAGGCGCCTACACGGCTTAGTAAAAGGGCCCCTTACCTTGTTAGATAATCCATCATTTATGATAACACCATCTTCTTCATCAGTTAGAATTCATGGGAGATTAGATACCGGTTTGTAATTTGACTCATCATAAGGGTTTAAATTAGACTTCTTAAGGAAAGGTTTCACACAGGCCTCTTTTTAACAGGGGGGGATCTATCACTTATATGGAGCAAAAATAGGATCTAAGACACTTTTTTTTTTTTTTACAAAGGAGACAGGATCAACGGCTGAGATAGAGGAATGGAAAGATTGTAGAATTTGTTTAGACTAGCTAAAGATTGGAATTAAATGACTATAAGACTGATGCCCCTGCCTCTTGCTTAGATGGCGACCTCTCTAATCTCAGTTGAGGAGAATCAAGAATCAATACAGTTGGCAAAGTATGCTGAATATCCTGTATCTTTGTGGAGAAATATGAAGGAAAAGAATCTGCTGTCAACAGCAGATTATCTGTACTATTCATATTTATGGCTGGGGCGGAGCGTAATGTAAGAAATAAGCATAATTGCTTTCAGTGACTCATAATTTATTTATTTATTTCATTTAATTTATATCCCACATTTCCAATCAAATCTGGTTCAATGTGGCTAATAGATTTATTATACCAACAACTGGGTTCAATAATGATGTAAGACATTTGTATAGTAAATTTCTTGCTTTAGAAATCACAGTTTTGGTATTCTTTACAACTATGAGCATTTGTTAGAGATTATCTTTCTACTATGCTCATTCAGCCATCTAACCTGTCTCTTCAATCGATAGACCTCATGGTACCAAAAGGAACTTGAATGAGGGTGAGAAGGAACTTCTTCAATGATAACACAGTACCGAGTGCAGATTGAAGAACTTTATTGCATAGCCAGCCTGCCTTAATACTGGTCAAGAAAGTTTAGTAATGCTTCGTGAATCAAGGCAGAGAGAGAAGTCATGTCCAAAGTTATGTAGCAATCTGAAAAATCTTGTGTGGGCACATGGAATGGGTAAAATCTAGAATTAACAATTTAAACGGAAGCAAAATCTGACCAAGAGAGATCCAGAGATTACAACTCAGATATTGAGAAAAGTGTGGTCTAAATAAAAAAATTAAGGCCAACATATGATCTACATTATGTTTGGAAAGTCTAAGTATAAACCAGTATTGGATATGAAGGACGGGAGATTCTGTCTCTAAAGAATGAGATGGTAAGACCATACACATCCTTAAAATCTCCTAGAATGACCAATCAAAGTGTTCAGCTACAGTATCAGCTATCAAACTACATAATGCATCCATCAAGTACATACTAGGCCTCAGTGGACAGAGCTTGACAGAGAAGGAAACCTACCAAGGAGAGCTGTCTGTGAGACAATTTAGAATAAATAATGGCCACTCCATCGTACTACTACTTAACATTTCTAAAGCGCTACTAGGGTTACGCAGCGCTGTACAATTTCACAAAATCCTCTTGCTTATTTAATGGGATTGCAAGAAGTTGGAAAAGTTTGGTGGCAGGCCTCATGCAATAGGACTGAATCCTTCTCTCAAAGCCAACAATGCTTTCCAATTACACGTGTATGTGATTAGAATACTGGCAAACATGAATGTATCATTGCATATATATATATAAAAAAACTGCCTAAGTGCTATTCTTTAAATATTCTTAAATATGCGTGCGTCTTACATCGCGGGTATTTTATAGGTAGGCCTACACATAGGCAGAATTTGGGCACAGCTGTGCGAACTCTCATAACGCATAACTTATAGACTAGTATAGGTACATGTAGATCTCTGGAATTTAGGCGCACACATGCAGCTTGATGGCTGGCGTAGTGCGTGTGCGTAAGCATATATGGGTATATATCTGGTTGCATTAGTATTCTGTAAAAGAAACTAAGCACTTACTTCCTTTATAGAATAGGTGACACATAGATGCCCTCTGGTCATCTAAAGATAAACACACACAGCTATAGAATTCTCTCTTAAGTGTTTGCCTTGTGTGGTAAATGCAGGACAGAGGCTGGTACATTCCCAGATTTACTGCGCTTATCACATAAGTTTTGTAATTAATGTATGGTAAGTGCAGAAATTTACTGCACTTTAGTAAGCAATTCCCTTAAATAGCGCTTGTTCTGTGTGTTTCACCATTTGCACATGTAAATGTTAGATTTTATAAAAAGAGCATTTCCTCATGGAACTGAATGCCAAAACTCACACTTTAGGCATTTTGAGGTGGTTTTGAATACCTGCTTGCATACTATCCCATGCATACTGAGCAGGCCTGCAAAAGACTCGCAGGCAGACAGATGGACAAAGCAAGGACATGAGGCATTCATTCATTCTTTCTTTTTGAGGTAGAATGACTAGAAATTACTGAACCACAAGGTATTGAAGTTTGATACCAGCATATACAGGATTATGTTTCTTTGAGAGAAGCGCGGTGTGCTTTAACTATAGTATATCGGCCTGCAGATCTGATTGCATTTTCTATGAAGGGTCCTTTTACTAAGGTGTGCTGAAAATGGCCTGCACTGGTGTAGATGCATTTATTGGATGTGCACAGGTCCATTTTTCAGTGTACCTTCAAGAAAGGCCTTTTTTGGGGGGGCTGAAAATAGACGTGCGGCAAAATAAAAATTGATGCACACCCATTTTGGGTCTAAGACCTTACCGCCACCCATTGACCTAGTGGTAAGGTCTCACATGTTAACTGGGCGGGGTAATGGTCTACGTGAAAACAATGTTGATTACTGCTGGTTTAGCGCCGCACGCCAGAAATTTCCATGAGTGCTTAGTGGACACGCGTAAAAAATGAAATTACTGTCCAGGCCATGCGGTAGCCAGGTGGTAGTTCAAAATTGACGCACATAGGATGCGCACATGCGCCTACATGGCCTTTAGTAAAAAGGGCCCCTGAATGTGTATAAGCATGTTCTTGATGACATTGTTTTGATTATAGATGAGGCTTTGAGATCAGACTCCTGATGAAGGCTTGTTAGCCAAACGTGAATTCGTGTTGAGTTGTTCCCTCCACATAATAAAGTATTACACCTGTACACAACCATCATTTGGACCTCCTATATGTCACCCTTTGCTGTTGTGTTGTTTTTTTTTTCCCTCCTTACTAATCATGACACATTGTGATATCCTACTACCAGTAATTCTAATAAACTATTACTACTACTAACATTATAAAGTGCTACCAGGGCAGTGGTGTGCTGGTAATTGTTTAACAACAGGCTCTCGCCCCGGTCCACCTCAGCGCCCGCCCCCCCCCCCCCCGTCCACCCCGGCGCCCCCCCCCAAATTGCAGAGCGGGCTATGGCCGGGTGGGGGGGGGGGGGGGGCAATGCATTACTCTCTCCAGGAAAAAAAATTAAATGATCCCAGGTTCCAATCTAATTCCTGTTTAATGTGGGATAAAATGCCATAAATAAGTAATAAATAAATAAATATAAACTTTTATGATGAGCACCTGATTCTCAAAGTGAACATAATCCAAACACTATAATGAAATAAAATGATTTTTTTTTCTACCTTTGTTGTCTGGTGGACTGTTTTTCTGATCATGCTGGCCCAGTATCCGATTTCTGCTGCTATCTGTCCTCTTAACTCCGTTTCCCAGGGCTTCCTTTCCATTTATTTCTTTCCTCCTTTCTTCTTCATTTCTGGTCCTGCCGCTTCTGCCTACTTTCTTCATCCATGTGCAGTTTTTCCTCCTCTTCCTTTTCCCTCATCTCATCTCCTTCCTCCTCTTCTCTCCCCTCCATCCATGTCCAGCATTTCTTCTCTCCTCCCCTCCTCCCCCTGCCCGCATGCACCCATATCCAGCATTACCCTCCTCTCCCCTGCATGCACCCATGTCCAGCGACCCTCCTCAGCCCTGCCCTGCATGCACCCAGATGTCCAGCAGTTACACTCCTCCCCCTGCAGGCACCCATGTCCAGCAGTGTACCCTCCTCTCCCCTGCCCTGCATGCACCCAGATGTCCAGCAGTGACCCTTCTCTCCCCTCCATCCACCCATGCCCAGCAGCGACTCCCTTATCCCCCTTGCCACCCCCTCCCGAGTTGTTTCGTGAATTCTTCTCCTCCCTCCCTCCCGATCCGGTCCCTCACCGCCCGCTTGTTTTTTGAATTCTTCGGGGCAGGCAGTCTTGCCTGCCCACTTCTAGCGCTGACTGTCCTCCCTTGCCGATTCGTGCTTCAAAATGGCCGCCGAGACTTCAGCCGAAGTCTCGGCGGCCATTTTTAAAGCGCAAATTGGCAAGGGAGGACAGTCAGCGCTGGAAGTGGGCAGGCAAGACTGCCTGCCCTGAAGAATTCAAAAAAGCGGGGCGGTGAGGTGGATCCGAAGGGAGGGAGGAGGGAGGGAGGGAGGAGAGCCAGAGCTGGCTCGCTATTTTCAACAACCGGCTCGCAAGCCGGAAGAAAATTTAACAACCGGCTCTTGCGAGCCGGTGCAAGCCGGCTCCAGCACACCACTGTACCAGGGTTACGCAGTGCTGTACAATTTAATACAGAGGACAGCCCCTGCTTGAAGGAGCTTACAATCTAAAGGACAAAAAGTGCAGTCAATCAAATTGGGGGGCAGTCTAGATTTCCTGAATAGATGAATAATGGTTAGGCGCGCAAAGCGACATTGAAGAGGTGGGCTTTGAGCAAGGATTGAAGATGGGCAGGGAGGGGGCTTGGCGTATAGGCTCAGGGAGTTTATTCCAAGCTTAGGGTGAGGCGAGGCAGAAGAAAGGCAGAGCCTGGAGTTGGCGGTGGTGGAGAAGGGTACTGAGAGGAGGGATATGTCCTGTGAGCGGAGGTTACGGGTAGGAGCGTAAGGGGAGAGTAGGGTAGAGAGGTAATGAGGGGCTGCAGATTGAGTGCACACAGGCCTCAACTGCTGTTCTGCCATATGTTACCTCTCCAACTATCTTAATGAAGCATAAGTTCTAGGATCACATGTAGTTCAAACTGTGAGACTGGTGGAGTGACACCACATGGCAAGACACCAATATGAGGCCTGTGCACAGCCCAGAGGAAACACTGCTCATCACCTGTCCCACTCCAGAGTTACTGCCATTACTTCCTTCTAGAAAAAATATTTTAACTACTTCCTTAACTGTTTGTAAATGTTATCTCCAGTATTAATTTTTTCTACCCTTTCACATGTTACCAGGGCAAACACCTTTCGAACATCCAGATAACCATATTTCTTACATGCAACTCATGGGGCAATTTCCAAATGTGCTGATCAAGTTAGTTTGACCAGACTTATATTTCTTAAAAGAGGCTGAGCTCTCACTCAGTGCCCATCTATATCATAATCATTAATTCCCTTCTATTGTGCAATCTAGTGATTTTTACTGTCTCTCTCTTTGATGTTGGTGGGGAAAGGCAGGTATCTAAATTTAAAAAATAAATACAAATATATTGAATATCAAAATTTTCTATTTACATTCTTTCATATGTATGTTGTTAGCTCCATTTTTCCATCCATATTTAATAATTTTTAGAGTATTTGTTATTGGCTGTTGTATCTCATGCTGCAACTGAATTAGCAGCTTGTGACCCAGATGTCTTGAGAAAGCAATGGTGTTAACAAGGCCGCATAGAGTGCCCCACTTCTAGCTGAAACAACTCTATTTAGTTGTGTTTGGATTATAATCTGTGGATTCAGGGAATATTTAGTTTACAAAGTAGTGCCAAGCTCTGGTGAGCCCTGAGAACATGTGTGTTTGTGGAAAAAAGAATTCATACAGACAGACTGATACCCACAGAGTGTGGTTTGAAGTGAGTTAAAATCTATCCGCTGATGTGTTCTTTGACTGAAACTAACTAGAGCATGTGACTGCGTAATTATACAGGTTTATAAATAGGAGGTTTTATTTTACGAATCATGCATAGTACCTGGTTGAACAACATGAAACTGATATAAGAGTCTTTCTGAAATTGTCCTTTCAAAGAGCCCCTGCCACCCACAGGGGGATGAGTCATTTTGTAAAAAAAAGAAAAGGCAAGGCTTTTGGGCCTAATTTTTATACATACCTTGCTTTTTCTGAAAATACCTTGTTACTTTCTGCCTACTGTAGGTAAAATAGTATATAGAGGTAATTCTAAAAAATAAGCACTAAGATTTACATGCTTATTATGTGTGTGAATAATTAGAATAATATCACATACGTGTGTATGTATGCACATATGTGGGTAAATGCCAAAAATTCAGCCTAATTTTCAAATAATTCCCAGGCACACTTACAACTCATTGTTAGGCATGGTATGTTGTAAAGGATTTTCAGACCTAATGCATCTTGGCCACTAAATCTATGATTTTTATGCAGTCAGATGCAAGTCCTCATTGATCCTTTGATATATTTCTATCTGTCTTGTGTATATATGATTTTTGATTTTTATCCTCAATTACTTTACTCTTCTTCATATACCGTATTAGTTTGTCACAACATTATGTACACCTCCTCTACTACTTAACTGGCAGCAGGATCTGATCTGCTTCTCTTTTTTCCCCCTTGGAGTCTGCGGATCGTTGCCTTGCTGTTCTTGGGAGCCTTTTAAAAAATGGGGCAGTAAAGGCAGTGCACTGATATTAAAATTAGCATGTGACTATTTACTGCCTGAGCCCTTAACCACCACCTATTTAGAAGGCGGTAAGGGCTCATGCGCTAACCCCATGGCAATTGGGCAGTGAACGGCAGTGTGGCTGTGCTGCCAATAACTACCAGGAATGCCCCCCCCCCATCAGTAGAGAATAGAAAATTATTTTCTACCGTGGAAAACTGCATGCGCCAACTTTGGAACTACTGTCGTGCTCCTACACTACCCCAGCAGTAGGGCCGATTTGGCACATGCTACCTGTGTGGTAGCCCACCCCTACCACACCTTTGTAAAAGGGCCCATAATTGGGTGCTAATTGGCATCAATTTGGATGTGGGCGCAAATCTATAACAATGTGTGGCCAAATCCTATAGCATGCACCCAAAAAGGGCATGGCATGGGTGGGTTAGGGGTGTTTCCCAAAATTTCTGTGCAGTATTGTAGAAGAGTGGGGATGTGTGCCCAATTTACTGAATCTACTGAATCTAGCCCAGTATGGACTAGATTCAGTAAACGGCACTCAAATGTGGGCATTGACAAAATCAGGGGCGTAGCCAGACCTCGGCGGGAGGGGGGTCCAGAGCCCGAGGTGAGGGAGCACAGTTTAGCCTGCCTTCCCCAGCCGCCGACCCCCTCCTGCTGCCAACCCTCCCCCGCCACCGCTGCCTGGTACCTTTGCTGGCAGGGGTCCCCAACCCCCGCCAGCTAAGTCTTCTTCAGCGCCGGTCTCCGGCGCCTTCGCTGATCTGTTTATGTGAGTCCTGACTCCCGACGTCCTGCGTGCGGACGTCAGGAGTCAGTACTCACAGAAACAGATCAGCAAAGGTGCTGAAGAAGACTTCGGCGGCAGCGGGAGGGGGGATCGAATGTGGTGAGGGATGGTCGGTGGCGGGGGATATGGAAAGTAGAGGGGGCCAGGGCTAAATCTGTGGGGGCCCATGCCCCCGTGGCCCCACCTAGCTACGCCCCTGGACAAAATGCGCGCCAAATGCTATTCTATAAATGGCGCTCCAAGTTGGGTGCTGTTTATAGGATAGTGCGTAGCACCGGGATCTGTGCCCAACTTTGAGCACGAGGATTTACACAAACTGAAACCTGGTATAAATCCTCACATGTAAGTTAGGAGTGGATCCCCTGACTTCTGTAATACTGCATGCATCTTTACTGAACGCCTCTGACCTACCCATACCCCTCTTTTCAGTTGCGTGTGCATCTTTATAGAATAGCACTTAGGAAACAACAGGGCAGTTGATCTGCAAACTCCAACGTGGAAACAAACAAAGCAGATCAATTGGAGATACAAGCAAATCATTATTGGTGAAACATATACCAAAGTAATGTCCGACACAGGCTGTGTTTCGCCAATACAAGGGCTGTGTCAGGGGCCATGTGGTGTGCATAAAACCTTTCACTACCAAAGTCATTCAGATAAGACACCATAGAAGACCAGCAAAATAGTACACATCTAACAATACTCAGAAAAACTGAACGGTTAAACCTAAAGCTTTTCAGAAGATGGCGGTGTGCAAACAAACAGCAGTGTCCCTGGGACACCACATAGCCCCTGATGCAGCCCTTGTATAGGCGAAGCACAGCCTGTGTCAGGCATAATTTAGTTTGTGTTTCACCAATAATGTTTGCTTGTATCTCCAATTGATATGCTTTGTTTCCATGTTAGAATAGCGCTTAGCAAGATTCATGTGCAAATCCTAATTGGAGCCAATTAACTATAATAATTGGTTGTTAGCACCCAATGATTGCTAGTTATCAACTCATTATTCAGGGGTCCTTTTACTAAGGTGCGCTGAAAAATGGCCTGAGCTAGTTTAGGCGCATGTTTTGGATGTGCGCAGATCCATTTTTCAGCGCGCCTGTAAAAAATAAACCTTTTTTGGTGTGCCAAAAATGGACGTGCAGCCAAATGAAAACTGGCGCATGTCCATTTTGAGTCTGAGACCTTACCACCACCCATTCACTTAGCGGCAAGGTCTCACGCGTTAACCATGTGGTAATCATTTATGCGCGTACAATACCGATTACCGCCTGGTTAGCACCGCAGGCCAGAAAATAAAATATATTTTCTGGCGCATGTAGTGGACGCGCATAAAAAATGAAATTACTGCCCAGGCCATGCGGTAGCCAGGCGGTAATTCCAAATTGACACATGTTGGGCAATTAAGTTGGGTGCTATATATAGAATCTAGGTGTATATGCTGGTACTTTCTCCGTCTCCAGTGAGTTCACAATCTAAATTTTGTACCTGGGGCTATGGAATGAGCTGCAGTGGGGAACCTGGTTCACTAGGATCTTAGTTCACTGCACCAACCATTAGGCTATTCCTCCACATTGCTATGCTTAAGTTTCATCTTAGGGTTAATCTATCTTAAGAAAAACATTTAATTTGAAAGGGAAAAAGTCAGTTAAGTTTCAGATCAGATGGAAACATCATGTCTTGTATATATATGCATGAGTAAGAAGAAAATGAATTTCAGTGGCTCCAAACCTCCCCAATTTAATTACAAGGTTGGCCTAAGTTATGACAGCCTCATTTGTTTAGTTTAAATCATAGCACTGAAGAGCTACCAAAATCAACAAATACAATACAGAGGGAACGTGGTGGTGGGGAAGAAAGTTTGAATTAGGTGGTTTCATTTGGCTCTTGTGGTTTTGGCACTTTTAGTTTCAGCTGATGCTGTGCAACAATGCCAATTAACTTCTGGAGCTCAGTTTCTGAGATCTCAGCTGGAAATTCTCTACAACTATCAAAGCTTTCCTGTCTCTTATCTAGATGGTGACTTATCATAGGCCAAAGCTTGCAAAATGACATACGATTATATTTTATTTTCTCACTCTTCTTCACTTACCTATCTCCTTCTCTGTCTCTTACACCTGGCTTTTCATCTTCCTCCCAACCCCCAAGAAAGTTCAAAATCTTGGTGTTATTTTTAAGCTCTCTTGTAATTCCTCCCCCATTTTTTTCTATTGCAGAATCCTGTTGCCGTAACTTTTCCAGTATCACGTGTAGCCCCTCCCAGGCTGGGGGCACAACTTCAGTGAGGCATTACTTGCAGTTTAACTCTAGGAATTGGTTTTGGGTTCCAAGTTGGGACCAGTAAAATTAGGAGACTGCTGGCACCAAACTCTACTCCCTTCACACTTTCCCCTCTCCAATAAATCACCCCAGGTCAGATATTGTTCTGAACTATAGAGTTACTGAAAATTTTAAAGGGTTGTTGACAAAATGAAATAATGGCAAAGTGGAAATATATTTACCTGTTACAGTTAATTATAGTAAATTGTGCTTAGACTCTCACTTAAAAAAATGTTTTTTTCAAATAACATAACAAGAACAATGCAGCAAGATATAAATACATCAATCAAATGGCATTATAGAAAATAAAGTACATAAATCATACAAAAAGACTGCAGCATAAACATTAACCTTTTAAAACCAAAAATCCCTTTAGGGGGATCAACAATGAAAAACAGAAAGGAAAGGTAGCCAGGGACATAGAATGAGGAGCTCAGAATTACAAAAAAGTTTTTTTTAGATAAGTAAGTTGGGGAAATGACACCTTATTCCACTATAAACTCAAATAGGAGAGCTACTAAAGCTCAGTATACATAAAAAGGGTACAGGGGCTTACATTAAATTATACAAGTGAAGAACCCCTCCTTTTTAACTCCTTCCCCAGGATAACTCATAGAGCTGGAGTCTGAACTCGGATACAGTCACAAATGCAGTACCCTGGTAGTTCCTTGCTCTCCTAGTCACAAATCCAGGGGATATCCTCTGTATTCTTTCTTTCTTGTGGAATTTGGGACTTCCTGCTGCTCCAAGTTCTAGAGATAGTAGATGACAGCAGAAAAAGATCTGCACGGTCCATCCAGTCTGCCCAACAAGACAAACTCATATGTGCTACTTTTTGTGTATATCTTACCTTGATTTGTATCTGCCATTTTCAGGGTGCAGACCGTAGAAGTCTTGCCCAGCACTAGCCCCGCCTCCCAACCACCAGCCCCGCCTACCCCCCACCGGCTCTGCCACCCAATCTCGATGTTTACTTTCTCTCACTTTTTCACTCCTCTGTTAGCAGTGGTACACTGGCTTGGCCAACCACTGACTCATTCTTCTTCTGGGGTGCTGATATAGAGAGCCCCAGATGTGCACATTAGTGAACAGCAGAAGAAAGCAGATCGAAACAAGATAGCTAACACCAGAAAACAGCAGGACATAGAATGCTGTTCATCACCAGAAATATTTATTCATCATATATATAGAGGCACATTAAAAGCCCTACACGGCCATGTTTTGCCCATGTATGGGTTGCATCAGGGGCAAAGTAATGACGGTTAGTAAATAAATAAAACACAGATTAGTAAAATCATAACACCATCCAAATAATAATAGTGCAGACATTTACAGAACAAATAATCAAACACATATACAGGCTTATTTTTGAAAGAGAAGGGCGCCCACAGGCCGGTCTTAGCGAGTGCGGGGCCCTGTGCAGACCAATTTGGTGGGGCCTCATCCTAGCCCTGCCCTGCCCTAGCCCCGCCCCCACCCCAGCTCCACCCCATTGATAAGATTATTCAATTTTTAGAAAATTTTTTATTTATGAAATTTCAAATAAAGACAAATGAAGCTAAACTTGTACAGAAAAACTGATTGAAATAATAAGCACAATGCTATCATGAAACCCTCCTCCCTAGAAATTATTCAGTTCAAGTCCACTACAATTAGTAGTTCCAATTCTCATAACCCCGGGGGGTCAGAGGTGCGGACACACAATCTCTCCACTGCAAAACACTATACACAAACTTGTGCAAAAACACACTCATAACCTTACCAAACCATAACAGCACTAATTCCAAGGACAGGACAAGCTACAACCTTATGCGTAGAAAGGCAGAACTGTAATTACACCAGGCTCTAAAACACCAATACACTACCTCGTGAAAAAAACAAAACAAAAAGGGCTGCAATTACTACATGCTAGCAGGATACTGCACCTTGATCACACATGAAAAACACATGACACAACAGATATGAAGGCAAAATACTGAACTGGAAAGTTACCTCAAGAAGTCAGACTCAGCATGCAGCAATACTAGAAAAATTGAAACTTACATGCAAAATATCACAGATGCACATTTCCAAAAGCTGACATATTCCAATTAATAAATTCTGAATAAAATACTTTTTTCCACCTTTGTTGTCTGATCATTTAGTTTTTCTATTCGCTTTGGTCCCAGTGTCTTCTGCTTTATGCAGTGGCTTCTTTCCATTTGATATTTTTTCTCTCACCATGTCCACCATCCTCCTGTGTCCTTATGTGTCCTGTCTACCATCTGTAGCCCTGTCCCTATCCTTTCTCCAGTTTCAGCATCTGCCTTCAGTGTTCCGATCGAGCCCTTAAATTCAGCAATTTTCCCTCCATCCATATCCAGCATTTCTCCTCACTCCCCTCCATCCATGTGCATCTACTTTCCTCCCCTCCCCTACATCCATGTCAAGCATTACTCCTCTCTCCCTTCCCCTCCATCCATGTGCATCTCCTTCGTCTTTCCTTCCCTCCATTCCTGCCCAACATTTCTCCTCTCTCCCCTGCCCTCCCCTCCATGTCCAGCAATTTCTCCTCTCTCCCTGGGCCCTGTCCCCTCCCATCCATGTCCATCCTTGTCCATCGATGCTCCTCTCTCCCCTTCCCTCTTCCATCTATCCATATCCAGCAATTCTTCTCCCTCCCCTCCATGTCCAGCAATTAATCCTCTCTCCCTGGGCCCTGCCCTCCCATCCATGTCCATCCTTGTCCATCGATGCTCCTCTCTCCCCTTCTCTCCTCCATCTATCCATATCCAGCAATTCTCCTCCCTCCCCTCCATGTCCAGCAATTAATTCTCTCTCCCTGGGCCCTGCCCTCCCATCCATGTCCATCGATCTACTCTCCCCATCCCTCCCACTCCCATCTCCACCTGCCCGCCCTCTTCTCTATTCTATTTCAATTCTTCTAGTAAAATTTAAATTTACCTCAGCTGCAGCTGCACAGTGTCAGTGAAAGCGCTGTCTGACGTCTCTCCACCAGCCTTCCCTTGGCTCGTTCGTTCCCTCAGTGCCCTGCCTTCTTCTGACGTCATTTCCTCGAGGGCGGGACACTGAGAGGAAATGAACGAGCCAAGGGAAGGTTAGAGACATCAGCTAGCGCTTTCACTGATGCTGGGCAGCTGCTGCGATGTCGGAGGCCGGAGCCAGGTAAATTTAAATACCGCGAGTGCTGGGATGGAGCGGAGGAGGCTGACTGAGGCGCGCCGCCCCATTAAGCGCAAGGCCCTATGCGACTGCCTCGGTCACCTCGGCCTAAGACCGGCCCTGTCTTCCGACACAAATCGGGAGATGGGCGTCCTTCTCTCAGGGTCGCCCAAATCAGCATAATCGAAAGCCGATTTTGGGCGTCCTCAACTGCTTTCCATCACGGGGATGACCAAAGTTCACGGGGGCATGTTGTCACCGTAGCAAAGGTGGGACTGGGGCGTGATTAAAAGATGAGTGTCCTCAGCCGATAATGGAAAAAAGAAGGGCGTCCCTGACGAGCACTTGGCCGACTTTATTTGGTCCAATTTTTTTTGCGACCAAGCCTCAAAAAGGTGCCTGAACTGACCAGATGACCACCGGAGGGAATCGGGGATGACCTCTCCTTACTCCCCCAGTGGTCACCAACCCCCTCCCACCCTAAAAAAAAAAACTTAAAATTTTTTTTTTGCCAGCCTCAAATGTCATACCCAGATTCATGACAGCACTATGCAGGTCCCTGGAGCAGTTTAGTGAGTGCAGTGCACTTCAGCCAGGAGGACCCAGGCCCACCCCCCACTTGTGGTGGTAAATGTGAGCCCTCTAAAACCCACCCAAAACCCACTATACCCAGGGCCGTGCAAACACGGTAAGCAAGGTAAGCACCGCAGGGGGGCGCCTGCCTTCAAGGGCGCCACCCGCGGTGCTGCCATCGAGTTATATTTAAAAAATTAAAAAATAAGCCTTACCGCGTTGGCGCATTGGCGCGTCGGCATGCTGGCGCCTATGCGCATGCGCCCCTGCTGCCTTCCCGCGGGATAGGAGGAGTGGCACTAGCTCCAATTAGTGCGATCCCAACTCTCAAGTCCCAGCTGCATCTGCTTTCTGCAGCCCCTGGTTGGAGCCTAGAGGTGAAAAGTGAAGGCCGCTAGCGAGAGCGGGCAGCAGGTCTGAAATGAGAGGCAGGGTTACGTGCAGGCAGTGATGAAGTGCAGGGACAAGTCTCCCACCTCATCAGCAGGCTGTTAATTGATCGGCACCTGAAGCCAAGAAGCAGGGGAGAAAAAAGTACATGTGTCCAGGTGAGGAAAAGTGTAATTCCTACAAAAGGGAAAAGGGATCCAAGCAACCACTTCAATGCTTCATGTGATGAGGCCCCTCTTCCCCCCCCCCCCCCCCCCCCACACACCATGAAGAGTTTTCCTAAATTCCTAGTCCTGCCACAGGAAATACAAGCCTTTTATTCACAAAGTGCTGTTACTCTGCATTCAGAACCTAGCGCTATGCAGCGATGCATTTATTAGCGTTAAATCAATTTATTTATATGTAGAAATGGTTGAAGCAACGGTGTTATGAATTTTCATTTTGTTCCCATAGCATTAACACCAAGTAAATGTAGATGGATCCGTTTTTTTTGAATTTGTTAACGTAGTGAAGCATTTTATAAATATATGTTGTTAATGTGCACATGCCAGCCTGCATTTCTACACAATTTAGTCACTGCTGACCACTGCTAGTTATGGAAAAAAATACTTGTTTCCATATTTAAATTTTTGTTACATTTCAAAACAGTGATGGGATTGCTTGTGTGTTGAGCCCCCCAAATCCTCCTCAAAACCCACCACCCACAAGTCTACACCATTACTATAGCCCTAAGGGGTGAAGGGGGGCACCTACATGTGGGTACAGTGGGTTTGGGAGGCGGTGTGGAGGGCTCCCATTTACCAGCACAAGTGTAACAGGTGGGGGGGGGGGATGGGCCTGGGTCTACCTGCCTGACGTCCACTGCACCCCCTAATAACTGCTCCAGTGACCTGCATACTGCTGCCAGGGAGGTGGGTATGACACCAGAGACCCTAGGCACGGCCCTGACTATACCCACATGTAGGTGCCCCCCTTCACCCCTTAGGGCTATGGTAGTGGTGTACAGTTGTGGGGAGTGAGTTGGGGGAGGGTTGGGGGGCTCAGCACCCAAGGTAAGGGAGCTATGCATCTGGGAACAATTTGTGAAGTTCACTGCGGTGCCCCCTAGCGTGCCCGGTTGGTGTCCTGGCATGTCAGGGGGACCAGTGCACTACGAATTCTGTCTCCTCCCATGACCAAAGGGCTTGGATTTGGTTGTTTTTGAGATGGGCATCCTCGGTTTCCATTATGGCCAAAAACCGGGGTTGACCATCTCTAAGGTCGACCTAAATTTGAGCGTCCCCGACTGCATTATCCAAACGAGAGATGGATGCCCATCTTGTTTTGATAATATGGGTTTCCCCGCCCCTTCACGGGGCCGTCCTGCGAGGACACCCTCATGAAAACTTGGGCGTCCCGTTCGATTATGCCCCTCATAGTATAAATATGTCATAGTGATCAGATTATAATCTTTAAAAGTTATTGGTATAGATTAGAACATTTTAAAGCCATAAAAGAATAAATACTAAAATCTATCACATACTTAGTAGTTTTAAAATAGAGGTGGAATAAAGAGCTCACATACCTGAGTGGTGTCTATGAAGGGTGTCACCTACTCAATCCAAAACTGAAAAGTAATAAATCAGACATTAAAGCAATTAATGTATTAATTGATGGTCATTTTGAATAGCACCATTTTGGAGATATGGTCTCCGAGCTATGCACAGGGTTTCCAAATTTGAAGCCTGTAATATATCTGACCCTGATGAAGCTGGGCAAAGACTGAGCATGACGTGAAGTTTGATATGCTCATCATTATGGCTTAAGTAGGTGCTTTGAAGATTCATCAGAATTTTGGATGTGTTATGTGAGCTCCATTAGATTTTTGGATACATTTTTGGATATAAACTTTGATACTGTGCTATTTTTTGAAGAATTTGTATAAATATTTTTTGGATTATATTTGTTGTGTGCACTTTTGGAAATTATGGAGGAACCCCTTGTCTATTGCTGTATTGTTTATTGGTTCTCTCTATATCCTCAATTTTTGGTAAAATAAATTTATTGGGAAAAGAATTAGCAGATTGGGATGCAACTCTATTTGTTAAATCTTGGATGAATAGCAATCATAGTTAGGCTTCAGATACAAGAGTGCAGCAAAAAGCAACCAAAGCATTCTGTGAAAACCAATTGGCCATATGAAATTTACAGCAGTGGCGTTCCTAGGGGGGCTGACACCCGGGGTGGATCGCTGATGCGCCCCGCCTCCCGGGTGCAGCGCAACCCCCCCTGGCGAAAGGACACCCCCCACCCCGGCGAAAGAACTCCCCGGGTGCACGCCGCCGGGGGGGGGGTGCCGCGCGCCGGTCAGCTTCGTTCGTTTCCATGCTCCCTCTGCCCCTGAACAGGTTACTTCCCCTTGGTATGCCACTGATTTACAGTAAAGAATATTGAATGTTTTAATAATATTTGTAAATTGGTTGCTGCCTACACATATCCTTTGTACCAGTAAAGTGTCTAATATAGTTAAGTGTGTATATATATATATATATATATATATATATACATTTTTTTTTTTATAGAGAAAGTCCATCATTTACCAACACATCATTGCCTATTTCCCACCCACTTTAGGCATGTTTCACATCAGGTGATACTGATTATTGTTGAGAGTGAGCTCAGTTGTCTGTTTGTTTCGTGTATGCACAGATGAACCCTGATGAAACCAGAAGTGCAATGAAGGAGTAGAGAGCCTAGGCCCTGACACCCAAACTTGGAAGAAGGCAGCAGAGATGCAAATAGAGGAGCTGGTGGAAGTTTCTACACTTTTCTGTCCCTTCCTGTTGGCTGAAGATAAGCCCAGACTTGCAGTGGCATGAATGGAGATGCTGACAGGAGTTCCTACCCACTGTTGGAAGAAATAGTAGCTCCCACAGCAGGAAGGGAGTGTGCTGCTCTGCCACTTCTTACCTTCCAGCCTTCTTTCTGAAACTCCATCCAGGCCGAAGTACTGTATTTTTCTGCTTATAGGGCCTTGTTCTAGAAAGGTTATGCTCCTAAATTTATGAGCATAATTTGTGCTCCAAAATAGATTAAGCTCATAATTTATGAGTGTAAATTATGCTTATAAATTTAGGAGCATAAATTTTAGGAGTGTAAATTTAGGAGCATAACCTTTATAGAATAAGGCCCATAATGCAGTCACACATAAACACATGCTAATTCATGTCTATGTAAAAATAAACTGGCATAACATGCGCTATACCAGTTTGTTTTTTCTTTTAGTTCAAATGTTTTATTGGTTTTCAAGGAGAAACAAAAATACAAAAAGAAGAACAATAACAAATCTCCAAACATGGTATAGATAAGTCATATCATACAAGTAATATTGAGAAGACTATGACATGGATGTTAAGTTCCCAAGTAGTATGAAGAACACTAGGGACTGTGCTAAACATCTACTATAGACGTTCATTAAACGACTGAGTATAGTACGCAGTAAAGAGAAACAAACAAAGCAATTCTATATATGACACTGAACATGAGGCATTATTTGCTTGCCGAATTTTCAGCGTGGGGAAGCATATTAATAGATGCAAGGCACCAAGATGGGGCAGAAATGACAGATCATGTGAAAACATGGGCGGGGCCATGGGAGGGGCATGAGTGGGTCGGGGGTGTTCCCTTAAAATTCACACAGTGTCATAGAATAGCGCAGCTCCGCACCCAACTTGTGTGCCGGGATTTACGCCTGGTTTCAGTTAGTAATAGCTTCTTGTACCCGTGGATCCCGGCACTACGTGCTATTCTGTAAAGGGCATCAAACCCAAAATGCCCATTATAGAATACCATTCAGTGCCGAATTTTGAGCGCCATTTACTGAATCTAGGGCTAAGTGTGTAAATATGCACCCAGCCCATTTGAACGCTCACCTGCATAACAGAAGGTATTGGTGATAGACATGTACTTACAGAACAGTGTGTAGCTGGATTCTTGTCATTTACACATCTATGTGTTGCAGTATGTACATAAATGCCTAGAATACTGGCATTTCCTTGTATATCTGCTACTTATCTTTAGGTGGCACCTTATAGAAAGACTTCCTGTGTTTCTGTGCATTTACTGTTTATACACGTGTACCTCAAGCAATTTTATAAGAACCCTACTTGAGAGCACAAATCACAGTTCTGCATACCCAAGTCCCTTTTAAAAATACTCCCTGTGTGTCCAACTACATTTCTGCCAGTGGGGGGCGGTGCTTCAACATTGTGTTTTCACTATCTAGAGACAGGAAAGTTCTCTGGAATCCTGCAGAGTTTGTCTGTCCCTCACTATTGAAAATGTGATAGTGAAACAGCACGCTCTACTGGCAGGACTGTAGGTGGAGGACTCCTGTAGATAGAGGATACAAACACCATATTACATAAGAAAAGAGGGTAATTTGTGGTAGGGGATAGCATTTGGCTACTTCTGTAGGATATAGGGTTTGGTCAAACAGTTTTTAAAAAATGAATGCTGCAATCTCTTATAGTAATAATTTAAAAAATAGTAATGTCTTTATAGTGTCATCAGCATACAGAGAACTCTACAAATCTCAATGATTACAATAATTGCTCTCTGTCCCTCAGTTTCCCTCTCTCTTTTCCTATGTATGTATTTATATGCATAGTACTTTTATAAAGCACTGTGCAATATCTTGCATTAACTAGTGCAAGAGATTTTGATTTGCATTCATAAGAACATAAACATAAGAACAGCCATACTGGGTCAGACCAATGGTCCATCCAGTCCAGTATCCTGCTACCAGCATTGGCCAATCCAGGTCACAAGTACCTGGCAAAAACACAATTAGTAGCATCATTCCACACTACCAATCCCAGGGCAAGCAGTGGCTTCCCCCATGTCTATCTCAATAGTCCCCCTTCAACATGCAGGCTGCTTTACGTCTCCAAAGGCTCGCCTCCTCTCTCTGCCTCCAGCTTTCTAATATACTGTTGGATTTGTGCACAATGGCAGCCACGCCTCTCTCTCTGCAAACCAGGTGGGGACTAATTAGCCCACCTATGAGAGAAAGGTCCTGCTACTACAATTCCCAGGATCCTCATCTGCATTCCCCAAGCTGTGCGCCTGATCAGCTTCCTGAGTCTTGTTTCCTACCTGCCCCACCTCCCCCCAGAATTTCTGCTTGTTCCAGCTCCATGTATTTTCTAGAGTTCTGTGTAGATGTGGGAGATATATGTGCAACTTTTTGTTTTAACATGTGGAATTTCGCTGCAAATAGATTGTGGAGCTCTGTTTGGAGTTTAGACAGAGCTCTGGGATTAGCAAAAAGAACAATTGCATTATAATCATTCACAGGTTAGTGTCTTGGACACAATGATGCAGTATTCTCTGTCACCATGCTTGGGCACACAGTGATAAGCGCACCATACTTAGCCATCAGCACTATTATTTCTGTTCCCTAAAGGTCTTTGACAGGAGTATTGAGCAGTCTTGATATTTGTAGATATTTATTAATTTATTGTTGAAAAAAGTTAGAGGTCACATTTCCAGCCTTGCAATGGGGTTGCTCAAAGTGGTTACACAAAACCAAATGACCATATGGTCGTATTTTTGGCCAGTACAGTGGATTATCTTTTTAAGCATGTTCTAGAATCATCATCATTTAAGGTTAACAGGAATCAATGGCTATAACTTGGATTTACAGGTCACAGTAAATATTTTAGCAATTTTTTCCATTCCTGTTTAAATGCTAGGACTGAGCTGGCTCTGGCCTACCTCCTAACCTGAGCCTGAACCCTCTCTTTTGCTCCATCAAGGCAAAACTATAATGATATAGATCAAGCATTTGTGAAAGAGCCTTGATCTGAAGGGGTTGGGTATACTGCTTCTAGAGATTTAGAGTTTCCCATTTCACTTGTACGTTGAGGGTTGTAAAATGGTGACTGCTACAAACGAGGCTTCCTTTCAGTAATGACACACTGTAAATTCTTTTCTTTTGATTTTATTTCCAAGCATATAGCTTAGCTTCTCTGCGTCTATTCGCATTATTCAATCTGAAGAACATTGTTTAGTCATGGAGCTTCTGTTACATGATGAACTCTGCCTTGTGGTATGTCCTTTGCGATGATCTCAGCTTCAAGGACCTCAGGAAAGGGCAGTATAAGCAGCCCTTGTTTTAGCTGGAAGGCTTCAGTCAAAATGCTAGTAGTCTGGTTGCATTTTAAAAAAACGTGCTATTTTGCTTACACAGTACTTGCTTTAAATCCACGTAGAAACTACAAACATAAGGCATTTTGTACTGGAAATGAGGCACTGGCAGGCATCAACATCTGGAACTAGAAGAATTGGTTAAGTTTGGCAAAAGCTGCAGCAGCAGCGAACTTGTTAAGAAATATTTCTTTTCATTAATATTATATTATCTTTTGTTTTTTTCTCTATAGCAATTTAAAAAATAATACATGGAAGCATAAACACTTGTAAAGTAATACAGAGATCTATAGAAAATATAAAAAGAATATATTTTACATGAATGTTCAAAGGAAAAAGAAAATAATACCTAGTTCTCTATAACAAGTCTACAAAGTGGGGGCTGAACAAGGATAAGAAATAGGGGGCCCCCTTTTACCAAGCTGCGGCAAAAGGGGGTCAGTGCTGGCATAGACGTGTGTTTTACACGCATGCCAAGGCCTTCTTTTACTGCAGCTGGTGAAAGGGAAGTCTTGCTTTCCGACAGGAAATGGCCGGGTAGCAAGTAAAGCATTTGCCATGCAGCCATTTCGGGGAGGGGGGGAGCCCTTACCATGGCGGTAAGGGCTCCCATGTTAACCCGGCGGTACCGATTACTGCCGGGTGCACTCTGGTGGTACAAAAATAAATACATTTTTGTAGTGCCAAAATGATGGCTTGCTAGGGGTGGGAAGTACCACCCAGCTGCTGCGGTAGCCCAGCAGTACTTCCTGTATAGCAAGCAGTAAGCCCACATTGGGCTTACCACCGCTTAGTAAAAGGAGTCCAGGAATAATAGGAAAATTTGCTGAAATACAAATCAAATGAAGCAATTACACAATGCTACCTGCTCCAATTCTTAAAGATTAATGGAGAGAGGGAGAGGCCTGAGCAAGAAAGAAGTAGACACTGGGAAAGAAGGAAATATAGAACTAAACTTAGGGCAGTGAGCAAGCATAATATAGTATAGTAAAAAAAAATGTTAAAAAATATTGTGATTCGTAGTAGGGAATAACACACTTGGGATTGTGTGCTTGCATAGATCTGTGCATATTCCCTGGAATGATTTTTCATGAAACCAAAGGTTGATCATCTTCAGTGTGTGTGTGTGTTCGTGTGTGTGTGTGTGTGTTCGTGTGTGTGTGTGTTCCAAGAACTCCATCAGTCAGTTGCTCTTCCAAACACCAATGTGCTCCAACAGAAATTGCCAGTGTGGACCAAACCCAACACAGGCCATGTTTCGACAGACAGCCTTCCTCAGGGGTCTTTACAATAAATAAAATAATCAAATAAACACGGAGATAAAATAGTAAAATACAGATATAAAAGTTATTATGATACATGACTCAGAGAACAGAGCAAATAAAATAAAAAAGTGTATATAAATAATCTAATTATTAATTATTTGTGTCTTTGAGATAGTCTAAAATCCCTGCTTACTTACTGCATATTAATTTGCTTCTTGAACTTATTGTAATTTGTGTTATATTCTGTACATTATGTTTTATTCACTTTATTGTTTGTTTAGAAGCCACATTGAACTTGAGTCTATTTTGGGCTAATGTGGGGTATAAATGTCACAAATAAATAAATAATCCCAAGACAAGTTCCAGAACCCAAAATCATGTCCATAATGGGACATATTAGGATAAATACAAACTAACCCCCCTGTTTACTAAGCCGCGTTAACAGCTGCCGTGTCCTAAAGCTGACTCAGTCCGTTCACTATATTCCCGAGGAAGCTCTGTGTTCCAGCCAACAATTAATATTGTTTGTCCCCTCACTATGCATAATTCCATCCTCCACATTTCAGAAGGTGATGTTTAGTGTAGTGGGCCCTACACTTTGGAACACTTTTGCCTATATTTTTATGTACGGAGCCTTCTCTGTCCTCATTTAAGGTTTTACTTAAGACATACCTATCTCAGTTGGCTTTCATTAGCTGATTTTTTTTTTCTTCTGTCGGACTTCTTTGACCTTAGGATCTTGTGAGATACAGCTGGATTGTTTTTATTGTTTTATCGTATTTGGTTTACTCCTCCCTGTTCTTTCCTGTTTATATTGTAATTTTCCTGACACTGTATTTTGATGTAATGTAGAGATTTTAATGTATGTAAATCACTTTGATGGTGCTGCCTTAGGCAATTAATCAAGTAAATGCAACCTTGAATCTTGACCATTTTAGTAGCCGCCCTCTGGACAGACTCCATTCTGTTTAAATCTTTTTGAAGGTCTCCAGAATTGTACACAATACAATGAGGTCTCACCAGAATCTTACACAGGGGCATCATCACCTCCTTTTTCCTACTGGCCATTCCTCTTCCTGTGCACCCAAGAATCCTTCTAGCTTTCGCCATCACCTTTTCTACCTGTTTGGCCACCTTAAGATCATTACTGTGCAGTGTGTATAACAATGTTTGTAATGAACCATTGCTTTGAAAATACTTTTGTCTTCTCTAGATAAATATACAGTTTTTAAGTGCTCAAGTGTGTTTTGGTGTCTTTCTTCTCTCACCCCTTCATTTCTCTATCATGGTCTCTTCCTCTTCTCTCTCTTCTCTAACCTGTACTCAAGAACTCCCACAACACCTTCAGCTATAACATCCCCAATCCTTCCGTCAATTAGCCCAGTGCTTCCCAGAAGCAGAGCCTTTGAAACAGCATGCACAGTGCACACTAAAAAGTTAATATCTAGTTTTGAAGCATGTATTAAATTTTAGGTCATACCAAAGCTGAGTTTAAATGCTCATGAAGGAGAGCATATCATGCTATGGAGCACATCTAATATAATAATTTGCTCCTCCAACATTCCAATGTGTCTCACTAGGATCGTAACCACTCCTCCAACGTTCTCTGTCCCCCCTCCTGGGACCCTGGAACTGGGAGGGAGGGGGACACTGGAACTGAGAGGGGGGGAGGGAGGGAGGGGGGCCTGGAACTCGGAGGGAGGTGGAGGGGGCAGGGGAGAGATGCTGCACATGGATGGATGGAGGGGGCAGGGCACAGAGGACGTTGCCTGCATATGGATGAATGCAAGGGAGAGAGCATAATGCAGGGGAGGGAGGGGACCCTGAAACTCGGAGGGAGGCAGGGAGGGGATGACCCTGCAACTCAGAGGCAGGGAGGGGATGACCCTGGAACTCGGAGGGTGGGAGGGAGGGGGGAGCCCTGGCACACACTCTCATTCTCACACACACACTCTCTCACAGACACACTCGCACCCAGTCTCACTCTCTCTCTGTCACACACACGCACTCACACATTCACTCTCTCTCTCTCACACAGTCACTCTCACATACACTCCCTCAAACATACACACTCCGAGGAAAACCTTGCTAGCGCCCATTTCATTTGTGTCAGAAACGGGCCTTTTTTACTAGTAAGCACTAAAATGGCAATTCTAAACACTGGTGCCTCAGTTTAGGTGCACCTGATGCCATGCGCTTAGCGCCAGTTCTATAATGGCGACTTGGTACCAAGATTCCATTATAGAATACTAGTATAATTCAGCATTGGTGCCCATCTCAATGGCAGGCGTAAGTTGGTGTAACTAAGTGTGCCAAGTGACATGAGTAACTTAAAGTATTCTATAAATGAAAAAAATTGCCGCTGAAAAAAAAAAAGTGCCTAGTGCTATTCTATAAACCTTGCCTAAAGTTAGGCATGGGTTATAGAATGCAAGTAGTGCCCACTCCCATGACTAAAATTTAGCTGCGACGATTTAAGCCAACTAAAACCTGGTGTAAATGCTCACGCAGGATCGGGCATATTCTATAACAGTGTGTGTAATTTTTAGGAATGCCCATGACCCACCCATGCTCCTCCCCCTCCCATGGCCACACCCTCTTGAGATCTTCCTGCACCACTTTACAGAATACATTTAGAAAGTTGCATACGTAAATTCTAATTAATGCCAAGCAGTGCTGATAATTGCTGGTAGGTGGCCAATTATCGGCAGCGATTGGCTTGTTAAACAATTAGGTTGTGTTCGCAATTTGGCTGTGCGCAATTTCAGTCACCATATATAGTATCCTGGGGTATGTGCATAGCTGGGAGACGCCAGTGGTCTGCCCATGCTCTGTCCACAAGTATGCCCCCTTGCATTTTGGTGCTATGGCATTCAGTTGCTACCTTAGGGGCTCTTTAACCAAGCTGCAGGAGAAAGAGCCCTGTGCTGGCGGCGGGGGCCATTTTTTCCCATGTGCCAGAGCTCTTTTTACCACAGCGGGTAAAAAGACTCCAGGCACACATGGCCATGCAGTGTTGAGCCCTTACTGCCACCCACTGAGGTGGCGATAAGGGCTCCCACGCTAACCTCCCACGCTAACCTGGTGATAACCAGCCAGTGCACGGCGATGCCCTATTACCACTGGGTTATTGCTGCGCAAGCCATTTCCTGGGGTTTTCTTTTTCCCCAAGAAATGGTGTGCGCTCGGGGCGGGACTACCGCCGGCAGCAGCGTTGGGCCGGCAATAGTCCCAAAAGAGCGAACGGTAAGTGGTACATACCTCTAGGTGCCAGCTTATAGAATTCCCTTCTATAACCTCATTTGCACCTGATTTTCTTTCATTTACATACGTGTAAATGTGGTATTATTTTGAATACACACTAATACATTTGCAGACCAGTTCTTGCATATATGGTAAGGTGTTTGTGCATGGCTGTGTGTTTGTGCTAAATAGCTTTAGCTCGCATAGTGAGCTTTAGTATATTGGCCCCAGAATATAATATACCTTACGTTTATTATGACTAGACATTTCATTGCTTATTTAAAGCTTAATTTGAGGGTACCAGTTTATGAAAAAGATATGACACGTAATTAATCACGCCCCTGCTACAGAGCTATCCAGTTTCAGTGTCCTCCCGCAATACCTCATTAAGGGATCCTTTTACAAAGACGTGGGAGGGCCTACTCCGTGTACAGCATGTGCCAAATCGGCACTACTGCCCAGCTAGGGTGGCGAGTGAGACCTTACCGCTAGGTCAATGGGTGGTGGTAAAGGTTTCAGGCCAAAAATGAATGCAGGCTGGTTTCAAAATATTACCGTGTGTCCGTTTTCTGGCCCCTTAAAAAAGGCCCCTTTTCCTAGATGCGGTAAAAAACGGTCCAGCGCGCACCCAAAAGGCGCGTTCATACTACCGCAGGCCACTTTTTACCATGGCTTAGTAAAAGGACCCTTAAACATCTGCTATCTGCCCAAAACACTGCTATATGGATTCTTGCCCGTGCATGCAAATTTGATCGAGTAACACCTTTATTCATTCAGCACCACTGGCTTCCTGTTCCCTTCCATATCCGCTACAAAATTCTAACTTCCACTCATAAAGTACTACACAGTTCGAACCCCCCCCCCCCCCCCCCCCCCAGCTATCTCTCATCTCTCTTAATCCCTTACACCCCTACACGCTGTCTGTGCTTCCTGGATAATAGACTCTGGGATTCTTTTACTAAGGTGCACTGAAAAATGGCCTGCAGTAGTGTAGGCACGGGTTTTGGGCGTGCGCAGAATCATTTTTCAGCGCACTTGTAAAAAAAGGCCTTTTTTAAAATTTTTGCCGAAAATGGACATGTGGCAAAATGAAAATTGCTGTACGTCCATTTTGGGTCTGAGACCTTACCGCCAGCCATTGACCTAGCGGTAAAGTCCCACGCAGTAACGGCAGTAATGACCTATGCATGCCAAATGCCACTTGGCACGCGTCCTATACACGTGCAGAAAATAAAAATTATTTTTCGGTTGCGCGGCAAAAATGAAATTGCCACAAGAGCCACACGGTAGCCATGCGGTAACTCCATTCTGTTGTGAGCTGGGTGTGCGTAGATGGTTACGCGACTTAGTAAAAGGGTCCCTCTGCTTCTTCAGCAAAGTTTGCTTCAACCAGAGACTGTGCTTTATTTTGTATTGCTTCAACTCTCTGGAATGCCCTGCCCAAATCACTCCATCTTGAAGTGTCCTTCACTAAATTCAAATCAGCCTTGAAATTACACATCTGTTGCAGGAGACCTTTGGAGTGGGGCTAGGCTAGGGAAGTTCCTGCCAGGACAATGACCTTTCTTACCCTTTGAAAGCTGAGTTTCCCTGTTTTAGCCCACCTGCACATTTTTTCTTTAGTGTTTCTTACTTTCTAGTATCCTATCCATATTTTGGCATTCTTTTTCTGTTTGTAAACCGAAGTCTTATAAACCATAAACCATTTGACGAGCTTTTTTTTTTTTGTAACAGTTGCTGCAGTTGGTAAAAAAGTAAATCATCACTTTTGGAAGACACTTGTGTGCTTGGCATCCCGGAAGCCTCCCCTGGGGTCTTTTCAACTCATGTAACTATTTGAAAAGCAGTATTTATTACTTAGCATGGCAATCAATTCTCTGAAATTATTATTGGCTACAAGACAGCAGTGATAAATTACTGGGTTTCGATGAATATCAGTTATAACTGCATATATTCAATCTGAAAACAAATATTCATCACAGTGCTATGGAGGAGGACTGGCCACTATGGATATATCATTAATATTCTCAACACTGCCCATAAACCTATTTTCAGGACTGATTCAGTCCAGTGCATCCTGCTCCTCTGTACTACTCCTGGAGGGTAACTGTGAAACTGGCTGGGCAGCTGCTGCTGTGACACTACATTCATTGCTATATGTTTGGTTTTTTTTTAATGCTTTTAAAATCTTTCCTAGAATTCTCGTTTATGCTTTCTCTTCTTCTTCCCATTTCGCACCGTATCTAAAAACGTAATTTAAACAATGTTACACACTTCCTCTATTTGTCATGTTGCTGTTTTTCTGACCAGTTCAAGCTGCTTATAAAAATGTTGGCTCAGTTTTCTGTGCCATTGAGGGATGCTTGCCTTTTAAAGAATATTTCTTCTTAAGGTGTGCAGTAATATGAAAATGCTCTCTATTTCTCTTTCCTTGACCTCTTTGGCATTCCTTTTCAATATAGGTTTTTTTTCTATTCAGATCACCTTTATCATAGAGAAATTAAACGTTTTACATTTTCATTTACTTCATTTTCAATATGGAGGCACCCTTACTGTTTTCTTCTTATCCAGTCAGGATGCAAAATGATTATGTTATTGTGTACGAAAATGCTAATGTGCTTCTATATAAGCTTTATTTTTCATAATTTTTATTAATTTTTATATACTTATTACAGAAGTTATCATACTGCAAAAGTGTAATACAGCCTTTAAGTAATTAATACAGAAGAAATAATAATTAAGCAAATTGTCCTAAACAAAGACAAAATATTGGCTTCCTTAGACCCCAATAATGGGGGGGGGGGGGGGGGGGTGTAGGAATTAGTGAAGATAACACAATCATAACATATAAATGAGAAATTTTGGTTCCGTTAGTCCCATATATATCTCAACTCTATCGTTGTTTATTGTCTAGGAAAGTCTGAAGCTGATCAGGCATATAATATATATATTTAACTTGATTTAACCTGATGACACATTTACAGGGATAGGCCAGGAGGAAAAGCTATATAAGCTTTAATTACACAAGGGAAGTTGCTCTCGGTGGGCTTAGGGGTCCTTTTACAAAGGTGCACTGAAAAATAGCTTGCGGTAGTGTAGGCATGGGTTTTGGGTGCGTGCTGATCCATTTTTTAGGACGCCTGTAAAAAAGGCCTTTTTTTTTTTTTTTTACAAAAATGGATGTGCGGCAAAATCAAAATTCCCGCTCGTCCATTTTGGGTCTGAGACCTTACCGCCAGCCACTGACCTAGCGGTAAAGAATCCGAGCGGTAATGACCTACGTGTGTCAAATGCCACTTGGTGTGCATCCGTTACGTGTGCCCGAAAATAAAAAATATTTTTCAGACACGCGTGTCGGATGCACGCCAAAAATGAACTTACCACAAGAGCCACGTGGTAGTCAGGCGGTAACTCCATTTTGGCATGCATTGGGCACGCGTAGATGCTTACGCAGCGTAGTAGAAAGGCACCTTAGTAATCACAGGTCCTGGGAAACATTGGAGGTAACTGTAAATATTAACATGATCTAAACATGCAGGTATGATGTGACCAGTGAAAGCTGGTGACCAACATAAATGCCTGATCTCTGCAACACAACAAAACTAAAGAACGTAATGGACATAACACAACTCTTCCGTTGTACAGTTCCCTAATGTGGCTGTGCCACATGAACTTTATCTTACCACAACATCACTTTGTATTTGTTTACCCTGGAGTCTGCAAACGCCTCTCCGGTACTATGTAAGCCACATTGAGCCCACAAATAGGTGGGAAAATGTGGGATACAAATGTAACAAATAAATAAACCTGATGGCCAAGTATCCTAGGTCTTGTCATGATGCTTATGACAAAGCATTATTCATGTGTGAAGAGGATTTCTGAAAAGTCCTTCCAAGTCACTATTCTTCATTGTAATGACTGGGAGGCCGTGGTAGCCGCACTCAACCCTAAGTATAATTTCCTTCCCTTGGGGTCCTTTTACTAAAAGGTTGGCACACGGCAACAAGTGTGCCGCATGCCAATCCAGAACTTCCGCTGGGTTACCGCAGGAGCCTGGAGGGCGTTCCCACCCCCAGTGCGCACCATTTCCAGCACTACAAAAATATTTCTATTTTTGTACCACCAGTGCTTACCTGGCCATAATCGCTGTGGGTTATCACACCTCAATGGGTGATGGATGCAAGTGCTCCCTTCCCCCCCCCCCCCCCCCCCCCGAAATGGCCATGTGGCAAGTGGTCCACTTACCCACACGGCCATTTCTTGTGCTCAGAAAAAGATAGCCTTTTACCTGCTGCGGTAAAAGGGGGCCACCTCGCATGTCAAAAAAACACACACTGACACTAGCGCAGGCCCCCTGTTACCGCAGCTTAGAAAAAGGAGCCCTCTGTTTCATGGTGCACATTCTCTCCCACACTTCTCTGAAGGTTTGGAACTGGTGTCTGCTCCAGAGCAGCTGTTTTGTTTTCTTCTGCCACATTGAGTTTCAGCCACACATCTCCTTATCCCATAAATGTTAGATGCCATTCACGCATGCAAAATCAACATCAGGCCACCTAAAAGCCAGGAATGAGCTTTAGCAGTATTCTATAAAGTGAACACAGGAGCATGGATCTGCAGTATGGCATGTACATTTATTCACCCAGAAAGGGGTGGGTGGGGGTGTTTAGGGTGGAGAGTGGGCGTGCTCTGGGCAGGACTATCACCTGTGCAAGTAGGATGCATTTTGTAAACCGCACACACGTACAGGTTGTATTTAAAAAAAACCCAAGCCCAAATGTACACCTATAAAAATAGCACTTAAATAGCACAGAAGAAGTTTCTTTTGACCTGGAGCTTTGCTTGGTGTGATGTGCTGCTGTTTGGTGCGCTCGAGGGCTCTGATCATGGGGCGGTAGCAAAGGTCGGCACTAGTATGGCGCTAACAGCCTCTAGCGCCGGCATTTGCTTCTGATCATCCCACTGTGAATGTTTTTCTTTAACACAAGCAGGAAGCAAGCAGCAGTATACTTTTAAAACTTGTTGACTGGGCTCTGATTGGCCTGGAGTTTGAAAAATTACCCAGCAGTACTGGCTGTTGCTTCAGTCTTAGTCCGGGAGATAAGAGAGAGACAGATCTCTTTGCTAAGGCTCTGTGAGCAGTTACATATCCTGATTTTCCCAGGTACTGTTGAGGCAGTACACAAATGTTTAGTTAATGTTATAATTGATCTATATTTCAGTTACCTGTTATTGCTCTGCTGATTGCACATTTTTGTACATTGTTCAATTTTTAAGACAATAATTTAGTTTATTGCCTCTCTGTCTGGACTGATAAAGAAACCTGGTGGTTTGTGTGTTGGGTCTGTGAATACTTTCTGGGAACTGTGGGACCACTGGGAGTGTGGCTCCAGTAACCTAGAAATCACTGGGGATAATTTGAGAGTGGGAGACTCACCCAGAGGCGGTGGGAGGAGGTTGCTAGTGCAGACAGACCTGAGCTGTGCTGGGGATAGATCCTCTAGGTGGCTGCGGGGTAACCCCAGGTGGGTGGCTAGGCATTTTGTGACAACACCCTTGAGTGAATGTGAAAATAAAATAAAAACAAAACCCATGCAGGCTCATTTTCAAAGCACTTAGCCTCCCAAAGTTCCATAGAAACCTATGGAACTTAGCCTCCCAAAGTGCTTTGAAAATATGCCTGATGGTGTACCAACCAAGCAATATTAAATGCTTGAATACTTGCTCATAATGCAGTAACTCGTTGTAATGATTATTCACACTTTCAAGAAGTAATAAAATAGAGATAAACAGAAATCTTATTGTAAAGCCCTAGCGCGCCCTGATGTAACATTTATCCAGTCAGTATTGGGGTAATTGAAATCATCCCTGTTTAATGGTTATGAAGGAATGTCCAGCTTCTTGAAATATAAACCAAACTCAATGAAATAAAAATAGCAAAAAGCTACAAGGAAAACAAAGCACCAATAAAATGTTCTAAAAATAGAGTTAGAATATCAAAACCCTTCTTTCTAAAATTTCTCTTTCACATAGAGTAAGTCGTACAAATTTTTGAGAAAAAAAATGAAACTATTGGTAGATATGATGATACAGCTGCATGCTAGTGTAATGCGCTGCTGCAGTGAGCCTGAGCTGATGCCCACATTTTGGGTCAAGATAGAAGGAATATTTTTCTCATTGTTGTAGAGCTTTTGTCCCAGCCCCTGGAAGGCTATACCATTCGGCAATCAGAAGAACGTAGAGGTCCTTTTACTACGCTGTGGTAGGGCCTACCCGCATACAGGGTTCAACACGAGTAGGAAGGGCATTCCAGAAGGGGGGCACAATACAATCCCCTCGATAATCAAAACCATTTAACTGGCCAGGAATAGCGCCTGGCCGGTTAAATGGCTCCTCATTTTCACTTCTCTTTTACTCCCTTCTCAATCACGTAAACTACTTGGATGGCTATGTGCAGACCATTTGAATTCTGTAAATACTTAGATGCCTATGTGTAGGCCCTTAGTGGTATATTAAATGTAATAAATAAATAAAGTGACAGTATTCAGCTCTCTGTGCAGCTAAGCAAGGGTCCACATTAAGAGTCAGCACCCAGGAAAAGGATCTAGATGTCATAGCTGATGATACATTAAAACCCTCTGCTCAGTGTGCAGTTGTGGCTAAGAAAGCAAATTATTTGGAAAGGCATGGGAAACAAAAATGAGTATTATAATTAGAGGCTGACAGAAACTGCTTTTTTCAGTTTGGGCTGAAACAGGCGCATAGTCAGACCTCAATTTTTTTTTGGAGGGGGTGGGAGGACCTGAACCCAAGGTGTGTGGGGGGCACATTTTGCCCTGCCTCCCCACTGCTCTCCACCCACCCCATCGCAACCCCAAATACCTGGGCTGGCGGGGATCCCCAAGCCCCGCCAGCAGAAGTCTTCCTCCGGTGCTGTTCCCTACCACTCTGCCTGCCCTGCTTCCCCACTGCGGTGTGCATGCTCGGTTTTAATGAAATCGAGCTGGCACAAAGCCTCGCTGATACTGAATTTCACTAAAACCGAGAAAGCGCGGGGGGGGGGGGGGGGGGGGGGAAGGGCAGGCAGCATGATGGCAGACAGCGCTGGAGAAAGGCTTCTATTGACAGGACTTTTGAGGACCCTTGCCAGTGAAACCAGCAGACCTTGTGGAGTCCAAATCCAATTGGGGTGGCCCAGGCCCCCAAGTCCCCCCATGAGCTACGCCATTGAGCCGAAACCGAAACTGCAGCCAAAACTTATTGACTGGTTTTGGCTGAAACCAAAACTGAAACTGAAAACTAAAGTTTGGTTTGAGTGAATGTGAACCAATGAAGCCCACTAGGGATTATCAGAGTTTTCAGTCGGCAGCCCTCTGCTAAACCCACAGGAGATTATTACCCTCCAGTCCCAGGAACTGCAAGCACAGGTTGGCAACTGGGAGAGCCATTTTAACAAAGACTTCTCGAGAAGTCTGGAACAGATTAGGGTCCCAAATCAATGCAGAAATAGTTAAATATCCTCTGAGACAGGAACTTTGTGAGAATGCTGGGCCGGTGCTTGGGTCTCTGGTGTTCCCCCCCCCCCCCCCCCCCCCCCCCCCCATCGTCCAGCATCTTTCTCTCTTCTCCCTCCCCGCAGCCCAGTACCTTAAAAGGTGAAGATGGGCTTAGGAAAATCCACTGCTTGTTTCTAGGATATTTCAATATGGTAGAATGATCTAGAGTCAACTGCTGTTATGTTCTATCTTTCATTATTCGTGTATTACTATAGGGGGAAGTCTCATATTTATAGTCACCGGGTAATCTTATCTTTTTCCTCACTCAATGGTGAAAGCCCTTTTGTGACAATTTGTAATCATTGGCAAGACCCCCTTCCTCCCTTTAAATGCAGATAATCTGAAATAAATTCTTCTTTTTTCTGTTTTTTTCATATATATTTAAGATTGTCAGCTGCTGTTATTGGCAGTTCCTACTGCCGTTCTTATGTGTATCAATCTACTCACATAATAGTGCATGCATATATATCTGCTCATATAATCACGTAAATCATGGCAGGCTAATGGTGGTCACTTATCTTGACTCTTTCTGGTGCGGGTAAATACCTTCACACCATATTACAGAGTCTTGACTTCCCGAATCTTCGTACCCTGACAGGAGCCTGTTTTGCTATCCAGCTTTGTCAAGGGGGATACTTGAACCTCGGGTCTATTCACAAAGAAAAAAGCAATGCCTGTCAGTCTTTGCTTGATCGGTGTTGCCCCATCTAATCAGTTGATGGTCTGTACATACCTCACAATGTCACCTTCTTCCTTCGACTGCCGCTCTGAACTAGATCTGGCAGCGTCTTTTTGATGGTTGCTAGGCCGGAAATGGTCTGACGTCATGATGTATACCTCATATCCTGAGTTCTATTACATAAAACAACCCCAATGTATATAGGTGTTCAGTCCCCTGGGTTCTATGGTATCCAGATGAAAAGTCCAGAATGTTTCCCGCTGTAATAATTTCCTGTTTCTAGGCTGAGCAGCATAAAATCTGTTTTACTCTTTTGGGATCTTGCCAGGTGAGTTCGATTAGCCACTGTTGGAACTAGGATATTGGCAACACTTATGTTCTTAAGCAGTTTAAGATAGGCCTGTGAAAAAGCAGTCCTAAGTTAAACTACTTAGCTGTATGTATAATATAGCTAAATATCACTGCTATACGTATAGCTGAAAAATTCTGCTGCCAGTTCTGAATATTGACTCCCAGTGTTTGCAACTCGGTCACAGGAAATTCATTCTACAGCGTTTCCATGAATTTTTAGCACTGGTTTCTGCTCCTTAACATCCTTAAAAGATATGGCTGTTAACCACTCTGAGCTCTGAAGAAATACAGTACATTATTGTTATCCCACTATGAAAATTGTTTTTGTGAACTGGAGAGATCAGATACTTCTTTCTCTGGATATATATTAGGTTATTTCAGCACATTCACGGTTGGCTTATTAATCATTTTTTTTGTCCATATGATTCACTTGTACAACCTCTCTCTCTCTCTCTGTTTGTTTGCCTCACTCACATCTCTCTGTCCTGCTGGTCTTCCAATTTGCCCACTGACAACTGTTACTCAGCATGACTTGATCCAGCAAAGGCCGTGAATGGCATTCATTCAACTGTCTCTTCCTGAATGAAGCACACATAGAAGGAGATGACACTTCTGGCCTGCTTACCAGTACAAGGCTGCACTCCTTGGGAACTGCAGCAGCTTCCCAGCTGTGAACAATTGCTGCATCTGGCCCCTGTCAAACACCCTCCCCCTAACCCTTGGTGGACTCCAGCTTTATAAACTTCCAACACCTGCTAAGAAGGATAAAGGATACTTGATCATTTGACCTCTTCTAGGAATGAACTTGCAGTTCACTGTAAGAGCTTCAGTGTAATTTTAAAGGGACAGAATCTTCCTTTCCTGTTCACAGTTGTATAGGGAAAACATATTTTTAGAATCAATGGTCAAACGTCTGTATACAAATATTTTATTTTATTCTATATATATATATATAGCAATTAGACTCATTCTCTTTAATATTATGCCATTTTGTCCTCCACATTTATATTGTAAATATCAACATAGATTTGAGGTGTTCTTGAATGAAATTCTGTATTTATTCTGTTTCTGGCTAGAGAGGTTTTTGCTAATCAGCGTGCTTTCAGACCCAATATGGGTGCAGGAGTTCCTTTCTGACCCCATGTGTGGTCACACATGCCTCTCTCCTTCCAAGATGCTAGGTCCCTGTATAAAGTAACTATATATATTCCTGATATAAATTCTTTATTAGTATCAAAATTTCTTTATAAAACCAATAATTGGAATTTGCCAGGTTCTTCTAATCTTTCATATCTCTCACACACATTCTCTCATAACCTTCTATATTTACAGAAGAGTAAAATGGCAAAAATATTGATCGAAAAGATTCCAAGACATCGGGAGAGAGGTTAAGCAGCAGCAAAAACAGCACTAGCCAAATGACCCCAAGGCAAAATGTCCAAATTGGTATTTTCAAAACCCAATTTATATGCTGTTTGTCTGCAGTGTGTCCAAATCTCAAGGGAGCATGTTGTGGGCATGTTATGGCAGGATTTGGGTGTCCCTAAGACTTGGATGTTTTACAGCCACAATAGAGCAAAAATGTCCAGGACTAAAACTAAAATGTTTTGGTCTAGATCTGTTTTAATAATAACCAAGCCACAAAAAAATGCCCTAAATGACCAGATGACCACTGGTTGGTGCAGTTCACTATGGAAAAGGCTAATAATCCACTCTATCTGTTACACTTGTGGTGGAAAATGTGAGCCCTCCAAAACCTACTGTACCTACATATAGGTAGGCCATTCAGGCTATTGTAGTGGTGTACAGTTGGGTACAGTAGGTTTTTGGTGGACTCACTAATCAATAAAAGGAGCCGACGGTGAGATGCATACCTGGGAGCTTTTAGGTGAAGTCCACTGCAGTGCCCCCTAGGGTGCCCCAGTGCTCTGCTGGAATGTCTGTGTGTCCAGTCTACTAAGAATTCTGGCTCCTACTATATCTCAATGACTTGATTTTGTGCATTTTTCACTTGGATTTGTTTTTCAAAAATGGACCAAAAAGATGTGGAGGGGCATAATCGAAAGGGACGCCCAAGTTTTCCTGGGGCCGTCCTCGCAGGACGGCTCCAGTAAGGGGTGGGGAAACCTGTATTATCGAAATAAGATGGGCAGCCATCTTTCATTTCGATAATATGGCCGGGGATGCAAAATCCAAATAAATAAAGGGGGTGTTAGAGGCATAGCAAAGGCATGGACGTCCTCACAGAGACATTCTTCACCCATACTCTAAAAAAAAAAAAGACAAAAGTTTTTAAAGTTGTTTTTTTCGGGGTGGGAGGTGGTTAGTGACCACTAGGGGAGTCAGGGGAGGTCATCCCTGATTCCCTCCGGTGGTCATCTGGTCATTTAGGGCACATTTTTATGGCTTGGTCTTAAAAAAGAAAAGGACCAAGTCGGCAAGTGTTCGTCAGGGACACCCTTCTTTTTTCTATTATTGCTTGAGGACGCCCATCTGTTAGGCACGCCCCAGTCCCGCCTTCGCTACGCCTCTGACACGCCCCCGGGAACTTTGGTCGTCCCTGCGATGGGAAGCAGTTGGGGACGCCCAAAATCAGCTTTCGATTATGCTGATTTGGGCGACACTAAGAGAAGGATGCCCATCTCCCGATTTGTATTGAAAGATGGGCGCCCTTCTCTTTCGAAAATAAGCCTGAAAGACACAAAGCACAAAAACATCTTTAAAAAAAGAAAAAGAAAAAAAAGATAGACGTTTTGCTCTTTGAAAATCACTATATTTGCTATTTGGATTCTGGTCACTTTGAGTAAAATGTCCAAAGTCAGACTTAGATGTCATATGGAAAATACCCCTCTTAGCTGCTTTAACTAATGTCTACAAAGCTCGATAGTAACATAACATGGCGGGGCATTTTCGAAAGGAATGTCCAAGTGGACGTCCTTGCAAAATGGCAAAATCCAGGGGTGGGGAAACCCCTATTTTCGAAACAAGATGGATGTACATCTTTCGTTTCGAAAATACCGTCAGGGACGTCCAAATCCTTAAATTTCACTGTCCCTAGATTTGGACGTTTCTGACTTTTGGCAATTTTCGAAACCAAAGACGTCCATGTCAAAAACTACCAAATGCGAGCCATTTGGTCATGGGAGGAGCCAGCATTTGTAGTGCACTGCTCCCCCTGATATGCCAGGACATCAACCGGGCACCCTAGAGGGCACTGCAGTGGACTTCATAAATTGCTCCCAGGAACATAGCTCCCTTACCTTGTGTGCTGAGCCCCCCAAAGCCCTCCCCAAAACCCACTACCCACAACTGTACACCACTACCATAGCCCTTAAGGATGAAGGGGGATACCTATATATGGGTACAGTGGGTTTGTGGTGGGTTTTGGAGAGCTGTTTCCTCCACAAACCTAACAGGTGGGGGGGGGGGGATGGGGTTGGGTCCGCCTGTCTGAAGTGCACTGTACCCACTAAAGCTGTTCCAGGGACCTGTATGCACTGTCATGGACCTGAGTATGACATCTGAGGCTGGCACAACATATTTTGAAAGATGCTTTTTGAGGGTGGGAGGGGGTTAGTGACCACTGGGGGAGTAACGGGAGGTCATCCCCGATTCCCTCCGGTGGTCATCTGGTCATTTCGGGTACCTTTTTGTGCCTTAGTCATAAGAAAAACAGGTCCGGGTGAAAACGTGCAAGTGTTCGTCAGGGATGTCCTTACTTTTTTGATTATGGGTCAAGGACGTCCAAGTGTTAGGCATGCCCAAGTCCCAACCGCTACGCCTCCGACATGCCCTCTTGAACTTTGGCCGTCCTTGCGACAGGGTGCAGTGGAGATGTCTTAAATCGGGTTTCGATTATACCGATTTGGACGTCCCTGGGAGAAGGACGTACATCTTCCGATTTATGTCAAAAGATGGACATCCTTCTCTTTCGAAAATGAGCCCAATAGTAACATAGTAGATGATGACAGATAAAGACCTGTACGGTCCATCCAGTCTGCCCTACAAGATAACTCATCGCATAAAGTACATGAACTACATATGTATACTTGATCTTAATTTGTCCTTGCTATTTTCAGGGCACAGACTGTAGAAGTCTGCCCAGCACTGACCTTGTTCTCCAGTGTCTGAAGCTCAATCTGTCCAGCCATGATCAGGGCACAGGCCAGAAAAATAGAGAGATTGCATCAGGGAAGTTCATAAAGACATACAAGTACTTTTCCCCCCAGTTCTCCTCCCATTATTTAGGAGATAAAGTGCTTGCCAACTCTGCTTCCCAGATCTTTTCCACCCCCCGTGGTAGGGGACTGCCCTGAAGAACAAAATACTTTGGAGCCCTTTTACTAAGCCGTGTACGGCTGTATGTGCAATCAACGCACGCCAAAATGGAGTTAGCGCCTGGCTACCACGTGGCTCTTGCGGTAATTTCATTTTTGGCGACAGTCCAATACATGCGGCCGAAAAAAATCATTTTTATTTTCGGACATGCGCCAAGTGGTATTTGGCGCGCATAGGTCATTACTGCCCAGTTACCATGTGAGACTTTACTGCTGGTCAATGGCTGGCGGGAAGGTAGCAGGCCCAAAATGTAAGTGCAGCAATTTTGATTTTGCTGCACATCCATTTTCGGCAAAAATTTTAAAAAGCATTTTTTTACAGGTGTGCTGAAAAATGATTCTGCACGCGCCCAAAACCTGCGCCTATACTACCGCAAGCCATTTTTCAGCGCACCTTAGTAAAAGGACCCCTTTATAAAACAGCTTTAGGCAAAGATGAAAATTACAGCATCTTTTCCTCTGAAGCCATTTCCCATTCTAATTTTAGAGATGCAATGGCATGTTTTAGCTGTAGCCAATAAAAGAACTGCTTTTGTAAAGAGAATTCCTGTTGAGGGGCTTGGAAGTTCTAAAATTTTCCATCCTTTAAAAGGTACCCCAGGTCATGCTAGAGCATTTTGCCTGGTGGGGCCCATTAAAAAAACGTATTTTGATTCGGCCGGTCCGGTGGGCTTGGGGTCAGTTTCGTAAGCAGTTTGGACTCCATGCCCACTGCTCCAAATATTTGCCTATTGTGGGCAATACTGACTTACCTCTGGGTCTTGGCCCGGAGAGATTCTGTGTTTGGGTGGAGTGGGATATGGAATCGATCCAGCATGTACTTGAGGAAGACGAGCCCAAAATGCTATTGTATGAGGCTCTTAAATAGGCTTATTCTTTGCAGTCTTTGGATTGGTATTCTTATTGACAATTGTATCATTATGGTCAGGCTTTATTTCAAACATGTAGAGCAGCCTTTATGGAGTCTACTTTTGATGAAGAATGGCCGTTACCGGTTATTACCAAGGGTATTTTGGGGCCTTACTATGAGACTGTTAAACAACCTGCGGGTGCCCCTCCCTTACAATTAGTGATGGATCTATGGAATAGAGACTTTGACTCCTGCTCAGTTGATTGCCTTTCCCAAAGCCTAAAAGAGGGCCTGCACCTTGCTAAGAGTGCACAACTACCAGAAGTAAGGGTTTTCCCACATATGGTACGTGTAGCAAGTGCAGTCATTGTGAGGCTTCTTATAAACATTGCATCTGGGAGTGTGCATCCATTCATCAATTCTGGGACTGATATTTGGGCTCAGCTGGGCACCATGTTTGATAGACAATGGACTGCAACCCTGCAAAATTGCCTTTTAGACAATTTGCGGGACATTGTGGAGGGCACTCGGGTGTCCAGTTTGTTTTTGCACAAAGCCTCTTTGGTAGCCAAGCGCTATCTTCTATTGCATTGGATCATAGATATCCCTCCCTCTTTGATGTTGCGATGGAATCAAATGCATGACCTTTTGCGTATGGAGAGACTTTCAGTGGATTTTAGGGGTCGGAGAGCCAAGAAGCAATTTTTTTTTTTTAAGTCCAAAACTTTTTATTAGTATTTTTACTTTTAAAACAAATCAACTATTCAATAGAAAACATTAACTAAGAGAGCAGTGTTGCATGTATATTACTACGTTATGATATCTTGCTGACATATCCTAAGGTTCTTAGAAGAGTAAGGGAAATATATCAAAAGACATTCAGTATATGACTTTATCTCAGAATTTTGCATAATAAGCCATCATTTAAATTCTTTTGTTACTAATGAGGTGCTAAGAATAACTCAGAGTGTTTTCTCTTTCACTATAAAGTTTTTCATTTTTGACCATACTAGAAGGTTATTCCTATGTTTAGTGCAGCTATTTCTTGTATTGGTCTCATATTTATATATAAGTAATACAGTATTCCACCATATGTAAAGTTTTGATGTTTTGCATGACCTGATGCAGTGCTATAGCAAAACATTTTTAGCTTTAATTCCCCTGAAGCTTGGAAACATCAAGGGATCCTTTTACTAAGCCACGTAACAGCTTACACGTGCCCAACGTGTGCCAAATCAGAGTTACTGCCTGGCTACCACGTGGCCCAGGCGGTAATTTCATTTTTGACACGTGTCCACTATGCGTGTCAGAAAATATGTTTATTTTCTGGTGCGCGGGTGGTAATTGCCATTTGAACGTGCATTGACCATTACCACCCGCTTAACGTGTGAGACCTTACTGCTAAGTCAATGGCTGGCGGTAAGGTCTCAGACCCAAAATGGATGCACGCCAATTTTCATTTTGTCCATTTTCAGCCCCCCAAAAAGGCATTTTTTACAGGTGCGCTGAAAAATTATTCTGCACACGCCCAAAACACGCACCAACACTACCGCAGGCCATTTTTCAGCGCACCTTAGTAAAAGGACCCCCAAGGACCTAAATTTAACCATCCAAGATATGCTCCTCTCTGGCAATAGAACCAAATAATTCGAAAGGTAAACTAATTTTCACCCGCCAAAGTTTTAAAGACCATAGAAATTATTTTAAATTTAATGCAGGAATGTACTGGCAACCAGTGCAATTTTTCTAAAAGAGGTGTGACTTTCTCAAATCTGCCTACTATTAGAATCAGCCTCGCAGCTGTGTTTTGGAGCAACTGTAACCTCCGCAAAGCCTTTATAAGTCATTCCTCATACAAGGAATTGCAAGAATCCAAATAAGGTAATAAAACCAATTGTGCAATGGTTCAAAAAAAATTCTTTACTTAAATTTGGTCTTATTACTCTCAACTGATGTAGTCTAAAGTTAAATTTGTTTTTACCAGGGCTGTATTTTGATCAGAAAAAGATAAATTTGAATCTAATATAACTCCTAAAATTTTAGATTTATTGGAAATCTGAAAAATGTCCCCAGCAGCTAATGTAAGAAACTTTAGGGGAAATAAATCATATTTCCCAAACCAAATTATATTTGTCTTCTGTTTAACTTAAAAAGATTAGCATCAGTCCATGCATAGGCGGTCGGTGGCACAACTGTTTGGGGAGGCTAAAGGGGGTGGGGTTAGGGGTGGGACCAGGGGTGGAGCTTAAATCCATAATTGTCTGATAACACAGAAAAAATAAATAAAAATAAAAGTCACAATTAATACCTTTTATTAAATTTAGATATTAGATATGTATCATATGTCAAAGAATAAAGTGGTTGCTCAAAGCATATTCTAACCACAATTGCTCAACTGCAAAACACTATACACAACTTTGTGCAAAAACACACTCAGAACCTTACTGTACCATAAATATTACACTGGGCAGAACCTAATACACCAATATACCACCCATACGGAAAATGCAGACCGTCAACAATATGAAACAAGGGATCATATCATTACAATTCTCATGTAGAGCCACAAAACACCCTAATTCATGTTTAATGTGGGTTAAAATGCCATAAATAAGTAAATAAATATAAACTTTTAATGTTGAGCACCTGATTCTCAAAGTGGATATATTCCAAACACTATAATGAAAATAAAATGATCTTTTCTACCTTTGTTGTCTGGTGACTTTTTCTGATCATGCTGGCCCAGTATCGGATTCTGCTGCTATCTGTCCTCAGTGCAGGTCAGGAAGTCATCCTTGTTAAATATCTCCCTGGCAACCCAGGACACCTCCAGCCAACCCCCCTTGCTCTCCCAGCAGTAAGGTAAACACATTAAACCATAAACCAATTTCTACAAATGGTTACACAAGGCTAGAGGGCTTTCACTGCAGCTCCTGCTGTGAGGATGGAGGTAAATCAACAATTTAAACCCCTCAGGGGAGGCTTAGAGGCTCATTTTCAAAGCACTTAGCCTCCCAAAGTTCCATAGAAACCTATGGAACTTAGCCTCCCAAAGTGCTTTGAAAATATGCCTCTTAGCCTCTCCAAGCCTCTTATACCGGGCGCCTATGAGTCCATGATTCTATCAAACTAATATTTTTAGTCAACATTGCTACAGTATCATCAAAACTATTCAAAGCTGGACAAAGCAGAAAAATATCATCTGCATATGTCATTATCTTAAGCCCAAGAGATGATAACCAAGTACCTAATGATTTCATATACACATTAAATAGCAGAGGAGATAACAGAGACCCTTGGGGCACTCTGCAACCAGGAGACCATAATTTGGAAAAGACCCTGTCCCTGCATACCAAATAAGATCTTTTTCTTAAAAATTCAGAAAACCACTTCAGTTCCTTACCTCCTACCCCCAATTTAGCAAGACTATGAAGCATTAATGTATGATCAATAGCATCAAAAGCCACCGATACATCAAATTGCAAAAGTATTTCCTGGCCTCTTCTACTCAAAATACTTCTGATTTCAGAGGTCAAGTAGAGAAGTAAGGTTTTTAGTGCTATATGAGGGACAAAAGCCGTATTTGAACGATGCACACCATCATTCTTGAAATTGATAGTGCTCCAAAAACTCTGGGAATTTTGCAATTCAAGGGATTCCTGCCACTGGGTGATAGTTGTCTACTTGAGAGAGATCAGCACTAATAGGCTTAGGGATAGGAGTGAATACAGTATTTGAAATTGGATCAGGATACACTCCATCTGATTTAAAAAAAAAAAACTCCAACAACCTAATCAGCCAAGAAACCACGGTAGGTGGAATCATTCCTAAGATATGTAGGAAAAATATCCAGATGGCATGATTTATTAGAAAGAACCTTAAGAAGCTTAGTAGCAAGAACTAGATTTATTGTAGAGAAAGGTAATCAATAGAAATAAAACAAAATAAAACCTTCGGAAGATAATCAAGAAATGTATTATTATGCCCAATAAAAAAGGTATCATCTTATTTTCTTTTCCATGTTTTATTTTGTTTTATTTCTATTGATTACCTTTAAAAGTGGACTAACACGGCTACCACACCTCTCTATTGTAGAGAAAGAATCCCATATTCTATCTGCAGGAGTCCCATACAACAAATCATAAACCCTAGGGGTATAATTTAAATAAGCATTGACTCCAGTGCAAAAGTTCTGTCTAATTGCCTGTACTTTATTTTGGAAAAAAGTTGCTAAATCACAAGCTTAGGGTTGTGGTACTTGGGTCAGAGGACTAACAGTATTTACAGAAATCATTTTCCTAAAAATTTTAAATAGCTCCTTAGAGGAATTATCGGCCTGCTGAACTAATGAATTTAATGAATTGTTATAATCAACTTTAGCAAGAGATATAGCTTCCTTATATATATTTTTTTACAGCTGCACGACAAAGCCTATAATGTAACTTGTCTCTTGACTTTCTCCACTGTCTTTCAAACTTTCTACAAAGCCTTTTCTGTAATGTAAAGCTCTCAGTATACCAGGGATTATTCCTACACAAAACTTTGACAGGTTTTAACTTGGATGTTTCAGAAAGTATTTCATTTACCTCAGAATCCCAAAACTCTATTGAAATTCTTGATGCAACACAGGTATTTAGATATAATTCAAGCTTATTTCAAAATATAGCAGATTCAAGCTTTGTACATCTAATGTTAATGATACTATCAAGTTGTTCTTTCTGAAAAGATATTCTCAGGAAAAGATCAAGTAAATCATGCTCAGACCAAGGAACCGGTCAAATGGTCCAGATCTAAACTAATATTAGCTCCCAATATCCAGCCGATAAAATCAAATGCGTGACCCTTGCCATGAGTTGGAACAATCTGACCCAAATTTAAAATTAATATCTTATAAATTGAAAAAAAGAATTGACATAAAGATTATCTGATCAGTCTAGATGTAGATTTAAATCTCCCCCCAAAAATCAGCTGAACAAAATATGTTGCATAAAAAGACAAATTCAGAGTTTACTTTGAACATTAGACCAACATCCCAGTGGTCTATAGATTAAAATTAAACCTGTTGAATACCCATCATCTGCATCAGGCAAGTTACAAATCATTATCTCTAAATATTTATCTGCATAACTGTCTATAAGCTGGAAAGATAAGAACCTCTTAAAAATCAGAATTACCCCCTCTCCTTTTTCCATATCTGGAGCAATTAATTACTTTGTAACCCAAGGGACATAGGTCTGACAAGTAGGGGGAATCTGGATCTGGAATCCAAGTTTCTACTATAAAAAACAAACCTACCTGAGAACTCTCTATTAAATCATAAATTATAAAAGATTTGTTACAGACTGAGCGAGCATTAAGATATAAACATTGAATTGCAACTGAATGATCTAATGGAAGATTAGGTTCAGTAATTACTTTAACAGAGATATTATTAGATGAAAACTTTTTCCTTTCCTTTATTAGCCTCTTCTTTAAAAGGTTGATTCCCTATAATAACCTCAATACTATGATTAAGTAAAGCTGAACAATCAATCAAATTTTAAGAAAAAGAATGGGGCATCCAATGATTTCCTAAGGAACTGTACCATATATCAAACTGTGTTGTTATATTTCACTTAATCTCAGATTGACTGGGACATATATACAAACCTAGCAATGCTAGGAAAAGCTCTAAAGCCCAATGCATCATTAAACCTTAGGAAGAAAAGCTCAGTTATGCCCAATAATTAAAACTATATAACATTTAAACATAATCTTAGTACTTAAGATTATGAAGTTCTCAGAGTATGTTATAGTTCCTTGTGACTAAGTACATTTGTTCCATTCTTTTAATTTGTCCTTCCAGGGACTAAGGTTGAAGTCTTTGTTTCTTACATGAGGCTGTTGAATAACTAATAATCTTAATTACCCTCCATTATCCCATGCAAGCCGCATTGAGCCTGCCATGAGTGGGAAAGCGCGGGGTACAAATGTAACAAAACAAAAAAAATTCTGAAGGTTGTCTTCAGAGCATTTAAGTAAACAATAGTAAGAGGATTACCATACAGGACTCCAAGATGTAAGATCACCGAACATATAAAGAGGAATCCAATAAAATTTATATGGAAATATAATGTTTGATTTTAACAAAATATTTCTAAAAAGCAAGGAAAAGACCTCAAAACGCCCGACCGCTTACTTTCAGTTTTCAGCGGCTTTAACTGGGGGCGTGGTGTTCATCACTGGTCATAAAAACCTTGCTTGGAAAGAATTATTTTAACTTTTAATTTATTTCCAAATAGATTTTAACAATTTTGCTCTTTTTACAAGAAACTTTTTTTAAGTATATTGACAATATCAATGCTAACTTCAAATTTTCTTTGGTTCATAAAAACCTTCACTGATTCTCATGAAGTGCTCTAAAGCAGCTTTACAAAGATAAAGTAAGGTCAAGCAGATCAAGAGAGAGGAAAAAAATGTTCTCAATGCTTTCCCTGTCGAAGCACAGCCTTTGAAAAAGCCCACAAGCGAAACGGATGGGGCCACCGTCGGGCAACAGATAAGTGCTCGACTTTACTTTATCATTCTAAAGCTGCTTCATGAGAATCAGTGAAGGTTTTTATGAACCAAAGAAAATTTGAAGTTAGCATTGATATTGTCAATATACTTAAAAAACTTTTCTTGTAAAAAGAGCAAAATTATTAAAATCTATTTGGAAATAAATTAAAAGTTAAAATAATTCTTTCCAAGCAAGGTTTTTATGACCAGTGATGAGCACCACGCCCCCAGTTAAAGCCACTGAAAACTGAAAGTAAGCGGTCGGGCGTTTTGAGGTCTTTTCCTTGCTTTTTAGAAATATTTTGTTAAAATCAAACATTATATTTCCATATAAATTTTATTGGATTCCTCTGTATATGTCGTCAGAGCATCCCACTAAATATGGAGAAGGGAATCTAAAACAGGGTTTAATTTGCAATAAGAATTCAATTTACTCCTAATCATCTCGTTAAAATAAACTTCTTGGAGCAGAACAGTTTTAAGCTGCCAAGTAGTAGATTTAACTTCTCCTAATAGTTGAAGTTGCAGCATAATAGCCATATGGTCTGAAATTGCTATGGTCAAGATGGTAGAGGAGAGTATAGATGGGATTAATTGAAATCAGCAAATAATCAATTCTGCCCAGATCTTTCCATTCCCTGACAACCTTGCTGTTGTGCTGTAGAATAGGGTTGGTCTGTTGCCACTGTAGCATTTTCTCAAGAAAATTCAGCACAGGGATTGCCAGCCTTCACATAATGAGTTGCTCTGAGGTGCTTCGCACATCACATGGGCTTCCTGTTGCTATGAAAACCCATGCACAGCCCAGAGTGCTCAAGACCAGTCAAACTCCATGATGAATTTTCACAAGAAGATATTGCAGTGGTGCCAGACCAATTTTACTTTACAGGGCGAGCATCATGGTGGAGGACCCAGACTGAGAATTAGCAGCAAAGGGATGTCCTGATGTTTATTAAAACTTTGGCAACAAACTGCAGCACACAGATTGCACAAAGCATCTCCCCTATTTCCTCCTCTTAAGTCTCATCTTTTGAGTACTTCCAATCCTGGTGGGGCTTTCAGTGCTTCTCTAGCTTTTCTTTTGGGCATATGAATCCTTTCCCATGTTTGGCATGACACACAACATTTTGGAAAAGGCAGGTGTATCTTGGGCTTGAGAAAGTTGGGACCCACTGATCTAGAGTAACAGTAGTGTATTTTTTTTTTTTAATATAAATGATCACAGTGCAAAAATGAATAGTGAGCCCTTGGACTAAAGCCGGAGCTTTGGCAGACAAATTACCTGGGCTGGCACAGGCAGGAATCAGAACAGACTGGACTAGGATTAACTAACAGACTCAACAAGGCAGGACAGAGGTAACTAAACACAATGGACAACACAAGAACCAGATCCAGACGAGGCAAGGGCCAGAACTGGAACCCAGACAGGACAAGGCAAGACTCGGAACTGGATTAAAACTGGGACTGGGAACCAGAAATGCAAGACAAGGCAAAACACAGAAGTAGATTAAAACGGGGTCCAGAAAAGGGCAAGACAAAGACAAGGTAATGACTGGATCCAGACAGGACTAGACTGAAAGCGACAAGATAAAACACACCTAGACAGGCACGACAGAGTAGGAGCTAGGCAACAAGAATAACAGAAGCAAGACAATAAACAAGGCTGGAACAGGCTTCAGGATTCTCAAACAGGCTTGGCTGGAACAGGATTCTCAAACAGGATTCAGGATTCTCTCAGGATTGGATGGAACAGATTTCTGGAACGGGCTTGGCTGGAACCGGATTCTGAAAGGAACTTGGCTTGGCTTGGCTTGACTGGAACTGGATACTGAAAGAGACTTGGCTTCGCAGGGAAGTGGGACACAACTAGCTTAAATATAGAGCAGGAGCAGAACCTGGCTTCAACACACAACAGGAACAGAACTTAGCAAAAACAGAGCTCAAGAGCCAGGAAGCAAACATAGCAGGCAAAGGATTAAGCAGACTAAGTGAAGACAAACAAACAAAGAAGCAATGTGCTTACCAGCAATCACAGCTGGATAGTAGTGAGGTAATCAGGTATGATGCTGGCTTCTACAGACTCAGAATAAACAGACAAGAACCACACACACAGGAAACAGAACAGGGAATACAGAAACAGAGCTTGGCTAAACAAAGAGATTGGCTTAAACACAGAGCTTAACTATAGGAAGAGTCAAAAGCAGGGCTAGACTAAAAGCAGAAGCCAAAGGAAGTCAAACAGACACAGACACTAAGGGCAGGGTGTGGCTCTACAGCCAGGCTTTCAGGATCAAGGTACAAAAGCAAACACACAGAAACAAAGCAAAGCATTGAAACACAAGACTCAAAGAAACACAGAACAGACCTTCAAGAACAAAGCCAAGTAGGGAAATGATCTAAACAGGTAACACAAGATTAAAAGACCTCTTGCAAAGACAGAACATGATAGTTCCCAGGTGTTTATAAAGGACTTGCTGATGATGTCACAAGTAGGAAATGAAGCAGAAGCAGGGAGACCAAAGTGAGGCTTGGCTTACAGGAAGAACAACAATAGGGAAAAAGGCAGACTGGAGAGGTCACAGAGCTAGATACAGAGAAACAGTAGGTCTGAACATAAGGGCACGGCCACAACAGTGACAGGTGGGCTTTATTTGCTTAACAAATTGTGGTCAGATTTTAGCAGTAAATTTAAATTAGGGTCAAAATATCTATGCACCCAATTTGTTCCTGCTAGGTTTTACATCTTGACCAATTGTCTATAATAAAGTCTCCTAGAATCTCTTGCTTGTCATGTATGTTTGTCTTGACTAGATTGTAAGCTCTATGAAGGAGGGACTGTCTCATATATGCCTGTACAGTGCTGTGTATGCCTGTAAGCTCTTTAGACCTGATAAGCAGTACTAGTACTGATAGCCTACTGCTTTGGATTTGAGGCCTATAGCAGAATTAATTAATTTAAAAAATGTATATCCCACACTATCTAAAACTCCTAGGTGGATTACAATTAAAACATATATAAAATCAATAAAAAAAACCACAACATAATAACAAATATGGCAAAGAAAACATATAAAATAAAAATGCCTCTTCGACAACAAATCTCGGACCTATCCTAATACACTCAAAACAATACTTTTTTGTGGTTTAATCTGAGCTGAACAGAATCAAATCACACCTACACACAATCATATCTTGCTGGTAAGAATGGTAAAGTGATATGAACCATCAACCTGTTCTGGCAACCAGCCCTGAAAGGCCTGATAAAATAGATGGGCTTTCAATAGCTTCCTGAATAATACAAAATTAGAAACTTTCCCGAGTTGGCAAGGCAAAGCATTCCGCAACATAAGCTCTGCCACATAAAAAATTGAGTACTGTTATTCCGCCAAGTAATTTTTTTCAAAGGAGGGCACATCAAGATCCAACTTAACTAGTGAGCGTAATGACCTCGAAGGACATTTCAATAGAGCTATTCATTAATGATCTCAAAATGAGGCCCTTTTACAAAATGCGCGTGCTAAAAATAAGCACATGCTAAACGTTAGAGTCGCCTATATATTTCTGTGGGCATCGCTAGCTTTTAGTGCACGCTAATGATTAGTGTGTCCTAAAACCGCTAGTGTGCCTTTGTAAAAGGACCCCTCTAAGAGTAGAGGAAACAAGTTAAGGCACACTATCATTTAGGGCCTTTTTTACTAAACCATGCTAGCGATTCCTGTGAAGGGGGAATCACTAGTACAGTTTAGTAAAAGAGGCCTTTAGTGCACAGTGCACCAAAGATAACACTTTAGATTGCATACGTTGCAAAACAGGAAGTTTAATCAATATGGGAGAAATATCAGTTTGTGAGATCCCATTTTGGGTTACTTGTAATGCCCTAATGTAGTATAGTAGTAGACCCAAAAATAAAACATAATGACTACAATGATAAATCACTAAACTGTTTGTGAATGTTAATAATCCAAATAATATTGCAAACAGTGAAGAAGTCTCAGTTGATAAAAAATAGTATTGAGGATTTGTTGCAGATGTGATCGCATAGAATGTGAAGAGTCCAGAGTCCAGTAAAACCCCTAGAGGTCCTTTTACAAAGGCATGCTGAAAAATGGCTTGCGGTAGTGTAGGCGTGGGTTTTGGGTGCGCGCCGATCCATTTTTTAGCGTGCCTGTAAAAAAAGCCTTTTTTTGCCGAAAATGAACATGCGACAAAATGAAAATCGCCGCACGTCCATTTTGGGTCTGAGACCTTACCGTCAGCCATTGACCTAGCGGTAAAGAATCTGGGCGGTAATAACTTATGTGCATCAAATGCCACTTGGTGCGTGTCCGTTACTTGCGCCCAAAAATTAAAAATATTTTAAGGGAACAACACGTGCCAAAATGGAGTTACCGCCCAACAACCGTGTGGATCTTGCGGTAATTTCATTTTTGGTGGCGTCCGATACGTATGTCTGAAAAATATTTTTTATTTTCGGGCGTGTGTAATGGACGCTTTCCAAGTGACATTTTGTGTGCTTAGGTCATTACCGCCCGGTTACCGTGTGAGTCTTTACAGCTAGGTCAATGGCTGGTGGTAAGATCTCAGACCCAAAATGGATGCATGGCAATTTTTATTTTGCCGCATGTCCATTTTGTGCAAAAATTTTAAAAAGGCTTTTTTTACAGGCGCACTAAAAAAATGGATCGGCATGCACCCAAAACCTGTGCCTACACTACTGCAAGCCATTTTTCAGCGCACCTTTGTAAAAGGACCCCTAAGAGCTGTTATGGGCCGTGTTTCGGCATAATGACACCTTCCTCAGGAGTCTAAATACTCAAAATACTCTCAGAGGTAAACAGCAAAAACAAGGTAAATTCCTTGAAATGGCGCTGCTAAAAGACTTAAATAGAAGATTTTAAAGACGCCATAGCATGTCTATAAAATCTAAACTTTCTCTCATACAAGGGACAAAACCAAAGCGGATGCTGTCTACACAGCAATTAAAAGCGCAACAGTGACTACTGTCGGTTGTAAAAAACCTACCAAAAGAAAATGTTACTTTCTTCACCACTTCTACTCTGTAAATACCATAGGCTTCCACTGTAGGAACCTAAAAATCCTTAAATCTCTAGTCTATCCTGTTTGATATGTTCTATCAGTATCAGATGAAGGTTTAACTTTTTCAAGCCAGAATGTCTGTGTACGTTTATATCTAAAACAGCATTTCTTGGGGAAAATTTCTCCAAATGGGTTATTTTTATTGTTTATCATTTATTAATTGGATAGACTGCCTCTTTTGAACACGAGTCAAGGCGGTTTAAAAACAATTGTACAAGTTCTTGCACTGTCCCTAATGGGTTCACAATCGCATATCTTCAACAGAGCATACCACAATGATCCATCCATACATAAAGAACAAGGGTGACGTGGTGTAATTAAAAAATCAGGTAATTAAGAGAACACATTAGGAATAACAGATAAAGCGATAATGCATTAAAGTTCATATATCTGTTATTCCTAATGTGTTCTCTTAATTACCTGATTGTTTAATTACACCACGTCACCCTTGTTCTTTATGTAATTTACAATTGTATCTTCTACTCTGGAATGGCGATAGCCATGACAGAACAATGTTATCCATATTGAGCTTGCAAATGGGTGGGAAAATGTGGGATACAAATGCAATAAATAAATAAATTTCATGACATTAATGAACCTCGTTCCTAAGCCAGGGTATGTGGAGCATGATCTCAGCCTCTCAACGTTTGCTATAATACTTGCATGGTGCTAAACAAAGCTTCTTTCTGGAGTTCATCCTTTCCCTCCAGTTTCTCTATGAGGAGAGGGGAGTGACTATTTGTCTTCAATCTGTTCAAAATTCTGCTGCACGACTAATATTCCGCAAGGGTCGTTATGCTCATATTAGCCCTCTCCTCAAGTCACTTCACTGGCTTCCTATCCGTTTCCACATACAGTTCAAACTCCTCTTATTGACTTATAAGTGCATTCACTCTGCAGCTCCTCAGTACCTCTCCACTTTCATCTCTCCCTACATTCCTCTGGGTAAATCTCTCTTATCTGCATCCTTCTCCTCCACCGCTAACTCCAGACTCCGTTCCTTTTATCTTGCTGCACCATATGCCTGGAATAGACTTCCTGAGCCGGTACGTCAAGCTCCATCTCTGGCCGTCTTCAAATCTAAGCTAAAAGCCCACCTTTTTGATGCTGCTTTTAACTCCTAACCCTTATTCACTTGTTCAGAACCCTTATTTTATCATCCTCACCTTAATATTCCCTTATCTCTTGTTTGTCCTGTTTGTCTGTCCTAATTAGATTGTATGCTCTGTCGAGCAGGGACTGTCTCTTTATGTTCAAGTGTACAGCGCTGCATATGCCTAGTAGCACTGTAGAAATGATAAGTAGTAGTAGTAGTAGTAGATGTCATTTTCTTATGCTCCTTTGATATTTTTTTTCTATCTTCCATGTTGTTTTCTATTCTACCTGTGTTTGGCCTGACTCATAAAACATATTTTGAAAAACCAACATCATTTTTCACAAATCCTAGTTGCATTTTCTATGGACATCATCGAATAGTAAAATCATCAAACCTTAAATTAAATCTTTTTTGGGTACAGCTATTTTTTTTTTTTTGCCAGCACTGACAGAATTAAATGGGTGCTCGCCATGAATCACAGAATGAGTCATTGTGGCTTTATTTACAAACTCTGTTTTATAACTAGGGTTCCTGTGTCTGGTGGTTATTTACTAGACTCTAAATCTGATGGTATTTATTCTTAGGCTTTTTGGCTTCACAACATTTATTTTGTAGGGTTGTTTCAGATTATTATTTTTTCTTTTTTAGGTTTTTGGTTTTCTAAGATTTAAAATAGTTCCAGAGTTTTAAACATGGGCATCTGAGACCCTGAACATAAGTTATGACTGTGCAAGTAAGGTGGCATTTTCTAAATTTAAAGCAGTTATTTGGTCTAGTTGATGAGAGATTAGAAAGTTGGAGGGGATTTCAGTTTTCTATCATTCACAGACTAAACTTGTTGAAATATTTTAAGTAAAGGAGTACCTATTCCTTTTAGTTTTTAGGCTTAAAGGATAGATCACCTGTGATCAATTGGGCAGACTCTGTAGCTCTACAAGAGACTTGACTTCAGTTCCTTGACCTATCTTATGTTTTGGGGGCTACCAGCTACTGGCCGTGTTTTAGAAGGAGCAATTGCAGCCCTCAGAAGGAAGATGGTAGAGTGATAACTACTAACAATCTTGAGAGTACATTTGGACTGGACTTTGGAGGGAGTTGTGATTCATGTCATTTGGTCAGATGAGCATCATTGAAATGGCTTTGCAGACTCCATCCTGCACTGCAAGAAGCAAGGGTGCCAAAGGGTCATAGTTATTAGCTACCATTAAAATGTCTTATTTTACCACCAACTCATGCTATTTTATTAATAATTGGAGTTAGCAGTATAATAATACATCTTAACAGTACCCATGTTATTGTGCCACCTAAATGGAGGCATCCTGTTATAGAGTAGGGATCAGAGCTACTTTGGGGGATGGAAGGTGGTTTGGAGCAACTTTAAGCTGTGGCAGGGAGATCGGAGTCATTTTGGTGGTTGGATCCACTTTGGGGGCATGAGAGAGGGGACTAGAGCCCCTATGGGGGGTGGGAGGAGGAGTGGGGGATGAGAAGTGCTCAGGGAGGGGGGAGTGATGAGCTTCGGCCCAACTGACAGGTTGCCCCTGCATAACTCCTGGGTCCTCCCCAACTGTGCTCCTGGAATACCCCTCTCCAATCCACAACAAAAATGACCAGTCAGAGCCAATATTCAGCGGCGAAGTGAGCAGGATCCTCTCCTGCTTGCTTAAATTGCTTTGAATATCGACTGGGTAGATTATTGAATACTATCATCTATTTGCTTTTTTTTAACAATCTAGGCTATATGGTTGTGTAAGTGTTTACACCTCAAATATGGGTGCTACTTTTCTTTTATAAATAGCCTCCAAAGAAGCATCTTTGTGGTGCCTAAAATAGTTGCCCTTTATAGAATTACCCTCCACATACACAGAGGGTATATTGTCTCTGTGGGGTCCTTTTAAAAAGGCATGCTAGCATTTTTAGCGCATGCTAAAAATGAGCATGTGTTAAACACTAGAGACACCCATAGGAATATATGGATGTCTCTAGCGTTTAGTGCGCGCTAAAACGCTAGTGTGCATTTGTAAAAGACCCCCTGTGTTAACTGTATGGGAAGATGATGTACACCCCCAACATTTACTGCAGAGGCATAGCAGTTACCCCATTAATTTTCACCATAACATGCAGTAATTGCAAATTTTTACCCCATTGCAGGGCCCCTATATTTACGAGGGGGGGGGAATGGCGACCCTGGGGGGGTGGAGGGGGAAGCGGTGGCGACCTCGGCGGGGGGTGAAGGGGGGAGCAGCGGCACCCTTGGGGGAGGGGCATGGTGGAGAGGGTGGCAGGGGCGGGGCCTTGTGCTGCTGTCGTGCGGTTGGTCAGTACTGCGTGTGACATCAACCTGGGCTTCGGAGCCTAGCAGACCAACTCTGAAGAAAGCCACAGACACAGGCAGCCAGACGCATAGAACGTTGGAGGTGAGAATTATTATATAGGATTTATGTAATTTGTGTTTTATAATTTTGATATCACTGACTGCTTTTGTTTTATACTGTTGCTTTCACTTGGATTTGTTTTTAACAATTGAGTGAATTACTTGTCTAATTTAATAATAAGAAAAATACACAAACAGTAGCTATATTACTAATGTGTGTACTTGTACAGCACTGCTGAAGTCTATATGGACACTTAGAGGCCCTTTTACTAAGCGTCTATGTGTGCCTAACGTGCGCCAAAATGGAGTTACCGCCCAGCTACCATGTGGCTCTCAGATACACGCATCTGAAAAATAATTTTTCTTTTCGGCCAAGTGTATTGGGCGCGGACCAAGTGGCATTTGATGCGTGTAGGTCATTACTGCCCGGTTACCACCTGAGACTTTACTGCTAGGTCAATGGCTGGTGGTAAGGTCTCAGACCGAAAAAGGATGTGCAGCAATTTTCATTTTGCCACACATCCATTTTCGGCAAAAATGTTTAAAAGACATTTTTTATAGGTGCGCTGAAAAATGATTCTGCACACGTCCAACACACGCATCTACACTAATGCAGGCCATTTTTTCAGTGCACCTTTGTAAAAGGGTCCCTTAGGGCTCCATTTACTAAGTGGCGGTAAGCCCAACGCAGGCTTACCGCTCGCTATACATGAAGCATCGCCGGGCTACTACAGCAGCCCGGCGGTACTTCTCACCCCTAGCACGCCATCATTTCTGGTGCTACAAAAATGTATTTATTTTTATAGTGCCAGAGTGTAAGCGGCAGTAATCGGGTAGTGTCGCGCACTGCCCGGTTACCACCGTGTTATGCAGGAGCCATTACCGCCACCTCAATGGCTGGTTGTAAGGGCTCTCCCCTGAAATGGCTGCACGGCAAGTACTTGCCACCCGGCCATTTCCTGTTGGAAAGTGAGACTTCCCTTTTACCAGCTGTGGTAAAAGGGGGCCTCGGCGCACGAGTAAAACACGCACTGATGCCAGCGCTGGCTCCCTTTGGCCACAGCTTGGTAAGAGGGACCCTTAATTACTTAACAAGTCAATATTCAAACACAATGGATAAGGTGTACCCTGTGTTAAAAAATCAGCTGGGTTTGTGCAGACTGAAATGTACATTCTTATTTTTTAAGTTATAAATCTTAAGGAAGATTCGCCTTGATATGTTTTGCATTGTATGATAAGTGGAATGAGTAGAGCACTTGAGATGTGCATTTATTAGTATGTATTCAGTTCATTAAGATGCCTTAAAAATGTGTGCAAAATCTATTTAAAGTGTGTTAACCTGCCAATTAACATATGTACAATCAATCTACATATGTTAAAAAGTTCTCATGTGTATAAAAATGTTTATTAATATGAACATATGAGGTAACTGAAAAAAATCAACAGAAATCATGGGAAAAAGAGAAACCAAAAATGAAATGAAAGCAAAGTAGCAACTTTTGCCATGTATATCTCTATAGAGCACTCATTCCAGTCTCACTCTACAGAGGTCTCTGTTTAATCACCATTACAGACAGATAATCAGGTAAAGCAAGCATGCCTTTTTTTGTGGAATAAATCTGAAATCTGTGGATGACTAGTGACTTTTACAAGGAGGGTGGTTAATACATGGAACAGCATCTCAGTGGAGGCAAAAGTAGCGCTGGAGGTTCAGAAAGGCATGGAGCAACCAAAGGTGAGTGGAGTGGGGGGGGGGGGGGGGCTGAAATATAAGCAATAAAATGGATCTAATCCTTAGGACCCTGCTGAGTGCTTGTGACCTGGATTTGGCCTCTAACAGACAGGATGCTGGGCTTGATGGATCTTCTGTCTGATCCTGTATGACATATCTTATGTTTTTTTTTTATATAACTAGAGCAGCAATGAATGTAAGATCTTGGTGCTTATAGGCTGGACCAGAAAGCAGCTGGAAGAGGAAGTTTCTCCAGTGTCAACTCATGAAATTTACACTTCAAAATGGGTGTTATATAACACACTGCTGATTCTCTTATGTCACAATTAAACATTCAATTAATATTTTTTCAGTTATTAATAGTTTCTTATCCTATAGTATATTAAATCATAATCATAATTTCAATTTATGTGGAGGAGAAAATATCAGAATCTTGGTTCAAGTCTCTCAAATGCTCATCGGGCAAATTTGAACTGACTCATCTGATTATGTCATTGGCAAAAAAACCTCCACAGTTTAATTCACAAATCAAAAATTCAAGAAAGAACCGAAAAAAGAAGGACCTTATCTTTAAAGGTTCTCTAGCCAGTCTCTCTACCGATAGTGGCCAGCAGTTTTGAAGTAAGATGCTTCATTTTCAACATTCACAGTGTAGAGAAGGTCATCAGAGCACAGCTTCCACCACCATTAAATAACTCTTTATGATCTACAACTTACTGTTCTTCAGGAATTATAAAAACGTGATGTTGTCATATGCAATATCTTAAAATGTCTTATTCTGAAAGGAAACTGGTGAAGTTAATGTTTTGTTTCTTGGATTTAAGTACAGAAGATTGAAGTGAAGTATCTCAGTCCAACCGGCAACATGTACTTATTCAAGCCAATCCTTTGGCGATTGCATTTTTGGCATGAGAAAACTTTCTTCAGTTGCAGACTAGCAAGTTATGTTGCTCTTCTGCGGAATGTTAAACATTTAGGATTTCCGACAGACCACAGCTGCCTGTCGAACTGAGAGAGAGAGGACCGTTCAGTCCTACAACCTGTACTGTAATGTGATATAAACAACTTGTACTCACTATAATCCTAGGAATTCGTACTGATTTATTCATGCAGATGATTCTGCTGGTTGCACAGCGGCAGCTGCTGTGCATGATTTCCAGTGACAGCTCAGGATTTGTGCCATGGCAGAACATGACTTCTTTTTTTAATTGGGTCTGCCAAGAAAACTCCAACCTTGGAGTGGCATTATTTATCAACCTTTAATTTATACAGACCTGATAATAACACAACAAGCAAAGAAGTGTTGTGCTCTTACACAATGCTTCCTCACTATACTACAACAGTTGTGCTAGAAGAGCCAAGGTTTTCTGGAAAAATATAAGAGGTCATTGTACATAAGTACATAAGCACTGCCACGCTGGGAAAAGACCAAAGGTCCATCAAGCCCAGCACTCTGTCTCCGACAGCGGCCAATCCAGGCCCCAAGAACCTGGCAAAAACCCCCAAATTTAATAACGATCAATGTCCAGACCCACTTAGTGCGGACATTCGCTATCACCTTAGCATGATCACAGCTAAGTACTTTTATAGTACCTTTGTAGCACAGCGTACATAAGAAAAATTGAAAATAACGTAAAAAATGTTTTCGCTAGTGCTTTAGAGGTTTTAGACTAATGAAGATTCTCGCCAGCGTGTGCTTTAAATTTAGCCACGCAGAGCAGAGCAGTCAGCAGCCCCGTTTAAATCAGGGCCAGCTGTGACTGAGTTTCTGAAGTCTTTCCTCTATAACTTTACGGTTGTCAATATAGCAGAGTAAACTTGCTTGCCCTAAAGAGTGATTGTATTTATTTATTTATGTATTCTTGTATCCCACTATTTTCCAAAAACAGGTTTCGGTTCGTGGGTGTCTCACAATTTTACACTTGGATGAAGAATTTTTGGAAAAGGTGGGGTTTCAGGTCTTTTCTGAACTGGAGATAGTTAGTGATATTTCTTATGGCTTTGGGTATTGAGTTCCACCATTTTGAGCCCAGGTAGCTGAATCCGGCCATGTGGATGGTTTTGTAGATTATGTTTCTGCAGCTGGGTAGGTGGAGAAGTAGGTAGCCTCCGGTTTCTGGGCTTGCATTTCTTGAGGATAGGGTGATTAGCTCTAGCATATATTCAGGAGACATACCAAATAGTATTTTGTAGATGAGGGTGCTTATTTTGAAGAATAGTTTTCCCTTGATTGGCAGCCAGTGTAGCTTTTCAAGTAGTGGGGTTGCTTTCTCGTATTTCGATTTTTTAAATATCAGCCATACTGCAGTATTCTGTACCGTTTGCAATGATTTTATTGTGCTTTCTTTGCATCCTGTATATGCTGCATTGCAGTAGTCTAGTTTTGATAATATTGATTGTACTATTAGCCAGAATGATTGTCTAGGAAAGTAGTCCCTGATCCTTCTCAGTTTCCATAGTGTATTGAAGCATTGTGATGTAACTGCTGAAACTTGGCTGTGCAGGGATAGGTGTTTATCAAGAACGATTCCCAGTATTTTTAGTTGTGTTTTGATTTGGTAGGTTTGGTGATTGTAAAGTTTTGGTAAGTTGTGGGGTTGTACGGGCTGGATAGGACCAGGAATTTTGTTTTCTCTCTGTTTATTGAGTTTGAAGGTTGTGGCCCAGTTTTCCATAAGGTCCAGGCCTTTTTTGACCTTGTCTAGTATTTATGTGATGTTGTGGTTAAAAGGTATGTAGATAGTGGCATCGTCTGCGTATATGAATAGATTGAGATTCATTTGTTCCAGTTTTTTGCAGAGTGAGGCCATCATTATATTGAACAGTATTGCTGATAATGGTGAGCCCTGTGGTACCCCGTATTTTGAGGTCTAAGAGGCAGATAGCTGGTTGGGCACCTTTATGATGTAGAATCTGGTCCTTAGGAAACCATTGAACACTGTTGCCACTGCTCCGCTAATTCCCGTATTGTCAAGCAGGGCCATTAGTATTGTGTGGTCTACTAGGTAGAACACTTATAACCTGTTAAAAGACCATTTTTTGTATGTCAAGATGCTAAACACACAGACATCGCTCATGATGTTCCTTGGACTTTGATGATTTTTGCAATATTGTTGGGTCAATAGCTTGTGTTAGGATCAAGAGGAAGGAGACATTGACTGCAGCTTCTGATCCATTGGATGTATTTTTTTCTCTGCCTGCAGGCTTAGATCCAAACAACATTCCTTGAGGGCTGGTGCTTTAGAACCAGCATGTCTTCCACACTAGGCGCAGGACGTGCATGCAGGATGTCAGTCAGGACTCACAGCACAGATCAGCGAACGCGCCGGAGACCGGCGCTGAAGAAGACTAAGCCTGGCAGGGGTTGGGGACCCCCGCCAGTAAAGGTACCTGGTGGTGGGGGTCAAAAGTGGCAAGGGAGGATCGGCGGCAGGGGAGAGGGTCGGCAACTGGGGGAGGCAGGTTAAAATGTGCCCCCCACCTTGGGCTCTGGACCCCTCTCCCACCAAGGTCTGGCTACGCCCCTGATTGGCAAGCTCTTTTTGCCATGGTACGGACCTTCTAAACGTTATACGTTGGGAAATGCGGGTGCTAGTATGGCACTGATGGCCTCTAGTGCTCACATTTGCTTCTGAGCATGGAGGCCTCAGTGGTGTAATATCATCAAGTCAGAATAACTGATTAAAGAGGAAAGTTGAAAAGGGCCCCATTGTCACACTGATTGCAGTGTGAGTCATTAAAACAACACAGGCACATAAGAAGCCTCACTTTAAGTTCTTCTCTGTACAGAAGAGGGTCTGTGAGAACTTCCAGAGCAGGACAGAATTTCATTGGTAAGTTATTTGCTGGGAAATTGCTTTTAAACTTGGGAAAGGTAGACCTACAGTTAAATAGGTTATCTCGGTGTCTTTATTTTTATGTTACTCTACTTATTTAGCAAAGGCAATTTAAGGAATAGGGTTTTCTTTGTTTGTTTAGCATTTAAAAGTCTCTACTACAGTTCCATAGGCTAGCAGTTAAGGGACTATTCTAGAGTTTACCATAGCATCAGTGTAGAGAAGAGCTGATAGTCACAGGAAAACCCAGTTTAGTGTTTTAACTTTAGTTTGCAGCACAGCTTAGCCATTTCAAATAAAGGAATACAGAGTTGATAGTCAATAGTCACAGGAAACCCCAGTTTAGAGTCTTAGGGCTTCTTTTACAAAGCCATGCTAGCAAGTCCCGTGCTGCAAATGAGAGGAAGCCCATAGGAATTGAATGGGCTTCCTCTCATTTGCCGCACCAAGAATCGGTAGCTCGGCTTTGTAAAAAAGGCCCTTAACTTCAGTTGTAGCACAGTTTAGTTTCCATTAAAAAAAACACCTTTCCTCCTACAGCATTAACCAATAGCTTCTAGAAGGCACAGCAGGGCCTAATTTAGTCTTCATTCCCACCCATCCTCCCCAAATCCTGCTCACCCTTAGCCCAACTCTTAATTTATAGTCAGTTATTCTAATTAGGATAACAAGAAAGGAGTCCTCTTATAGAGTTTTAATTATATTTCATTACTATCTGAGAAAAAAAACACTAAATAAATCACACAATATACCATATAATCTAAAGGCTCTCTTATATTAGTCTAATATCCCTAGTACAAGTTTTAAATTATTAAATAACTCAATATTACTAAGATGCAGACAGCAGTCAAGCACCAAGAGGGGTTCTATCCAGTCTTTTGCATTAAGTGTCACATGTATGATTATCTCCCAGTTGGCAAGAGATTATATGTGTGTACCTGATGCAAAGAGTTCCTACCTATCAGAGAATGAGTATGTTCTCTTTAGACTAGAGTAGCACACTTGGAGTTGCTGAGGGAGACAGAAAGGTATATAGAGGAGACTACCTCCAGTGCGGTTGCCCCTGTGCTACCTTGGAGGTCTCCTAAAAGGAAAGCATCACCTTGGTGAAGTAGGAAGTACTCCTGTAGCCAGGACCTGCCCACAAGGAGATGCACTATCCTCTCATACCAAGGATATGTCTCCAAGAACTTCTGCTCAGGCAGGAAGGGTTAGGACAGCTGTTGTAGTTGGTGATTCAATCATTAGGCATGTAGATAGCTGGGTGGCTGGCGGACACAAGGATCACCTGGTCACTTGCCTGCCTAGTGTGAAGGTGGCAAACTTCTTGCACCACCTAGATAATATTTTAGATAGTGCTGGGGAGGATCCAGCTGTCTTGGTACATGTGGGTACCAATGAGATAGGAAAATGTGGGAGGGAGATTCTAGAAGGCAAATTAGGTAGAAAGCTGAAGTCCATATCCTCCAGGGTAGCATTTTCAGAAATGCTCTCTGTTCCACGTGCAAGACCCAAGAGGCAGGCAGAACTCCGAAGTCTCAAAGTGTGGTTGAGGCGATGGTGCAAGGATGAGAGATTTTGATTTGTTAGGGACTGGGCAACATTCTGGGAAAGGGGGAGCCTATTCCGAAAGGATGGACTCCACCTTAACCAGGATGGAACCAGGTTGCTGGCACTAAATTTTGAAAAAGGGATAGAGCAGCTTTTAAACTAAAATTGTGTGGGGGGGGGGGGGGGGGGGGGGGAAGCAGACAGTGGCCCAGGAGTGCATGGCTCGGTGTGGTGTATCATTGAAGGATACTACTGAAACAGGACATTTAGGGCATCCCAATAGAAAGGTTTCAACAATGGTGAAAGAAAGCCAGGAGCGTTTAAGGCGAGAGCAAGGTAAAGGATAAATATTATCCCCGTCAACTTCAAAGCAGCTTGTAAATGCAAGGGAAAAAAATAATTTGAAGTGCTTATATTTAAATGCTAGAAGCCTAAAAAATAAGATGGAAGAGTTAGAGTATATAGCACAAAATGATGAGGTAGATATAATAGGCATCTCAGAGACTTGGTGGAAGGAGGACAATCAATGGGACACTGTGTTAACAGGGTACAAATTATATTGGAGGGGGATTGCACTGTATGTTAAAGGGGGAATTGAGACAAACAAAATAAACATTCCACATGAAACTGCAGCATGGAATCATTATGGATAGAAATTCCATGTGTGAAGGGAAGGAGTATTCTTGTAGGGCTGTACTACCATCCTCTAGGACAGAACGAACAGAGAAATGAAGAAATATTTACATAAATTAGGAAAACTGGCAAATTGGATAACGTTATAATAATGGGTGATTTCAATTTCCCCAGTATTGACTGCATAAATGCTACATCAGGGAGTGCCAGGGAGATAAAATTCCTAGATGTAATAAATGACTGCTTCTTGGAGCAACTGGTCCAGAAACTGAGAAGAAGTGGAGCCATTTTAGATCTAGTCCTTAGTGGAATGAAGGACATAGTATGAGATGTAACAGTGCTGGATCCACTGGGAAACAGTGATCATAACATGATCAAGTCTGAACTACTATCTGGAGTGAAACCACAAAGGAAATCTACTGTAGCAGCATTTAATTTTCGAAAGGGTGACTATAATAAAATGAGGAAAATGGTTTAAAAGAATCTAAAAGGATTGGCTGCAAAGGTTAGGACATTAGATAAGGCATGGACATTGCTTAAAAATACCATCATGGAAATCCAGACCAGATACATTCCACGTACGTACAAAGGTGGAAAGAAGAGAAAATGACAGCCAGCATGGTTAGAAGATGAAGTGAAAGAGGCTATTAGATCCAAAAGAATGGAAAATGAAGAAAATAAAAGCAACATAGACACTAGCAAGTTAGATTCAAAGCACTGATAAAAAAGGCTAACAAAGAATATGAAGATAAACTTTCCATAGGGGAAAAAACTCACACTAACAACTTTTTCAGGTACATCAGAAGCAGAAAGACTGCAAGGGAATCCATGGGATTGTTAGATCATGAAGGAGCAAAAGGGGCACTCAGGGAGGACAAGGCCATAGTGGAGAGACCGAATGAATTTTTTGCTTTGGTCTTTAGTGAAGATGTAAGAGAGGTACCTGTACCAGAAATGGCTTTCAAGGGTGATGATGTGGAGGAACTGAAAGAAATCTTGGTGAACCTGGAAGATGTATTGAGCCAAATTGACACATTAAAGAGTAGTAAATCACCTGGACCAGATGGCATGGATCCAAGAGTACTGAAAGGACTCAGATGTGAAATTGCTGGTTAGTAATCTGTCATTAAAATCATCCACAGTACATGGAGATTGGAGGATGGCCAAAGTAATGCTGATTTTTACAGAGGGTTCCAGAGGTGATCTGAGAAAAAAAAGACCGGTAAACTTGACTTCAGTGCCGGTAAAATAATGGAAACTATTATAAAGAATAAAATTATGGAACACGTGGAGGGGCATAATTGAACGGGGACGACCATCTCTAAGGGCGTCCATTTCTAAGGACGTTCCTGCGAAGGGGTGGGGAAACCCATATTATCGAAACAAGAAGGACGTCCATCTTTCGTTTCGATAATACGGTCGGGGACGCCCAAATCTCAACATTTAGGTCGACCTTAGAGATGGTCGTCCCCGGTTTTCGGCCATAATGCAAACCAAGGATGCCCATCTCAAAAACGACCAAATCCAAGCCCTTTGGTCATGGGAGGAGCCAGCACTCGTAGTGCACTGGTCCTCTTCACATGCCAGGACACCAACCGGGCACCCTAGGGGGCACTGCAGTGGACTTCGCAAATTGCTTCCAGGTGCATAGCTCCCTTACTTTGAGTGCTGAGCCCCACAACCCCCTCCCCCCCAACCCACTACCCACAACTGTACAACACTACCATAGCCCTTAGGGATGAAGGGGGGCACCTACATGTGGGTACAGTGGGTTTTGTGTGGGTTTTGGAGGGCTCACATTTACCACCACAAGTGTAACAGGTGGGGGGGGGATGGGCCTGGGTCCACCTGCCTGAAGTGCACTGCACCCACTAAAAACTGCTCCAGGGACCTGCATACTGCTGTGATGGAGCTGGGTATGACATTTGAGGCTGGCATAGAGACTGGAAAAAAATGTTTTTTATTTTTATTTTTTAGGGTGGGAGGGGGTTGGTGACCACTGGGGGAGTAAGGGGAGGTCATCCTCGATTCCCTCTGCTGGTCATCTGGTCAGTTCGGGCAGCTTTTCTAGGCTTGGTCGTGAAAAAAAAGGGACCAAGTAAAGTCGACCAAATGCTCGTGAGGGACGCCCTTCTTTTTTTCATTATCGGCCGAGGGCGCCCATCTCTTACCCACACCCCTGTCCCGCCTTCGGTACACTGCTGACACGCCCCCGTGAACTTTGGTTATCCCCGTGATGGAAAGCAGTTGAGGACGCAAAAAATCGGCTTTCGATTATGCCGATTTGGGCATACTCGGGAGAAGGACACCCATCTCCCGATTTGTGTCAGAAGATGGGCGTCCTTCCCTTTCGAAACTAAGCTAGATAGATAAACATGGTTTAATTGGACAGAGTCAGCATGGTTTCAGCCAAGGGAACTCTTGCCTCACCAATTTGCTTCATTTCTTTGAAGGCGTGAATAAGCATGTCGATAAAGGTGAGCCAGTTGATGTAGTGTGTCTAGATTTTCAGAAAGCTTTTAAAAAAGTTCCTCATGAGAGACTCCTGAGAAAATTAAAAAGTCACGGGACAGGAGGCAATTTTCTGTTGTGGATTATGAATTGGTTATTTGCCAGAAAACAGAGGGAAGGCTAAATGATCATTTCTCTCAGTGGAGGAGGGTGAATAGTGTTGTACCAAAGGGATCTGCACTGGGACCTGTGCTATTTGACATATTTATAAGTGATCTGGATATCGAAAGGAAAAGTGAAGTGATTAAATGTACAGATGACACAAAACTATTAACAATTGTTAAAACACATGCGGACTGTGAAAAATTGCAGGAAGACCTTAGGGCATTCATATGGCAGATGAATTTAATGTGGACAAATGCAAAGTGATGCACATTGGGAAGAATAATCCAAATCGTAGTTACCTGATGCTAGGGTCCACCTTGGGAATCAGCAACCAAGAAAAAGATCTAGGTGTCATTGTAGACAATACGCTGAAATCTTCTACCTAGTATGTAGCAGCGGCCAAAAAAAGTAAACAGGATGCTAGGAATTATTAGGAAAGGGATGGAAAAAAAGACCGAGAATACTATAATGCCTGTGTATCACTGCATGGTGTGATCTCACTTTGAGTACTGTGTTCAGTTTTGGTCACTGTATCTCAAAAAAGATATAGCGGAATTAGGAAAGGTTCAAAGAAGAGTGACCAAAATGATAGAGGGGATGGAACTCCTCTCATATGTGGAAAGGTACGGCTGAGGGGAGATATGATTGAGGTCTACATAAAACTGAGTGGTGTAGAATGGGTAGAAGTGAATCAATTTTTTACTCTTTGAAAAAGTCCAAAGACTAGGGGACACTCAATGAAGCTACATGGAAATACTTTCAAAACAAATAGGAATAAATATTTTTCACTCAACGAATAGTTAAGCTGTGGAGGATGTAGTAACAGCGGTTAGCATATATGGGTTTAAAAGAGGTTTGGACAAGTTCCTGGAGGAAAAGTCCATAGTTTGCTATTGAGATAGACATGGGGGAAGCCACTGCTTGTCCTAGGAATGGTAACATGGAATGTTGTTACTATTTGGGTTTTTGCCAGGTACTTGTGACCTGGTTTGGCCACTGTTGGAAACAGGATACTGGGCCAGATGGACCATTTTTTTGACCCAGTATTACTATTCTTATGTTCTTATCACCTCTCACATACGCAACATGGGCCTCTATTAACTGTAAGTAAAATTTATCACCCTACCGAGTCACAGAATCAAATGTAAAGGAACATAGGGGTCCTTTTACTAAGGTGCACTAATGGATTTAGCACACTCTAATGAATTAGCATGCATTAAGTGCCATGCACCCTATTTTATTCCTATGGGCTTCTTGCATTTAGTAAGTGCTAAATCTGTTAGTACACCTTAGTAAAAGGAGCCCATAGAGACTTACTTGTAAGAAGTTCAGGGCTGATGATGTTTTTATTAATGGTAGTTGTGCTATTTATTCCCTCAAATAAAAAAAACAATGGAAATTAATTATTTGAGGGAGAAGTAAATCATCTGAAAGTCTTCGTTTGCTAGAAGTGGTCTTTGGACCTTTCCTAAAAAGCCAGAGAGAAAAGGTTTGTGTCTTTCATGAACTGTGGCCCCCAGGCCTTCCTGTGCTTTCTTAACAGATTCCCCAAGGACTCCCAACATGAAGTTTCTTTGCCTTATTATTTTTATGACTTGCTTGTTTAAACCACTTCAGTAAAAAAAGAATATAGTGAAGTAAGACAACCTGTCCAATTAGTTTAAGGTTTCCATTGAAATGATTGCTGAAGAATATTCTAGCCAGTGTTCTTCATTGCAAGGTCCCATCAACCCTAAGTATGGTTCCATGACTCTCTTCCTTTAATGCACAAATTTTGTCAGCCTCTAAACACTGTTCTCTCTAAGCTGAGCAGGAATCCTCCAGCTGCATTCCTACCAGTGGGAGGTGGTGTTTCAATACTGTATTTTCAATTGCTAGGGGACAGGCGGGATCCATGGAGTCCTGCAGAGCTTGCCTATAATGTGATAGTGAAACTGCACCTTCCACTGGTAGGAATGCTGTTGGAGGATTCCCGCTCAGCTTAGAGGGAACAGTGTTTAGAGGTTGACCGAATTTCAGTTTTGTTTTCCGTTACAGTGCTAGAGGAGTGTGGTAGCCGTGTTAGTCCACTCTTAAGGTTATTAATAGAAATCAAACAAAATAAAACATGGAAAAGAAAATAAGATGATACCTTTTTTATTGGACATAACTTAATACATTTCTTGATTAGCTTTCGAAGGTTGCCCTTCTTCGTCAGATCGGAAATAAGCAAATGTGGTAGCACCTACCAACACCCATCCTGTTAGAATATCAATGAAATGCTTTGATGTCCCCATGCATACCCCCACCCTCCCACCCTGTCAGACTGTCAAAGTAATGCTTGGATGTTTCACTTATATATACTATCTGCTACCACATTTGCTTATTTCCGATCTGACGAAGAAGGGCAACCTTCGAAAGCTAATCAAGAAATGTATTAAGTTATGTCCAATAAAAAAGGTATCATCTTATTTTCTTTTCCATGTTTTATTTTGTTTGATTTCTATTGATAACGTTACAGTGCTGAAACTGGCTTAAAATCCTTTTCCTGCACAGTTTTAGTTTCAGTTTGTAGCCTCCCTCTGCTGAGAGCAGAAACTCAGTCTTACTTTTCCGTTTGTATTATTAAATAGCCAAGTTACCTCAGACTGATTCAGCTTTCAGGAAGGAGGTGATGCAAAAGAAATTACTTCATCCAATCAAATTTAAAGATGGATGAAAACTAGAATAAACAGATTTGAGTGTGTGTGTATTCTTGGTGTTCAAGAGAATCAATCAATGTTACAAAGATTTTGGAGTTTCTGATGTAAATATATGCACACTGTATTAAAAGCCAATCCAAATAATATAATTTAATGCACAAGTATTTTTAAAAGTTTAAAAAGTATAATAAATATTTTAAAAACAGATTAAAAAGACTTCCTACTGATCAAGTTAAATACAATTCTAAGTTTATTTAAATCAGTAGTAAAGTGAAGATTACATCAAATATCAGGTAAGTATAATCTATTTTTTGTTTTCTTATTCAGATACGTATATGTTCTAAGAATTGTTACATAAAAATAATTTTTATCTTTTCTTTTTACAGAGTTTCAATAAGTTTCTCTATGTGCAGTGAGTAGAATTCTAGTTATTAAAAATAAAACTAAATGTAAGTTTAGAGTTTGAATTTGTTCCTTTTTCTTTCAGGATTGTCTAACAACACTGAATGGTACGTAGAGGTAAGTATACCATCCACCTTATAATTGAAAGAGAAAAACGCCTAGATTTCGACCCAAATCGGGAGATAGACGTTTATCTCACAAAAACGAATAAATCGGTATAATGGAAAGCCGATTTTGGACGTTTTCAACTGCACTCCATAGCGGAAGTGTACAAAGTTGACGGGGGTGTGTCGCAGGCGTGGCGAAGGTGGAACTGGGGCGTGGTTATCGGCCGAGGAGAGATGGGCGCCTTTCGCCGATAATGGAAAAAAAGTATGCGTTTGTAGCTAGAATTTAGGGCACTTTTCCTGGACCCTGTTTTTTCACGAATAAGGCCCCAAAAAGTGCCGTAACTGACCAGATTACCACCAGAGGGAATCGGGGATGACCTCCCCTGACTCCCCCAGTGGTCACTAACCCCCTCCCACCACAAAACATGATGTTTCACAACTTTTTATTTTCACCCTCAAATGTCATACCCACCTCCTTGGCAGCAGTATGCAGGTCCCTGGAGCAGTTGTTAGGGGGTGCAGTGGACTTCAGGCAGGTGGACCCAGGCCCATCCCCCCCACCTGTTACAATTGTGCTGCTTAATGCTTAGTCGTCCAACCCCCCCAAACCCACTGTACCCACATGTAGGTGCCCCCCTTCACCCCTTAGGGCTATAGTAATGGTGTAGACTTGTGGGCAGTGGGTTTTGAGGGGGATTTGGGGGGGGCTCAACACACAAGGGAAGGGTGCTATGCACCTGGGAGCTCTTTTACCTTTTTTTGGTTTTTGTAAAAGTGCCCCCTAGGGTGCCCGGTTGGTGTCCTGGCATGTGAGGGGGACCAGTGCACTACGAATCCTGGCCCCTCCCATGAACAAATGCCTTGGATTTATTCGTTTTTGAGCTGGGCGCTTTCATTTTCCATTATCACTGAAAAACAAAAACGCCCAGCTCACAAATTGTCGAATAAAACATGGACGTCTATTTTTTTCGAAAATACGGTTTGGTCCGCCCCTTCACGGACCCGTTCTCGGAGATAAACGCCCATGGAGATAGACGTTTTCGTTCAATTATGCCCCTCCATATGTATTTTCTCTTTTTAAAGAGTCAGAGGGCCAGATGCACTAAACCTAATGAGCCAGCAACGTGGTTTTTAAACTAGTTCTATCCGGTTTAGCGAGCAAGGAGTTAAACGCGGCATGCACAAAAGGGCTCTCTCCTATCACGGTAGTAGCTAACGAAAACGGAATGCAAAGCTATTATAATGAGCTAATTACTATACAAATGTGCTAGCAAGGCAATGCACAGCCGTTTTCTGACTGGATGCACAGAAGCAAACCCTACCTTCAGCGCTGAAATCGTAACGTGAGGTCTGGAGCGGTCCTGACAGTTCCACACCCACCTTTGCCACTCTGCAGGAGGAGAAGGACACTGGAGAGAGGAGACACGACGGAGCAGGGAAGGCAGGTACAGTGGGGGAAATAAGTATTTGATCCCTTGCTGATTTTGTAAGTTTGCCCACTGACAAAGACATGAGCAGCCCATAATTGAAGGGTAGGTTATTGGTAACAGTGAGAGATAGCACATCACAAATTAAATCCGGAAAATCACATTGTGGAAAGTATATGAATTTATTTGCATTCTGCAGAGGGAAATAAGTATTTGATCCCCCACCAACCAGTAAGAGATCTGGCCCCTACAGACCAGGTAGATGCTCCAAATCAACTCGTTACCTGCATGACAGACAGCTGTCGGCAATGGTCACCTGTATGAAAGACACCTGTCCACAGACTCAGTGAATCAGTCAGACTCTAACCTCTACAAAATGGCCAAGAGCAAGGAGCTGTCTAAGGATGTCAGGGACAAGATCATACACCTGCACAAGGCTGGAATGGGCTACAAAACCATCAGTAAGACGCTGGGCGAGAAGGAGACAACTGTTGGTGCCATAGTAAGAAAATGGAAGAAGTACAAAATGACTGTCAATCGACAAAGATCTGGGGCTCCACGCAAAATCTCACCTCGTGGGGTATCCTTGATCATGAGGAAGGTTAGAAATCAGCCTACAACTACAAGGGGGGAACTTGTCAATGATCTCAAGGCAGCTGGGACCACTGTCACCACGAAAACCATTGGTAACACATTACGACATAACGGATTGCAATCCTGCAGTGCCCGCAAGGTCCCCCTGCTCCGGAAGGCACATGTGACGGCCCGTCTGAAGTTTGCCAGTGAACACCTGGATGATGCCGAGAGTGATTGGGAGAAGGTGCTGTGGTCAGATGAGACAAAAATTGAGCTCTTTGGCATGAACTCAACTCGCCGTGTTTGGAGGAAGAGAAATGCTGCCTATGACCCAAAGAACACCGTCCCCACTGTCAAGCATGGAGGTGGAAATGTTATGTTTTGGGGGTGTTTCTCTGCTAAGGGCACAGGACTACTTCACCGCATCAATGGGAGAATGGATGGGGCCATGTACCGTACAATTCTGAGTGACAACCTCCTTCTCTCCGCCAGGGCCTTAAAAATGGGTCGTGGCTGGGTCTTCCAGCACGACAATGACCCAAAACATACAGCCAAGGCAACAAAGGAGTGGCTCAGGAAGAAGCACATTAGGGTCATGGAGTGGCCTAGCCAGTCACCAGACCTTAATACCATTGAAAACTTATGGAGGGAGCTGAAGCTGCGAGTTGCCAAGCGACAGCCCAGAACTCTTAATGATTTAGAGATGATCTGCAAAGAGGAGTGGACCAAAATTCCTCCTGACATGTGTGCAAACCTCATCATCAACTACAGAAGACGTCTGACCGCTGTGCTTGCCAACAAGGGTTTTGCCACCAAGTATTAGGTCTTGTTTGCCAGAGGGATTAAATACTTATTTCCCTCTGCAGAATGCAAATAAATTCATATACTTTCCACAATGTGATTTTCCGGATTTAATTTGTGATGTGCTATCTCTCACTGTTACCAATAACCTACCCTTCAATTATGGGCTGCTCATGTCTTTGTCAGTGGGCAAACTTGCAAAATCAGCAAGGGATCAAATACTTATTTCCCCCACTGTAAGTGTTTGGAGCCCGGAGGGATAAAAATGCCTGCTAAAGACTGCCTTCCATTTGTGTTTAGCATGCATTTCTGTTTGCTGCCCCTCAAACACATCAGTTTAAAAAAAAAAAGTTTTGCACGTCTCGGCTACAAATTCCCCACTTCGAAACTCTCCTGCGTGTTCTAGCTCCTCGTGTTCCAGCAGCCAATCACAGCAAGTTCAGCTACAAATTCTACAAATCCCCCACTCTGGAGCTCTCCTGCTTGTTCCGCCTCCTCGTGTTCCAGCAGCCAATCACAGCGTGTTTAGCTTCTCTGGTGTCAGCTAAGCTTGCTGTAATTGGCTGGCAGCAGGATCTTCTCATAGTAACTGGAGGAGTGATTTGCTGCCTCGTCTCTTTGCTGTATGCTGCGCGGCACAGTTTTCAAGAACAAAGAAGGAAAAAAGAAGTTTTATACGGCTTTCATATATGCAGCTTCTGTGCCTGTATGAAAGACGCTCTGAGCATGCGCAGATCAGCTGCGCTTAGCGATTGGTTGATCTGCGCATACTCAGCTGACCGACTGGCTACCCCCTCAAAGAAGGAAATTGCATTAAAGTGAGCTAACAGCGAGCAGCTCATTTGCATGCGATTTCCTTCATGCATGCCTGGCTTTTTTAAAATTGGTTCACAGCAACGAGGATCGCTAAGGTAAGAGCTTTTTGCAGGGGTTTTAGTGCATCTGGCTCAGAGTGTCTAATCTTCTTTACTTATCTGTTCAAGCTTTCTTTAATCTTCAGCACTTCATCTATCTTGGTTGACTTTCTCTGTATCTTCTTCCATCCTGTAAAGAATCTTCCTCCCTGTGTGTGAGTGTTACTAAAATATAAGCCTGCCTGTCACAGGATACCTATACCGAAATGGTCAAACTAAGAAAAATAAAAATTGTTTCTCAGATAAATTCTGTCTATATGTTCTTACTATACTATTTCAATACTTTCCCTATGTTAAGTAATAGGAGAGCAGGCTAGCTTTTTTTTGAGTTCTGGATTGTCTTCAGGGATAACATACTTAGATTCATACCACATTCATTTCTTTAAATAGATTAAGAAAATCTAAATAAAGAAAGATTCTCTATAGTACAAAGGAATCTCTTTTATCTTTGAAAATAAGAAGCTCCTTTGTTTTTAGGAAATCAGTTTCTCATAACTTTCAAAGTTGATTAATAAAATAAATTCTTTCTTAGTGTTTTTATTTTTCTTCTGAAAATGAATTCTCTTTACTTAAACATTTAGGGCCCTGTTAACTAAGCAGCGCTAAGGGCACGTTGGCGTTTTTAGCGAGTGCTAATGATGAGCATGTGGTAAACGCTAAGTTGCCCATAGGAACATATGGGCAACTCTAGCTTTTAGTGCAACTGATTCTCATAACACGATATCTGTTTTGGTGGCCCTTTACTAGATGAAAATATCTCTGCACCAATACAGTGCCTGCTAGGGTGTCTGTATAACCAGCCCCTCAAAATGACACACTGATTACGATTTTGAAGTAATTATTACTCTAACCAATGATAGGTTATTCTGTTCTGACAGATCCTTTGTGTACATCCGTTTGCTGCACAAGCTGACATGTTTCTGTAACTGAGATGAAAAAAAAAAGTACTACCAACAAGCATGGAGCAGAGCATAGCTTGTTTTGGTGTATCCAATATGGCGGCTGTGCGGGGAAGGGGGGCAGCTTCAACTTTTTGATGTCATGCGATCTCCTGTCATTAAACCTCCATGAGTTTAACATTCTTACCCTCCCCCCTATGCTTACTAAGCCACGCGGCAATGCCAACCAGGGGCGTAGCTACATGGTGCCATGGGGGCCTGGGCCCCTATAGATTTGGCCCTGGACCCCCCCCCTGCAGATGACCCTCTCGACCCCCCCCTTCCGCCGTCAACCTGCCGTCACCTACCTTTGCTGGCGGGGGACCCCAACCCCCGCCAGCCGAGGTCCTCTTCTTCCTTCGTTCTGTTTCTGAGTCTGACATCCTCAGAAACAGAACGAAGGAAGAAGAGGACCTCGTCTGGCGGGGGTTGGGGTCCTCCGCCAGCAAAGGTAGGTGACGGCGGATTGACGGCGGGTGGCGGGGGGGGGGGGGTGTCGGCAGCACCGGGGGGGGGCTAAAATGTGCCCCCTCACCTTGGGGTCTGGACCCCCCTCCCGCCGACGTCTGGCTACGCCCCTGATGCTAACACAGCCCATTCAAAGTGAAGGCATTAGCACACGGCAGCTGGTAGCATGGCTTAGTAAACTTGTGGGTTAAATTGTAATAATCTACTATTGTAAAACTCACCCTCAACGTTCTGAGGACACTGACGTCAGTGAAGCCAAGCTCTGACTTCCTTCAAAAAGGTTCGAAGGTTCGTGGTGGTGAAGCCACCAAAATCGCTCCAGGCCCTGCCCTTGAGGGTGGAGCAATGGCACAACGAAGGGGTTGTCAGGGAGGGAGGCAGGGAGGCGGGGTGGGAAATCGCTCCGGGCCCCGCCCTTGAGGGCGGAGCAATGGCAGAACAACGAAAGGGTTAGCAGGGAGGGAGGCGGGGGGGGGGGGGATTGATGGGTTGGCAGGGAGGGAGGCGGGGGTGGGTGGGAAATTGCTCCAGGCCCTGCCCTCGCATCAAACGTTATGACATTGGGGGCGGAGCAATGCCAGAACAACGAAGGGGTTGGCCTGGGGGGGGGGGGGGGTGTTGGCGAAGAAAACCTTGCTAGCACCCGTTTCATTTGCTCTGAAACGGGCTTCTTTTACTAGTGTTTCATAATGTATGAACCTTGCCCGTGTATATGCTGTTTTGAATACTGAAAATCAGATATCTCTGCAGGAAAAGCTGCTGGGTCAATTCCATTGTTTTAGATTTAAAACCTTCTAAAGTGGAATACACATGCCGTAAATACTGACTAATTGGTAAGCTAGCCTTCAGTTTGCATGGATGATGCCTATGAAATTGAAAATAATTGTTTTGATCTACTTCCTTATTGAAAAGTATTGTTGCAATACTATTACCATCCTTAACGATCCAAAAGTTCTACAAATGCTGGTGTGGTGAAAAGTGATAATGAATTGCAAATTAGGTTCAATCCATTTAGCCAATTTGTAAATTCCATTAACTTGTTCTTTGATGCAGTCCAGATACAAATCGAAATATCCTTTCTATGGTAAAATATATTGAAGCTATTCAGATACAGTAGTTGCTTTTCTTCTAGACTAGCTCACTACCAAGGACTGTCACTGCAGTAGCTAAGCCTTAGGAGAGAGTTAGTGGTTATAAAATAAACATATACATTAAAAAAAATTCTAGGATTAATTTCCATTTAATGTTAACGTGTTTTGCAAATTTTAAAATTTTATCTTTGTGTACATCTATTTACAAAGATAATGTTCAGTGTAACTCTAAGAAAATAAATGAAGTATTCTCTAATCCCCAAATTCTATATTTGGCGTCTTAAGTTGTGTGTGCTAATTTGGCCAAATTGCATGCACAACTTAATTAACAAAGCAATCAGCACCAATAATTGGTACCTAACAACCAATTAGAGGCACTAATTGGCTTTAATTAGAATATATATGCTCACAACTTTCTAGGCATATTCTATAACGCGGCGTGAGTAAAATCTCATGCGCACAGTTGAAAGGGGGCGTGGCCATGGGTGTGGAATGGGTGGGTTGTAGGCATTTAAAAAAAACCTATTCGCACTATTATGGAATACACCTGATCTGCGCCTAACTTAGGTGCAGGTATTTAGTCCTGGTTTTAGGTGGCCTAAATGGGTGCGCCTAAATTTTAGTCGCAAGAGCGGTGCGTGATCATATTTTGTAAACTACGCCTAACTTTAGGTGTCATTTATAGAATCACGCTAATCATGTGGGTTTTTTTGGAGCAGATTTTTAAGGCACCATTTATAGGATTTGATCCTAAGTAAAATGACAGTTAAGGTTCTGTGTCTTTAAAGACATTTCTACACTCTGCTCTGGTTCTGAATGCATTTGGCCTCTGCCTTCAAGCATCAAAATGCACTCAAGGCATAGAAGTATAATATGGCAGTTTTAAAGACACCCTGAGCTCCTGGCATTTGAGAATAGCAATATCTTTCAGGTACCTCATTTTAAGGAGGCATAGGCCTCCCAGTCAGCCTAATTCCAAAGAACTGCACAATAAAAGTACTAAAAATATAAGCAACTGTAAAATGGCTATTTGATATAAATATTTTCTAAGGTATGCAATCTGTCTCCAGCTTTCTTCATAATTTTGGTTTCTGTTGGCTCTATTTGACACTACATGTTGCTCCTGTGGCCATATTTCCTACTATTTTCCATGGAACATGGCCATAGAACAGGCAGTGCTGAATGGAGCCCTATGTTGGTAATAAATTTATGCTTGTGAAAAGTTCAGGTACCGTGTCAGAAATGAGCCCTGAATAACGCTGTTTTTATTCTGCTCAGCTCAGATGTTCATCCGTGCGTGCCTGGTAGCCAAATACACTTATGATTTGTTTTTATTCTTGTTCAAAATTAAAGATGAATCAGTGCCTCCCCTGAGGCTGTGATTAAATGTTAAATTCAGAAATGAGAAGTTAGCAGTTGCTTGAGTTGATAATTAAAAATGTTTTCCAAGCCAGAAGAGCCACCCAGTCCTTCAAGGAAAGGAAAGCAAGCACAGGTCAGAACAACTTGGGACTTAAACACTTTAACTGATACACCATGCAAAGAAAAGAATGTTTCTGCTTCCTTTTAAACCTACACATAATTTCTGAAATGAAAAATACACAGGCCCTACCATCTGACCCACATCAACCCTGCCAAGCTGAGCTAGTTCTGGTTTAACTCCCATTACACCTATGGATTTGTTCCCATTTCTCCAAGAAAAATAAGACTCTAAGTTGACAGATGAAATTGAGCAAAACTAAGACTGAACTAGCCTGTTAGGGATAACCTAGATCAAGCTGCATTCATACAGCAGTAAAATGCATTCATGCTATAAAATGGTATGCTGGAATCTGTTCACTCTAGTTTGCATTAACCAGCTGTTTAGTGTTGACTGATTTGAATGAACTGGACCAGTGAAGAGAAGATTAAGTAAAATCCCTTTGGTTGGTGTAGACTCTTCATACTTTGACTCCAGGACCAACGTTTATCTTATCTCAGGTAGATTGTGCAGGTCCTGCCTCCACCCATAGGAAAGGAAATTGTGGGAGGAAGTTTCCTCTCAGCAGATACTATACTACTGTACTACATTCAGGTTTATATTCTGCTTATTCCAGATACAATTCTAAGCGGATAACACCAAGGTGGTCATGTCAATCGATAGAAGATACCTTAGTATATAATTTTAACAAAGAAATTATATTAGTCAACCAACATTATGTCCGGGAGAACAAATATGTTTTAAGGCTTTGCAAAAAAGATTGTAAAATGGCAACATTCTGGACTAAAATAGAAAGTTATTCCAAATTCTTACACCATAGAAAGGAAACGTTTCTAAATGTGTTTTATACATAACTAGTAAAAAAGGCCCGTTTCCGAAACCAATGAAATGGGCGCTAGCATGTGGCTTTTTTTGTGTGTGTGTGTGTGTGTATGTGTCACAGAGTTATTTTGTGTGTGTGTGTGTGTGTGTGTGTGTGTGAGTGTGTGAGGGTGCGGTGTGTGTGCAGGTTGTTGATGTGTGTCTTTTTTTGTTTTGTTTTTTGCTTGGGGGTTGTGGGATGTGCTGTGCCGGTCTATTTTTGCACATACCCACAGCAGGAATATTCTTCTCTCGTTCCAGCGGTGGTTCTGTGCTTTCCGTGCTGCACATATAATGAGCCATTCTGCTGGGGAATGCTCCTCCCTTATTGTCACGTAGTTTCCTCTGATTGGTCCGTCTTACGTTGCCTAGTGTTGCCTGGGAACGGTGTTGTGATGGTCCTTTGTGTTTCAGAATGTTGAGGGTGGTTTTTCTGATTGGTCCATCATGTGAGGGCGGGGCAGAGAGACATGGTCAGTGTTGTGGCTTCACCACCATGAATCCATGAACCCTTCAGGGAGTGACTGAGTGACTTCAGAACGTTGTCTTCAGAACGTTGAGGGTGAGTTTTATTATAGTAGATACCCTGCACTGTTGGACAGTTAAGCTTCAATGTCTGGGTGGGTATTCCTTGATGTTAGCCAATTATCTGTCAAAGATAACAGCTCAGGCCTTCAGAATTTAAACCATAAAAGGCTTTACAAATTAAACAATTTTGAAATTGACTCTTATCTACTGGGAGCCAGTGCAAGGCAACCAATAATGGAGAGGTTTGCTCAAACTTGCCCAAAGAGAATATCAACCTTGCAGCTTGTATTCTTTAGAAGTTGAAGCCTTCCCTGCAATCTAGAGGATATAGTCCTGTATAACGAATTGCAATAGTCTAATTGTGGAAGTAGTACAGATTGAGCAACAAACCTGAAACTATTTTTTTCTGAGTGAGGATCTGATCGCCCTAATTTTGCTAGATGTCAATGTCTATGCTTTAACTAGTGTGGAGGGGCATTATCGAACGTCGCCGGCGATCTATTTTGGTGGCGGTGCAACAGCTGCCCGGAACCGTATTATTGAAAAAAATGGCCAGCCATCTTTTTTTCGATAATACGGTTTACGCCTGCCAAATGCCAGAGTTTACCGGGTTTGAGATCGCCGGTTTTGTGTTTCAGCGATAATGGAAAAAAATGCTGGCCATCCCGAACCCGGCGAAATCCAAGGCATTTGGTCATGGGAGGAGCCAGCATTTGTAGTGCACTGGTCCCCCTGACATGCCAGGACACCAACCGGGCACCCTAGGGGGCACGTCTAAAAATTAAAAAAAAATATACAAATAGCTCCCAGGTGCATAGCTCCCTTACCTTGGGTGCTAAGCCCTCCAATTCCCCCCAAACCCACTCCCCACAACTCTATACTATTACCATAGCCCTTATGGCTGAAGGGGGGCACATATATGTGGGTACAGTGAGTTTTGGGGGGGGGGGGTTGGAGGGTAGCACCACAAGTGTAACAGGTAGGAGGGGGTGGACCTGGTCTGCCTGCCTGAAGTGCACTGCACCCATTAAAAACTGCACCAGGGACCTGCATACTGCTGTCAGGGAGCTGGGTATGACATTTGAGGCTGGCATAGAGGCTGGCAAAAAAGTGTTTTATTTTAATTTTTTTTAGTGTGGGAGTTGGTGACCACTGGGGGAGTATGGGGAGGTCATCCCCCATTCCCTCCAGTGGTCATCTGGTCAATTGGGGCACCTTTTTGAGGCTTGGTTGTGAAAATTAAAGGACCAAGTAAACCCGGCGAAATACTGCTTAACGCCGCTGTTTTTTTCCCATTATTCGCGAAAGCCGGCCATCTGGTAGCCATGCCTATGCCCGCCCTTGTCCCGCCTTTGCTTCACCGCCGACACACCCCCTTGCACTTTCGCCGGCGTGGCGACGGGAAAGCGGCGATGGTGTCAAAAATGTGGCTTTTGATTATACCGATTTCGCCGCTTTTGCGAAATCGCTGACTATCTCCCGATTTATGTCAGAAGATGGCCAGCGATCACTTTCGAAAATAAGTGTGATTGACTCATAATCCCCAAACCACAAGATCTTAGTCTTGGATTTGTTTAACTTCAAAAAATTCTCTTGGGACCAAGATTCTGAGATATTTTGTCTTAAGCTTAGAAATGTATCATTGTAGGAGTTCTGTTCTGGACAGAGCAAAAATATGTCATTGGCATAATATATAAGTGCTCAGGTATGGTGACAGCTCATTCAGCAGCTCCCATCCTCCACAATATGGGCATTCTGCCTACAGCTACCTGTGGCACTGTCTGTGTTACACCTGGGCCAGGGACCTTTACCATATTGAGAGACCTTAGACATGAGCTATACATAGACAGGGAGTCCATGGTGTATGGATTTGACACTGCAGTGTTACGTGCCTGCACCTCCAGCTGGTGTCTTGCCCCCTGCACAAAGTCCTGCTTGCGCTGCCACAGGTACCAATTTCCTTAAGTCTTATGTCTGTAGGGAAAGAAAGGGTAGAGAGGGAGAGGGAGATTGAGTGGCAGGTACATGCAAATGTTTCACAATGCTACTTAACTATTAAACAGTGGGGACTGACATAACCATATTAGGTTACTCCTCCTGCCTACACATGCCATGCTGTTGTAGATATATTTACCACCTGGCATGGAGGAAGAGGCTGTTGTGGTGGCTCCAGTATTCAGTTTCAGGGCATGACATATATGGCAGAAGTGGTATATAAACAGTGGGTTGTTGTAGGTTAGAACAGCTAAGATTACATTTAAGGGTGGCAGGTTCAAACCCCACTAGTGCTGCCCTTCACTTCACCCTCCATTGCTACAGATTCAGCAGTGTCCTGCAAATAATGGTTTGTTGTGCTGGAGATCACAACTGGCTGATGCAAGCAAAATTTGTACTGGGCACAGTACGCTGCTTATATGTTTACTTACCTACATAAGTACATAAGTATTGCCATATTGGGAAAGACCAAAGGTCCATCAAGCCCAGCATCCTGTTTCCAACAGTGGCCAATCCAGATCACAAATACCTGGCAAGATCCCAAAAAAGTACAAAACATTTTATACTGCTTATCCCAGAAATAGTGGATTTTCCCCAAGTCCATTTAATAACGGTCTATGGACTTTTCCTTTAGGAAGCCGTCCAAACCTTTTTTAAACTCTGCTAAGCTAACTGCCTTTACCACATTCTCTGGCAACGAATTCCAGAGTTTAATTACATGTTGAGTGAAGAAATATTTTCTCTGATTCGTTTTAAATTTACTACATTGTAGCTTCATCGCATGCCCCCTAGTCCTAGTATTTTTGGAAAGCGTGAACAGACGCTTCACATCTACCCGTTCAACTCCACTCATTATTTTATAGACCTCTATCATATCTCCCCTCAGCTGCCTTTTCTCCAAGCTGAAGAGCCCTAGCCACTTTAGCCTTTCCTCATAGGGAAGTTGTCCCATCCCCTTTATCATTTTCATCGCCCTTCTCTGCACCTTTTCTAATTCCACCATGTATACCTCTCTAGGGAAGGAGGCTTGCTTATTGTAGGTAACAGTGAGGCACTGCCAGGCCCTCCTATATGAGTTATAGCTCCTCCTCCTGTGGCCTGCCATGATAAAATATCATTGCTTTTTCCATGGAAGAGTCTTGCCAGGAAGAGAGTGTCTGGCTCAGTGAAAGTTTGCTGCCTCCCTTCTTGATGCTATATTGCCTACTGTCCCCACGCGGATGACAGCATCACGCATTGGTGTGCCAATATCGGCACAGAAATAGTGCACATTTTTAAAGCAGCCTCTGGAATATGCATGCAAAAAAGATTGGAGCTGAAATTTATTCTATAAACGGGGTACTCTGTGACTTTCTGAGCCTATCCTATAAAGGACTCAGAACTCTGTCTTATATAGAATGCCATTCAGTGCCGAGGTTTTTTTTTTTGTGCCAAATTTTGAATGCCATATATAGAATCTGGCCATGAAAGTAAAGCTCTCCCGATTATCATCAAGAGGTTATCTCTCTGTGAGTATTCTGGCATTGGTTTTCCTTGAAGAACATTTTATTCTTTTAGCATGTTATTTTTGTTCCTGCAGAATGTGTCAACCAAAGGGTTTAGCCCTTGCCTGTAGTGTGGGAGAAAGGTCCAGAATTTTAGTGCCTGCTCTAAATTTATAATCTATTTTGGCTCCAACCATAACCAAGCTAACTAGAAGCAATATGGTCATATGTCTCCATGAGACTGGAAAGACCACCTTAACTAACGTTGAGAACATTGTGAGACAGAAAAAAGGCTGCTATTAGCATGAAAGCAAAAGAAGGTCTTTCTTGGAGACAATTATCCAAATAAGTTAGTTTTATGAATGCCATGACAGGAATGAACCTCACTCCTATGTCAGGGTATGTGGAGTATGATCTCAGTTTCTTAAACATAAGTACATAAGTAATGCCATACTGGGAAAAGACCAAGGGTCCATCGAGCCCAGCATCCTGTCCACGATAGCGGCCAATCCAGGCCAAGGGCACCTGGCAAGCTTCCCAAACGTACAAACATTCTATACATGTTATTCCTGGAATTTGGGAGTTTTCCAAGTCCGTTTAGTAGCGGTTTATGGACTTGTCCTTTAGGAAACCGTCCAACCCCTTTTTAAACTCTGCTAAGCTAACTGCCTTCACCACTTTCTCCGGCAACGAATTCCAGAGTTTAATTACACGTTGGGTGAAGAAAATTTTTCTCCGATTTGTTTTAAATTTACTACACTGTAGTTTCATCGCATGCCCTCTAGTCCTAGTATTTTTGGAAAGCGTGAACAGAAGCTTCACATCCACCTGTTCCACTCCACTCATTATTTTATATACCTCTATCATGTCTCCCCTCAGCCGTCTCTTCTCCAAGCTGTATAGCCCTAGCCTCCTTAGTCTTTCTTCATAGGGAAGTCGTCCCATCCCCGCTATCATTTTAGTCGCCCTTCGCTGCACCTTTTCCAATTCTACTATATCTTTCTTGAGATGCGGCGACCAGAATTGAACACAATACTCAAGGTGCGGTCGCACCATGGAGCGATACAACGGCATTATAACATCCTCACACCTGTTTTCCATACCTTTCCTAATAAAACTGACTGCTAACGTTTGCCATGGTACTTGCATTATACTAAACAGAGTTTTTTTCTGGAGTTCATAAGATGTAACATGTATAGGCAACTTATCCAGGTACGCTTGGAAGTTCTTTTCAATCAAGCTGTAGCATGATATGTCAGTTCAATTGTCAGAATTCAATATGCAGCAGAATTAAATATGTAGAATTGTGCTAAATCAGGTACCAATATAAAAATACAGTTTTAAAGGACTGCAGCAGAGAAACTGGTCTGGCTTTATGGTCTGGCTTTCATCTCCCCCCTTCCTCCCCCTAACAAAAGACTACTGATCAAAACCATTGTGGGTGTAAATATCAACACAGCAAAGGATCAAAGATGGATAGCAGAAAACCAGACCCAGGAGTTACTACAATAAACTCTCTGCTAGGATGCTTGCAATAAACCAACAGGAAGCCATAAAAACTTTTTGCCTGCTTGCTGGCTACAGACAAAGGACCCAGCACACATGTGCAGAAGATAAAGACTTATCATGTTACAACTACACACCAACCAATGAAACCAGGACCATAATGCTTTGCAAATACCCAGAGTCCAGTACAAACCAGGAAGCAAATGATCCAGGGCATGCACTCATTTCTCCCTGCAAACTAAGAATATAAAAGGAAGAAGTGTTCCACACAACAGAGATTTCTTCTCTTCAACTGCGACTCAGATCCATCTCTGCAGAAGCTGTGAGGATGTCCAGCCTCCTGCTATGCCTCTGCCACCTGGCTCATCACTCAGCTGAATAATGGAACTTTTCCAAAAGACTTTTTTTCTCTCAGCTGCCATAATATGGACTTGTAAGTAACTTGTGATTTAAGTCTGTTGTGTTGTTTCCTAAGCACAAATTCTTCTGTTCTAAGATCCCTAAGGTAGCTCTTGCTTGTAGCATAACTAATTTTGCATTATAAATAAAACTTTTGAAATTAAACGAATGGTCGTTTTTTATGTCCTGAGCACATGTGTTTTAAAAACTTGTTATGCAGATTAAAGCAAGATCGCCTTAAAACTCAGTGCTGTACTTGGAGCAATTTCCCCCTGTTCTTAACATCATATTAGAACTGTGACATTTTTGTAACATTTTTAATGGATATTAAGAACATTTAAATTATATCCGGTAACATTTTAATTGTGGAGAATGCGGGCAGAAGATATTGTGCTTAGCGCAAAATAGCAGATTTATTCTTAAATTGTATTTTTGATTTTGCTGTTTTATAATAGAAAATAAATTTCCAAGTGATAAATTGATAAGGTTTTCAGGGCATTTAGAATATTTAGAATGCTGTGCTTGTTGTGTTTTTAAAACTTGTTATGCAGATTAAAGCAAGATTGCCTTAAAACTCAGTGCTATACTTGGAGCAATTTCCCCCTGTTCTTAACATCATATTAGAACTGTGACATTTTTGTAACATTTTTAATGGATATTAAGAACATTTAAATTATATACGGTAACAAAGCCTGTGGCACCCAAAATGATGGGAAATGTTTCTGTATCTTTCTGCCACATGTCCTTAGTTTCAGACTGCATTTCTTGGTACTTGAGGATCTTCCCTCTCTCCATGCAATTCACCGAGTAATTGCTTGGGATTGACACCTCTATAATCAATGTTGTTCTGCTGTTTTTCTATTTTACTACTATATCCGGTCTTTCTCTGTGCAGAGATTAACTTGACTCAGCACATTCCAGCAAATTCTCTTTGGCTGAAGTCCCATGCATCTCCTCGTGAAGTGACTTCAAAAGTCCCACTGAAAAAAAGCAGCTCCAGAAATTACAGTGCCAAAAAGTTCCTTGGATGTTGCCAGGCCTAAAGCAAAGTCATCCTCCGAATTCTCGTAAAGGCGTGAAGTGAAGGCATCTTCCATGACCCTTTACAGGATAAGCACAAACACTGAGATGCCTCAAGACGTACAATATTCTGTTTTGGGGATATTGATTGGTTAGAACTTTGTTCACAGGTGTCTGTAGGGAATACTTATGTTATAATTCTATATGTCAATTTTATGTCTTTTTATTTTATATAATCTCAAGATATCTTCCTTTCTATTTATGCATTTATACTGTGTCAAGATATAATTATGTTTCATTGATCTGTTTTTAAATTTGATGTTATTTATTATTTTTTATATACATGTATTTTTTAGACTCCTGAGGAAGGCCTTTTTTGGCAGAAACATGACTTGTGTCACATTTCGGATGTTGTGATAAAGCTCCAACACAGTATACATCGTCTGCTGTTCCCATCATTTGTCACCCTTAATGTGTTTGACTTGTCTGTGTGAATGCAAGGTTTGCTGTTCTTCTGTCTTTTGCCTGGAATATAATGTTGCCATTGGTTGCATTTTTGAAGATTTTAGGAGTGATTTTAGAAGATGATGGGATTGATTCACACCAAACATTGCAAGTAGTAAAGCAGGTATATTTGAAGAATGTAGTTAGGAAATTAAAGTCATTTTTGATTGAGGATTTATTTAGAACAGTTATGTAGACAATTGTTTTATGCTCTTTATTATTGTAATGCATTGTATATAGGACTTGCTTAGAAATTATTAAGGAACCTTCAGGTGGCCCAGAATGCCATGGTATGGTTTCTTATTATGAATAAGAAGGGATGAAGTGCAACACAGTTGCTATATTGGCTGCATCAGTTAACTATGTGAGAACGAGGTGTTTCTGAAAACTATGATGTCAAACCTGGGTTTCAGAAAAGACTTTAAAGTTTTATTTATTTTTTCTAAGAGAAATATTTGTAATTTTAAAGTGATTGATTTTGATTTATTGCCGATTGTTTTTTTTTTACACTTTGTACACTATCTTGAATGGTGATAACCAAGAAAAAGGATATATAAAGGTTTATAAATAAATATAATAAAATAAAAGAAATAATGTCATGCTTGCACATCCATCTTCAGCACAGTCGATTCCATCAACAAGACAGTGCAAGGTCAGTATTGACATATTCTGGTCTCTGTTAGTATAACTTTTCAACCAATAGATCATACACAGCTAGATTCAGCACAGGAGTGCTTTTGTTTTTAAAAGCAGGTAGTGTACAGGACTTTTTTGGCTTTCCAATATTGCCTCAAGCCTTTCCTGTGCAATGGCTGCTAGATGAGCCTCCGAACCCTGCATAATATAATCTCTAACTATCTGTAACAAATTGTATTTCCAACATTCAAATCATATTGTAAGCCACACTGAACCCGCAAAAAGGTGGGAAAATGTGGGATACAAATGCAATAAATAAATAAATAAATAAACAAACTCCAATACTAGTTACAGTAGTGGACAAGGCATCTCCATCAGCTTCACTGATTCTTATGGAACAACCTCATTCGTTCATAAAAAAGATGTTCCAGTCAAGACCAACACATAAAACATTCTTCAGCTTCTCCAGATTGCTTCTCATTCTGGCTAACTCCCTCAGGCATATCCATTCTATTTCCATTCCTTGGGTCATCCATAACAAGACAGTTCTTTCCCTTTTAATACCCTTTGCAATGTCGCTTACAAAGCCATCCCTGCAAGGCGGATCCATGAGGCACTTCACAAATCATCTTTATTTCTTCGGAGTGAATTCCATTTCCCACTATCCTCTCTTTTCTATCAATCAACAAGTTTCTAATTCAGACCACCACCTTAGGACCCAACCCAAAGCTGCTCAGTCTATGTCTGAGTCTCCTATGAAGGCCAGTATCCAAAGGTTTGCTGAAAACTAAGCAAGTCACTACTTTTGTTCTAATTCTCTAGTCACCCAATTGAAAAAAAAAGAAAGAAAGAAAAAAGAATCAAGTTAATTTGACTTGATTTTCCTCTGGTAAAACTGCTGTCTTGGATCCTGCAACCTGTTTGCTTGTAGATATTTCACTATTCTATCCTTATTCAATAAAGTCTTCTTTATGAAGGCAATTGTAGGAGAGTTACGTGCCATATTTACATGCAGAAGTTGGCAAGCAGGTGTAAATAGTGTTTTTAGAGGGACTATAATAATATATACGTTGTAATATACATAAATTTCAAAGAGGTATAGCCTGGGCGATCTTTCCAAGTATTCATGTATTCTGTGTTTTATAACGGCAATACATGTACAGTGGGGGAAATAAGTATTTGATCCCTTGCTGATTTTGTAAGTTTGCCCACTGACAAAGACATGAGCAGCCCATAATTGAAGGGTAGGTTATTGGTAACAGTGAGAGATAGCACATCACAAATTAAATCCGGAAAATCACATTGTGGAAAGTATATGAATTTATTTGCATTCTGCAGAGGGAAATAAGTATTTAATCCCTCTGGCAAACAAGACCTAATACTTGGTGGCAAAACCCTTGTTGGCAAGCATAGCGGTCAGACGTCTTCTGTAGTTGATGATGAGGTTTGCACACATGTCAGGAGGAATTTTGGTCCACTCCTCTTTGCAGATCATCTCTAAATCATTAAGAGTTCTGGGCTGTCGCTTGGCAACTCGCAGCTTCAGCTCCCTCCATAAGTTTTCAATGGGATTAAGGTCTGGTGACTGGCTAGGCCACTCCATGACCCTAATGTGCTTCTTCCTGAGCCACTCCTTTGTTGCCTTGGCTGTATGTTTTGGGTCATTGTCGTGCTGGAAGACCCAGCCATGACCCATTTTTAAGGCCCTGGCGGAGAGAAGGAGGTTGTCACTCAGAATTGTACGGTACATGGCCCCATCCATTCTCCCATTGATGCGGTGAAGTAGTCCTGTGCCCTTAGCAGAGAAACACCCCCAAAACATAACATTTCCACCTCCATGCTTGACAGTGGGGACGGTGTTCTTTGGGTCATAGGCAGCATTTCTCTTCCTCCAAACACGGCGAGTTGAGTTCATGCCAAAGAGCTCAATTTTTGTCTCATCTGACCACAGCACCTTCTCCCAATCACTCTCGGCATCATCCAGGTGTTCACTGGCAAACTTCAGACGGGCCGTCACATGTGCCTTCCGGAGCAGGGGGACCTTGCGGGCACTGCAGGATTGCAATCCGTTATGTCGTAATGTGTTACCAATGGTTTTCGTGGTGACAGTGGTCCCAGCTGCCTTGAGATCATTGACAAGTTCCCCCCTTGTAGTTGTAGGCTGATTTCTAACCTTCCTCATGATCAAGGATACCCCACGAGGTGAGATTTTGCGTGGAGCCCCAGATCTTTGTCGATTGACAGTCATTTTGTACTTCTTCCATTTTCTTACTATGGCACCAACAGTTGTCTCCTTCTCGCCCAGCGTCTTACTGATGGTTTTGTAGCCCATTCCAGCCTTGTGCAGGTGTATGATCTTGTCCCTGACATCCTTAGACAGCTCCTTGCTCTTGGCCATTTTGTAGAGGTTAGAGTCTGACTGATTCACTGAGTCTGTGGACAGGTGTCTTTCATACAGGTGACCATTGCCGACAGCTGTCTGTCATGCAGGTAACGAGTTGATTTGGAGCATCTACCTGGTCTGTAGGGGCCAGATCTCTTACTGGTTGGTGGGGGATCAAATACTTATTTCCCTCTGCAGAATGCAAATAAATTCATATACTTTCCACAATGTGATTTTCCGGATTTAATTTGTGATGTGCTATCTCTCACTGTTACCAATAACCTACCCTTCAATTATGGGCTGCTCATGTCTTTGTCAGTGGGCAAACTTACAAAATCAGCAAGGGATCAAATACTTATTTCCCCCACTGTATATCTTTAAAAAATTTCCCCATCAGCATTTACACAGCATTCACAGAAAATGAATGATATAAAAAACAAAACTTAAAGGGTTGTATATGTATTTGCTTAGATGGCAACTCTGGCTGTATCAACTAAGGCTGGTGCTGGGCTGCCTTACACGGTTTGAGTCACGCATATAGCAATGTGATTGTAGGATAGGCTGGAGAGAGCTTTGACAGAAACTACAGTAATTTGGAATGTGAGGACAGTGCCGGGCAGACTTTTATGGTCTGTTTCCTGCAAATAACAAGATGAATTTGGATAGGCTGGAGTGGGCTTTGACAGCAACTCCAGTAGTTGGAACATAAGGACAGAGCTGGGTGGACTTCTACAGTCTATGTCTCAGAAACACCAAAAGAAATACTATGATCAGGTATATAATATCACGTTCATTGTTGATTTAATCTAGAATTGAGAATGAAAGTGATTGTTGGGCAGACTGGATGGATCATTCAGGTCTTTATCTGCCATTACTCACTATGTTACTTGCTTCGAGTTATTTTTGGTTAACTTTTTCATTTGGACATGGGTTTAGGAGAGCTTGCAGTGGGACTAGTGCTTTCCTTTCTGGCTTCAAAACCACTTAGAGCTGTCAAACGTTTGAGTTTTGGAGGGTGGTTTCATGCACATGCAGATATCCAAAGTTTGCTACTTGTACAGGCGAATGGCACCATGTAGATATTTCAGCAGCAAATTTTCAACTTATATTCATGTAGAAATACTTACATATGTAAAATCAACAGGGGTCCTTTTACTAAACCATGGTATAAAGTGGCACACTATGGTCATATTTACCATAGCATCAAAATGGCCAATTTTTTTCAATTAATGGCTATGCGCTTATGTGATATGTACCAGAAGAATATTACAACCACAAAAATCAAATCACACAATAAAATAAAAAATGCAGTAGATGAGGACTCCACAACTGTTATTAAAAAATATTGAAATATCAAAAATGTGGAGAAAAAAAAGAGAAACCTCAGTAAGACATAAGTTGATTAAAAAAACAAATGCTGCTAAACCATCACAGGTCTCCCAGAACTCCACACATCTTATTAGAGTAACGCCACTCTCAACATATACTGACACCAGAACAGTTCAAGAGCTGTCCATCAATTCACTGTCCATCTCCAAATAAATGCCTGCTGCCTGAAGAGTCTATAAACATTTTAATTCCTCAATGCCTGGCAGAAAGATGCATTCCTTGACCCAGCCTCCTCTCAATTTTAGAGATTCCTTACAATAGTGATTTGAGTATGGTAATAATACTACATCAGGGTTTTCCTTGTTAACATAAATGAAAAACTTTTAATAATTGGATGATTCATCACATTCATATTCAGAAATACCACCGAATTTAGATATAGGCATCCTTCCCACATACACTTACTGTTGTGATTTCCACACCCACATTTAAATCAAATTTTACGCAGCTGGTTATAACATAAGCCAATATAGCATTGTTTTAGAATCAGCAACCAACATACCCCAAGTGTCTGCAATGTTTGCAATTGAATCCTCTCAGAATAAACTATAAACTGTAAGATTACCCTAGAGCAAACAGGCCCCGTGAATTGAATTTAGAAGACTTGCAAGAGGAATCTGTTATCCAACCTCTTCTTCCTATTCTCTACATTCCCATGAAATACTGTAGTTGCTCCTAATAGGTTGATAAACTTGAATCTAACAATAAGGAACTTGTGCCTCAAAACTCACACTAAAATACTTGGAGCACAGTATTACTTAAAATTTCCATGAAAATGTTTGATATGGAAACAATGTTAAGTACGTCTTTTTTGAGCCTTCACAATTAACTTTCTTATTGTCTTCTAAAAGCCCTGGGACACCCTTGTTGGAAAGTGTATTTCTGAGTGCCTTCCTGATATAGATAGATGACTTGGTGGCATCATTTTCAAAAGCGAAAAATGTCCAAAAAGTGTCATAAAGCATCACTTGGACGGATTTCTTCTCTAAACGTCCAAATTGGCATTTTCGAAACCTGTTTTGCAGACATTTATCTATGCATTTTGTCCGCAGTGCATCCAAATCACAAGAGGGCATTTCAAAGGACAGGCTTAGGGCGTGCCTAACACATAGATGTTTTACAGCCATAATGGAACAAAACAAAATTGTCTAGGGTGAAAACTTCAATGTTTTCAGAATGAATAAGGCACAAAAAGGTGCCCTAAATGACCAGACAACCACTGGAGGGAATCAGGGATGACCTCCCTTACTCCCCCAGTGGTCACTGACCCCCTCATACCCCCCAAAAATGTGAATAAAAATAGTACTCACCAGCCTCTATGACAGCCTCAGATGTTGTAGCCAGGTCCATTAAAGCAGCATGTAGGTCCCTAGAGCAGTGTAGTGGTACCTGTTACACTTCTGGTAGAAACTGTGAGCTCTCTAAAACTCACCAAAAACCCACTGTATCCACACACAGGTGACCCCTTCACCCATAAGGGCTAGTGTAGTGGTGTACAGTTGGGGGTAGTGATGGGTTTTGGAGGGCTTAGCCGACAAGATAAGGGAGCAATGTGTACCTGGAAGCATTTATATAAAGTTCATAGCAGTGCCCCCTAGGGTGCCCTATTGCTCTCCTGGGATGTCTGGGAGACCAGTCTACTAAAAATGATGGCCCCTCCTACATCACAATGGCTTGATTTTCTATATTTTTCACTTGTACGTTTTGTTTTCAAAAATGGCCTGAAAAGATAAACATACAGAGCACAAAACCTTGTTGCAAATGGTATGCTCGGAAAAAAAAGTTAAACGTTTTTTCTATTCGGATTTGGGACGTTTAGTGCAAAATATCCAAAATCCGACTTAGACATGTCGAAAATGCCCCTCAAGGATTCCAGCTAGTAGTCTGTATTTTTCCTAATATTTTTTCTTTTTTGTTTTACTCAGTCTCCTGTTTAATATTTCTCTGTCCCCTTTATTTAGTGGACTTAGTAAGAACGTGTTATTTTCCTGTATTTATTTTACTTCTTTTTTTATGTTTTTAAAAAAATTATCTATTATCGTACTCTCTTTTTCTTTACAAACTGATGCTTGGTTGTATTACTAGAAATTGCATAACTAATAATAATAATTAAAAAATACATTTACTGGTTAATATTCAGCCTTAGGTGGTGAGGATTTTGTTAAACATTTACCATTGCTGGTGTAAACCCCCTGGTGGCAGAGCAAGGTATTACAATGATGGTACCAAATATGTCACAGTGTTTCCCCAAAATGACTCAACACCAACCAGGGAGTTTAACAATAAAAAGAAAATATTTTTTTATTATTTGAATTTTATTTAAATGTTAATGAAATTTTACCAACTTGCAAATTTAACATATGTATTTCAATTACAGGTTTGCAACACAAATCAGTTTAGAAACATTGGGAGCATTTTCAGATAAGTATAAATATTAGGTACATAAATCATTTAAGCACATTCAATTTTACAAAACACAAGATTCTTTAACATTTCTTTTCTCCTGTCTTTCAGATTTCCATAGACCCTCAAGGATCTCAACATGCAACTCTATTTTTTTTCCTTAGTTATCTCTCACTTATTGTTCAGGTTTCCTTTACTATTTTCTCTTATGTGCACTTTTTAAAAATAGTTTCAGTCACTTAGCTGTTCTTTTTGTTTTCTCTCTGGCTCTCTTGAACGGTGGGCGCCTTTTCTTTCAGGTGATGATCTCCAGCATCAACTTTCTTCCAGTCTTATCCTAGTAACATGTTCTCACCAATACAGCTCCTTCCCAACTGCCAGCCTGAGCTGTTTGTCACTCACCTGAGAGTTCCATCAGCATGCGGAACACTCAGCGCATGCACCCAGACTACTCAGTTTCACTGCACTGCTCACTATCTCTACACCAGATCTAGAAGGAGCCAGGTAATCTTTTAAAATTTAACCCATAGGGTTACATTGGCTAAGTTAGACCTGCTTATTCAGTGCTGAGCCATGTGCAGGCAATGACATTGAATACAGGGTGGACTAGATAGAAGGCACTTGCTGGTACTTGGGCGAGTCTCAGCCAATATTTGGCTGGATACAAGACACTTATGTGGGACCTGGCTGAATATCAACTTGGACCAGCATACGGGTTTCTGGTCAGATTCCCTCACCCCTCCCCCTTCCACAAGAACATAGGCTCCTCCAATCTAATCTCTCTTTCCCTTCCCCCATTCCCAAGAGACAAGACTCTAATCCTATCCCCCTTCCCCCATCTCTAAGAACAAAGGCCCCTCCAATCTGATCCCCTTCTTCCTTTCCCAAGAACAAAGGCCAGACCCTGAATCTGGGCAAGTCACTTAACCCTCCATTGCCCCATGTAAGCTGCATTGAGCCTGCCATGAGTGGGAAAGCGCGAGGTACAAATGTAACAACAAAAAAATCTAATCACTCTCCCCTTCTCAAGAGCCCTGTAGCCCCCAACATGCGCTTTGGCCTCTCTTTCAAATCCTTGTTGGTCTAGGGGTCAATGAGGTATGAATGATCCACGTGTGCTCCTACCCAATGTGGCTCCAGATTCAAAATGGCTGCTATGACCTCTAATGGAGGTCTTGTGGTACTAGCAGTTAATGACCTAAGCACTAAGTGGGTAATTGTATAAGGTTTGTTTGCACATAAAACAGTTTTAGGTACAGAAATAGGCACAGATGGAAAGCATGATCCATTGTAGTTTCATGTGTGAGATATCTACAGGTTAAATCCCTCATTAAAGCAGGGGTGGGCAACCTCGGTCTTCGAGGGCCCCAACCCAGTCGGGTGTTCAGGATTTTCCCAATGAATATGCATGAGATCTATTTGCTTACAATAGAGACCGTACATGCAAAAAGATCTCATGCATATTCATTGGGGAAATCCAGAAAACCTGACTGGGTTACAGCCCTTGAGAACCAAGGTTACCTACCTCTACATTAAAGTATATGCTGCCAGTTCACAGTGTATACTTTTATATGGTATATGATAGTCATTTTCCAGGGGTAGAAGTTTGGCAGAACTGGGGTAGAGTTGTGAGATAGGTATGTGGTAAAATGTGTAGATATCCACACATACCTAAGTAGAAAAAGTCATGCCTGCTTTGGAGCAGATGTAAATTTGTGCAGGATCTTTTGGGGAAGGAATTTTATAAGTGCCTTCACATCCTAGAAGACTTCTCATTAGAGTGTACTATACTCTCTGAAGCAACAGCACTTCTGAAGTGTATTAGCTGGACTGCCTGGAAGTCAGATTTTCAGGGCTTAATAAAAGCTTACTGACCTCAGAAAACTCTGCCTTCCTGAAAGGAATACATTGCAAACTGAGGTAAAATTTCTTTTTGCTTTGTTTTTTTTTTTACATCAAATGCTCTGACTTTTTTAAGGGAATTTTTTTAAATTCAATTTTTATATTGCTGAGTTAGTTGTTCAGTTATTTTCTTTAATAGAAGGGGATTTGTTTTGTTTTATTTTTAAGGATTTTATTTGCTGGCTATAGGGCCTCCAGTTCCAAGAGTGAGACAAACTAATTATACTCTTTGGAGCCAGATTTTCTGAGGTGTTGGTTCCCTTCCTTTCAACCTCAACTCCCAAATCTTGCTATGTAGATACACTCATCAGTCTGCTGAATTGAATTAGATTGAAGTGTTTGGTGATGGCTGAAAGGGAAAATCAAGGAATTAAATGGTTAAATTTTAGTTGTTATCTTTTTTATTGCATTATACAATCATTAATAATGAAAGAAAAGATAAGAAAAGACGCACAAGAAAACATGTGAGTCAATCAAACCTAATCAGTTATTACAAGTCCATATTGTGGGAGTAACTTAACTGACAAGGAGGAAATAGAAGCCACAATAGTAACTTGTAGCCCAAAATTCTACTTAACCTTTTATTTACCACATTCAGTTTACCACTAAATCAGGAAGCAGTGGCTGACCATTCGGAAAGGAAGCTTTCCAAATGAACTGGATCCATAAAAACATAGTGATTATTCCCATAAGTAATCAGGCATTTACAGGGAAACTTTAAAAAGAACGCAGCTAGGTTTTAAAGCCAAAAAAAGCTTTCCTTTTAATTTGAGTATGCCTGGCTACACCCGGGCAATTAATAATTCATGGACACAAAAAGCAGCTTTCTTAGGGAAATATTGCATTACATTAAAAAACGTTTCTATCCCACATTAGCCATAAAGTTCAATGTGGCTTACAGAGTTAAACAATAATAAACAAAAGAAATAACTATTGAGCAGAAAGTGTCATGCAATGAAGATTATGGCAAAAACCATAAAACCTCATGATATAGACAAGAACTTTCGAAATAAAAAAGTCTTTAGCTGTTTCTGAAATATAACATAATAATCCAGGACATGTATCTCAAGAGGAAGAATATTCCACTGTTTTGAAGCTAGGTAAGGAAAGTATACTGAATGAAACCGTTTATATACAATTTTTCTGGAACTGGGAAAATAGAGTGTAAGACATTTCCTAGACTGCATAGTTGCATTTCTATCTGACAGATTAAATAAACCTTGCATGTAACTTGGTACAGTACCATAGATTATCTGAAATATGAACTCACAAAGCTTAAAAACTGAACCTGCCTTGACTGGTAGCCAGTGCAATCTTGCCTCTGAAGGCAAAGCCCTTTCAAATTTGGATACTCTGTAAATCAAACGAGCAGCGATATTTTGAACTGTCTGCAGTTTTGCCAACAAGGTTTTCTTACAGCCAGCATAAATAACATTGCAGTAGTCTAAATTAGTAAGTAGCAGAGAGACTGAACTAACATATGATAGCCTTCTTTTGAGAAACAATTTCTTATCTGTCTCAATTTCCACATAGTTCTAAAAACCTGCAGATCAAACATCAGATGAGTATCCAACACACCACCAAGGGGTCCTTTTAGAAAGTTGTGGTAAAAAGTGGTCTTTGGTAGTGTGGGCGTATCTTTTAGGCACACCCTGGGCCATTTTTTACCCCGGCTGGGAAAAAGGTAATTTTTTTAATGGGCTGGGAAATGAGCGTGCACTAATATTAAAACCAGTGCATGCCTATTTATGGCCTGAGCCATTACCACCACCCATTGACCTAGAGGCAGGGTCTCTTGTGCTACCCATGTGATAACCATGCAGCACTCGCCAACGTGGGTGCACTGCTGGTTACTGCCGGGAACGCCCCTGTGGTAGAAAATAGAAAATTATTTTCTACCACGGGATTCGGCATGCGTGAAAATTGGAATTACTGCCGGGCACACATGCTACCCTGGTGGTAGTGCGAATTGGGCGTTAGCCCTCCTGCACTTTGTAAAAGGGCCCCCTAATATTTTTAAACTGTTTTCCAGTTTGTAGGTTACAGCGTCATTGGAAAACTGTGATCAGAAACTGATTGAAATGGACTGCTAACAACTAGAAATTTGGTTTTATCCCGATTTAAGTTTGAATGTTGTAGCTCAGTTTTCCAGGGTATCAAGGCCACATTTTATATCTCTTAGAATTTTATTGACAGTATTATGAAATGGAATGTACAGAGTGACATCATCAGCATAAATGAATGGATGTAGTCCAAGGGAGGCCAACCTTTTCCCCAGTGGGACCATGATGCTATTGAACAAAACTGGGGAAATAGGCGAACACTGTGGTACCCCACATTCTGATCTCCACTTAGATGACAAAGAGCCGGATAATTTCACCCTATATGATCTACTGTTCATAAAACTCTAAACCCACCTATGGACATTTGTCACTATGCCCACATGATCAAAAAGATCTACTAAAATGTTATGATCCACTATATCAAAGGCACTGGACATATCAAACTGTAGGATAATTATTTTATTGCCTAAGCTACTTCCTGCCTCAATTCTGATACCAATGTAGCAAACACAGTCTCTGTACTAAATTTAGGTCTGAAGCCAGATTGACTCAAAGTATATTATGGATATCAAGAAACTCCATTAATTGCTGAGCAACCAGACCCTCCATCACCTTATTTAAAAGGAGAATAGAGGATACTGGGTGATAGTTCGACACATCACTTCATTTTAAATTTGGGTTCTTAGGTATAGGTGTCAACAATATAGCCCCTTTCTCCACTGGAAATAAACCTTGCTTTTAGCATAAAATTTGAATAAAATTCAAATTGTAAAACAATAGACAAATTTTGATGGTGCCGCTTTCAACAAACAATTAGGATAAGTATCCAACAAACAAGACTGGCAGAAAATGGTGTAAATATTGACTTTGTCTGCTGGCATCCTGCCATGTCAGCTAAAGGGGTGTCACAACTGTCAGGAAGTCCGGAGTAGTGAGCCCTTGGACCACTGCCAGTGACTGGCAGCAGCAGGTGAACCACCCAAACAGGAAGCTAGGCTGAACACAGACTGGCTGGTACAAGCAGGACCGGAGCTAGCAAGATTGGAACTGAAGCTGTTGGTAGGCAGGGCTGGAATAAGCAGGACTGGAATAGGATTCAGGATTCTCGAACAGGCCTGGCTGGAACCGGATGCTGGAACGGACTTGGCTTGGCTGCAACCAGATGCTGGAACAGACTTGGCTTGGCTGGAACCGGATACTGGAACAGACTTGGATTGGCCTGGCTGGAACCAGATGCTGGAACAGACTTGGCTTGGCTTGGCTGGAACCGGATGCTGGAACGGACTTGGCTTGGCTGGAACTGGATGCTGGATTTTCAAACAGGGTTCAGGATTCTCAAACAAGCTTGGCTGGAACAGGATTCAGGATTCTCACACTAGCTTGGCTGGAACAAGATTCAGAATTCTTACACAAGCTTGGTTGGAACAGGATTCAGGATTCTTAAACAAACAGGATTCAGGATTCTCAAACAGGGTGGACACATGCAGGGTCAGAACTAAAGCTGAAGGCTTGCAGGGCAGTCACAAGCAGGATGGGAACCGAAGCTAAAGACAAACAGGGCAGACACAAGCAGGATGGGAACTGAAGCAAACACACACAGATGAAAGCTCCTTGAAAGACCTCTGTTGCAAAGGCAAGCCTGAAAGTTCCCAGGTGCTTAATAAAGGCAATTACAGATGAGGTCACAGGTGAGGCTTGGCAGCAGGAACACTAGGGCAAGTCTGGAGTGCTGGAACACCAGAACTGGAATGAACTTTGAAACATTTCTGGGAGACAGGAAGAAGACAGTCCACAGCAGCCATAGTGCCTGGTCACCAGGAAGTGAGGTGAGTATAGACATGGGATAAAGTCACAACCGTGACAGTTGATTTTCTTTGTTTGCTATGATTACTACATTAAAGGACAGTTGGATTAAGAATTGAGGGGCCCTTTTACAAAGAGTCGTTAGAGCTACCTCACATGTAGTGTGTGCCAAATTGACACTACCACCTGGTTAGCACGCCCAAAGTTGGTGCATGCTGTTTACCACAGCAGAAAATATTTTTCTATTTTCTACCACGGGGTTGTTCCTGGCAGTAATCGGCAGTATTCCTGGCAGCCCTCACGGAAATAGGAAGTTACATCAGAGGAGGGCGGGACACAGTAAGGAAAGGCCCACCCGAAGCTATCTGCCGCTTTCACACAGAAGGCGCTGCGCTGCCGATTTTGAGATTTTTTTTTTTAATGAAGGGGGTCGAATGGCAGAGAGAAGGGAGCTGAGGGAAGGTAGGTGGAGACTGGGGACTGCGGCGCCGGTGGCCTTGCAGCAGAAGAGGGCGAGAAACCCTGGTGCTGGGCCCTCCTTGGAGTCCTGGGCCTGGTTTGTCCCCCCTGCCCCCCTCTCGGCAACCCTGCAATGAATATGCATGAAAGAGATTTGCATATAATGGAGGCAGTGTATGCAATCAAGTTCATGCATATTCATTGTGGATATCCTGAAAACCTGACTGGTAAGGGATACTCCAGGACTGGACTTGTGAAACACTGCCCTAAACTGTACAGTTCCCTTGGGGTTTTTTAGCCCAAATGCATGGACCTGCATTTTTTAGCATTCAATCTAAGCTGCCAAATTCCAGACTATTCCTCTAGCTTTGCTAAATCCTTCCTCATGTTATCCACACCATCAGGTGTGTCTACCCTATTGCAGATTTTGGTATCACCCACAAAGCGGCAACCTTACCAGACAGCCCTTCAGCAATATCGCTTATAAAAATACTAAAAAGAAATGGCCCAAGAACCAAACCTTGTGGCACACCACTGATAACACCCTTTTTCTCAGAATGAGCTCCATTTATCACTACCTTCTGTTGCCTTCCACTCAACCAATTCCTAACCCAGTCAGCCACTTTAAGGCCCATACCAAGGGCACTCAGTTTACTTATTAGTCGTCTATGCGGAACCGTGTCAAAGGCTTTGCTAAAATCTAAATACATCACATCTAGTGCTCTCCCTTGATCCAGCTCTCTGGTAACCCAGTCAAATAAATCAATCAGATTTGTCTGACAAGACCAGCCTCTAGTGAAACCATGTTGCTTTCTGTAATCCACTGGATTCCAAAAACTTTACTATTCTCTGTTTTAAAAGTTTTTCCATTAATTTACTTACCACAGAAGTCAGACTTACCGACCTGTAGTTCCCAACCTCTTCCTTACCTCTGCTTTTGTAGAGAGGGTCCACATCTGCTCTTCTCCAATCCTCCGGGACCACTCCCAACTCTAGAGAAGCTTTGAAAAGGTCAGCCAGCGGAGACACTAGAACTTTTCTAAGTTCCTTTGACACCCTCAGATGTATGCCATCTGGCCCCATCACTTTGCCCACCTTTAGTTTAGCCAGCTGCTCACAAGCACGGTCCTCTGAAAATCATTCATAGTGTTGAGAAATGGGGGGGTCCCGAGCCCCCCAAGAAGGCTAGAGTGACCTCAATCTGACTCCATCTGTAAATAACACTAGTACTGGGGTAATCCAGGAGTTATGAGGTTTTGGAAGGAATTGCCACTGAGAGAGACGTTAGGTCTCAAATACCCGCATTAGTCCGCCTCTCAGCACTGGCAAGGAATAGATACCAGCCTTATGACAAACTGGATTTAGGCTACAGGTTATATAATGCAGCGAATGATAGCCTGATGTAGCAAAAGCATTTGTACTTACAGCCTTTCATCATTAAGTGAAGCCCACAAACCATCATTTAGAATGAAGAGTTTATTTGCATATCAGACTTTAATCAGGTATATTCATCAGACAAATTCTGGATTCAGCTGACCGGAGCTCTGCTGCTTCCGAGGCGTTGGAGAAAAGTACTCCCGAGGGCTTGCATGCACCCTGCTTTTATACAATTTGGTCACTATACAAGTCTATGGAGAGGGATTTTTTTCTCTAATATTGCTTAATCTATGAGTCATGACCTCCGGCCAGGTGCTCTTCCGTTTTAGTATTGCAACTTGTTGTGCAACTTCCCTTTTTGTAAACACTTCCTTAGATACGGACATCCAAACATCAAAACATGAACAAAACAACTTTTTTATGAAGATATCTAAATTTGGATATATTAGGTTCATATCATTTTGTGATCTGGGTTAGGATTTTAGCCATCAATTCCTTGATCTTGGCTTTTGCACTGCTTTTGAATGTCACACCAAATTCTAATGAGGCCTAGTCAGTGCCTTTTAGCAGTTTAAGCTGTTTAAGGTATGTAAATTGACCCACCACTATTCCAGTGGATGGATCCCAAGCGGGGACACATATTAACTTACAGGTAAAGCACGTCCTTGCTCAGCCAGTCATAGATTTTTAAACCTAGCTGGTATTTTTACAGCCTGAGTCCTAAAATCTGGCCTTCCACCCTTCCGGTGGGCATCCAGTGAGGGCCTCTTGCTGTAGTATAATTATACATTCCCCACTTGTCACCCCCTCTGGAGAGGGGTGACACAAAGCTCGTCAAGCTCGTCATCATCCATTCCAGAAGGTGGCAAGCTATCAAACGAGAGGGGGAGTTTTGCTTTTATGGATTGCTAGCAGATATTATGCAAGACAGAAAACTTCATTCTTAGGTGGTATATTTTTGGGCATATGGAATTCCCTTTATATTACCCCACCCCTTGGGCTTAATCCTGATGACATCTCTCTTGAGGTTTTATGAATGGGACAAATCCATGAGTTCATCTACAAAATCCCCATGAAGTATAGGTATGCGGGTACTAGCAATTTCAGGTGGATCATACTAATAAATACTTTCAGGTCTTGCTATGACTTCTATTGTATCTGTTGCGTAGTACATGGGGAGATAATCTAATGTATCTATCTCAGTGGTCCTCGGAAGGAATAGTGGTTTTGATTAAGCATTGTTATGGTGGCTCAACAAATATATGGTTAGCACTCAGATTGCAGGCTGTTTTAGGTTGTAGGTATTCAGAATCCTTAAACAAGTCGGAATTCTTGGACCTTACTATTACTCATCATTAGCATCCAATCATGAGCACTAAAAAAGTGGATAGCAAGTATGAGGTTGCCTTATACAGCAAAAATGGTCAATCCTAGGAAAATGTATATTAACAAAGGTCATGCATGGATTTTGACATATGCATAATGACCTGGAAGTATGGGAAGCATTTTATATATCCGTTACCCCACTTGGAGCTTAGTCAAACCTACAGAAAGACATGCAGCTTAAGTAAGACTACACCAAAGTTAAACAAATGCATAACAGGTTGATACTAACAGGGTTTACACCTACATTATGATATCATAGCCAGTATGAGGGTTTGATGTTACCCTTGTGTCTGAGCAATATCAACTTCAATTTAAATTACATAAACAGAAATAACGGGAAAACTCTTAAAAAAACAATTAGAACAATAAAGGAAATAATAGGAAAATAAAAATAAAACCTTTTCAATATCTAGACAGGATTACTGCTAAACTGAAAATAAAACAAAATATGAATCTATAATGTCCATAAACAGCAACAGTAATTCTCAAATGAAGTATCAGTTCTTAATCCTCTTTCATCAATCATGGTTGAGGCGGTGGAAGCGCTGAAGAATCTGGACGGAGATCTGGGTTTTCAGGCTGGCCTGCTGAAGGAAGTGGCTGGTCTTGAGATGGTTAGGCTGGTAACCTCAGGTCCTGTGGCTGAGTAAACCCGTATATCTTTCACATGGACCCAGGACTTGTGGTCCAGTAGTTTGCAAGGTGAAAAGATTATTGCCACAACCTTGGGGAATCTAACATCATTTGGGCCTGGATAGATCTTGAAGACGTACTTATGGTGTACAAACTTGGATTTTTCCATGTCTTTATTCTAGGCATGCACAATCATAATTAGTCCATCAAGAGTCAGAGTTTGGCAAAGGAATAAGCAAAATGACTGTATGCCTGAAGGATACATTGCTATATCTTGGTGGGCATAATCAGCGTGAACTGAATAAGCAAAAATAATATATAGATGTCAAGAGATATGAAAGACAATGTAAACATGGAGAAAACAGTGCTAATTAAGTGCAAAAACAAAAGGGAAACCAATTTACATAAATAGGTAAGGATCAGAGCTTCAAGTTAATTTTACTTAAAATTAAATTTTAAAATTGGGAATTGGGATTTGGAATTGGGATTTGCAATTGGGATTTGGAATTTGGAATTGGGATTTGCATAATATATCCCCACTTCTGGCTTGCATAATGTGCGAGACAGATTGGTAATTATTACGAAGACATGATCAAATAACAATGGTTAAGTATATGGAACAAAAGAAAAGAGTAAAAATTAAAATTTAGAGATGATGGTAAATGTTCAAGTTATTGATGTATGGAGGGCAATGTGTTGCAATCTATTGCCAATAGATATGGAATCTTCACCTGCGATGACTAACATTCACCAAGGGTTGGGCCCTCAGCTGCAGGAGGCCAGCAGGACTTACGAGTTAGATGATTCAGAAAGAAGGGTAGATTAGCAAATAGTCATAGTCAAAGCAGAAGACTAATGTGCAGAAATTTAAAACTTATAAGTAGTCCAGGTGATGGAAGTATCTTCTGGAATCACGATCGCTGTCTGTTGTAATAGAGAGCTCATATGTAAAGTGTCATGTAGGTTCTGGAAAAGAGGAGCCCTCAAAAATATTTAATATAGCAGAATATTTAAGAGCATAACCAAAAAGGTCTAAATTAATGACATCATCTGGACAAAAGAAATTTCCCATTGGAGAAGGTAGCGCTTCTTTTTCTTGTCAGAGGTCAGTTGTAGCAGAAGTACCAAACTGGAATAGGCGGTAGATCAGAAATTGGATTAGCAGTCTTCACTTAACCTACAGGACTTAATAAATAGAGCTAATATAAGAAGTAATATCTAGTAGTCAAATCTCTGCACAGGACCATTAGAAAGAAAAAAGTCAAAGAATGCATTGTTAGTTCCTTGGGGCACCAGTAGGTGGAGCATAGTTTCAATATATAAAATCATAAGTTAAAAGTAGAAAACAATTTTTCTCTGTCGATTAGATGTTGCTGGCACAGGAAGTCAGCAGAGTCTGAGGAAACATTGTGGTCAGAGTGTGCTCTAGGAAAATGCAGACTTTAACATGATATTTTAAAAGATAGAGAAAAGCCACTATCAAAAAAGAAAGATGTAAAAACTATATATTTCTATGAGGCCTCCTCACGTGACCTTTACAAGGTTTAAATAGGTCAAATGAGAAGGACAATAACCTATAGTCCTCTGTAATAGTTCACAGCCAATTTGGAAAATAAAAATTATATTAAATTTTAATTTGATCATTTCTATGCTTTCACAATTTGGGCCCTAAATTATGACAGCATATCAAGATTCACATACAGAGGGATAGCTAGAAATAAGCTTATATATTCCCAAGAATCAATTTACAATTTAGAGTATATTTTCAATACAGAGGAGGAGCCGCTTTATAAGCAGAAGACAAGAAGTAGGAGCATTTTTTTAAACATTTTAGTAACATTCAAAAATCAAGAATATAATAACAATTTTTATTAATGCAATAAATGCACAAATTGACCATTAGGATATGTGCATATAGACCAGTATGATAAATGGAACAGCTTGTAAGCCAACATTGTAAATTGAATTCTAAACAAAGAGTTGCAAGGATAACACAGAATCACAGAAAAACCCATCTAGTTATTAAAAACTTGAAACACGTAATGAATTCCTGTATCATATACTGAGTCCAAAGCATTTGTAAAGATGAACTCTAGAAAAAATAAGAACTACAAGGGTTAATCTCTGTCAATATGTCTTAAGGAAATCACGAAATAACGGTGTTTCCTGTGTCTAATTTGAGTTTACTGCTCACTGAAAGCATTGCATATTATGGTGACTGAAAATAGGGCTATACATCAGACAAAAACTGTAAGTTGACATTTTTATATTAATATTTAATGCTGGTGTAATAAGTCATCATAGAATTAATACTTCAGGAGAGGAAAACAATGTAATTACTTGATCTGCTTCCAGAGGTACGGTTCTCAATAAAAAGGGAATTTGGCAACTGTAGCCAGTCTTATCTGAACATAGCTCTGAAATAATAATAACCTGAATTTCTTTAGTTCGGATTTATCAGTTAGTTATGTTATGCAAGGGTTAATCTCCAAACCCTATTGAGAACCAGAAATGCTGGAACTCTATCGTAAAACTATAAATCTTTAAGAGGCAGGGAAGGAAGTTTGAAAGTAGTATTTAAGACGTGGAAAGAAAAATTAAAACACTTAATACATTCTTACGGAACACATCCCCAATAAAGAGCCAGGAAGTGAACATCAGCACTAGTTATTTTAAACAACGTCACAAATAAACAGTGTTTTTGATGGCATATAATATAGAACCTTTCATAGTAAATACCTGGAATAATTAAGCAATTTTCAAAGAACACATACAAAGACACACACCTATAAAATTAAAACAAAAAAGTGCTTGCATTTCCAGTGAAAGCAATTTACCAGAAGTCAAAAACAATCAGGTATTTAACATCACGTCACAAATCAAACAAACATTGCTCAAATGAAATAATATACAATCCTGAAAGAAAAAACACTCCTTTGAGATTTACTACCACTGCAGTTGATAGGCAATCTCGCAGAGTAACCTTAAAGCATTAATTTAAAACTAAAGAAATGATTCCTTAATAATTAGCTTGTTTAGTTTATGCCATTTATCACAGGACACACAGCAACATATAGACATAAAATTAAAACAGTAACCTAATCCTGATAAGTAGAAAACTCAAAGCTTAGAAGAGGAAGCAAGATATTTCTAAATGTAGTTCAAAACCAATCATTGGAATTGTGTACAGGTAGGGTTTTTAAAACAACAAATATGAAAATAAATATTCCAGTAGCCAATCACAAGTCACAGCACACAGACAGAAAAGGAAAACCACACTCATACACAGACACAGTTATTGTCCCACATAAAGAGGTCCCTCTGTATTGAGGACAAAATCTTAATCCTAAATTTGGTAAAATAAAACATTTAAATTAGAGCTAATCCAACAGGCCATGAAAGTATACAAAGGCAAGCTTAATAGTAACACATACAATAAATGAAAATATACTCACGATTCATGCAATGTAATTTCCAGCGTAGAAAATCAATTGAGAAAGAGAACAGTTGGCAGGATCACTATGCCCTTCCGAACTCTCGGTGGCATAGGGAGGTCAACCGCAAAATAGAAAGGTTTGTTTCGGACGGAAAGTCCTTACCAGAGATCTGAATAGATGTCAGATCACCAGTATCTGGTGTTGGGTGCGGAGAGGAAGATATGATATAATGGGTAGTGAACATCATCACCCAATATGTATAATAACGGGACCTAATGAGCAGGTGGTCTACAAATAAGCTTCAGACCTGTAACATGCTATAGAAAAATGAACTAGATTAGTAATAATATATATTGACCAGACCTAGAACCTGGTACAAGGTTAGTGGTTCAAAAGGCAGCTTCAGAGATAACAAGGAGACCTAGAAATGATAATTTGTTAACAGTTTACAAAAACATGTGATGATTATCCTGATAGTAGAACATGCAGAGACATAACACAATCATACTCACGCATCTGCTAATGTACTCCAACATAGAGACCCAAAAATAAAAATTACCAATTGGCGGAAAGCTCAATGCTTTTACCGCAGGTGACATTAACAGAGAAATAAAAACAGCAAACAGGGAGGTACCCAAAGAGTGTGTGAATAAGTGGATAAATACCTAGTGTCAGCTATTATATATTTATACTACTCTACCCCTAATTAATGAAAACTACTCTCCAGAGTGTGCTTCTAAAGGCATTAAGAAACCCGGTTTCCCAGCCAGCCAAGAACTATCCCGTATACATGGTAGAGCCCCCAAAAAGGGACATTGCAAACACTCCCGAAAAGGACTCACGAAACCAGCGAATAAGGTGTCATGAATCGTAGAGTAGCGGTCCAATGGGTTTCCGCTGATTATTGAACTTCCCGTGTACGATTGAACTTCTCGTATGCGACTAATCACCCCAAAGGACCTGTAGTTTGAGAACTTCTCGTGTACAACAACTCACTCAAAATTTTGTGGTTAGGAAACATCTCGTATATGACTAACCAGTCTAGAACGTTGAAAAGTTAGGAAAACTTCCCGTATAAAACTAACCCTCCAAGAATATTGAATGCCCGAGTCAACCTGTATACAATCTCAACCAATGTCTTAGGCGTCCCTTTATTGTCACGGCGATCATGTATACAAGTAACCCCAATGTGGGCAATAACGCCGAATCCGCAGGCCACTCCGAAAATGGAATGGAATTCTGCTTTAAATCTAATAATTGAGATACCGTCATCCATTGAAGGATCACCTCCAATGGGTGTAAGCCCCAGGCATCGATATCAAACCCAATGGTTATAGCGTGACACTAGTAGAAAATAATAAATAAAAAGGAGGGAAAAGAAAGAACAAAAGTATGACATATCCCTAGGAAGAACCCCTGAAACCTACTTCAGAGGTAGCAAGAAAGAATAATAAAAAAAGAAATAAAACACATGTAAGCTCTTCGGGGAAGGTACTACCATAAAAAAGTCATTAGTTGGAACACATTAGTCAGAACAAAAAATGTGAAAAATTACACGTTCATCATTCGCTAGACAATATGTTTTCCACTCAACAAACCACGAGAAGGAAACTCAAGAGCATTAAAGAGGACACAAGAAATTGAGCAAGGACGGGGCAAATAATAAAAATAAATTCATCCATACAGTTATACCTGTAGTACAACAGGAAAGTATTTTATATGTAAAGATAAAGTGGAGAAATAAAAAAGTTGTGTAGCAATGACCATAAAATTAAAACACAAAACTTGAGCACGAGCATAAAAGTCTGAAAAATATCTGACATGCAGAAAATGGGGAAGTGGGTGGGACTTAGAGATTGATGGACAGGCATTGCGGACCATTAATCAAGCAGCTTTATATTCTCCCTAGTACCGGGGAGTAAAGGAACGAGCAATAAACAAACAAAATAAACATATAGAGTATATATTAAAAAAAAGAAAGGAAACAGACTGTGGGGATAACCATATATGTTATTGAGACACCGATTTCAACAAAAGGCAAGAAAGGCATTGTAACATGTGTAGTCCAGAGCTATACCCCTAGAATAAATGAAATAAAGGAAAATACATATTAAATGCTTTTGGGGCGGGTACCAGATAGATTGGAAGTAGCATCTAAACAGGAAAATATAAGAGAAGCATATAATTCAATAAATTGTGAAACAGGACACCAGAATCGTGGTGCAAATATCACAAGTTAATAGCCATAAATATGACAAATTAATACCCATAAACTCAGAAAAGGAACATAGTAAATAAAATAAACCCGAATGCGATGGCAGGAAGCTTCTGTGCCTAAACAGGTGAAAGGGGGAAAAAAACAAATTAAAGCATGTGCTTCTTACACCAAGAACTTCCAACGATACGGCATAAAACATACATACTAATCAGTGACTGAAATGACTTGTCTAAATGATGACAAACAGAACAGCTGCAGCATTAGAAGGAAAGAGAAGGTGGGTTGGGTTATAAAGAACCAACAGGAAATAACTGAAGAAGTGAAGCAACGCTGTATTCTCATGGCACGCAGGCATCATATTCTCAACCGGAAAGGTAAAACTTATTTTATATACATATCAATTAAGGTAAAAGCAAAGAAATGCTTCTATATAGTACATAATACTTCTACTATCATATAAGTAATATAAGGGGTTATCTAGCTCTTAATGTAACAATAAACCATTGTAATTTCAAGCTACTTTCTGTGTTACATCCTAGTTCACAATGCTGTCGAGCAAAAACAGAAAACTTGTTATAAAGACTTACACAATTTAAATCATTATAGAACCATATTATTTAAAAGTGATTGTCATTCTCAGATATCAGTCCAGGCTGTATGCACTTGGAGGACGAAAACCACAATGCAAGCGAGGAAGTGCAGTATTTCCTGTAGATAACGTTATAATGTAGTCAGACTCACTGATTATTAAAATTATTAAAAAGCTTCATTAAAATGAGACTTAAATATGAGTACAATTTATAATTCTGACAATCTATAATACTGTTCAAAACCAGGATTCAAAAACCCATGTTTCCTGAAGATAAGCAGGCTTGTGGTATTACTTAAAGTCAAACCATAAACTAACACGATAGCACGGTGCAGGGGCTGTTACTTATATGTCTTTTAAACGAGTACACCATTAAGACAGAGCACAAGAAACCAGAACTATATGAGTATCGGAAATGCAAAGTATATGAGAATCTTACCTAGAGGGTGAATAAGATCTCCTCATATTTAGCGCAGTATAACATAAACAGTAAAATGTCCATATATAGTACAAGCAATTGAAGCTGATGGGCGGGGACAGCATAACGCCTAGCTTATAACGAGAGCAGGATATAATCTATATAGTGTTTAAACAGCAAACTGTAAAGATATGTTTCCTAATTATGTCACAATAAAGCCCCATTTCAAACTGCTAGTTCAGGAAAACCTCAGCAATTATATATGAAATTATGCACAGCTTGGGAGAAAGAAACATCGGCTGGCATTGTCAACAATAGGAAACCTTAAAATAAAAGTGAATTCAGAACCGATTACACAAGCTAGAAATGACCAAAAGCAAAAAGCAAATAAGAATAAATGAACAGAATTAATAAAATAAAACCAGGTTGTAAATTAATGTTCTGGAAGGGTTAAAATCGGATAGGAAAATAAATAAAATTATGTAAGAGGAGAGCATCAGAGAGGAGGGCCGTGAGGTGTTAGCCAAAGTGAGAGCCCAAAGCATATCCAAGACATAAATAAGGAAAATAAATGACAAATCTGAGGCATTATTAATTAAAAATATAACATTGTCCCAAAACAAATTATAAATTAAAAGGGTGTGATAACAGCTACTAGGTTAAGTACAAATTTAAAATTACAACTGTAAAAGGAGAAGAAAAAGCATTAATCAGACCGGAAGATGGCCGTATAGTTTGATAGCCAGCCATAAGTTACAGTATAAAGCACTGACAATACATGAAGGAGAAGAGAATGCTTCTGAAGTCCAGATAGCTTAGAAAAACAAGTCACAGAGCCAGGGGACAGGAGAATGCTGTATAATGGACAAGAGACCTTTTGCAAGGAGAAAGTATAGGTGGAAGTGAGATAAATTTAACAGTCTTACAGCCGAGGCTGTGGCAGGAGAGAGGGGGTACAGGAAAAAAAAAAAAAGTGGCAAATTCACTCAGAGAAGCAGTAACAACGGGAGCTTAAGGCAGACAACTGTCAGGATTAGTGCAGGACCTTTGGGACTTTTAGCAAAGACAAAATACAAAGGTAGAAGACTTGGAGCGTAATAACAGTTTCATATATAGTGAGTATGACAGAAAGGTGCCGAAAGTGGCAGAGACAGGGTCTATACAGCGAAAATTAAACCCGGAAATGCAGCTAAAAGTGGCTACGGGGAACAGAGACGGAATACAGACCGGGACTTCTCAAGCGAAGAGTTATAATGTCATGAAAGTTTCAGACGGGGGGTTTCCAAAGCAGGCATAGAAATAAATGTGGTTTATCAAGTATAAAGCTGTATGACAGGAAGGAAGGGGGGGGGGGGAAAGAAAGAGTTATCAAAGCGAAAGATGGTGACAGTCCGTCAAAAGTAATGGCACAAAACATTTACAGCACACGAACGGACAGCAAGCAAGCATGAGACGCACTTGCAAAATAGCCGTAGCAGTAACCAACGGAGGCAAATACAAAGTACAGGGCAAGACATTATTACAAAAGATTATTAGAAATAGGATTTAATAATAGATTCCAGAGCTAAAGATTAGCATATACGAGAGGGAGAAAGTGCAGAGAAGAGGAAGGAAGCGGGCGCCGTCCAAGAAGCCAGGCAGTTACAGAAGAAAAGAGGAAGATAAGCAGCTATGCACTTGTAAATTGAGAGAGTCAGTGAGAGACTTAAAGAATCGGAAGAAATGGGACCGCAAATGAGTGCAAAATATAAAGAAAAGAAATAAAGTGCGAAGAAAAACCACAGCCGTATAGGAAACCGGCATCTCCTTCATAGTCAAAAGTATTAGGCCAATAAGTGGCTAGGATGATGAGCGCCGTTAACAGAAGCTTGCAGTTAACATAGTGACAGTAAAAGGTAACTCAATCTAACACCCGATTGAGTCAGAATTAAGCAGTTGAAGGTCAGACAGAGGTAACAAAAGCGTATAGGCGAGAGCGAGCATCTGGGGGAGCAGGAACAGAGGTGGGGGCAAGCCTGTCAGTGTTGAAGCATAGTTCTAATGCTGCCCATAGAGCTTGGCAATAACAGCAAAATAAGGAAGCAGAAAATAGTGAAGTGCAGCTAAGAAGCTGACAAAGAATTGTTAGGTTTCACAAAGACACATCAGGAAAATTTCTAACAAGGGTGGGGAGAAGTCAATATTGATAGCACTCTCCGTTCAAGATGACAAAACCAAGTACGGAGAAAGGAGCGGAGAAAGCATAGAGTGCACTGCAGGATATGCGAAGGTTATAGAGTTCACTGACAGTAATAGAAAAGTATAACGGAAGAGCAAGTGGCGAGGAGATAACCACAGGAAAAAGTGAAATTATAGAGAGTAGGAGAAAAAAACTTATATAACGGACATGAAGGAACAGAAAGTATACATCAGCAATCCGGGTCAGAGAAACAAGTGTGCCAGTCCAGCGCAGGAGAATAAGGCGTGCAGGGAACAGAGGAAGAAGGCAGAAAGATAGAAAAGTATTTGAGGGAGGGGTTAGAAAAGGAGCGGACTGAATACCAGTTCCCAGTACCCCTCAAATGGGCACTTTTCACCAGGGTATATGCCAGTCCAGTGAAATTAAAGCAGAAGAATAGCGTTAGTAGACATTCATAAGATACATAACGCTAACTACACAAAATAGGCAAGTGAAAGCAGAAGTGAAAAGGTGGGGGCTGTCAGTGGTGAGCTGTCAGTTTTGAAGAACAGAGAAACCAAAATGATTTTAAAGGAGAGATATAGGATTTCAGGGAACTGCAGTGAATCACAGTTACGGGTACGGGGGGGGGGGGGGGGGGGGAAGAAGGGACTCCGGGACGACTAAGAGAGCTCATCAAGGACACAGGTAGAGGCAGAAAAAGTTAGGGTGAAGGAGAACAGAGAAAGGGATGGGGAAGGGGAGTAAGCCTGGCAAAAGAAGAAAGAACATCCGTAGGGAGCCAGAAAGAAAGAACAGAATACATAGAACAAGAGAACAGGGATTCAAAAAGGAGGGATTAAGACAGAGCGTAGTGGTGGGAAGGAAAAATAAAACAACAGAATTTTAGTCAAGAGCTAGAATCAACCCCCACTTTGACAAAAATTCTCATGGCGTGTTTAAATCGAACGGAGGGGTCACCAATGTTGAGAAATGGGGGGGGTCCCGAGCCCCCCAAGAAGGCTAGAGTGACCTCAATCTGACTCCATCTGTAAATAACACTAGTACTGGGGTAATCCAGGAGTTATGAGGTTTTGGAAGGAATTGCCACTGAGAGAGACGTTAGGTCTCAAATACCCGCATTAGTCCGCCTCTCAGCACTGGCAAGGAATAGATACCAGCCTTATGACAAACTGGATTTAGGCTACAGGTTATATAATGCAGCGAATGATAGCCTGATGTAGCAAAAGCATTTGTACTTACAGCCTTTCATCATTAAGTGAAGCCCACAAACCATCATTTAGAATGAAGAGTTTATTTGCATATCAGACTTTAATCAGGTATATTCATCAGACAAATTCTGGATTCAGCTGACCGGAGCTCTGCTGCTTCCGAGGCGTTGGAGAAAAGTACTCCCGAGGGCTTGCATGCACCCTGCTTTTATACAATTTGGTCACTATACAAGTCTATGGAGAGGGATTTTTTTCTCTAATATTGCTTAATCTATGAGTCATGACCTCCGGCCAGGTGCTCTTCCGTTTTAGTATTGCAACTTGTTGTGCAACTTCCCTTTTTGTAAACACTTCCTTAGATACGGACATCCAAACATCAAAACATGAACAAAACAACTTTTTTATGAAGATATCTAAATTTGGATATATTAGGTTCATATCATTTTGTGATCTGGGTTAGGATTTTAGCCATCAATTCCTTGATCTTGGCTTTTGCACTGCTTTTGAATGTCACACCAAATTCTAATGAGGCCTAGTCAGTGCCTTTTAGCAGTTTAAGCTGTTTAAGGTATGTAAATTGACCCACCACTATTCCAGTGGATGGATCCCAAGCGGGGACACATATTAACTTACAGGTAAAGCACGTCCTTGCTCAGCCAGTCATAGATTTTTAAACCTAGCTGGTATTTTTACAGCCTGAGTCCTAAAATCTGGCCTTCCACCCTTCCGGTGGGCATCCAGTGAGGGCCTCTTGCTGTAGTATAATTATACAATAGACTACCACCCCTCTGTTCCTATTTGTGTTTGTCTTCTGCGGTCCTACTCCCAGTCCTTCAGCTATGAACACAGAACAGAAATATTCCATCTTACCTTTATCAGCTTCTACATATTCCCCCACTTCACCTTTGAGTCTCACAATGCCACTTTTGCACTTCCACCTATCACTAACATATCTAAAAAATGCCTTATTTCCTGTCCTCCCATTTTGAATCTTTGCTTTCCTGACTACTCTACAGCTTCTTTTAGCTTTTCCAGGTATTGCCGCCTGTCTTCCTCTTTCTGTGATCTCTTGTAGTTTATAAAGGCTAACCTCTTTTTCCTTACCTTTTCAGCTACTACTTTTGAGAACCAAAATGGCCTCCTTTTCCTCTTACTTTTATTTACTTTCCTTAGAAAAAGGTTTGTTGCCCTTACAATAGCTCCTTTCAGTTTTGCCCACTGCTTTCCATCTTCTTCCAGATGCTTCCATCCAGACAGTAATTCCTTGAAGTAATACCCCATCTGAATAAAGTTAGTTTTTTTTGATGTCTAGAACCTTCATTTTTTTTAATGAACTCTCTCCATACCTATCTTAATATTAAGCTACACCATCTGTTGATTACCTACTATAACATCAGAAAAACTCTAACCATTAGCAAGCACTAAGGGGTCCTTTTACTAAGCCGCGGTAAAAAGTGGCCTGCGGTAGTGTAGGTGCGAGTTATGGGTGCTCGCAGAATTATTTTTAAGCGCGCCTGTAAAAAAGGCCTCTCCCCCCCCCCCTGAAAATGGATGTGCGGCAAAATCAAAATTGCTGCGTGTACATTTTGGGTCTGAGACCTTACCGCCACCCATAGACCTAGCAGTACAGAATTTGTGCGGTAATGACCTGCGCGCGTCCGCTGCACGCGGCAGAAAATAAAAACTATTTTTCAGACGTGCGTAGGGGACATGCACCAAAAATGAAATTACCGCAAGAGCCACTTGGTAGTCGGGCAGTAGGTCCGTTTTGGAACTCGTTGGGCACGCGTAGACGCTTACGCAGTTTAGTAAAAGGGGCCCTAAGTCCAGTACAGCCCCATCCTGCGTGGGTTCTATTACCAACTGTTAGAACATTTCTCCCTGTAGAGAATCCAGGACCTCCTTGCTTCTAAAAGACCCTGCAAATAGAGATACCCCAATCAACATCTGGCATATTAAAATCACCTATTAGTAGTACTTCTACTTTCACAGTTATAGTTTGAATGTCTTCAATTAAATCTCTGTCCACTTCTGTCCATGAAGGAGGTTGGTATAGCACACTAATGTAAATACATTTACTATTCTCTCTTTCCAGAATGACTCACAGTGCCTTTGCCTTACCCTGTAGGTCCAGCAATTGTGTGGCTTTACATATAATGCCACTCCCCCGCCCTTTCTTCCTACCCTGTCTTTTCCAGGTTCAACTATATCCCAGTCATGGTTCTCTATGAACCATGTCTCTGTGATTGCCACTAAATCCAAATCAGCCTCTTCCATCACAGCACCTTATTTCCCATACCTCGGGCATTTGTATATACTATATTCCAGTGATGTCTCTTTTTCCCATTTGTGTAGAGGTATTTAATGCTTCACCTTCCTGAGGGCTTGTACTTACCTGGGAGCTTTGATCACCCTGCCCCAATGATTCTAGTTTAAAGCCTAGAATCATTGGGGCAGGGTGATCTACTACTACTACTATAAATCATTTCTATAGCTTTACAATTGAACTTGAAGAAAAGACAGTCCCTGCTCCCCCACCCCCTGGGCAGCAACAGTTCCATGAAGGGTCTCAGTACTGTCTGAGGCACTGGAAGAGTCCTCTGTCACCATGTCTGCTACCCTAGAAGCTTGAGCAAATGGTGGGACCACCAGAGGGGATGTTGAGGGTCCTGTCTCTGTAATAATGTGCATTTCCTTGCTGCCTGTGTGTCTTGGATGTCCCCAGGAATCCTCAGCATAAGCTCTTCACTTGTGACAGTGAATGGCCTCATGGAGGCAGTATGGCTCCCCTGCCGTTGCCATGCAGCCATGGGATGGGTAGGTGGTGAGGTATGGCTGGTGGTCGCTGTGCTGTCAGGAGGGTGCAGGCCCATAGTGGTTTTACATGGGCTAACCACTCATTCATTGTTTCCATCCTGCAGCAAAGGGTCCACATAATGCCCATCATGCCACATCTCAGCTCCATGTGCTCTGTGCTTTCTGCTACCTGCAGATCCATCATGTTCACTTCCTCAGAGGAGAGCTTTCCCTTGCAGGACATGAGCTGCTGTTTTGGAGCCATTACAAGCCTTCCCTATGCAAGTACTTGCAGAGATTGTAAAATTGTAAGCTGTTTGTTTAAATATGTGTTATAAAGACACCTAGGTTTAAACATTGAGAGTTTGTACTTTAAGGTTTCTGAAATTGGCAGCCATTGAAAACGTTTAGGGCTGCAAAATGTCAAACATTTAGGGGAATTACTGGCAGGTTTAAACGTTTTCTGAGTAAATAAATATCTATGCCTGCCATTTGACAAGGAACTGGAGCAGGACCGCGATGGACTGGAAAAAGTACAAATGAAAATGGAGTGGATACAGCATCATTTACAGAAGAGAGTGTGTATGAACAACTTGTAAAGCTAAAGGTGGACAAAGCCATGGGACCGGACGGGATCAACCCCAGGATAATGAGGGAGCTCAGAGAGGTTCTGGCGGGTCCTCTTAAAGATTTGTTTAAAAAATCCTTGGAGACGGGAGAGGTTCCGAGGGATTGGAGAATGGCAGAGGTGGTCCCTCTTCACAAAAGTGGTGATAGGGAAGTAGCTGGAAACTACAGGCCGGTAAGCCTCACTTCGGTTATTGGAAAAGTAATAGAAGTGATGCTGAAGGAAAGGATAGTGAATTTCCTGGAAGCCAATAAGTTGCAAGATCCCAGACAACATGGTTTTACCAAAGGGAAATCGTGCCAAACGAATCTCATTGAGTTTTTTGATTGGGTGACAGAAGAATTGAATTAGGGACGAGCTATGGATGTAATCTACTTAGATTTCAGCAAAGCTTTTGACACGGTTCCCCACAGGAGGCTTTTAAATAAACTGGATGGGCTGAAGATAGGACCTAAAGTGGTGAACTGGATTAGGAACTGGTTGATGGACAGACGCCAGAGGGTGGTGGTGAATGGAGTTAGCTCAGAGGAGGGAAAGGTGAGTAGTGGAGTGCCTCAAGGATCGGTGCTGGGGCCGATTCTGTTCAACATATTTGTGAGTGACCTTGCCGAAGGGTTAGAAGGTAAAGTTTGCCTATTTGCGGATGATACTAAGATCTGTAACAGAGTGGACACCCCGGAGGGAGTGGAAAACATGAAAAAGGATCTGAAGAAGCTAAAACAATGGTCTAAGGTCTGGAAATTAAAATTCAATACCAAGAAATGCAAAGTGATGCACTTAGGGAATAGAAATCCACGGGAGACGTACATGTTAGGTGGCGAGAGTCTGATAGGTACGGACGGGGAGAGGGATCTTGGGGTGATAGTATCTGAGGATTTGAAGGCGACGAAACAGTGTGACAAGGCGGTGGCTATATCTAGAAGGTTGTTGGGCTGTATAGAGAGAGGTGTGACCAGCAGAAGAAAGGGAGTGTTGATGCCCCTGTATAAGTCATTGGTGAGGCCCCATCTGGAGTATTGTGTTCAGTTTTGGAGGCCGTATCTTGCTAAGGATGTAAAAAGAATCGAAGCGGTGCAAAGAAAAGCTACGAGAATGGTATGGGATTTGCATAACAAGATGTATGAGGAGAGACTTGCTGACCTGAACATGTATACCCTGGAGGAAAGGAGAAACAGGGGTGATATGATACAGACGTTCAAATATTTGAAAGGTATTAATCCGCAAACGAACCTTTTCCGGAGATACGAAGGCGGTAGAATGAGAGGACATGAAATGAGATTGAAGGGGGGCAGACTAAAGAAAAATGTCAGGAAGTATTTCTTCACGGAGAGAGTGGTGGATGCTTGGAATGCCCTCCCGTGGGAGGTGGTGGAGATGAAAACAGTAACGGAATTCAAACATGAGTGGGATAAACATAAAGGAATCCTGTTCAGAAGGAATGGATCCTCAGGAGCTTAACCGAGATTGGATAGCAGAGCCGGTAGTGGGAGGCGGGGCTGGAGGGGATAGTGCGGGGCAGACTTATATGGTCTGTGCCAGAGCCAGTGGTGGGAGGCGGGACTGGAGGTTGGGAGGCAGGGATAGTGCTGGGCAGACTTATACGGTCTGTGCCCTGAAGAGCATAGGTACAAATCAAAGTAGGGTATACACAAAAAGTAGCACACATGAGTTGTCTTGTTGGGCAGACTGGATGGACCGTGCAGGTCTTTTTCTGCCGTCATCTACTATGTTACTATGTAATAAATGCAATTGTTACATTGGAGAGAATTTATTTATTTATTTGTAGCATTTGTATCCCACATTTTCCCACCAATTTGCAGGCTCAATGTGGCTTACATTTGCCGTAATGGCGGTTGCCATTTCCGGTTAACATGATTACAGATGGTATTGCGTTAATGTGCATACATTCATGGTAACATACATGGAACATAATATATATGGAACAGATCATGGTATATATATATATACCATGTGTGTACATACATGGTAAAGAAGAATACATTATGGTATTGCAAGAAGGTTCCTGAATAATAAATTGGGTTGTAACATACATTAGGTCATCGGCTATAGAGAGACCCTATTCGACATAAGGTTTAAAGTGGTAGTGCTTGATCATTAAAAGCAAAGAGGTTAAGCAGTCAGGCGATAAAAGTTCGGTTTTGTATAGATCGTATATAATGGTATCGCTTAGTATTTAAGATGGATGTTGATGGTATGCCTTCTTGAAAAGATCTGTTTTCAGTAGCCTTCGGAAGATGGTTAGGTCTTGCGTTGTTTTTATGGCCTTCGGTAGAGCATTCCATAGCTGCGTGCAGATGTACAAGAAACTGGTCGCGTATGTGGATTTGTATTTGAGCCCTTTACAATTAGGATAGTGGAGATTGAGGAATGTGCGTGATGATCTTTTTGCGTTCCTAATAGGCAAGTCTTTAAGGTCTGACATGTAGGTTGGGGCTTCCCCGTAGACGATTTTGTGGACCAGGGTACAGACTTTGAATGTAATTCATTCTTTTAGTGGAAGCCAGTGTAGTTTTTCTCTTAGGGGTTTGGCGCTTTCATATTTCGCTTTCCCAAATACGAGTCATCCCAAGTCTGGCATTGCAGTAATCTAGATGACTTAACACCATTGATTGTACTAGGCTGCAGAATACTTCCCTTGGGAAGAAAGGTTTGATTCTTTTGAGTTTCCACATTGAGTAGAACATTTTCTTTGCTGTTTTTTTCACATGGTCTTCGAGTATGAGGTTTCGGTCAATTGTGACTCCCAGGATTTTCAGGCTATGTAGACCGGAAGTGTGTAGTCCGGAGTGTTTATGGTCTTGGGTTTGTTTGCGTTGTATTGTGAGGACAGGATAAGACATTGTATTTTTTCTGCTTTTAGCTTTAGTTGGAATGCGTCCGCCCATGAGTTCATTATTTGGAGGCTGTGTGTGATTTCATTTGTGATTTCGATTATGTCCCCAAAGTACACCAACCAAACAAAGCAAAACAAAAGAAGCACAAATGGACCTTCAGGAACAAGACAATTGAAGATTCTTTATTGAGAAGACGCGATATGGGCCATGTTTCAGCGATGAATCGCCTGCATCAGAGGTCACATAATCACGATCCCACTACGAATGTCGATATATGCACTGAAAAAAACATATAAACGCAAGAAACCATGGGTTTTTTTCAGCAAGCGCTTTTTAGTACTGGCGGGGCTTAGGCAGTTCTTTACATTTATATGCTTCTTCAGTGCATATATTGACATTTGTAGTGGGATTGTGATTATGTGACCGCTGATGCAGGCGATTCATTGCTCAAACACAGCCTGTGTTAGGTTTTCTCAATAAAGAGTTCCTGATGGTCCATTTGTGCTTCTTTTGTTTTGCATTGTTACATTGGACACATAACCTGTATGAAGCAGCATTGGTGCCTAGACCATGTGCTTACTTACAAGATTTGCTATCCCCCAATAGCTTGGCCAATGAAGCATACCTAACAACTTTATGCACAGCTGTAGGGCACTCTGATTGCCATGACTCACCTGGGAGCTTTATAGGCATTATGGTGGAGGATGTACCTCCATGTGTATTTGTTCCCAGAACTTTGCCAGTACTAGATGTGATTTGATGACACCATCAGGTCACCGTTGTCAGCATTCGTTGCCTAGGTATGGTCCCGGGTCCAGACCGTAGAGGCAATGGGTTCTCAATAATGCACAATCCACATGGGTTTGGATAGAAAGTATATTATATTTGCATATATATATAGGCTCACAGCACTTAGTACAGATAAATATTGCAATTCTGTATCTGGGTGTGTGTTTAGATGAGAATCAATGAAAGAAAAGTAAGGGTAGGGGTGTTCAGGGGAAAAGAGAGGGGGAGAACGGCTAAAGATGTGGGTGTGCAGAGAAAGAGAGAGAGAGCAGAGAAAGCAGAGCCATGTGCTCTGAGAGAGAAAGAGAGAGAGCTAAGAAAGCAGAGCCATGTGCTCTGAGAGAGAAAGAGAGAGAGAGAGAGACGAGCTTCGGGGTAGGGCTGAAGGAGAAGAGGGGCTCTGGTGGCTGGAGATGGGGGTATGCAGAGAAAGAGAAAGGAAGACCAGAGCAGAGCCATGTGCTCTGACTTTTATATACCTAACAGGCCCAGAGAGGGATCAAATAACTTTCTTTCCCAGCCTTTGTTATCAGCTCTTTCCTTTGCAAACTCCAGTTTAATTTCTTGATGTAAGGAAGGTGAGCATTTTCACAGGTTTTAGTCTTTGAAGTCCCTAGTTTTGAAGCCTCTCTGTCTGGCTTTCATTATTCTCAGAGAGCCCTGCTCCCAGATGCCCAGAGAGGACAAAGGTATGTTAATTAGGGGAACTTGCGAAAACAAAGGGCTAGCAGGCAGCTGGGCAACGTTTTGTACATTTGCCATCCTCCGGGCTTCCTGAGGGAGGGAGGAGTTATCAGAAGCTGGTTTCATATTAATCTAAGTATGTGCGGCAATCCTGACAACCATCAGGTGAGACATTTTCTCTAAAAATACTTATGTCTGCCTTGTCCTATTTCACAGATCCCAGAGTGGAGCAAAGGGTCCATTGGACATCTGATAGCTGTACTGACCAATGCTAGGCAGGACTGGACAGAGGTGGTGATGGGGATGGGGGGAGGGAGGGAGGGAAGTGTAAATAGTTTTTCAGTGTTTAGTTTGTAATGTTTCCTACAACCAGTGGGAAAATGTGGGATATAAATTGTGAAGCTGGCCACCCTTCCAGGACCCGGCCAGGGCTGACCCTGCTTAGCTTCTCTCACAGACAGTCACTGCTGGGTTCTTCCCTGCTCAGCCACACACCAGGACTCGGCCTCACACACTGGGGAGCTTGCTGCCTCCTCTTTTCTCTTCAACATAAATGTTCACCAACACCAGGCTTCTTAGAGTTAAGGGTTTTATTAATGGCCATTTAACACACTCCTTATGGCTTGTTGCTTCTTTAACATAAACATTTTCTCTTTAACTCAAACACAACAAAAGGGCCCTTTACTCAGAGCCTGCTGGATAAACCCTTCTCAACTTAAGACAGTTTCTTAAACTCAAACAGTCAAACAGAAGTCTTTACTTTCCTTCTCCAGTTGTCAGCGTTTCCAGAGAGAGCTGCTCCAGTATTTCCATCTACTCCAACTCCTTACAGCTTTCCACCCCTCTCTTAATGAAGCTGCCTCAAACCCTCTCACAGCTGGTTCAATTTTCCAATTAACTTCTGGCTTTACCCTCTCCTGCCTAGAGTCCTCCCCCCTGACTCTGGCTCTCTTGCTGCTGCAGTGCATTCTGGTCCTTGTAGTTGCCTGCTTCCTCACAAAATGCTTTAAATAAATAAATAAATGTTAGTATGTTGGTTTGGGGTGGTTTGTACATAGCTGTTTAGAGTTTACATGTTAATATTAGTCTGTAGGTTGGAGGGGGGGGGGCCTTTCAATAGGACTTAGTATGTTTCTTCTTTGATTTTATCAGTTGTGGGTTGTTAATTCAGGACAGGTAGCGTGATGTGCTACCTGGGGATGGGATGCCTACACTATGTGGAATGGTAGATGGATAGCAGCAGAGTAACTCATGGTTTAATAATGGGGCTGCAGATTTAAAAATGAGGAAACATGCACTCAGGTGTATGGCATAACATGTATAACATCTGTATTGTGAAAAATAAACGTATGTATCCCTTACATTAGTGTTTCCCAAGTCCAGTTCTGGAGTACCACTTGCCAGTCAGGTTTTCAGGATATCCACAATGAATATGCATGAACCTGATTTGCATACACTACCTCCATTATATGTAAATCTCTTTCATGCATAATCATTGAAAATATTCAAGAAAACTATTGAAGAACTATCCTGCTTATTGTCGAACGAGAAGGCCGGCCATCTCCTGAAGCCGGCGAAATCGGTTTAATTGAAAGCCAATTTTCACCAGCTTCAACTGCTTTTTGTCGCAGGGCTGGCCAAAGTCCAAGGGGGCGTTTCGGCAGGGTATGGAAGACGGGAAGGGGGCGTGGTTATGAGATGGCTGGCTTCGGCCGATAATGGAAAAAAGAAGGCCTGCTCCTCTTCTTCCATTTATTTTTAGGACCAAGCCTCCAAAAAGTGCCCGAAATGACCAGAGGACCACCGGAGGGAATGGGGGATCACCTCCCCTTACTCCCCCAGTGGTCACTAACCCCCTCCCACCCAAAAAAAAATTAAAAATTATTTTTTCCAGCCTCTGTGCCAGCCTGAAATGTCATACTCAGCTCCATGACAGCAGTATGCAGGTCCCTGGAGCAGTTTGTAGTGGGTGCAGTGCACTTCAGGCAGGTGGACCCAGGCCCATCCCCCCCTACCTGTTACACTTGTGGTGGTAAATGAGAGTCTTTATTGGTAAATTAAAAGCTCCCAGGAGTTCAACCTACAGTGCCCGACATGGCCATGTTTCGCCAGAATTACAGGCTGCATCAGGGGCAATGGTTATGGTAAATATAAAATTACAAAGAACACTCAGACATTGACCATAAGAGTAAAATATAAACATGAATCAAATAATTAAGAGGAACTCCTTCAAAAACATCTCAAAATATGCAACTCAGCACTAAAACAGAGCATCTAAATAATAAAAACAGTAGTGTAAAAGAGAAGGGACTGTGAAAACTTCATAGAAACAGTTAAAATGAGAGGCTTACCTAACTGGTGAAAAACTTCAAAAGTCACCTGGGCTGGTCCAACTGATAAAACGTGACAAACACTACAGATGTAGAGATAAAAATGTCCTCCATTGTAATAAAAACCAACACTAGGCTAAAAGACAACTTAAAAAGAGATATGAGCCATAAAACAAGTCGTGTACTCATATGCTTCTGTTCCTGGAAGCATTCAACTTAAATCACACTGATGTCATGCATGCATAATGAATGTAAAAACATATAATGCAAAAAACATCTCAAAAGAAGTATTTAAAAGTACAAAAACATCATGTAAAGTGATGTTAAAAACCATATTGGCAGCTTAAATTATGACATAAAAGTAGTGCTGGCAACTGATTTGCATCGCTAAAACTGTTCAAACCCATAATGTAAAATAAACATCTTGAGATGTTCCAGGATCCATAACAACTAAAATTGGTGTGAAGAAACAACTAAAAAGTCCTTACAAACAATAAAAACAATAAAACACGTGGTGGAACTCATTGGAGGCGATTCTATGCATTCTAATGACCTCAATGCATTTCAATGATGTCATCAATGCATTCCAAGCACGGAAGAAATCTCAAAGTGTAAAAAAATCCATAAAACACATGAGGAACACCTTAAAAACATCTACAAAGGTAATGGACCTACTAGAACAGAATCAAATGACCTTTTCACCACTACTCAATTACCTCCCCTTGTTCCTTCTCACCCTGTACTTCCCTCGCCCTTAATTGTCTTGTCTGTCTGTATTATTTTTAGATTGTAAGCTCTATTGAGCAGGGACTGTCTCTCTATGTCAGGTGTTCAGCACTGCGTGCGTCTGGTAGCACTATACAAATGTTAATAATAATAATATTATGGATTCTACCAGACCATAAAGGTTAAAATAAATGACTAGAAAATCACAGTTAGAATCTGGGTAAGCCTCCCCTTAAAAATCATTCAAATCAGTGTAAAAGTGATGTGGTTTTGATAAAAAGCAATGTAAAAGTATAAAAAAACAACAGGAATAAACTCAAAATACCCACATGCACATACAACACTGGTATAATACAGGATCCAGATATTATCTTAAAAATAAAGCACAGATAGACCATAAAAATTACAGGAAGACTGAGAAATCAAGGTCTTGATTCAGCCCATGTATTAAGCTTCTATACAAAATTTTGTTCTGTCTGTAGTAAAAATTTGTCAAAATCACCCCCTCTCCATGAGGGATGTGGAGGGGCATAATCGAACGCGAACGCCTATCTCCATGGGCGTCTATGTCCAAAAACGGGTACGTGAAGAGGCGGGACAGACCGTATTTTCGAAAAAATGGACGTTTTTCAGCTGGGCGTTTGTTTTTTTTTTTTTTGCGATAATGGAAACTAAAAACGCCCAGCTCAAAAACGTCCTAATTCGAGCGATTTGGTCATGGGAGGGGCCACGATTCGTAGTACACTCGCCCCCCTGACATGCCAGGACACCAACTGGGCACCCTAGAGGTCAGTGCGGTGGACTTCAGACAATGCTCCCACATGCATAGCTCCTTTACCACAGGTGCTGAGCCCCAACCCCCCTCCCCCAAAACCCACTACCCACAAATGTACAACACTACCATAGCTCTTAGGGGTGAAGGGGGTACCTACATGTGGGTACAGTGGGTTTTGCAGACCTCCCATTTACCAGCACAAGTTTTACAGGTAGGGGGGGATGGGCCTGGGTCCGCCTGGCTGAAGTGCACTGCGGTACCCACTAAAAGTGCTCCAGGGACCTGCATACACGCAGGCCTCTAGGACTGGTTGCTGCTATATAACATTGGCACACCAGTTGACACCTGAAGACTAATCTCTCCGAAAACGTCCTTTATTGGAATAAGCACGCTTACTCACAATTAACTGCAGATCAGAGGTTGTGCCCCACTGGCAACGAGTCTCTCTGGTACTGAGATGAGCAGTAGGTCAGAGCTGGCAGAATGGTGTACAATGCCCTCTTTCAGCCACATTCAAGGTAAGAAACGTGGCTAACACGTGAAAGGGATCTAAAACTGGCTTACAAAAATGGTCACTACCTCATGGACTACCGGAAACGAAACAGGGCACACTCTGACCCAGTAAGCAGGGGGAAAAGCACCATGGGAGTAGAGCCTACCAACTACCAACATCGTGAGCATGTGGCACAAGGTAGTGGAATCATGGAGCCCAATACCCTACACCCACAACAATGCATTGCTGATGTGACTCTGCAGTGCGCATAACAGAAAAGGTGTCACACTCACCCGAGAGCCACATCAGAACCAGGGAAAGGCTGTCACAGGATAGAACACATTCTGCTGTTATGGAGGTGGGTACGGCATTTGAGGCTGGCATAGAGGCTGGAAAAAAAGTTTGTAAAGTGGGTTTTTTTTGGTGGGAGGGAGTTAGTGACCACTGGGGGAGTCCAGGGAGGTCATCCCCGATTCCCTCCAGTGGTCATCTGGTCAGTTGGGGCACTTTTTTGGGACCTGTTCATGAAAAAAAAGGGTCCAAAAAAAGTGACCCAAAATCGCGGTAAAAATGCCTTTTTTTCGATTATCAGCTAAAGACGCCCATCTCTCCTCGGCCGATAACCACGCCCCAGTTTCGCCTTCACCACGCCTCCAACATGCCCCTGTCAACTTTACCCGTTTACGCGACAGATTGCAGTTGGAAACGCCCAAAATCGGCTTTCGATTATACCGATTTGGGCGCCCACGGGAGAAAGACGCCCATCTCCCGATTTGGGTCGCAATATAGGCGTTTTTCTCTTTCAATTATAAGCTGGATAGCATGTTAAGAACAAAAAAACAGTAATCTCTTTTTGTTTGGAGTGCTGTACCAGCGGTTTCTCCAGTACTTTTCTCATGAGTGCACTTTTGTGCTCCAAAATGCATTTATTCAAAGGTCATATGGTTTTACCTATATAAAGCAAGCCACATGGATACTTTGAAACATAAATAATGCCTGAGCTCTCACACTTAGTAAAGCTCCTCAGTTCATATCTACAGAGCTACCAAGGGGTCCCAGTTTTTGAGAGGGAGATTTTTAGTACACACCTCCACCCACTCTGCCTTGGCTCCACCTACTCTACATGGCTCCGCCCCTGACACACCTCAATCCCACAGCCATTTCAGAAAATATATTTTTTTAATAGCCTAATACCCTTTTCAGTTAGCTTTCAGAGGCCAAACCTTCCTGCCTCAGGTCAGGTGAGGACACTCTGTCCAGATTTAATTCATTCTTTCTATCCATTCTTTAATTTCCCTCTTTTTACTTCATCTACCTATGACTTTTCATTTTTTCCTCACTTTTGTTCTCCCCATGCTCCTTCCTCTTATTCTCCAGTCTTTCACTAACTCTATCCTCTCCCCCTTTCCATCCAGCATCTCCCCTCTTTCTCTCCCCATCCTTCCATTGTCTCCCCCTCTCTCTCTGCATCCTTCCATCCAGCACCTTCTCTCTTTTTCTCGTACCCTTCCATTCAGTGTCATCCCTCTTTCTCTCTCTGTCCTTCCATTCAGTGTCATCCCTCTTTCTCTATCCATCCTTCCATTCAGTGTCATCACTCTTTCTCTCTCCATTGCCCTCTCCCAATCCTTCCATCCATTGTCGCCAGTTCCGGTATGAACAAATACAAGGTGTTATTGTGGTAGAATAAGGTTCATGTGTGGTAGATATATCGGGAAACTTAGAGAGGAAGAGGGAAGTTGGATGTGTCCGTTACGATCTATGGTTTTGTTGTGTTGCAGGTACTCAGACTTTTATGTTGGGTCGGTGGGATATGCCTTCCTGAACAGGTTTGTTTTTAGTTCTTTCTGGAAATTTAGGTGGTCGTACGTTGTTTTTACTACTTTTGGCAGAGCGTTCCATAGTTGTGCGCTTAAGTAGGAAAAGCTGGATGCATATGTTGATTTGAGTGGAGGAGTGGCCTAGTGGTTAGGATGGAGGAGTGGCCTAGTGGTTAGGGTGGTGGACTTTGGTCCTGGGGAACTGAGGAACTGAGTTCAATTCCCACTTCAGGCACAGGCAGCTCCTTGTGACTCTGGGCAAGTCACTTATCCCTCCATTGCCCCAGGTACAAATAAGTACCTGTATACAATATGTAAGCCACATTGAGCCTGCCATGAGTGGGAAAGTGCGGGGTACAAATGTAACAAAAATTTGTATTTGAGTCCTTTGCTGCTTGGGTAGTGAAGATTTAGGTATGTTCTTGTTGATCTTGTTGTGTTTCTGGTTGGCTGGTCTATGAGGTCTGTCATGTATCCCAGGGCTTCACTGTAGATTATTTTATGAACCAGGGTGCAGATTTTGAAAGCGATATGTTCTTTGATTGGGAGCCAATGCAGTTTTTCTCGGAGGGGTTTGGCACTTTCAAAACGCGTTTTTCCAAATATAAGCCTGGCTGCTGTGTTTTGAGCGGTCTGAAGTTTCTTTATAATTTGTTCTTTGCAACCCGCATAGATTCCATTGCAGTAATCTGCATGGCTTAGTACCATTGATTGTGTTAGGTTGCGGAATATTTCCCTCGGGAAGAATGGTTTCACACGTTTAACTAGTGAGAGGTTCCGGTCGATTGTTACTCTGAGAATTTTCAGGCTGTCTGCGATAGGGAGGGTGTAACCTGGAGTGTTGATGTGTGTGGGTTTATATGTGTTGTATTGGGATGATATGATGAGGCAGTGTGTTTCTTCTGTGTTGTTTTAGTTGGAATGCATTTGCCCATGAGTCCATGATGTTTAAACAGCTTGATTTCATTGGTAATTTCTGCCAGATAGTGTTTGTATGGGATATATATTGTGACGTCATCAGCATATATGAATGGGTTAAGGCCTTGAATGGATAAGGACTTGGTTAGTGGGGTCACAATGAGGTTGAAAAGGATTGGTGATAGTGGTGATCCCTGCGGTACTCTGCAGTCTGGTTTCCAAGGTGATGATATGTTTTTGCTAGCTTTCACTTGATATGTTCTTGTGGTTAGGAAACCCTTGATCCATTTGAGTGTATTTCCACTGATTCCGAAGTAATCTAGGAGTCGTGAGTAATATATTATGATTGACCATGTCGAATGCACTGGACATGTCAAATTATAGGAGAAGTATACTTTTACCTATTGCTATTTCCTGCTTGAATTTAGTTAAGAGAGTAAGTAATACTGTTTCGGTGCTGTGTAGGGGGCGGAATCCTGATTGTGATTCGTGTAGTATTGTGAATTTGTCTATGTATTCATTAAGTTGTTTGGTTACCAAGCCTTCCATTAATTTGACTACCAGTGGAATAGATGCTACTGGATGGTAGTTGGTAATGTCATTTGCTTTTTTCTTGGTGTCTTTTGGTATTGGGGTGAGTAGGATGTTGCCTTTTTCTTTAGGAAAGGTACCTTGTCGAAGCATGAAATTTAAGTGGGATGTGAGGTCTGTTATGAAGCGGTGGGGGGCGGATTTTATTAGGTAGCTGGGGCAGGTATCCAATTGACAGTGACTGTTGGAGTACCTCTTAATCGCCTGGGTAACTGTATTGGCTGTGAGGAGAGCAAAATTTGACCAGGTGGTGGGTCCAGTTTCTTGATGAAGTTTTGGATGTCTGTGTTGTACTGAGGTAGCGTTTTGCATAGGTTTGCAATTTTTTCGTTGAAGTATTTAGAAAGGTTGCCCAAAAGTTGGGAAAGAAAGGAGAGGTGCTGTTGCTGGGAGATTTCAATCTGCCAGATGTGGATTGGAACGTTCCATCTGCGGAATCAGAAAGAAGTAGAGAGATCGTGGATGCTTTTCAATGTGCTCTGCTCAGACAAATGGTGACAGAACGCACGAGGGAGGGAGCAACACTGGATCTGGTGCTCACAAATGGGGATATTGTGTTAAATGTCCGAGTGGGTGCCCACCTGGGCAGCAATGACCATCAAACAGTTTGGTTTGATATAACAGCTGAAGTGGAGGGCAGCCACTCAAAACAAAGTCCTGGATTTCAAGCATTCTGACTTTAGTAAAATGGCAGAATACCTGAGGAAGGAGCTGATGGTCTGGGAGGACATATGAGAAGTGGAAGGGCAGTGGTCCAGGCTGAAAGAAGCTATAAATATGGCCACAAACCTTTATGTAAGGACAGTAAATAAAAGCAAGAGAAAAAGGAAACCAATATGGTTCTCTAAGCAAGTGGCTGAGAAAATAAAGTCTAAAGAGTTGCCATTCATGAAATACAGAAAAACTCAAGAACACAGAGAGGAATACCGAATGAAACTGAAAGAAGACAAGAGAGAGATACCTCTGGCGAAAGCGCAAGTGGAAGAACAAATGGTTAGAAATGTAAGGAGGGGTGACAAAAATTTCTACAGGTATATTAGTGAAAGGAGGGAGACTAAAAATGGAATTGTGAGACTGAAAGATGCTGCGAACTGCTATATGGATAATGATGAAGAAAAAGCAAATTTGCTAAACAAATACTTTTGTTCTGTTTTCACTGAAGAAAATCCTGGAGAAGGACCACGATTGACTGGCAAAAGAACATATGAGAATGGAGCAGATATAGCACTGTTCACCGAAGAGAGTGTGTATGAACAACTTGAAAATCTAAAGGTAGACAAAGCTATGGGACCGGACGGGATCCACCCCAGGATATTGAGGGAGCTTAGAGAGGTTATGGCGGATCCTCTTAAAGATTTGTTTAATAAATCCTTGGAGACTGGAGAGGTTCCGTGGGATTGAAGAAGAGCGGATGTGGTCCCTCTTCACAAAAGTGGTGATAAGTAAGAACCTGGAAACTACAGGCCGGTAAGCCTCACTTCGGTTATTGGAAAAGTAATGGACGCGATGCTGAAGGAAAGGATAGTGAATTTCCTGGAAGCCAATAAGTTGCAAGATCCGAGACAACATAGTTTTTACCAAAGGTAAATCGTGCCAAACGAATCTCATTGAATTCTTTGACTGGGTGACCAGAGAACTGAATCAAGGACATGCTATAGATGTAACCTACTTAGATTTCACCAAAGCTTTTGACACGGTTCCCCACAGGAGGCTTTTGAATAAACTTGACAGGCTGAAGATAGGACCCAACGTGGTGAACTGGATTAGGAACTGGTTGACAGACAGACGCCAGAGGGTGGTGGTTAATGGAATTCACTCAGATGAGGGAAAGGTGAGTAGTGGAGTGCCTCAGGGATTGGTGCTGGAACTGATTCTGTTCAATATATTTGTGAGGTAAAGTGCCTTTTTGTGGATGATACCAAGATTTGTAACAGATTGGACACCCCGAAGGGAGTGGAAAACATGAAAAAGGATCTGCAGAAGCTAGAAGAATGGTCTAATGTTTGGCAATTAAAATTCAATGCAAAGAAATGCAAAGTGATGCATTTAGGGAGTAGAAATCCACGGGAGACGTATGTGTTAGGTGGTGAGAGTCTGATATGTACAGACAGGGAGAGGGATCTTGGGGTGATAGCATCTGAGGACTTGAAAGCAATAAAACAGTGTGACAAGGCGGTGGCCGTAGCCAGAAGGTTGCTAGACTGTATAGAGAGAGGTGTGACCAGCAGAAGAAATGAAGTGTTGATGCCCCTGTACAAGTCATTGGTGAGGCCCTTCTTGGAGTATTGTGTTCAGTTTTGGAGGCCATATCTTACTAAGGATGTAAAAAAAAAAATTGAAGCAGTGCAAAGAAAAGCTACAAAAATGGTATGGGATTTGCGTTACAAGACGTATGAGGAGAGACTTGTTGTCCTGAATATGTATATCTTGGAGGAAAGGAGAAACAGGGGTGATATGATACAGACATTCAAATATTTGAAAGGTATTAATCCGCAAACAAACCTTTTCCATAGACGGGAAGGTGGTAGAATTAGAGGACATGAAATGAGGTTGAAGGGGGACAGACTCAAGAAAAATGTTAGGAAGTATTTTTTCATGGAGAGTGGTGGATACTTGGAATGCCCTCCTGCGGGCGGTGGTGGAGATAAAAATGGTAACGGAATTCAAAAATGCGTGGGATAACCATAAAGGAATCCTGTTCAGAAGGAATGGATCCTCAGAAGCTTAGCAGAGATTGGATGGCAGCACCAGTGGTTGGGAGGTGGGGCTAGTACTGGGCAGACTTCTACGGTATGTGCCCTGAAAATGGCAGGGACAAATCAAGGTCAGGTATACATATAAAGTAGCACATATGAGTTTATCTTGTTGGGCAGACTGGATGGACCATACAGGTCTTTCTCTGCTGTCATCTACTATGCAAACTATGTAAAAGCACGCTGCCTTTGTGCGTCCCAAAAGCCTTCTCTCTGCAGCGAGCAACCTGCCTACACAGAAACAGAAAGTCGCAATAGAGAGAAGGCTTCCGGACTGCGCAAAGGCAGCATGCTTACATTGCTACCGCTGCCGGCAGCCTGGAAGATGGAAAGGCTGCAGCAGAAGAAGAGTAGAGACGAGAAGGAGTGACACCAGAACCTGCAGGAAGGAGTTGGAAGGAGAGAGAGACAGATGCCGCCATGCAAGCTGTTTGGGGAGGGGGGCAATGCCCCACTCACCCCCCCCAAACTACACCCACGAAATAGCTGCATATTATCACAGTGGTATGTGCTGTTTTTTTCTTACTACATATGCTTTGTAATGCAGCATTCATTTGCATGCCATTAATTTACTACATTGAGGAACAAAATTGTGTGTTCAGCTTGCGTTAGAAGCCATGAGTGCATGGCTCTAACGTAAGCTTTCTGCATTAGCTCCAGAGCTAGAAGGATGTTGAATGCTATTCACTGAACAATCAGATTTTAACATAGGAACATATTATATGATAGCATATAAAGACCAGTATGACCATCTGTGAAGAAACAGTGTGTTTTAAGCCAGTAAAATGTATTGAATATTTTCCTGTCTTAAATATGTCTGAAGTGTATTTCTCCTGTTTGGCCAGCAGGTGGTGCAGGTGCATGTTTATATGAAAGTTGGCACACAGATAATAGGAAGTGCCTGTAGTGATGGAACCAGTTTTTATTTGAAACTTGACTGTTCTGGGCTCTGATTGGCCTGGATTTTGAAATTTATTTATTTATTTATTTATTATTTATTTATTGCATTTGTATCCCACATTTTCCCACCTCTTTGCAGGCTCAATGTGGCTTACAATACATCATGAGTAGTGAAAAGTATATAAGAAGATTGACATTTGGTATCGCAAAAGGATCTTGGGTAACATGATAATGATAAAACATGATACTAGTGTAACAAGCAAATATTGTAAGACAATTCTGGATATGTGTGTAGGAGTTCACATTTGTTGATCTTCATGGTATGCCTTGTTAAAGAGATGGGTCTTCAGTAGTTTGCAGAAGTTGGTTAGTTCGTAGATCGTTCTTAGGTTGCGTGGCAGCGCGTTCCAGAATTGTGTACTTAAATAGGAAAAGGTTGACGCATGCATTAACTTGTATTTTAGCCCTTTGCAGTTGGGAAAGTGAAGATCAAGGAATGTGCGGGATGATTTTTTAGCATTCCTAGGTGGTAGGTCTATCAGGTCCGACATGTAGGCTGGGGCAGATGCTGGCTGTTGCTTCAGTTTCAGCCCAGGAGAAGGAGCGAGAGATCTCTTTGCTGAAGCTCTGTGAACAGATATATGTCCTGATCTCCCTAGGTACTTTCTAGGAAATATGCAAATGTTTAGTTAGTTTTCTGATTGATCCATTTTTCAGTTACTTGTTACTGTTTGCAAATTTTTTTTGTTCCACTGTCCAATATTTTTAAAGAGAATAACATAATTGTTTGTTCGCCCTGTTTGTCTGGACTGATAAAGAATCCTGGTGGTTTGTGTGTTAGGTCTGTGAATGCTTTCTGGGAACTGTGGAACCATTGGGAGTATGGCCCCAGTAACCTAGAAATCACAGGGGATAATTTGAGAGTGGGAGACTCTCCCAGAGGCGGTTGTGACCCAGTCGGTGGGAAGAGGGTGCTAGTGTAGAGCACAAGCGGTTGGTGCAGGTGGACCTGAGCTATGCTGGGGATAGACCCTCTAAATGGCCACGGGGTAACCCCAGGAAGGTGGCTAGGCATTTCGTAACACTGTCCTAGTCTGCCTAGTAAGACAGGTACGGTTGTAAATGCTGTTCCATGCAGGTCATCCCTTCCATGCCTTTTATTTTGAAGTGAAAGTCATTTCAATTTTGCTTAGAGTGGAAATGCTCTATGCTTTGATTTCATCCTAATGCTATAGAGATTCCACACCTTTTTCAGCTCCACTACTCTTTTTGTCTCCACCACCTCCACCAGGTAGGCATTTCAGACATTTGTCACCCTTTCTATGAAAGAGTATTTCCTAGTATTGCTATTAAGTTCATCTTTTTGAAGCTTCATTACATGTCTACAGCTCCCTAGTCTTTGGAAAAGGTTCATTATTTCATTAATACTTTTCACCAAGTATTAAAACACCATTGCCGGACCAACAGAGCCTGGCAAATCAGTGGGAATTTCTTAATGTTAGATTGTACTTTGGGCAATTAGAGCATGCCTGTGGCATGAGACATGCTTTTGGAGTAAAACTGTCACAAGAACAAGACCTTGAAATTCCTAAACTACTTAATGAATTGTAACCCTGGATGGCTAGTGAACAGCATTTAGTAGAACAATACAGAAAGAGAAAATGATGAGGTGAAAATCAAAAGCAATTTAATTAAAAATTGATTTCTGTGGTTCTTTGAAGCAGTGAATCATGCTTAAATTCTGTTTGTGAAAGCCAAATGACCATTAGTTTTAATTAGACTTATTTAAGATTGTTTTCTTCCTTACTCATGCTCCTGGTACCTGAATACATCAAAGATTTTTTTTTTAATTTAATGGGTTTCAATTGACTCTTGCTTGATACTTAGAAATGTAGAGACTCCTACGACTCTACTAGGAGAAATTTGGGTATTTGCTGAACTATTTGAAGAAGAAAGGTTCCCTGCTATGAGAAAAATGTTGAATGATTGGCAGGCCATCCCCAAGGTCAGAGGTAGAGTATAAAGGATGGCTCCATGAGTCACAGAGTAGGCCCAAGGAGCTTTGGTTGAAAGGAGTTGAGACAGCAGAATGGCGTGGGCTACTGGTGTCATGGTTCAGTCAACGTTTTGCCCCACACAGTATCAGTATCTAGGAAGCTTGGGGGAGAGCAGGTGTGGAGATTAGTTCTGGTGTCTCCAACCAAAGTGTTCCACTTCCCCTGAGCTCTCCAGGCTCCAACAGGTTGAGAAGCAGCTGTGAGCTGTGCCTTCCTGTCCCGCTGTGTTGGTGAGCTGCTCAATTTTACGTTGCTGAGAAAGGCTGGAGGAGCTCCAAGAGACACTCATCTGCTCAGTGTAGTCTTGAAGCCAGGCAATACAAAGCGCTGATACACATTAGTTTGTCTAGAGATGAAGAATGGCAACCAAGGTTTTTACTAAGAATTCTGTCTATAGAAGACTGGGAGACAAGAATTTTCAGAAAGGGTTCTAGTATAATAGAGTCCTAAGGGAACATCAGGGAGTGAAGGAGCAGCCCACTGGTTAGTGCAGTGTACTTTGATCCTGGGGAACTGGGTTCAATTCCCACTGAAGCTCCTTGTGACTCTGGGCAAGTCATGTAACCCTCCATTTCTCCAGGTACAGATAAGTACCTGTATATACTATGTAGTTGCAAAAAAAAAAAACAACAACCCCACAGAAAGGCAGTATATCAAGTCCCATTCCCTTTCTCTAATATTCTTAAGTAGAGGAGTGTGGAAGCTTTCCTAAGAAGGTTGAGAAGTACTATAGTGTGGATCTGATATTATTATGCTATTGAACTGTGTACATCCGTGAACTTTGGATTAAGTAAAACTGTAAACTTCTACTATTCAATTGACTTTCTCTGTACACCTTTTGCTGATTTTAGACTTTGGTAAACTTTATTTTATTTTCTTTTAAGTTTTCGAATAAGGCTCAAGTGTATGAAGCATTTTTATGGCGTCTGAGTGAGCGATCCTCTAGGACTTCACAATGTATGCTGTTTATCAGTCCAGTATCCTTGACTCTGCAACTAGTTGTTTTTAGACTGTAGCCTCTGAAGGTGTCTTCTAGGTTGATAAGAAATACCCTGCAACAGGGGAGTTTGCCATCTCCAGTGTTTTGAAAGGCTGTTGAAGTGCTTCACAGAGCACAAAATCAGGCCTCATAAAATGTGTATAATGCTTGTGAGCAGATTGTGAGGAGTTGAAAAAGGACCTTGTAAGACTGAAAGATGGGCATCTACATGAGAGATGAAATTTAATGTGGACAAGTGCAAAGTTATGCATATAGTTGTAACTCCACCCAGGGTTGTGAGCTCTAAAATGATAGATTCCCCTTCTGCTAATAGACTTATGAGGATTGTTGTTCCTGACATGAGCATTCCAGCAGTATAACTAACACCTGTAACTGAGAGCTAGTGAACATACTAAGGTAAAAACAATATAATTGTTTATTTCAGAATGCATGGTTGGAATAAAAGAGTTGCACATAAACAGTTAACCATCGACAAGTATGAACATCAATACACAGTGCATAGCAATCTACATTATACCCGGCCCTTAGGACAATAAACTATGAATAATATATAGCTATCTTATATTTACTGGTATAAGGCCTGGTATGAAGTAAACAAAAGAGTGGAAGTAAAATGTTCCAAGATCAATCAGGCAAAAAACAGAAGTCCAAGCTTCTAAAAGTCTATTTATTTTATTTATTTATTTGCTGCACTTGTATCCCACATTTTCCCACCTATTTGCAGGCTCAATGTGGCTCACAAAATGTTATAGCAACATGTACACATTATAGGATAAGAATTTCAAAATTTAGATACAGGTGGGTACATAGAATATCAAAGCAATCATAATAACGGAATAATAATTTTACAATTATTACTGTTATTCTTAATAGTAGTACAATCTTGACCCGCCACAGGCGCAATTAAACTTGATTCAATAGCAGTAACAAATCGGTGTTGACATAGGAGCCGACTCTGTGGGTGCTGTGGGTGTTTGAGCACCCCCAATATTGAGAAAATTCCTTGTATGTGTCCAAGGAAGGGTTATTTCCACTGGGCTTAGCACCCCCAATAATTTTGAAAAGTTGGATCCTATGGGTGTTGAACCTTTGTAAAACTATACCAAAAAACACTTGGAACACCAATTACTTATGCTCCATAGTCATGGAATTCCCTTCTATCTATACTTTATTTTTATTTATTTTTTGTTAAGGGAAAAAAAGGAGACCTCAGAGATCCAAGGGAAAACCCTTCGGACAAGAACCAGTTTGACTTATACTGGCTTATACTTTCTTTCATCGGTCTCTAAAAAACTTCCCAGGACCGGTTTATTTAAAGCAACCTGGTATCAAACAAGATGCTTACAATTGCAGTACTTTGCTTAAGTTCAAAGACCAGCACTTAGCTTAAGTTCGACGGGGTCTCTGTTTCATCCCCCTGTGGCTTCTTCAGGAATCCATTAATTCAGATTTGACAACTTAATTCAAAGGAGGCGCCATCTTTGAATTAAGTTGTCAAATCTGAATTAATGGATTCTTTCTTTCCACAGATTGAATTAAGCCGGAGTTCTTACAGCACGAGTTCCTGAAGAAGCCACAGGGGGGTGAAATGGAGGTCCCGTCGAACTTAAGCTAAGTGCTGGTCTTTGAACTTAAGCAGAGTACTGCAATTGTAGGCATCTTGTTTGATACCAGGTTGCTTTAAATAAACCGGTCCTGGGGAGTTTTTTGGAGACCGATGGAAGAAAGTATAAGCCAGTATAAGTCAAACTGGTTCTTGTCCAAAGGGTTTTCCCTTGGATCTCTGAGGTGTCTTTTTCTCCGTTAACAAAAATAAAAAATAAAAATAAAGTATAGATAGAGGGGAATTCCATGACTATGGAGCATAAATAATTGGTGTTCCAAGTGGAATTAAACCTCACACAACATGGGCCGTGTTTCGGCAAAAAGCCTTCCTCAGGGGTCAATAATGTCAAATACTGACAGATTATGCTTATATAAAAAAAAGCACCAGTCTTGGGGTGAAAATGGTAGTGAGCTTCAAGCTGAAACTTCCTAATAAATGTTGCTAGTATTGTATCACTTTCCCAACTCTGCTAAAGAATTTGCAGCATCTCAAATCCAATGTCAAGAACACAGAAAGCGCTCAAATACCATGTATGCTGCAGTTGCCTGCAAACACTCTATAAGGCTGCAAATATCAGAAATACTATATTTATTTTAAAACTGATGAATGCTATATGGTCCAACAAAGAGGTCATTTATGTGCATATGAGGCCGCATATGTGCTGAAATGACTTTACACTTGTAAAATTACCTCCCTAATGGTTGGATGTATTATCCCACTTTGTTTCATTGTATTGTCCATTCCAAACCAATGGAATGTCTCTCTCTCTCTCACACACACTGCATGCTTTCTCCAACATGTTTATTTATTGGGATTTATTAACCACCTTTATGAAGAGATTCACCCAAGGCGCTGTACAATTTTTGTAGCTAATCTATACGCAGCATATGTTCCACACATTGGGTTGTAATTATAAGCATGGACCCTGCAGCTGATTAAAGTGCTTCCAAATTGTGCTGCAATTCTGCAATACATTTTCATATATTTGCATATATTTACATAACAAATTAGATATATGATATTTCATTTAAAAAGCCATTTTCTGGCATTTTGTACCTTCCCAGTTATTTTATCAGGCCTTTTTTTTTGAAGGGGAGGGAGAAGAGATTTGACTGATTGATGCTAAAAAGAGAGGAGGGGATAGAAAATAGGGAAATGGGGATCTGGGGGGAAAGGGAGACAGGAAGAAATCTCAGAAGGAAATAAAAAAGGGATCTCAAACAAGGGATATGGGGACAGAAGGACAAGGAGAATCAAAGAATAGGGGAAGGAGAAAGAGTGGAGGGAGAGAAGGAAAGCATGCTGGCAAGCATGACCAGCCATGCTGCCTCCGACATGTAGTCTACATTGAAGGGGCCAGGAAACTGCAGGCCTGGAGCATACATGGACACCCAAAGGCCCTATGCTGTATTTCCTGTGCAAATGTTGAGGGTTTCTCCTGATTTGTAGGACACTGGGGCAGATAACTGTTTCATTGTGTGTGCAATGAATAAGTATGTAGATTGAAGTGTGGGCAGGCATTATTGGCTTCTTGTTTTTAATTTGTACTAACATCACAGCCTGAATATACTCAGTGTATTTCCTCACCTTTTTCTGTATAGTGAAAAAGGGTTAATGACGGTCATGTACATTGTAATTCGTCTGATAATATATTCCACAGATGGGCTTGCAATTATATGCTCATTAGTGGTGTGCAGCCCAAAAAGTTTTACTTCATATTGCTTCTCATGTGGTTTACAGGAATTCTTGTCTCATTCAGGGTTTTTGTTTTGTTTTGTTTTTTGTTTCAGGAGCAATATCATTAATTAATTATTTTATTTTATTTTATTTTATTTATTAGGATTTATTTACCGCCTTTTTGAAGGAATTCACTTAAGGCGGTGTACAGTAAGAATAGATCAAACATGAGCAGGAAGCAATTAGAGCAGTAAAAATATTCGAACAGCATTACAAAGTATGGCAAGGTATACTACTTGCAATGACAACACTATATGTACTAGAACATTATAATTGGTAGTGAGGGGTAAGGCAAAGTTGTAACATATAGATGAGTAAGAAAGTAGGAAGAATTAGAGAGTAAGGTGACTGATTTGAAGAAAGTTAAGAGTGCCTTTTTCATAAAGAGTGTGCACTCTTTCCCAATAGTGCATGCATGCACAACCGTTTGCATATGTGTACATTATTAAGAAAGAGCCTGTACTTTTTTCTGGAAAGAGTACACTATTCATGACCACTGTTCCCTCTTAGCTGAGCAGAAGTCCTCCAACTGCACTGCTACCAGCAGGGGGTGCTGGTTCAATATTGTGTTGTCAGTTGCTCTAGGGATAATCTCTAGAATACTGCAGCTCTTGCCTGTCCCTCACTATTGAACATATGATAGTGAAAGAGCACACCCCCCCCCCCCCCCCCCCCATTGTCAGGGCTGTAGGTGGAGGACTCCTGCTCAGCTTAGAATGTTGGGTTTGTACTGTCATTTTGGAAAAAAAATGACATGAAACTACAAGGGAAATGTCATTTCAAAGAATGCATATCCGTGGTGCTCATTATCACCCATTTTGTTACTAAACACCTCCCAAACAGTTTTAAATTTCAAATATTTTTATTTCAACATTGGTGTGGAATCACAAAATCTTACAGGGGGCAGCCATAAGAAGTGGAAGTGCTGTCCTCATATAATAGCCCCGATAGTTTGGACTCTGAAGCAGCTAAGCGAAATGCTGGCCATTGTTGGTACAGGGTGTTTGGAGAATGGTTGAAGAAGCAGGCTCTATATTTGCTGCTTAAAGATAAGTGCATTTGATATTTGGATCAGTAAAGCTGATGGTTTTTCACTGAATATAGTAGAGCCGTGGATTGCCTTTACTGAACATATGAAAGAAGTGACTTTAATATTGGTATATATTGAAAAATGAAAAAAAAATGTTGTATGGAAGGTTTTTACCGATGATGAACAGTAGATCTTAGGGGTCCTTTTACTAAGTTGTGCTGAAAAATGTCCTGTGTTAGTGAAGACGCAGGTTTTGGGCGTGCGCAGAATCATTATTCAGCACACCTGTAAAAAAGGCCTTTTAAACATTTTTGCCGAAAATGGAGGTGCGGGAAAATCAAAATTGCCGTGTGCCTGTTTTGGGTCTGAGACCTTACCGCCAGCCATTGACCTAGTGGTAAAGTCTCACGCGGTAACCGGGCGGTAATGACCTATGTGCAACAAATGCCACTTGGCATGCGTCCGATACGCACAGCAGAAAATAAAAATTATTTTTCGGCCGCGCTTATTGGATGTGCTTCAAAAATGAAATGACTGCAAGAGCCACACGGTAGCTGTGTAGTAACTCCATTTTGGTGCACGTTGAGCACATGTAGATGCTTACTTATGCTACAAATGCTCTCACTCTGCTGCTCCTCCTTACCTCTCCACCCTCATCTCCCCCTACATTCCTACCCGGAATCTCCGCTCACTGGACAAATCCCTCCTTTCTGCTCCCTTCTCCACCTCTGCTAACTCCAGACTCCGCCCTTTCTGCCTCGCTTCACCCTTTGCCTGGAATAGACTTCCTGAACTGATACGTCAGGCCCCATCCCTTCCCATCTTCAAATCCTTGCTCAAAGCCCATCTTTTTGACTCTGCTTTTGGCACTTAACCTAACCATTGCTCCTCTATTGAATACCACTACCAATTTGTCTGTATTATGCATTTGCATACCTTAATCGTCTTTAGCTGTTTAGATCTATTAGTCTGTCCCTATGAACTATTGTGTAATCAGATGCACTAAGCTGTCCTAATTTGATTGTCTCTGTTGTTATGTCCTTTAGATTGTAAGCTGTTTTGAGCAGGGACTGTCTCTCTTCATGTTTGACTGTACAGCGCTGCGTAAGTCTGGTAGCGCTTTAGAAATGTTGAGTAGTGGTAGTAGTACATGGCTTAGAAAAAGGGCCCCTTAGTCATCACACTTAGCTGTATCAATGTTTGGATTTGAAGCTCTTTGAGGCTTTTCCTTCTTTTTTTTTTATATAAATCTCTATTTTTGAGTGGATCATTTTGTTTGTAAGCTATCATCAAATATTTTTATTTGCCACCTTGTGGGAAGAAATATTTGCTGCTGCTTTCTTTCTGGCCTCCACTGGGAAGAACTTGAGCCCAGGACAGAGAGACGAGGACATGCAAAGGAGATTTGGCTAGACCTTACAAACCATTCCTGTGTTTGGTTTTTAAATATACAAAAAAGCAGACAACCAACTATGCAAAGTGGATCTGTAGAGGGTGAGAGGTTCTGGATCCTGGGTATAGAATTTATTTCACACTCTTCTGGCTATATTATCCCACATTGTTGACCGTGGGTTTCTGTATTTTTCCATTTGTAACCATGTCTGTTTGCTTGTTTTTGGTGTGCGTGTTTTGACTGGGGAAATGGGTGTAACTATGTATGAGTTAGGGAAGCATAATTTATTTCATTTAAACCACATTCATTTACATTTAAAAATAAAGGCAGATTAAAATAAATGTCTGCCCAGTTTATGTTCCTCTGTTTAATCCACTTATTACAGGAAACAGGGCTCCTTGTTTACAACATCTTTTCAATCACTGTCTCTCTCTCTTTTTTTTTTTTTTTTGCTGGGCCCGCTGTTAACTAACACTAAGGAAATTAACATAGGCAAGGTATACATTAAATATTACTGGCTTGGTTTGTCACAAAAAAAATCATTTTTCTTACCATTAGCAGTGAAAATAGGTGTGTATAGGGCAAGCAGCATGTACTAAATAGCCCTCTAATAAGATCTGGTAACCCCTTTCCATTTGGATGAAGAGCCACATCCTTTGCACTCCATTGCTCAGTGGATCTGGTTTGCATCAGTACAAAACTAAAAAAAAGTACAATGAAGGCTTAGAATTTTCCAACACAGCAAGCATCTGTGAAATTTTACTCATACAAGATGGAACTTTCTTAATTTCTGGTGGAATGGCCTAGAACACAGTCCCACCATTTCTTTCCAGAGTAGCAGGGGGTGTTTTGCTCTAGCCCCTGCCTTCCAAGCATCCTGGCTTGCCAACCCCCTCCCCTGTCTTCACAGTTCACCTCCTTCAACTCCGGTCACACTATATAGAATCCCGGTGTTAGTGTGTGAAAAACACGTTTTGTGATATTTTGCCTGCTAGCACACACTAACTCACATGTTAGCTATTGTATCAAAATATTTTGGGGGCAGGGCATGTCATGGTTAGAGAATGAGCGTGGCAGTGTTAACCAGCTAGCACGTTCACATTAGCATGTGCTAACTGGCTAATGAAGAGTTAACACAGCCAGGAGCACTTAGCACCTTCTAAATAGGAGATGACAAGTGCTCATATATTAACTTTCTACAGGTAACACTTGCTAATGTGAACATTAGTGCACAACCTGAAAAGAAATGATTAAAAAATGCCTTAAATTATGCTGCTTTGAATTTGGGCTTAATGTGTGGGGAAAGTCCTGCTTTAAGACATACTAAGCCCAGATTCTAACACCCTTTAGAAAAAGGGCCCCTGAGTGGAGGAGTGGCCTAGTGGTTAGGGTGGTGGACTCTGGTCCTGAGGAACTGAGTTCAATTCCCCCTTCAGGCACAGGCAGCTCCTTTTGACTCTGGGCAAGTCACTTAACCCTCCATTGCCCCAGGTACAAATAAGTACCTGTATATAATATGTAGGCTGCATTGAGCCTGCCATAAGTGGGAAAGCAAGGGGTACAAATGTAACAAAAAAAAAAAAAAATAATGAGTTCTCCCAGTTGGTTGAGACAGTGGATCAGATAAGTAATGTGGTGTCAAGGGTGAAAAATTGGTTGCGGGTCCTCTGATTTTTGTTAGGCACCTTCCAGATAAAGTTACCTTCATAGTCAACTCCCTTTTGGAAGAGGACTGCTTGCCAGAAATATTGAGAAAGACAATTATCAGGCCATTAAAGTCAGATGCTATTCAGGATAATAAGCTTAGAAGCCATAGGCCAATTGTAAATCTATCATTCTGAAAGCAAGTAATTGAGCAGTTAGTGTGGAAGCAAATCCAGGAGTTTCTGGAAGATCAGGGGATTTTGGATGCTTATAAATCAGGGTACTTAGTACAGAAACACTGCTATAGTCCCTCATGGACATTGTTGTGGGGGATGGATACTGGCAAAACCTATGTGTTATTTATGTTGGATGCACTGATCGTAACTGCATAGATATGGATGGGCTGGAGTGTAAATTTTAAGGGGCTTCGATGTTAGCTTCAGAACTTTTAGTACAAGAACAGTGCTGGGCAGACTTCTACAGTCTGTGCCCTGAGAATGGCAAGGAGAAATCAAACTCGGGTATACATATAAAGTATCACATACCATGTAAAATGAGTTTATCTTTTTGGGCAGACTGGATGGACCATACAGGTCTTTATCTGTCGTCATTTACTATGTTACTATGTAATTGCAACACTTTACACTGTCAAGCACAGGCTATTGCAAACATAGCATGAATATGCAGTACAAACAATACAAAAGAGAGGAAAATAAGGTGATACCATTTTTATTGGACTAACTCAATACATTTTTTGACAAACTAATGTAGGTAGATCCTTTATCTTCCAATCACGTATGAACAAAAGATGACAATAATCAGAATCTATACAAGTAGAACAAGAAAAGCATTCCAAACCCATACTGCCCATACCATTGTCTGAATGTTGGATGTAACAGTCAGGTTTAGAACTGGTTTGATTCAAAAGAACTCAAACATGAAATTGCTGATCTGCTGAACTTGAACATGAAATTGCAGATACTACTACTACTAACATTTCTAGAGCGCTACTAGGGTTACGCAGCGCTGTACAATTTAACAGAGAGAGACAGTCCCTGCTCAAAGAGCTTACAATCTAATAGACAAGTGAACGGTCGGTCCGATAGGCTAGAAAACAAACCAAAACAATGTATCAATGTTATTATGGTGAAAATGCTAAAACAAAACTTTAAGACAATCCAGGAACGCAAGACCTTTGAAGTCAGAATGATTAAATATTTTGACACCCACCAGACAGGACTTAACAAAGATCTTAGGGGCCCTTTTACAAAGGCGTGCTGAAAAATGGCCTGCGGTAGTGTAGATGCGTGTTTTGGGTGCGCGCAGAATCATTTTTCAGCGCATCTGTAAAAATAGCCTTTTAAAAATTTTTCCTGAAAACGGACGTGTGGTAAAATGAAAATTGCAGCACATCCATTTAGGGTCTGAGACCTTACTGCCAGCCATTGACCTAACGGTAAAGTCTCACGTGGTAATAATTGGGCACTAATTATTATTGGCATTAATTGCCAACAATTTGTATTTGTGCACACATCTTGCTAAGTGCTATTCTAGAAAGATCCATGCACAAATCTTACATTGTGAAGCTCAAAAGGGACATGGCCATGGGAGGAGCATGGACATCAAGATTTACACCAGGTTTAAGTTGGAGCATTGTTTATAAAATAGCACTCTGCGCTCATTTTTTTTTTTGGTGCCCAAATTTAGACACCACTTACTGAATCTAGTCCAGTATGGGTATGGTGTGGGTGGACATTCAATAAATATGCATATTTTACATTTTAGAAAGGGGCTTCACATGTATTTCAAAAGATTTCCATGTCAGCATTTACACCTCCTATAAATCAAGTATACAGTACATGCTCTTCAGTCCCACAGACTTCTACCTGTCCTTGAACCTTGGATTCCTATACGAGAGAAAGAGAGAGAGAGAGAAAGAGAGAGAGAGAGAGAGAGAAGATTTCTACTACTTGGGTGCCACACCTTAGGACATGTCTAACACCACAGTCCTTCGATGGTCTCATAGGCACATGCTTGCTATTAAAGAACTTGTGGGTACCCTTACAGATTTGAAAACAGACTTCTAGGGTCTAATGCCACTTTAAAGAGCATGAGTCCTGGTGTGGACATAATTCGCATACTGAAGCCACACTATGAATGAATTGGTTTTGTTTCCAGCTGAAAGTATCTTTTCCTATATGCTTCCACTATTTATGATGTATTGTAAGCCACATTGAGCCTGCAAAGAGGTGGGAAAATGTGGGATACAAATGCAATAAATAAATAAAATAAATAAATAAATAAATAAAGTGACTGCACAACTGTTCAAAGTAATCATGAGCTGGAGGCTTGGTGATCTTCTGAAGTAGAGCCTAGAGGATAGCACATCGTTCCTTAGTGACTACTTTTACTTGAGCAGAAAGCCACTACAGTTTGGGCCAAGGCTATAATAATGAGCTTCTTTAAATTCCTGTGATGTTGACTAGGTTGAGACAAATGTGGAGGGGAATTTTCAAAATGACATCCAAGTGGCAAAAAAAAAAAAAATGTTTATCGGAAAACATGCAAAATATCAAGTCCATAATGGAAGAGGTAAATACACATTTTCTTATATTTGAAAATATACTAAAAAATGTTTAATAAAAAAGACTCACCGTAAATGTCGTAGACATTTTGAGATAAACATCTCTGCCAATCGGAAATACACTATGCAAAGTGTGCAAAGGCAGTACCGGTCCCCGCATTGAGAAAATATCCATGGCAACGGCAGGACGTTCTCTTCACATGCAAAACGTGCATATATACCTGTTCTCATAGGAGACAGTTCCTCAGTATACACAGCAATGTTTCTGCGAAGGGAGCCAAAAAATCATCCAGAGACTTTCTTGTATTGCACTTCCCTCAATGTAATAAAATCAAATATAAAACTATCAATGCTGGATTTTCATACCAAAGTACAACCAGATGGAACTCTTTACCCAAGAAACTCCGTCAAACTGAAGATTATCTCATGTTTCATAAACTACTGAGAATTCACTTATATCTAACAACAGGGGCGTAGCCAGACTCTGGCGGGAGGGGGGTCCAGAGCCCAAGGTGAGGGGGCACTTTTTGACCCCCCCCCCACCGCCGCCACCACCACCACCATCACCAACGTACGTGCAGGACGTCAGACTCACAGAAACAGAACGAAGCCTTGCACCGGAAGAAGAGGACCTCGGCTGGCGGGAGTTGGGGTCCCCGCCAGCAAAGGTAGCCGATGGAGGCAGTGGGGGAGGGTTGGCGGCAGGAGGGGGGGTCGAGAGGGTCATTGGCAGGGGGGTCCAGCACCAAATCTACAGGTGCCCAGGCCCCCGTGGCCCCACGTAGCTACGACACTGTCTAACAATAGAAATAACTAACCCCCTAACTAAACTGCAACAACAGTTCTGTCCACATTCACATTCTATGCTATGTATTACAAACATGCTATATGATCAGAATTTCATGTTTTGATGTTATTAGTAATTTTGTGTATAGATAGATAGATAGATAGATAGATAGATAGATAGATAGATAGATAGATAGATAGATAGATAGATATAGTGAGCCTGGAAGCTTGGAAGCCTGCAGAGTGGGGCAGGGGTGGAGAGAGGAGGGAAAGCAATGCCAGACCACAGGGGAAAGGGAAAGAGGGGTGGAGATAGGACGATGCAATGCCAGATCAAAGGGGAAGGGGTGGATAGGAGGGAGAGTGATGCCAGACCACAGGGGAAGGGAAAAGGAAAGGGGATGGAGAGAGGAGGGAGAGCAATATGATGCCAGACCACAAGGGAAGGGGAAAAGGGTAGAAAGAGTATGGCGAGCGATGCTGCACCAAAGGGGAAGGAGGAAGTGAGAGCAAGAATGAAGAGAGAGGAGGGCGGAAGCTGGATCCACTGGGAGTGGTAGGGGAGGGGAGGGGAAAGGTGGGACGCATGAGAGAGGGGAGACTGGGAAGAAGCTGGATCTGTGGAAGGGGAGAACGAGATGCAGAACTATGGGCGGGGAGAGAAGAGGGAGAGATGCTCCTCATTCCTTCTTTCTTCCTGGCTCCTATACTCCCACCCCAGTGCCAGCAACATGGGAACAGAGAGGGGGAGGGATGGGAACACAGAAGGCAGATGCTGAACATGGGGGGGATAGGAATAGGGGCACAGAGGGGAGGTTATGGACAAGAGAGATAGGGAGCCAGAGGGGATGATGGTGGACAGGAAGAGAGAAAAAAGTCAAATAGACAGGAGATACTGGAAAGCAGAAGATGGAACAGAGGAGAGATAAAGATGAATAGAGGGGGAGATGCTGGAATGCATCGTGTAAAAAGGAGAGAGGGACACAGGCTGGATGGAAGGGAAAGAAAGGGCAGGCAGTGGATAGAAGGAGAAGAGAAATCAGGCAGACACCATATGGAATATGGAAAGGGGGAGAGGGCAGACACAGGATGGAAGAGAGAAAGGGCAGACACTGGGTTGAAGGCAGAGAGAGAGAGAGAGAGAGAGAGAGAAGACGCTGGATGGAATGGAGAGAGAGAAATAGGGCAAATGCTGGATGGAAGGGAGAGAGTTAACAGAAGATGAGGAAAGCAGAAACCAGAGACAACAAAGGTAGAAAAAAGATATATTTTTTTGATTTAGGATAAAGTAGTATTGTAGCTGTGGTAATAGAAAATGAAAATAAGGTGATCTTTTTATTGGACTAATTTTAATACATTTTTGACTAACTTTCAGGGACCAAAACCTCCATCCTCAGGTTAGGACAGGATACCGTAATGACAGTATACTGTACTAACCTGAGGAAGGAGGTTTTGACTTCTGAAAGCTAATAGAAAAATGTATTAGTCCAATAAAATGGTATCTCAATTTCCATTTTTTGTTTTATTTCTGTTAATTTTTAAAGTGGTGATTGGAATTTGATAGTATTTTTATTTTCAAATTTACATCTGCATTACTGTTTCTGTGGTGTTACATTATATGCACAATTTGGCTTCTTGGGGGAGTCAGTAATATTTTTCTATATATTCCTATTATTAGTTTGTGGTTACTTATTCTATTACTGGGTGAGGATGTATCTGTGTTCTATGTTTGTGAAAAAGACATGGTTTTCTGTTGGCAGGATCATCGTTACTAATCTGACTTGTTTAGTTTTACAGTGGGTGTATTGATGTTCTAGTGCTCACTGTAATGTTTAATATGCTGCCTTTTCCTAGGTACACCCTTGTTGTGTCACTCATGGATTATTGCTAAAAATTATTTTTTCATATAGAGGAGGAGGGTGTTAAAAAATGATCACCCCCGGGTGTCAAATATGCTAGGTACGCTACTGGCAAAAAGCACTCACTCTCCCAGCACCAACAAACAAGTCTTCACACACACAGCAGCACGAAGCACTCACTCTCCCAGAAACAGCACAGAACCATCACACAAACAGCAGCAGCACAAAGCACAGTGACAAACTGGAACTGGACAAACAAAGCAACAATGAGAGAAAGATGACAAGCAGGAAGGGATATAGAATGGGAGGTGTGGGGATTTGGGGACAGTTAGGGTTTGGTGGGGGAAGGGGGGCAGATACAGAGCAAGGGATGGGTGTGGCTGGGGGGCTTGCAGGTGTGGGCAAGAACTTAAGGAGGTGAGACAGTGATAAGGCAAGGCAAGAAATGTGAGGGTCAAAAGGTTCAGACTGGGACAAACAAACAAATGTAACAAATCACTCAGCATCTCTCCACTATTTCTCACAACCAGTTCAACCTCTCTACTCTCCAGCTCAGCAAATTCACAAGTAGGTCCAAAGATAGGTTTGGCCTTGACCTAAATGCTTATAAAGCAGGTCTAAATCATGACGTTTTCCTTTCTGACCCCAGAAAATTGTTTTGCTATCCATTATCACAAAAAAAAAGTCTATCATGTAATGCCGCTGTCATGTCCCTGAAACTCCCTTTCTCAAGATCTTTTGCTTTTGGCGAATATCAGACTTTTTTTTGTATGTTTGATTATATGATTTAATACTACTACTATTTAGCATTTCTATAGCGCTACAAGGCGTACGCAGCGCTGCACAAACATAGAAGAAAGACAGTCCCTGCTCAAAGAGCGTACAATCTAATGGACAAAAAATAAATAAAGTAAGCAAATCAAATCAATTAATGTGAACGGGAAGGAAGAGAGGAGGGTAGGTGGAGGCGATTTGTTACGAGTCAAAAGCAATGTTAAAGAGGTGGGCTTTCAGTCTAGATTTAAAGGTGACCAAGGATGGGGCAAGACGTAGGGGCTCAGGAAGTTTATTCCAGGTGTAGGGTGCAGCGAGACAGAAGGCGCGAAGTCTGGAGTTGGCAGTAGTGGAGAAGGGAACAGATAAGAAGGATTTATCCATGGAGTGGAGTGCACGGGAAGGGATGTAGGGAAGGACGAGTGTGAAGAGATACTGGGGAGCAGCAGAGTGAGTACATTTATAGGTTAGTAGAAGAAGTTTGAACAGGATGCGAAAACGGATAGGGAGCCAGTGAAGGGTCTTGAGGAGAGGGGTAGTATGAGTAAAGCGACCCTGGCGGAAGATGAGACGGGCAGCAGAGTTTTGAACCGACTGGAGAGGGGAGAGGTGACTAAGTGGGAGGCCAGCAAGAAGCAGATTTCAGTAGTCTAAACGAGAGGTGACAAGGGTGTGGATGAGGGTTTTGGTAGAGTGCTCGGAAAGAAAGGGGCGGATTTTACGGATGTTGTAAAGAAAGAAACGACAGGTCTTGGCAATCTGCTGCATATGAGCAGAGAAGGAGAGAGAAGAGTCAAAGATGACCCCAAGGTTTCAAGCTGAGGAGACAGGGAGAATGAGAGAGCCATCAACAGAAATAGAAAACGGGGGGAGCGGGGAGGTGGGTTTGGGGGGGAAAATGAGAAGCTCGGTTTTGGTCATATTTAATTTCAGGTGGCGTTGAGACATCCAGACAGCAATGTCAGGCAAGCACGCTGAAACTTTGGTTTGGATGCAAGGTGAGATATCAGGGGTAGAAAGGTAGATTTGGGAGTCATCAGCATAGAGATGGTAGGAAAAGCCATGGGATGAGATTAATGAACCAAGGGAAGAAGTGTAGATAGAAAAGAGGAGGGGACCAAGAACAGAACCCTGAGGTACGCCGACAGGCAGAGGGATAGAAGTAGAAGAGGATCCACCAGAGTGAACACTAAAGGTGCGGAGGGAGAGGTAGGAAGAGAACCAGGAAAGGACAGAGCCCTGAAATCCAAGTGAGGACAGGGTATCGAGAAGTATGCTGTGATCGACAGTGTCAAAAGCAGCGGAAAGATCAAGAAGAATGAGGATGGAATATTGACCTCTGGATTTAGCCAGTAATAGGTCATTGGAGACTTTAGTAAGCGCAGTTTCGGTTGAGTGGAGAGGGCGAAAACCAGATTGTAGTGGGTCAAGAACAGCATGTGAGGAGATAAACTCAAGGCAGCGGCGGTGAACAGCACGCTCAAGTAATTTGGAGAGAAAAGGAAGGAGGGAGATGGGTCGGTAATTAGAGGGACAAGTAGGGTCGAGTGAAGGCTTCTTAAGGCTTCTTAAGGAGAGGTGTGACCACAGATTTAATGTTTTTTTGTGAGAAACAAATCCATCTGCCACTTAAACCATATTTTGGATGTTCTTTTCCTTTTGATTATGAGCCCCACAATATATTCCATAAAATTTAATTTTTCAAGGCTGGTTTTGGAATTTTAGGTAGAGCAGATCAGAATCAGAAAAATTATAGGTCCCTTTTATCAAACTGCAGTAAAAGGTTGCCTCAGCAAACTCATACGGGTCTGTCCCACGCATTGAGGCCATTTTTATCACAGCAGTAAAATAGCTGAAAATCCTATTTTCTGTATTAATAGCGACATGCTAATTTTCCTATTAATAATGGTCATTAGTGCTTGAACCCTTACTGTCACCTATTTTGTAGGTGGTAAGGGCTCACATGCTAATCCCACACTAATTGGTTAGCACACAGCAATATAGCTGTGCTAACTGCTAACTGATTAACACAGAACATGCCTATTCTCCACCCCTGACTTGCCCCCAGCGTTAAAAAATAAAGTTTGTATTTTAACGTGTGGGAAGCGAATGCAGAGTGCAAAATTACTTTAGGGTGCCTGAGTGTTCCATACAGTAAGCACTTTTTTTACTGCTGTACGCCTGCACTAGTGCTTACCGTAGCTTAGTAAAACAGTCCCTAAATGTAACCTTTGAAAGGAAGGTGCACAAATTTATTCTCCTCCCCCGCTCCCCCCCCCTCTCCATACTGGCATGGGACAGTACAGGGAAGTTAGGTAATCTTTCATTTCCATTTGTCAAGTTATTCTAAGACACACATTATCATAAGCTCATAATTTATCTAGGAGGAACATTTAGCTTCCCGTTTACTTTCTCGAATTTACTTGCCTGGTCGTATGACAAGGAATTCAGAGACTAGTATGTGCCAACAACATAGTTTGCATCTTTTGAACAGCTGCCACCAAAATAGAAAGCTTTATCACCATAACAAGGTTTTATTTGCATGCCATGACAACTCATTTACAATTTTTCAGCTTTGCTTGGAAAACACTCCGGGGAAACTACTACATGGAATATGTAGGTGCAAGTTCACAAATATTGCGAAAGAAGAAAGTAAATTGCTCTATTTGTTTTTTACATTACGGCACACGGTGTTGTATTTCAGTTGGATTGAAATGGTACATACGTGATGTGTTAGTGGCACGTATCCTTTTCCTGCTATTATTTTTCTTTAGTATTAACTTGACATGTCTTTCTTTCTTTGATTGTCTTCCTTTGACTTTGATGAATATTTTAGGAAACTATGCAGACATGTGTAATGCTAAGAAGACAAGCAACACAACAAACCCACGCATGTGATTTATGCTTCAGTGCTTATGTGATAATGATCTATATCCAGAAGAGTTTAAGAAAAATGAATTAATAGGACATCTGCGCTATGATTTTACTAGACGTGACAGAATTTGAGTAACTTTTGATTCTGGATTCCTGGACCCCTATCCAGTTTTAGGCTCTTCACAATTAAGGAGTAAGTGGGATAGGACGTAATGAGGCATATTTTCAAAGCACTTAACCTTCCAAAGTTCCATAGGTTTCTATGGAACTTTGGAAGGCTAAGTATGTGGATTAAAAACTGGTTAAAAGAGAGACAACAGAGAGTAGGGTTAAATGGTCAGTATTCTCAATGGAGAAGGGTAGATAGTGGGAGGGGTCTGTGCTGGGACCGCTGCTTTTTAACATATTTATAAATAGATTGCAATAACTAGTGAGATAATTAAATTTGCTGATAACACAGTTATTCAAAGTTGCTAAATTGCAACATGCCCATACTTTAAAAAATTACCCTCAAGTTGGCACCTTTCTTTCTTCGCCTTCTATTCTACCACAACATTATGCCTATGAGAAGATTTTGCTGATTCATATGAATTGAATGTGAAGGAAGGTTTGGAGTTTGGAGTTCCCACTACTAGCCAACTTCAAAAAGAAAATCTCAAAAAGAAAAAACATCCTCCTCCTACAGTTCGACATGTCAAGTGCATTTGACATCGTCGATCACCAAATCCTTTGACGAATACTCAACAAAATTGTCATTGGAAGGAAAGTACTCAAATGGTACATGGGATTCCTGACTGTCAGATCTTACCAAGTAAAGTTAAATTCCATAATCTCCTCCCCATGGAAAGTGGACTGGGGGATCTCTCAGGGATCACCACTGTCACCCATATTGTTCAATTTAATGATGGCTCCCCTGACATGATCATTGGCCAAGCAAGGCTTCAACACCTTCATATATGCCAACGACGTGCCTCTCTACATCCCTTTAAACAAGGACCTGTTCAAAATAACAACCAGGATCACTGACGACATAAACACCATGGAATCCTGGGCCTCAGCATTCGAGCTGAAATTGAATAGAGAAAAAACACACTGCTTGATACTCGCATCACCACACAACATCACATGCTTCACAAATATCAATACTATGGGAACGGACAATACTAGGAGTCACCATAGACCGCTACCTAACCTTTGACAATCAGGTCTCAAATACTAAGAAAAAAATGTTTTACACAATGTGGAAACTGAAACACATTTTCAGAAATGTCCTCACTCATGTAGATTATTGCAATGGAATCTACACATGATGCAAAGAAAAAACACTAATGAGGCTACAAATAGCACAAAATACAGCAGCAAGACTGATATTCAGAAAAAATCAATTTGAAAGTGCAAAACCACTACTTCAAAATCTACACTGGCTCCCTATCAAAGTATAACCTTCAAGTTATGTTCTTTGGCCTACAGAATAATCTTTGGCCTCGCACCAGAATATATGACAAACCTGATAGAATTGTCAGCGCGCAACGCAATTAAGGGCCCAAGAACCTATCTCATCCTTCATTTCCGCAGATGTCAAGGGCTGAAATACAAATCAATCTATACAACTAACTTCACACAGTGGCTTACCTAGGGTAGTTGACACCCGGGGCTGGTAATTTTTTAACACCCCCCTTCAAAATCCAGTACTAGGCATACCGAGAATACAAACACTCAGGACCTAAAGAGCAATTCTACCATACCATAAGCAATCATTTCTACGAGTCACACAAGGAAAAGGAAAGCATTTAAACACTACATTGAGCACTAGAACATCAATTCACCTATTGTAAAACAAAACCAGACAGTATAGCACAGATCGTTGATCCTGCACAGTCAATGCCAACTGAAAGACATATCTTTTTCACAAATACAGATACATCCTAATCCACTATAGAATAAGTAATCATAAACTTTCTATTTAGACAAAAATTAAACTGAACCCCCAAGATGCCACACTCTGCATACAATGCAACACCATAGAAACAGAAAATGTCCCCTAGTACTGTGCAAAATATAGAGACAGCAGATGTAAATTTGAAAAACCTAACAAATACCAATCACCACTTTACAAATTAACAAATAGAAATAAAATAAATATAGAAAATAAAATAATACCATTTTATTGGACTAATACATTTAGCTTTCAGAGGCCAAAACCTTCTTCCTCAGGTCAATACAGTATAGTGCTGTTACAGTATCCTATCCTGACCTGAGGAAGGGGGTTTTGTTCTCCGAAAGTTAGTCAAAATGTATTAAAAAAGATTACCTTATTTACATGTTCTATTTATAAACATTTATTAACACATTTACAATACTACTTTATCCTAAAGCGAAAAAATAAAAAAATATATTTTATTTACAATTTGCTGTCTCTGGTTTCTGCTTTCCTCATCTTCTTTTCACTGTCTTCCTTCCATCCAGCATCTGTCTTCGCTCTCTCTCTCTCTGCCATCCAGTGTCTGCCCTCTCTGCTGTCCCCTCCATCCAATGTCTGCCTTCTCTCCCTGCCCCTTCCATCCACTGTCTGCCCTCTCTCTCCCTTCCATCCAAATCTGCCCACTATCTCTGCCCCTTCCATCCACCATCTGCCTGTCTGCCCTCTCTCTCTCCCCCTTCCATTCACTGTCTGCCCTTTCTATCCCTTCTATCCACTGTCTGCCCTTTCTCTCTGCCCCTTCAATCCACCATTTGCCCTCCCTCTCCCATCCATCCAGGGTCTGCCCTCCCTCTTGCTCCCCCTTCCATCCAGGGTCTGCCCTCCCTCTCGCTCCTCCTTCCATCCAGGACTTTCCCCTCTCTTTCTCTCTCTCTCTCTACCTACTCTTTTCAGCCCCCAGTTCCAGCCCCATTATCCCACCTGCCTCTAGTTCCAGCCCCAGCCCACTTCTCCCACCTGCCCCCCCTATTCAGCCCCACTATCCCACCAGTCCCCAGTTTCAGCCCCAGCCCTTTTCTCCCACCAGTCCTGAGCTTCAGCCCCAGCCACTTTCTCCCTGTCCCCTTTTTAGCCCCCAATTCCAGTACTAGCCCCCTTATCCCACCTACCCTCCTTTTCAGCCTCCAGTTCCAGTCCCCGTCATCCACATGCCTTGCATTAGGGCCCCACTTTTCAGCCCCAGACCCATTCTCCCACCTGCCCCAGGCATGGCCCCATTCTCCCTCCTGTCCCCTTCTCAGACCCCAGTTCCAGCTCCAGGCCCCTTCTCCTAGGGTTACCATATGTCTGGATTTTGAGGACATTTCTGGGCGTCTGGGTGGGTTTTGCCAGTCCGCCCATTTGTCCGGATTTCTGGACAAATGGGTGTGCGGGCGGACTGACCTATCCTAGCCTCCCCTTCCCTTACTTACTATCTACTGCCCTGGTGGTCTAGTGACCTCTTAATTGGGACAGGAAAGAGCCCCCTCTTTCCTGCCCAGAGCGCTGCCCTTGCCTCCATCCTGTTGCTGTGTGATGGTGTTGGGATTCAAAATGGCCACCGAGAGTTGAAGCAGCCTCGTGAGACTTCAACTCTCGGTGGCCATTTTGAATCCCGAGACCATCACAGCAACAGGATGCAGGACAAGGACAGCGCTCTGGGCAGGAAAGAGGGGGCTCTTTCTTGCCCCAAAGAGGTCACTAGACCACCAGGACAGTAGATAGTAAATAAGGGGAGGGAAGGGGAGGTGACGGGGGCAGGGGAGGGGAATATGTGACAGGGGGCAGGGTGAGAGCAAGAAAGGGTGGGGCGAGGATGTGAAAGGGGTGTGGTATGGGCGTGGGCTGGGCAGGGGGCGTGACATGTGTCCTCTTTTTCAGAGGACAAAATATGGTAACCCTACCTTCTCCCATCTGAGCCCCCCCCCAGTCCCAGTCCCCACCTGCCTACCAGCTCCGTCGACAGACGGCCCTCTTCTCCTGCCACCTGGCACCCAGCCTTTAAAAAAAATTTGTGAAGTGGTGACGCTGCGCCTCGTGTCTACTCTGCATGTAAAAGAAGCAAATTGCCTCGTTGTGTTGGCCCTTCCCTCAATGTGTCCCGCCCTCTGATGTAACTTCCAATTTCCGCGAGGGCGAGACATAGTGAGGGAAGGGCCGATGCGACGAGGTGATTTGCTTCTTTTACATGCAGAGCAGATGCGAGGCGCTGTGACGCTGCTTCACAGATTTTTTTTAAAGGCAGGGTGTTGGGTGGCAGGAAAAGAGGTTTGTCTGTCGATGGAGCTGGTAGGCAGGTGGGGACTGCGGCGCCAGCGGAGCACCCCCCCCCCCACCTGCTGACACCCGGGGCAGACCACCCCCACCGCCCTTCACATACTTATGCACCAGAGCCTGGAACACATTCCCAAAAGACCTAAAATGCACAAACAACTATCTAACATTTAGAAAACTCCTGAAAGGCCACTTCTTCAAGAAATTCTTCTTCAATGAATCCACTTAATCGAGTTCAACACCAGCCAACACACCACGATCTAGAAATGCTGACAGAATTGAACATTGTCTATATACGATCCTAAAATGCTATGTAACATTTCCAAAATAACCCAACTGTAAGACACATTGAATTAACTGTAAGCCACATTGAACCTACACTAGTTGGAAAGTGTAGGGTACAAATGCTGAAATTAATACAATTTTACAAAGCCTTATCTCAGAGAAAATCTCCAGGCTTTGATGGGTTTACCAATGCTTTTAACAAGACCTTTCAATATCAATTAGTATCTCTATTAATCCGGGTATTTAATTCCCTATCTAAAGGGCAGAGCTTGGCACCTGCTATGAACACAGCTGGCATTACTATCCTTTGGGAGCCTGGATGAGATCCCACATGTTGCGAATCTTATAGACCCATTTTGTTAATTAATGCAGACCTGAAGATCCTGGCTAAACTCTTAGGGTCCCTTTTACTAAGCTGTGTAGGTGCCTACGTGCACCCAACGTGTGTCAATTTGGCATTACCACCCGGCTACCGCATGGCCTGGGCAGTAATTTCATTTTTTACGTGTGTCCACTACATGTGCCAGAAAATTATTTTTATTTTCTGGTGCGTGGTGCTACCGGGCAGTAAAAGGCATTCTATTACAGCCTGGTTAACACATGACACCCTACTGCTAAGTCACTGGGTGGCAGTAAGGTCTCAGACCCAAAATGGACGCATGCCAATTTTCATTTTGCCACACGTCCATTTTTGGCTAAAATAAAAGTATTTTTTTACAGGTGTGCTGAAAAATGGATCTGCTCGCATCCAAAACACGCACTTACACTAGCGCAGGCCATTTTTCGGCACACCTTAGTAAAAGGACCCCTTAGTGAATAGGTTAGGCCCACAGATGCCTAAACTGATAAATTCAGACCAAGATGGATTTATTTCAGGGTGGCAGGCTATGGATAATATTAAAGTTGCCTAGAGAGAATGCATTCCATTTCTGCTAATAGCGGTGGATGCAGAAAATACATTTGATCACATACCTTGGGCATTTATGTTTGCCGTACTTCAGAAGGTGGGGGTGGGACCCATATTTCTATCCTTGCTTACTTCTCTTTATATCCGTCCAGTGACTTGTATTAAAATTAACGGGATATATACAAGGAGCTTTGTTCTGGGATGAGGTACTTGCCAAGGTTGCCTGTTATTGCTGCTTCTATTTGCCCTGGTGATGGAGCCCTTTGTTCAGTGGATTTGGGATGCAGTAGATATGGGGGTGGGGGGTGTGGGACTGATGACTCATAAGATTTTTTTTATTTGCTCAGGATGTTATCTTGTCAGTTTAGGTCACATCTTTCCCTCCTGTCGCTTCTGAAGGCAATTAAACTTTATGACTTTATCTCTGGATTTGAAGCCAACTTAGATATGACTGAGGTGCTTAGTATTAATCTTGAGGGTGAGGAGCTGCAGCGCACTAAGGACAATTTTCCCTTTAAATGGGTGCATGCTCATCTGAAATACCTGGGGTTAAGATTTCTAATGATCTTTGTAACCTGTATGATCTTAATTATGTCCCTTTGCTTAAAAAGCTGCAGGAGGATCTCAAGAGTTGGGCTAAAGGAACTCTGTCTTTATTGGGGAGATTTGCTATCATAAAGATGAATATCCTACCTAGATTACTTTTGGACTCATTTTTGAAAGAGAAGGACGTCCATCTTTCTACATAAATCGGAAGATGGATGTCCTTCTCCCAGACAATTCCAAATCGGTATAATCGAAATCCAATTTTGGATGTCTCCAGCTGTAGTCCGTAGCAAGGACGTCCAAATTTCAGGGGGGCGTGTTGGAGGCATAGCAAAGGCAAGACTTGGGTGTGCCTAACACTTGGACATCTTTGACGCATAATCGAAAAAAGCAAGGACTTCCCTGACGAACACTTGGACGTTTTCTCCGGACGTGTTTTTTCTACGAATAAGGCACAAAAAGGTGCCCGAAATGACCAGATGACCACCGGAGGGAATCGGGGATGACCTCCTGTTACTCCCCAAGTGGTCACTAACCCCCTTACTATGATCTGGCAGTAGCCTGTTCAACTCTGACTGGTTGAACTTGTGAAATTTCTTTGATAATGGAAGAGTCCTCAGAAACCAAAGTTGTGTAACTTGGTCTAAACACTTCGACAATTTTAATCTATAACAGATTTTGTCAGTGTTTGATTTCTATCATAGGACCTCTGTTTCCATGAACAATTATATGTTTGTCTTTTTCTTAAATAATAACTGGACTTCTTTTAAAGCATTTAAATAACAATTTTCTAATCCGCAGCAAAAAAAGAAGAAAGTCACTTAGCTTACAAGATTCAAGCAGCGAAAACAACGCTGTGTTCAAGAGGCACCCGATTTAAAGTTTTACGGGGCCCAATCGTTTCACCCTTGTCCGGGCTTCTTCAGGAGCAATGTGCTTCAATAACGCCGCTCAAATGATCTAGTTTTAGAAAATTGTAACAGTTAATGCCTATCCACTCACAAAACACCACTCACAAAACACTCAGTTGACTCACGTATAGCATTTACTGGCTTATCTTCTCTCATTCAAAAAATGGCTCTGCAACGTCACACGCCATGAAGGGTGGATTTATATGGTGTCATCAATCATTACAAAATTTAAAGGTATAGTGTAACAAGATTGGTATTGGTCTCTTCATGATAATTTCTAGGAATACATTAATAAAATACATGCCAATCTATTGAACTGTTTAACCCCCTAGGTTCCAAAGTTTGAAGTCAGTAAATCCATTTGACTTCTTTGTGCTGTAATAATAATTTTCTATTACTTCCTCTTCTTGACGGCTCCACCTTGTCAATAACACAACATTGCAGTTCATCAAATGTGTGTTTGAATTGTATGCAGTGCTCAACTAAAGGCTCCTTCCTAACTAATCTACGGATATTAGATCTATGCTCTAGAATCCTGACTTTTAATGATCTCGTGGACATGCCCACATAAATTTTTTGACATGGACACAAAATTGTATAAACCACATAATCGGACAGGCAATTGGAAAAAAACTTAAGATTATATGTGGTATCAGTACTAGCATTGTAGAAAGTTTTTGTTTGATTCGTAATTCGACAAACCTGACATGTTCCACACTTATAGTGCCCAACAGTTAGTCTTTCTAGTTTCTTACTGCCTATATCTGCAGGACTGAGTTTTTCTTTTAGATTGCTCCCTCTCGAGAAAGCAATGTGAAGCATTTTGTTCTGAAATCTGGGGACAGATTGCAGAATGTCCCACCGTTTTTTAATGATGTTTGCAATGTAATGGCCTGCCTCGCTATACTGCATTACCATTGTTAAATGGTCTTTATCTGTTTCTCTGATATTTGTACTTGACAATAAGAGCTCTCTATTGTTATATTTAGCTCTTCTATAAGCTCTTTTTAGTATTCTATTAGGGTACTCATGTTCCTTCAACTTAGACATAAGGTGATTTGCTTGTACTTTAAATGTTGACATGTCCACACATATTCTGCGTATTCACAACATTTGGGAAAACGGAAGACTGTTCTTCAAATGAACCGGGTGGCAGCTCTTATGATGTAAAATGGTGTTCCTATCCGTGACTTTATTGTACACCTTGGTTATAAAGTTGTTGGAGGATACAGTGATAGCTACATCAAGATAATTAATATTAGTGTAGGAATATTGTGCTGTGAATTGGATCTTACAATCACAGCTATTCAGCCAATCCAAAAATGAATGAAATTGTGATATTGTCCCTTTCCACAACATAAAAAAAGGCATCTCAGGTACATAGTTGCCCACCCCAGTGTAAATATGGCGAGGTGCCTGTCCCAGGAATGCATGGTAGAGTTCTCCTTTGCTCCTCTCGTAGTATTATTTCCACACTGTATATAAGACCATGCCATTATGGCTAACAATTGGAGGAAGCAGAGGATTGTTCAGGTTTCTCAATTGATTTCAGGGGGTCAGCTGATTATCTTCGAGTTCCTAAACAGGCATATGGGCTGGGTCAGTGGCAGCCCTGCCGTTAGGCCAACTGAGGTGGGGACCTCAGGTGGCACTCTTCAGGGAGCAGCATATCTCCCCACACCGGCCGTTGTCTGGCTTTTCTCTTCCTTCTTCAGTCCTCTTCCCCAAGCCTACATTTGTTTACTAAAAGTCATGGTCAGCTGCGATTCCCATAGGCTGCCCTGCTGCTGGCACCGGCCTCTTCTCTGTATAGCGACCTGTCTCTCTGATGTAACTTCCTGTTTTCTCAGAGGTGGGCCACTGTAGAGAGAGGAGGCCAGTGCTGGCGGCAGGGCAGTCTATGGGAATCGCTGCCGCTGTTGTCTTTTGGGAAACAAAGGTAGGCTTTGGGCCGCCCCTGGGCTGGGTCATTCTGATTTTTTATTTTATCTATAATTTAGGCACAGTCTATTGAGTGGACTATTTAAAGTGATTTTAACTAGGGAGATAAGCTCCTTTGAACTGTTATGGGACCAACGCACTGAGGCAAGGGGACTGAATTCTGGTTTATATAAATACCTCAGAGGGCATGAGATGATAAAACTCCCATATATGAGCCAGTGGGAAGGGGATCTCCATCATGTCCTGGATCTATCTAGCTGGATGGAGATCATTACCAGGGCCTCTATATCTTGAGGGAATGTAATTATAAGGGTCTTATGCACTGATATTTGACCCCTGAGAGACTTCATAAATTCTTTCATATGTGGTGGTCCTGTTTCAGGGTACAACCCTTATAGCTCCACTACCAGAATTATTTCTGTTGCTGGGAGTGGGGGTGGGGGCTTGGGCACTATCCTGAGCATCAACAAAAAATTGTTACTGCATGCCTCCTAGCGGCAAAATATGCTGTAGCACGGGAATAGAAGTCTTTTGCTCCTCTGACTGTTGGAGCTTGGCATTTAAAGCTCAGATTTGTGGTCCTGATGGAGAGGCTCGTGGCACAAAGGAAGCAAGCTACACAGAAGTTCCTAGAATGGGGAGCACTTCTTCAAAAGTATTTGGATTTAGCTTAAGCCTCTTCATTGGTTATTAAATGCTATTGGATGTTTAGCTCTTGGGATATACGGACTTTGTATTTTCTATATCCTCACTAATTTTCTATATTTAGATGTATAGCTTCCTTGGGAAAGTGCCATGGGGGGAGGGGCGGTGTTCAGGTGGTAGAGGGAGTTATTCTTTTCAGAGTTATTTACTGTCATAGTATAACATACAATTGTCCAAATAGGTACGCTCTCCATTCCATTTATTAACTTTCTATACTGCCTTTGCTGACTGGCAGACCAAAGCGGTTTATAACCTAAAAATTACAATAAAAAAAACAAAGAATGAAAGGAACTACAATATTGGATAGGAAAGGAAAGGTGCAGTTATAATGAGTAATTGAAAAAGACATAGAACCAACAAACGATGTGAAAGCAAGATGAAAGAACCAAGCCTGAAGGTCAATTTTAAATTCTTTTAGCGAGGATTCAGCATGAAGAGATAGGGGCATTGAATTCCAGAGAGCAATAATGTAAAAGCAACAGTCAAATGCAAAGTATAAAATTTTAATACTCATCTGGCAGTCACCCCGTAGCAGACCAGTGACTGCCAGATGAGTATTAAAGTTTTATACTTTACATGTGACTGCTGCTGTTACAAATTGTTCACTGTTTATTATTGTGACTGACCATATGCCTTTTGAAGTGGCATGAACATTGTCCCAATGTGATGTCGAATTGCTTTTTCTGGATTGATTTTTTGAGTGGAGTTTTTTTTCTGACCTATGATTATTGGAGAGCATACCTATGTGGACAATTATATGTTGCTGTGGTATGACTCCCTGTTGACTGAGGTCTTTCTTCTCCACTATATTTGAAGATTTCACCATCCTAGCTTCACATTGGAAGAGAGTGGAGTATAGAGAATAGAGTATTTTGATTTCATTTGCACCAATATTGATTGCATAGATGCTACATCAGGGAGTTAAATTCTTATATGTAACGAATAAATGCTTCTTGGAGCAACTAGTCCAAGAATCGACATGAAGGGGAGCTATTTTAGATCTAGTCCTTAGTAGGATACAGGCAGTGCTTTTTTTGTAGAAAAAAAAGGTGCTGGTACTCATTATGGGTGGGGTCACCACATATGACCCCACCCATATGATAGCCACACCCACATTAGCCACATCCCTTATACCAGCCATGGCGCATATAAACAGACATCATTGAAAATATTATACTAGTATAGGAGAAAAAAAATAACGTGATTTTTTTTTTTCATTATAAATAATTTCTGTAAGCTGTTACAGCTCCAGTATACCCAGTGCAAAATAAGACAGCAGATGTAAATTCTCAAAATTGGACATATTCCAAACATTAAAATGAAAATAAAATGATTTTTTCTACCTTTGTTGTCTGGTGACTGTTTTTCTAATCATGTTGGTCCCAGTCTCTGATTCTGCTGCTATCTGTTCTCTTAACTCCGTTTCCAGGGCTTCCTTTCCACTTATTTCTTTACTTTCCTCCTTTCTTCTTCAATTCTTGCCCTACATCCATAAGGAAAAGCTGAGTACTCCTCCGTGGAATTGACTGGAGGAGGTATAATGTGGATCCAGCATTTGCCTATTTTCTCCATCCATGTGCAGCTTTCTCTTCCCTTTCCCTCATCTCCATCCATGTGCGACTTCTTTTTTTCTTTCCTCCCCTCCATCCATGTCCAGCACTTCTCCGCTCTCCTCCCCTCCATCCACATCCAGCATTTCTCCTCTCTCTTCCCTCCCCTGTATCCTTATAAAGCAATAATTCTCTCTCCCCTCTCCTCCGTCCAAGTCCAGCATTTCTCCTCTATCTCCTGCTCTCCTCTCCATCCATTTCCAGCATTTCTCCTCTCTCCCCTGCCCTCCCCTCCCACCCATGTGCATCTCCTTCCTGTCTTCCCTCCCCTCCATCCATGTCCAGCATGTCTCCTCTCTCCCCTGCCCTCCGCTCCCATCCATGTCCAGCAATTCTCTCTTCCCTGCCCTCCCCTCCCATCCATGTCCAGCATGTCTCCTCTCTCCTCTGTCCTCCCCTCCCATCCGTGTCCAGTGATTCTCCTCTCTCCCCTGCCCTCCCATCCATGTCCAGTGATTCTCCTCTCTCCCCTGCCCTCCCCTCCCATCCATGTCCAGCGATTCTCCTCTCTCCCCTCCATGTCCAGCGATTCTCTTTTGCCCCCTATCCTCCCCCTCCCTTCCATGTCCACTGACTCGCACCAGCCTCCACCTGCCCATGAGATCGTTCAAACCCCAGCCCCACCTGTCTGCCCTCACCTGCCCGCTCCCTTCTGTTTGTGCACCCGGCTGTGCTCCCTATGTTGAAAATCTTTTGTTTACCCAAAATCGCGGTGAACCGGCAGTGAAGGCAGCAGGCAGGCAGGCTCGCTTCCTCGTCGCTTCCCTTCCAGTCTCAGCACATCCCACCCTCGCAGAAAGGAAATTACATCAGAGGAGGGCGGGACGCGCTGAGACTGGAAGGGAAGCAACGAGGAGGCAAGCCTGCCTGCTTGCTGCCTTCACTGCTGGTTCACCGCGACTTCGGATAAACAAAAGATTTTCAACGCAGGGAGCATGGCCGGGTGGATGAACGGAAGGGAGGGGGCAGGTAAGCCGGACCACACAAAAAAGGTGCCGGTACGCTGTACCAGCGCGTACCAACACAAAAAAAAGCACTGGATACGGGGCATGGTACAAGAGGTAACAGTATTGGATACACTGGGAAACAGTGATTATAACATGATCAAATTTGAGCTGATATCTGGAGTGAAGTCACTAAAGAAATCTACTGTAGCAGCATCCATTTTTTTAAAAGGGTGACTTTGACAAAATGAGGAAAATGGTTAAAAAGAGGCTGAAAGGGTCGGCCGTAAAATGAGGTGATTAAATTTACAGATGACACAAAACTATTCAAAATTGTCAAAATGTAAGCAGATTGTGAAAATTTGGAGGAAGACTAGGCATCCAAATGTCAGATGAAATTTAATGTGAACAAATGCAAAGTGGTGCACATTGGGAAGAATAATCCAAATCATAGTGACCTGATGCTAGGGTCCTCCTTAGCAGTCAGCACTCAAAAAAAAGGTCTAGGTGTCATTGTAGACAATATGCTGAAATCTTCTGCCCAGTGTGCAGCGACAGCTAAAAAAGCAAACAGGATGCTAGGAATTATTAGGAAAGGAATGCAAAATAGGACCAAGAATATTATAATGCCTCTGTATCGCTCCATGGTACGACCGCACCTTGAGTATTGGATTCAATTCTGGTCGTTGTATCTCAAACAAGATATAGTAGAATTAGAAAAGGGTCAAAGAAGAGTGACCAGATTGATAAAGGGGATGGAACTCCTCCTCCTTCCTTTCAGCTTGGAAAAGAGACTACTAATACTACTTATCATTTCTATACGCTACTAGATGTACGCAGCGCTGTTCACTTAAACATGAAGACACCGTCCCTGCTCAACAGAGTTTACAATTTAATCAGTCCAGACAAACAGGACAAATAAGAGATAAGGGAATTACTTAAGGTGGGAATGATAAAACAAACATAGGTACTGAACAAGTGAATAGGGTTTAGGAGTTAAAAGCAGCCTCAAAAAGGTAGGCTTTTAGCCTAGATTTGAAGATGGCCAGAGATGGAGCTTGATGTACTGGCTCAGGAAGTCTATTCCAGGTATAAGGGGCAGCAAGATAAAAGGAATGGCTGAGGGGGGATATGATTGAGATCTATAAAGTCCTGAGTGGTGTAGAACGGGTAGAAGTGAATAGATTTTTCACTGTTTCAAAAAGTAAAAAGAGCAGGGGACACTTAATGAAATTACATGGAAATAATTTTAAAACAAATAGGAGAAAATATATTTTCACTCAAACAATAGTTACGCTCTGGAACTCACTGCCAGAGGATGTGGTAACAGTGGTTAGCGTATCTGGGTTTAAAAAAGTTTGGACAAGTTCCTGGAGGAAAAATCCATAGTCTCTTATTGAGATGGACATGGGGGAAGCCATTGCTTGCCTTGGGATTGGTAGCATGGAATATTGTTACTAATTGGGTTTCTGCCAGGTACTTGTTACCTGGATTGCCCATTGTTTGAAGCAGGATACTGGGCTAGATGGACCATCGGTCTGACCCAGTATGGCTGGTCTTATGTTTTTATGCAGGGGAGGTTGATTTGGTCCTGGCTTTACACCAAAGCATGCAAGGGTTTATAATTCTGTTTTGTCTAGTGCATTCTCTAAAAAAAAAAAAAAAAGCAAGATTAAAGGTCCCTGCATGCTGTGAGGTAAAACCAGGTCAGAATCAACCTGTCCTGAAAACCTGGAGTTAGGTAGCAACCCTAAAAGAGATCAAATACAGGGCCAACATAGGAGGATTTTTTCTTCTGCTGTCTTCAGATGTCAGATATATGCCTTCCCTGTGATGTCTTTTGCAGCAGTAGCTTCTTGATTGCTAGGTCTGAGAGATGGTTCTTCCCTTCAGAGTGCTACCTTTAAGCCTGAGAGGGGTACATAATCAAGCAGAGATTACAAAGAGGTTGACCCTGCATCTCTCCCAGGTTTTGTGCAATTACCTGTGACTAGGTTGAAGCCTGGAGTGGAAGAGTAGCCTAGTGGTTAGTGCACTGGACTTTGATCCTGGGGAACTGAGCTCAATTCCCACTGCAGCTCCTTGTGACTCTGGGCAAGTCACTTAACCCTCCATTGCCCCTGGTACAAAATAAGTACCTGAATATATGTAAACCACCTTGAATGTAGTTGCAAAAACCTCAGAAAGGCAGTATATCAAGTCCTGTTTCCCTTTCCCCTATAGACACAGACAGTGTGCTGGAGAGCTTCCAGAGCCAAGAAGTTACCTAGTTCCAGGAAGGAGACTCTCTGGCCATTTCTGATTTTAAATTTACATTCCAAAGCAACATCCCATGTTCTTCCCATTGAAATCAGTGCTCCAGGTCCCATAATGCATCAGTACAAGGTTGTCAGAAATCCAGGACTGGCCCAAAATTTTCCTGGAAATGAGCAGCTTGGCAGCTCTGGAATTTCAATGGTATCAATGATGGCTTAAAGGTGTGCTTGGCAGTGGTTGCAGTTTTAGAAGATTTGGCGTCACAAAATTTGAGAAAGTTGACTTTGGAAACATTTTAATGGGACAGGCAACTGTTGTATATTCCCAGCCAGAGGAAACAACTTTGCAGGCTGTTTAGGTGGTTTTGATGAGAGCGAGTCAGCTGGAAATGCCAATATGAATATAACAAAAATACTGGCTGAAAATTAGAGATTCATTCATTACAACAGATGAGGCAATAGTTGGATTTGAGTAAAGGAATCAGACTCTTGAGGAAAAAACTGATACTTCCAAGTTCCTTTCCAGTCACCTACTTAAAGCTAATCTGGTTATGAAGGGTGAATTTAGAAAATTCTATAAAATATAGGAATCTAAGGATATTAGTTTTTGAAAAGTTAATGTTATTTCTCCAATTAAATTATTTAAATAATATTTGTTAGAAGCTTTATTGATTCTCACAGAGGCCTTACTACCAGTTCAGGCACTATAGTGGTTATTTTAGAAACCCTATTTGCAATTTGGATGTGCAAAAACTGATATTTAGAACATAATTTTAGAAAGTTGGGATATTCACATCCAAATTGAGAATGCGTGTATATGTCAAGAAAACATGGTCTGTGTGTCTTTTGGGTGGGGCTAAAAATACATATATATTCTCCATTTCAAAAGGGTATGTCATCAACATTGCAATTAACATTTTATTTCTTATTTCCTTGTCCCTTATTGTACCCATTTACCCTACCTTACTTGACCCTTTTTCTAATTGTATTTGTTTAATACTTACCGTACTTGGCGTTCACCATTACGGTATTTTATAAGCCACATTGAGCCTGCTAATATGTGGGAAAATGCGGGATACCAATGTTACAAATAAATAAAATAAATAAGTAAATCCGAGAACAAATTTTAGATTTGCAGCTGCTCATGGGGATGTCTAGGATAATTAAAGGTGCACACTTTGATTATTGCTCCACTGCAGAGATTAGGGGAAGTCACCCTTTGTCCCCTCCAAAAGAGATACTGGGAAATGATAGGTTTTGTGCAGGTTGGGGAAACAGATACGCAGGTTTCTAAAATGGAAAACAAACACATGTATTTTCTGAAATACATACACATGTATGTGCTACATAAATACATAAGTATTGCCATACTGGGAAAGACCAAAGGTCCATCAAGCCCAGCATCCTGTTTCCAACAGTGGCCAATCCAGGTTACAAATACCTCGCAAGATCCCCAAAAAATTCAAAACATTTTATACTGTTTATCCCAGAAATAGTGGATTTTCCCCAAGTCCATTTAATAATGATCTATGGACTTTTCCTTTAGGAAGCCGTCCAAACCTTTTTTAAACTCCGCTAAGCTAACCGCCTTTACCACATTCTCTGGCAATGAATTCCAGAGTTTAATTACAAGTTGAATGCAGAAACATTTTCTCCAATTCATTTTAAATTTACTACATTGTAGCTTCATCACATGCCCCTTAGTCCTAGTATTTTTGGAAAGCGTAAACAGACGCTTCACATCTACCCATTCAAGTCCACTCATTATTTTATAGACCTCTATCATATCTCCCCTCAGCCGCCTTTTCTCGACAAGTTCAAGAGCCCTAGCTGCTTTAGCCTTTCCTCATAGGGAAGTCGTCCCATCCCCTTTAACATTTTTGTTGCCCTTCTCTGCACCTTTTCTAATTCCACTATATCTTTTTTGAGATGTGGCGACCAGAATTGAACACAATATTTGAGGTGCGGTCGCACCATGGAGCGATTCAAAGGCATTATAACATCCTCATTTTTGTTTTCCATTCCTTTCCTAATAATACCTAACATTCTATTTGTTTTCTTAGCCGCAGCAGCATACTAAGCAGAAGGTTTCAACGTATCATCAACGATGACACCTAGATCCCTTTCTTGGTCCGTGACTCCTAACGTGGAACCTTGCATGACGTAGCTATAATTCAGGTTTCTCTTTCCCACATGCATCACTTTGCACTTGCTCACATTAAACGTCATCTGCCATTTAGACGCCCAGTCTCCCAGTCTCGTAAGGTACTCTTGTAATTTTTCACAATCCTCTCGCGATTTAACGACTTTGAATAACTTTGTGTCATCAGCAAATGTAATTATCTCACTAGTTACTCCCATTTCTAGGTCATTTATAAATATGTTAAAAAGCAGCGGTCCCAGCACAGACCCCTGGGGAACCCCACTAACTACCCTTCTCCATTGAGAATACTGACCATTTAACCCTACTCTCTGTTTTCTATCTTTTAACCAGTTTTGAATCCACAATAGAACACTACCTCCTATCCCATGACTCTCCAATTTCCTCTGGAGTCTTTCATGAAGTACTTTGTCAAACGTCTTCTGAAAATCCAGATACACAATATCAACCGGCTCACCTTTATCTACATGTTTGTTCATCCCTTGAAAGAAATGTAGTAGATTGGTGAGGCAAGATTTCCCTTCACTAAATCCATGTTGACTTTGTCTCATTAATCCATGCTTTTGAATATGCTCTGTAATTTTGTTCTTAATAATAGTCTCTACCATTTTGCCCGGCACCGACATCAGACTCACCGGTCTATAATTTCCTGCATCTCCTCTGGAACCTTTTTAAAAAATCGGCGTTACATTGGCCACCTTCCAATCTTCTGGTACCAAGCTCGATTTTAAGGATAAATGACATATTACTAACAATAGCTCTGCAAGCTCATTTTTCAGTTCTATCAGTACTCTGGGATGAATACCATCTGGTCCAGGAGATTTACTACTCTTCAGTTTGTAGAACTGCCCCATTACATCCTCCAGGTTTACAGAGAATTCATTAAGTTTCTTCGACTCGTCAACTTTGAGTACCATTTCCGGCACTGGTATCCCACCCAAATCTTCATCGGTGAAGACCGAAGCAAAGAATTCATTTAATCTCTCCACTATGGCTTTGTCTTCCCTGTTCGCCCCTTTTACTCCTTGGTCATCTAGCGGTCCAACTGATTCTTTTGCTGGCTTCCTGCTTGTAATATACATAAAAAAATTCTACTATGTGTTTTTGCCTCCAACGCAATCTTTTTTTCAAAGTCACTCTTAGCCTTCGTTATCAACGCTTTGCATTTGACTTGACATTCCTTATGCCGTTTCTTATTATTTTCAGTTGGTTCCTTCTTCCATTTTCTGAAGGATTTTCTTTTAGCTCTAATTGCTTCCTTCACCTCACATTTTAACCACGTCGGCTGTCGTTTGGTCATCCATCCTCCTTTTTTAATACGTGGAATATATTTGGCCTGGGCTTCCAGGATGGTGTTTTTGAACAGCATCCATGCCTGATGTAAATTTTTGACCCTTGCAGTCGCTCCTCTAAGTCTTTTTTTCACCATTCTTCTCATTTTATCATAGTCTCCTTTTTTAAAGTTAAACGCTAACATATTTGATTTCCTATGTATATTTACTTCAAAGCTAATATCAAATCTGATCATTTTATGATCACTGTTATCAAGCGGCCCCAGCACCATTACCTCCCGCACCCGATCATGCGCTCCACTAAGGACTAGATCTAGAATTTTTCCTTCTCTCATCGGCTCCTGTACCAGCTGTTCTATAAAGCTGTCCTTGATTTCATCAAGGAATTTTACCTCCCTAGCGTGCCCCGATGTTATATTTATCCAGTCAATATCGGGGTAATTGAAATCACCCATTATTATCGTGGTGCCCAGTTTGTTTGCGTCCCTAATTTCCTTTAACATTTCTGCATCCGTCTGTTCATCCTGGCCAGGCGGACAGTCCTATCACTATCCTTTTCCGCTTTACACATGGAGTTTCAATCTACAGTGATTCCAAGAAGTGTTTTGTTTCCTGCAGAATTTTCAATCTATTTGATTCAAAGCTCTCGTTAATATGCAATGCTACCCCTCCACCAATTCGATCCACCCTATCACTACGATATAATTTGTACCCCGGTATGACAGTGTCCCACTGGTTATCTTCCTTCCACCAGGTCTCAGAGATGCCTATGAGATCTAATTTTTCTTTTAGTGCAATATATTCAAACTCTCCCATCTTATTTCTTAGGCTCCTGGCATTCGCATATAGACATTTCAAAGTATGTTTGTTGTTCCTATTTACATGATGCTTAGTACTTGACAGTATTAATTTGCAATCTTTTGTCTAATTTTTATTTGTATTTAAGGACACCTGATCTACTATGGTCTCTTTTGCAACCTCACTATCAGGATACCCTATCTTCCCTGTTTTGGTGATATCTTTGAAAGATACCTTATCCCGAACCATGCGCTTTTGAGCGACTGTCGGCCTTCCCCCCCCCCCCCCCCCCCCCCCCCGTTTCTTGTTTAAAAGCTGCTCTATCTCCTTTTTAAATGCCAATGCCAGCAGCCTGGTCCCACCCTGGTTAAGGTGGAGCTCATCCTTTCAGAATAGGCTTCCCCTTCCCCAGAATGTTGCCCAGTTCCTAACAAATCTAAAACCCTCCTCCCTGCACCATCATCTCATCCATGCATTGAGACTCCGGAGCTCTGCCTGTCTCTTGGGCCCTGTGTGTGGAACGGGTAGCGTTTCAGAAAATGCTACCCTAGAGGATCTGGATTTGAGCTTCTACCTAAGAGACTAAATTTGGCTTCCAGAACCTCTCTCCTACATTTTCCTATGTCATTGGTACCCACATGTACCAAGACAGCCGGCTCCTCCCCAGCACTATCTAAAATCCTATCTAGGTGACGCGTGAGGTCCGCCACCTTCGAACCAGGCAGGCAAGTCACCAGGCGATCCTCACGTCCACCAGCCACTCAGCTATCTATATGCCTAGTGATCGAATCACCAACTACATCAGCTGTCCTAACCTTTCCCTCCCAGGCAGCACTTGGAGACATATCCTCGGTGCAAGACGAAAGTAGCTGCAGTGGGAATTGAACCCAATTCCCCAGGAACAAAGTCTGCTGCATTAACCACTAGGCTACTCCTCCACTCCACATATGTATCTGCATAGCTGCATTCTTTTTGTTGATGTCATCCATGTTCATCTTTATAAAATGGGTGCTCCTGCTGCATGTACCTGGAGCGCACAGGTTTATTCCTGCATGTACATCAGCAGATCCTGTTCAAAAAATACTACTGGAATTATACAGGTTTTGACCTGGATGTTCCACTTCTCTCCAGGTCCAGCATCCTCTTCTCTCTCTCAACCCTTCCTACCAGGGGCATAGCCAGACACCCAATTTTGGGTGGGCCTGGGCTCAAATGGGTGGTCAGAAGAACTCCGCCTTGTCCTACAAGTGATTTGGCTTCTCTCCCTCTCTCGCCTGCATGCCATATGGTCTCTCAAACATCCCCCCCTCCCCATACCAGATTTTCACAGGCAGCAAGCATCAACTAATACACACCAGTGGCGTAGCCACAGGCGGGCCTGGGTGGGCCGGGGCCCACCCAATTAGGGCTCAGGCCCACCCAACAGCAGCACACGTATTAGCGGTAGCAGGTGGGGATCCCAAGCTCCGCCAGCAGAAGGCTTCCCTCTGATGGTAATGAAAACGCTATTCTCCAGGATACCAGCATCTGCGCATGCTCAGTTTTCAGCGTGTGCCTGCTGCAGACTGCTAAGGTGGAAAGAAGCGTTTTCCTGCCAACTGAGATTTTTTTTTGGTGGTGGGTGAAGGGGAGAACACTTGGTGCCCACCCACTTCTTGCCAAGGCCCACCCAAAATCTGTTTTCTGGCTACGCCCCTGATAAACACTGGTTATGTTGGTACCACAGCCTTCCCTCTGATGCAACTTCCTGTTTCCGCATAGGTGGGAATACATCAGAGGGAGGGCTGTGGGGCCGGTGCGAGCAGTATGTATCAGTCACTGCTCAATGCAGGCGAAGATCTGCTATTTACAAGGTATGCAGGAGGGAGAGTTGTTGGGAGTTTTCGGCCGATGGGGCTTGGGGATCCCTGCCAGCCGCATCATAGGTGTGCTGCTGCTGGGTGGGCCTGAGCCCACCCGGGCCCACCCTTGGCTACGCCACTGCTTCTTACCCTCAAGGCAGGACTGGCATCTCTCTCTTCTTGTTCACTCCCCCTACCAAATGGGGGTCTGTCATCTGTCTCTGCTACCCCCCCCCCCCCCCATGTATATCTGGCATATCTCTCTGCTATCCCCTTCCCTGTGCATGTCTGACCTCTCTCTCTGCTCTCTCTCTCCCTCTGCGGTCATCCAGGGTCCTGGCAAGTGACCGGCAGAGACAGTGATTTGATCAGACTGCCTGCGACTGGCCTCTCTGCTGCCACATCCTGCCATTTCGCCTATTCAGAGGCTGCTTCAGGATATATGGGACAAACCAACAGTTATGACAGCTATCTGCTCACCAGCTTATGCTCCTTCATAAATGTTGATGTGTCCCATATAAGCTGTAGCATGAATAGATGAAATTCTGGCCATTGTTGGTGATGGGATTCGACATTTGAATTTTGCAAAGCTTGCCCTTTTGATGCTGTTCTTTAGAATTCTCCATAAATTATTAATGGAGAACTTTGAAGTCGAGAACCTTGAATTTCATATAAGCTTTTGAACATTGAGAGCCATGTTTACTAAGGTGCACTAGCGGTTTTAGTGAGTGCTAAAAATTAGCACATGCTAAACGCTAGAGATGCCCATATATCCTATGGGAGTCTGTAGCGTTTGGCACACACTAATCATTAGCACACACTAAAACCGCTAGCGCACCTCTAGTAAACAGGGCCCTGAATGATTTGAAAATTAAAAATAAACTATTTAAATATTGAACTCTTTTAAAACACTACATTCGGTGGAAGAGATTTGTGCCTACGAGGAGCCTCTTGTTAAACTGTGAGAACTGTTGAGTTCCGGATTGGGGTCTGAGACAGTCTTTTATTTAGGCACGCAGGCGTTTTTAGCGCGTGCTAAAAATAGGCACACGCTAAACGCTAAAGACACCCATAGGAATACATTGGCATCTTTGGCGTTTAGCGCTTGCTTACATTTAGTGTCCACTAAAAATGCCAGCGCACCTTTAGTAAAAGACCCCCTGAGGTTTTTACTTTTATTGATTTAGGGGCCCTTATACAAAGGCACAATGAAAAATGGCCTGCTGTAATGTAGACACGTGTTTTGGGCACGCGCAGAATCATTTTTCAGTGCACCTGTAAAAAATGGCTTTTAAAATTTTTTGCCTAAAATGGACATGCGGCAAAATGAAAATTTCCACGTGTCCATTTTGGGACTGAGACCTTACCACCCGCCATTGACCTAGCAGTGAAGTCTCATGCGGTAACCGGGCGGTAATGACCTACGTGTGTCAAGTGCCACTTGGCGCGCATCCAATACGCGCGCCCGAAAATAAAAATTATTTTTTGGATGCGCAAATTGGACACGCGCCAAAAATGAAATTACCACAAGAGCCATGTGGTAGCTGGGTGGTAACTCCATTTTGATGCACGTAGACGCTTAAGCGGCATAGTAAAAGGGCCCCTTAATTTTATTTATCAATAATTTTTGGTTCACATGCAGTGGTGGTTTTGAGAGTCATTGCTCATCCCTTGATATGAACTATGGGCAATAGATGTATTTTTGCTACTACTACTACTTATCATTTCTATAGCGCTACGAGACTACTACTGCTACTACTACACATTAGAGACAGTTTCTGCTCAACAGAGATTACAATCTATTCAAGGCAGACAAACAGGAATGAATATTTTGGGAACTGCTTGGTACTTGTGATCTCTGACTCCTTTCCTCTTCTGTTCTGGTATGTGTTTTTTTGCGTTCAGGATATTCACTGTTCTGCTGTTTTTCTCTATTTCACCCCTTGCTGTTTTGCACCAATGTCTAGTCTTTGCCTACGTGATATTCCACTTGACATACTGGATTGCAAACTGCCTTGATGTCGAAGGACAACATGATGGTATAACAAATGTACAAATAGATAAATCTGGACTAACAGAGATTGGATACTGTGCACTATAGACCTTGGTGGGAGTCAGCTTGGCTTCTGTGTTCTTATGTCCTCTCTACAAGAGACACATTCTTTTTGTACTCATTGTCTGGATCTTTGCAGTTATTACATTTGATAAAAATAAAAGCTAAAAAGGCCCACTGCCATTTTATTAAAAAAAAAAAAAAACCACACCATATAAATCAAAAAATGAAACTTGTTTGGACAGAAGAGAAAAAAATAATCAACAGAGGAAGCACAGAGCCAAGAAATAATTTGATATTTTGAACGATTGAAATAAGAGATATGACCATAAAAAAAACATGTATCTTCATTTATTGGAAACAGTTCAAACACATATTTGATAAAATATATTTGGAGAAAAATGGGAAGAACTGTGGAAATGGAGACATAAGCCACCAGCTCCCTGTCTTCTGTTGAAGCCTGTACTGTATATAGTTCAGCTGTGGTCTATTGATGTGTCTTGGGCATGTTACAAGCACTTAATTGTCTTCTACCACATAAGACAAGCCTCTCTATAACCTACTAAAATATACATCCTGGTATGTCTGAATAAAATGGTTAAAAAAAAAAAGTTCTGATGTATAATTTGTGAGCGTGTCGGTTGTTGCCAATACCTTTCTTTGAGCAACAGCATTGCATAACTGCCCTTTCTAAAATTATTTTTCAGCTTAAGGTGGTGCTCCCTTCTAATCTATGTAATTAAACTGATAGAAATTATTTTTTTTTCATTCTCCCAGATGTCTCCAGCTACCTCCTGGCTCCCTTTCTGTAATTAATATATATTTTTTTCTCACAGTAGAGAGCCCACAAGAAGCCAGGGCAGTAGCCAGAGGCAACTTCAGGAAGCAGAGCTGTATGTTACGTAATTCTGTAACAGGAGAGCGGCAGGAGCTGATGCACTTATGGAGATTTTTCCTTCCCTCCAGTCTATCATACACCATTAAATGGGAAAACTGCAAGTGCAAAGTTATGCACATAGGAAAGAGGAACCCAAACTATAACTATGTCATGCAAGATTCCACATTAGGAGTCACTGCCTAGGAAAAGGATTTAGGTGTCATTGTTGATGATACGTTAAAACCCTCTGCTCAGCATGCAGGGACAGCTAATAAAGGAAATAGAATGTTAGGAATTATTAGGAAAGGAATGGAAAACAAATATGAGAATATTATAATGCCTTTGTATTGTAACATAGTGTGACCACACCTTGCAATTCTGATCACCACATCTCAAAAAAGATGTAGCAGAATTAGAAAAGGTACAAAGAAGGGTGATGAAAATGATAGAGGGGATGGAACAATTTCCCTATGAGAAAAGGCTAAAGAGGATAAGGTTCTTCAGCTTGGAGAAGAGACGGCTGAGGGGAATCGCTTGTTTACTCTTTCCAAAAATACTGTACAAGGACTTGCGGAAAAGCAATGAGGCTACTAAGTAGTAAATTTCAAACAAATTGGAGAAAACATTTCTACACTTAACTTGTAATTAAACTCTGGAATTCGTTGCTAGAGAATGTGACAAAAGCAGTTAGCTTAGCAGGGTTTTAAAAAGATTTGGACACGTTCCTAAAAAAGTCCATAACCATTATTAAGATGGTTGCAATGGAGAATGTGGAGGGGCATAATCGAACGCGAACGCCCATCTCCATGGGCGTCTATGCCCAAAAACAGGTATGTGAAGAAGCGGGACAGACCGTATTTTCGAAAAAAATGGGCGTCTATCTTTTGTTTCGAAAGTACGGTTTGGACAGACCAAATGCCATGGATTTGGTCCTTTCTGAGCTGGGCGTTTTTATTTTTTTTTGCGATAATGGAAAATAAAAACGTCCAGCTGAGAAATGTCCTAATCCAAGCCATTTGGTCGTGGGAGGAACAAATGTACAACACTGCCATAGCTCTTAGGGGTGAAGGGGACAACTACATGTGGGTGCAGTGGGTTTCAGAGGCCTCCCATTTACCACCACAAGTGTTACAGGTGGGGGGGGATGGGCCTGGGTCTGCCTGCCTGAAGTGCACTGCAGTACCCACTAAAAGTGCTCCAGGGACAGGGCTTGTTGCTGCTGTATAACCTTGGCACACCAGTTGACACCTGAAGACTAATCTCGCTGAAAATGTCCTTTATTTGAATAAGCACGTTTACTCACAGTTAACTGCAGATCAGAGGTTGTGCCCCACTGGCAACGAGTCTCGCAGTAGGTCCGAGCTGGCAGAATGGTGTACAATGCCCTCTTTCAGCAACATTCAAGGTAAGAACTAAGTGCTATAACGTGGCTAACACATGAACAGGATCTAAAACTGGCTTACAAAAATGGCCACTACCTCATGGACTTCCGGAAACAAAACAGGGCACACTCTGACCCAGTAAGCAGAGGGAAAAGCACCATGGGAGTAGAGCCTACCACCTAACATCGTGAGCATTTAACACAAGCTACTGGAATCACAGAGCCCAATACCCTATACCCACCACAATGCATTGCTGATGTGACTCTGCAGTGCCCTTAACAGAAAAGGTGTCACACTCACCTGAGACCCACATCAGAACCAAGGAAAGGCTGTCAGAGGATAGAACATATTCTGCTGTCATGGAGGTGGGTACGCATAGGCACCCCATATAAGAGGCTTGGGGAGGTTAAGCCTCCCCAGCCCGCCACTGCCCCGCCCCCCGCCGTCGTCGCCGCCCGCCGTACCTTTAAATATTATATTTTTGCTGGAGTCTCGGGCAGCGCCGGCATTGAAGGCATCAGCAGGCTCATCGCGGTTCCAGCAGCCTTCCCTCGCAAGTTGGATGATGGCTCCGCCCTCGTAGAAACAGGAAATACGTCAGAAGAGGGCGGAGCCATCATCCGACTTGCGAGGGAAGGCTGCTGGAACCACGATGAGCCTGCTGATGCCTTCAATGCTGGCACTGCCTGCGACGCCAGCAAAAATATAATATTTAAAGGTGCGGCGGGGGGGGGGGGGCAAGGAAGGAAACAAGGGCAGACGGGAGAGGAGGGTTGCTGCACATGGTGGATGAAGGGGAGAGGAGAGGGCAGGGGAGAGGAGGATTGCTGGACATGGGTGGATGGAGGGGAGGGGAGAGGAGGGTTGCTGGACATGGGGAGAGGAGGGTTGCTGGACATGGGTGGATGGAGGTGAGGGGAGAGGAGGGTTGCTGCACATGGTGGATGAAGGGGAGAAGAGAGGGCAGGGGAGAGGAGGGTTGCTGGACATGGGTGGATGGAGGGGAGGGGAGAGGAGGGTTGTTGGACATGGGTGGATGGAGCAGAGAGGAGGATTGCTGGACATGGGTGGATGGAGGGCAGGGGGGAGTGAGGAAGGAGATGAGATGACGGAAAAGGAAGAGAGTAGAAAAACTGCACATGGATGAAGAAAATAGGCAAAAGCTGGATCCACTGGATAGTCAAGTTTGCGGAGGACCCAGCTTTTACTTACGGATGTAGGACAAGAAATGAAGAAGAAAGGCGGAAAGTAAACAAATAAATGGAAAGGAAGCCCTGGAAACGGAGTTAAGAGGACAGATAGCAGCAGAATCGGATACTGGGCCAGCACAATCAGAAAAACAAAGTCACCAGACAACAAAGGTAGAAAAGATCATTTTATTTTCATTATAGTGTTTGGAATATGTCCACTTTGAGAATTAGGTGTTCAACATTAAAAGTTTATTTACTTATTTATGACATTTTATCCCACATTAAACATGAATTAGGATGTTTTGTGGCTCTACATGAGAATTGTGATATTATGATCCCTTGTTTCAATATTGTTGACGGTCTGCATTTTCCATATGGGTGGTATATTGGTGTATTAGGTTCTGCCCAGTGTAATATTTATGGTACAGTAAGGTTCAGAGTGTGTTTTTGCACAAAGTTGTGCATAGTGTTTTGCAGTTGAGCGATTGTGGTTAGTATATGCTTTGAGCAACCACTTTATTCTTTGACATATGATACATAACTAATATCTAAATTTAATAAAAGGTATTAATTGTGACATTTATTTATTTTTTTTCTGTGTGTGATCAGACAATTATGGATTTAAGCTCCACCCCTGGCCCCACCCCTAATCCCGCCCCCTTTAGCCTCCCCAAACAGTTGGGCCACCGACCGCCTATGTGGGTACGGAATTTGAGGCTGGCATACAGGCTGGCAAAAAAAGTTTGTAAAGTGGGTTTTTTTTGGTGGGAGGGGGTTAGTGACCACTGGGGGAGTCAGGGCAGGTGATCCCCGATTCCCTCCAGTGGTCATCTGGTCAGTTGGGGCAATTTTTTGGGACTTGTTCATGAAAAAAAGGGTCCAAAAAAAGTGACCCAAAATCGCGGTAAAAACGCCTTTTTTTTGATTATCAGCTAAAGACGCCCATCTACTACTACTACTACTTAACATTTCTATCTCTCCTTGGCTGATAACCACGCCCCAGTTCCACCTTCGCCACGCCTCCGACACGCCCCCATCAACTTTATTCATTCCTGCGACGGAGTGTAGTTGAAGACGCCCAAAATCAGCTTTCGATTATACCGATTTGGGCGCCCGCGAGAGAAAGACGTCCACCTCCGGATTTAGATCGGAATATGGGCATTTTTCTCTTTCGATTATAAGGTGGATAGTAGACTAGGAGGGGCATTTTCAAAAAAAACATCTAAGTTGAGATTTGGATGTCTTTATAAAATGTCCAAATTTTCGAAACCAAAGACGTCCATGTCTAAAATATCCAAATGCAAGCCATTTGGATGTGGGAGGAGCCAGCATTTCTAGTGCACTGGTCCCCCTGACATGCCAGGACAGCAGTTGAGCACCCTAGGGGGCAGTGCAGTGGACTTCATAAAATGCTCCCAGGTACATAACTCCCTTACCTTCTGTGTTGAGCCCCCCAACCCCCCCCCCAAAACCCACTACCCCCAATTGTACACCACTACCATAGCCCTTACAGGTAAAGGGGGCACCTATATATGGGTACAGAGGGTTTCTGGTGGGTTTTGCAGGGCTTGCTGTTTCTTCCACAAATGTAACAGATAAGGGGGGTATGGGCCTGGGTCCGCCTGTCTGAAGTGCACTGCAGTACCCACTAAAGGTGCTCCAGGGACCTGCATGCGCTGTCATGGACCTGAGTATGACTTCTATGGCTGGCAGGTAATATTTTTAATGATGTTTTTGAGGGTGGGAGGGGGTTAGTGACCACTGGAGGAGTAACAGGAGGAAATCCCCAATTCCCTTCAGTGGTCATCTGGTCATTTCAGGCACCTTTTTGTGCCTTATTCGTAATAAAAACATGTCTGGGTGAAAACGTCCAAGTGTTAGACATGGACATCTTTGCTTTTCTCGATTATGGGTCAAAGATGTCCAAGTCTTAGGAACACCTAAGTCCCGCCTTCACCACGCCTCCAATATGCCCACTTGAAATTTGGACGTCCTTGCGACGGACTTCAGTTATAGACGTCCAAAATTGGGTTTCAATTATACCGATTTGGACGTCTCTGAGAGATGGACGTCCAAGTACCTATTTATGTTGGAAGATGGATGTCCATCTCTTTTGAAAATGAGCCTGTAGGTGTCTTTAAATAAAAAGCAGACAAATTTTCAAGATTGCACATTAGCAATGTCAACTGCTGAGCAAGACGTAAATAGGAACAACGTAGTTTGAAATGTCTATATGTGAATGCCAGAAGCTTAAGAAATAAAATAGGAGAGTTAGAATATATTGTACTAAATGAAAAAATAAACGTAATAGGCATTTCTAAGACCTAATGGAAGAAGGATAACCAGTGGGACACTGTCATACCAGGATACAAACTATATTGCACTGATGAGGTTGATCGAATTGGTGGAGGGGTATCATTGCATGTTAAGGAGGAGCCTTGAATTGAATAGACTAAAAATTCTACAGGACATGAAACATATCTTGGAATCCCTATGGATTGAAATTTCATATGTAAAGGGGAAAAGGATAGTGATAGGAGGCCAGAATGAAGAGACAGAAGTAGAAATGTTATCAGAAATTAGGGAGGCTAAAAAACTGGGGAACATGATAAATGGATAAATGTAACATCAATGCATGCTAGAGAGGTGAAATTCCTTGATGGAATCAAGGACTGCTTTATGGAGTAGCTGGTTCAGGATCCAACAAAAGGAGGAACAATTCTAGATAAAGTCCTTAGTGGAGCGAATGATCTAGTGCAGGAGGTAATGGTGCTGGGACCTCTTGATAATAGTGATCATAACATGATCAGATTTGATATAAGCTCTAGAGTAAGTACACACAGGAAATCCAATATGTTAGCATTTAACTTTCAAAAAGGAGACTATGATAAAATGAGAAGAATGATAAAAAAAAAAAACTTAGAGGAACAGCTGCGAAGGTCAAAAATTTATATCAGGCATGGATGCTGTTCAAAAATATCATCCTGGAAGCCCAGGCCAAACATATATAAATCTTGCCTCACCAATCTATTACATTTCTTTGAAGGGGTGAACAAACATGTGGCTAAAGGTGAGCCAGTCGATATTGTGCATCTGGATTTTCAAAAGGCATTAGACAAAGTACCTCATGAAAGACTCCAGAGGAAATTGGAAAAATAGGATAGGAGGTAATATTCTATTGTGGATTAAAAACTGGTTAAAGGATAGAAAACAGAGAGTAGGGTTAAATGGTCAGTATTCTCAATGGAGAAGAGTAGATAGTGGGGCTCCGCAGGGCTCTGTGTTGGGACCACTGCTTTGTTGATGACACAAAATTATTCAAAGTTGTTAAATTGCAAGAGGATTGTGAAAAATTGCAAGATGACTTTACAAGACTGGGAGATTGGGCATCCAAATGGCAGATGATGTTTAATGTGAGCAAGTGCAAAGTGATGCATGTGGGAAAGAGGAACCCCAAACTATAACTATGTGATGCAAGGTTCCGTGTTAGGAGTCACCGACCAGGAAAAGGATCTAGGGGTCATCATTGACGATACTTTAAAACCCTCTGCTCAGTGTGCTGAGGCGTCAAAGAAAGGAAATAGAATGTTAGGTATTATTAGGAAAGAAATGGAAAATAAAAATGAAGATGTTATAATGCCTTTGTATTGCTCCATGGTACGACCGCACATCAAATATTGTGTTCAATTCTGGTCGCCGCATCTCAAAAAAGATATAGTGAAATTAGAAAAGATACAGAGAAGGGCGACAAAAATGATAAAGGGGATGGGACATCTTCCCTATGAGGAAAGGCTAAAGTGGCTAGGGCTCTTCAGCTTGGAGAAAAGATGGCTGAGGGGAGATATGATAGATGTCTATAAAATAATGAGTGGAGTGGAACGGTAGATGTGAAGCGTCTGTTTATGCTTTCCAAAATACTAGGATTAGGGGGCACGCAATGAAGCTACTTCAGGACCAATTTGGGAAACACTGGCTTAGAGGGAACATTACTCTGAATATCAACTGGTGCATGGTTAGCTTCTGGATCGCTGCTGTGACCTGGATATTTAATGCCAGTGTCACAACATGTCCCAGCATTGAATATCTGGGCTCAGTTCAGCCCTTGGTGGCCAGAAGCTTAAAAACCACTGAGCACTGTATGCTGAATTTTACCCCTAAACCTCCAGATTCTATATAGTGTGACCAAAATTGCGCATGCAAATCTGGTTATATTCTGGATTTGAGGGCACAATTTAATTACTTAACAAGCCAATCAGTGCCAATAATTGCCGCTTAACAAGCAATTATTGACACTAATTGACATTAATTAGAATTTATGCACAGAACTTGCTAGGCATATTCTGTAATACTTGCATTTCTGGAAAGAGTAAACAAGTGATTCATGTCTACCTGTTCCATGCCACTGAGCATTTTATAAACCGCTATCAAAGCTCCCCTCAGCCTCCTTTTCTCCAAGCTGAAGAGCTCTAGACTTTTTAGCCTTTCCTCATAGGGAAGTTATCCCATCCCCTTTATCATTTTGTTGCTCTTCTCTGTACCTTTTTTAATTCCGTTATATCGTTTTTGAGAATCAGTGACCAGAGTTGCACACAATATTTGAGGTGCGGTCACACTATGGAATAATACAAAGGCATTATAATATTCTAAATTTTGTTCTCCATTCCTTTCCTATTTCCCAACATTCTACTGCATTCTTAACCACCACTGCGCACTGAGCAGAAGGTTTCAAAGTATCATCAACAATGACACCTAGATCCTTTTCTTGGGTGGTGAATCCTAATGTGGAACCTTGCATTATGCTAATTGGCATACAATGTGAGGTAGGGGCAAAACTCTAGGCTCATGACTCTTGGGACTGTTTTGGGTTGGACAGAGAGAGATGACTCTCAAGGTCCTACCTTTATGAAGTGCTGTCTTCTTCCTCTGGTTGCATCTATCACTTTCCTCATAGGCACACTACACAATACAAGATCCAGGCCAGTCTCTGAAACTTCTATGAAAACTTAGATACCTTCTCCTTTCTTCTTCATTTTCACTGGCTAGGTGTCAGCTTTGTCTCCTGGATTATCTCCTTGGCGCCACTGGTTCCTCAGATTCTCCATTTCCTTTTCTGTTTTTTTTCTTTGCATCTGCTTTATTTTCCTTGTTCTCTCTTAGGCTCTGCAGACCACTGATCCCCTTTAGTCTCCCTGTTCTCTGCCCCAACTTCCAGCCCAGATACCCTTCACTGTGGGCTTCAGGCACCATTTGTTGGCCAGGGCTGCCTACCAGCAGGGGAAGAATCCTCTGCAGGATTTCCACTCTCCTGTCCTAGGCATTCTAGTCTAGCAAACTAGTCATGGTGGGGTCCAGGTACCCCTTATTGGGTACAATACCTAACACCAGATGGAGGATGAAAAAGAAGACTTTAACCCCTCTTTTTCAGGGACTTTTTAAAAACAGTCCTCTGTTATTTTAATTGGGCCACATCCTCTTGTAGACATGTCACCAATTGCTCTCCTCCTAGCATGCAAATCCTATCGGGGCTCACATGCCTCTCAACCAGTTTCAGACACACTCATCTTGCTTCTCAACTCTCTCCTGATTCCTGAAGGCATACATTGCCAGTCAGGTTTTCAAGATCACCACAGTAAATATGCAAGAGACAAATTTTGATGTATTGGGTCTATGCCAGTGATGACGAACCTATGGCACGCGTGCCAGAGAGGGCACGCGCCGTTGCTGGTCCACCCACTCTCCCTCCCTCCAAGCACCAGGCCACCCTCCCTCCTCTTCCAACCAACCAACCAAGCAAGCAAGCACCAGGCCGCCCGCCCTCCCTCCCTCCCAGCACCAGGGCCCCCTCCTCCTCTGAAATTTAAAAGGCGTACCTCGGGGTTAAGGCGGCATCGGCAGCAGCAACAAAAAGCGCGTTCTTTGCTCGGTGCACCTTCGGCCTTCCCTTCTGTCTCTCAAGCTCTGGTCCCGCCTATGAGGGCTTGAGAGACAGAAGGGAAGGCCGAAGGCACGCAGAGCAAAGAACACGCTTTTCTCTGCTGCTGCCGATGCCACCTTAACCCCCGAGGTACGCCTTTTAAATTTCAGAGGAGGAGGGGGGGAGCCCTGGTGCTGGGAGGGAGGGAGAGAGGGCGGGCAGGCGGGCGGCCTGATGCTTGGTTGGTTGGAGGGCGGGCGGGCGGCCTGGTGCTGGGAGGGAGGGAGGCCTGATGCTGGGTGGGAGGGAAGCCTGGTGCTGGGTGCTGCTGGGTGGGAGGGAGGCCTGGTGCTGGGTGGGTGGGAGGGAGGGAGGCCTGATGCTGGGTGCTGGGTGGGAGGGAGGCTTGGTGGGAGGGAGGCCTGGTGCTTGGTGGGAGGGAGGGAGGGAGGCCTGGTTCTGGGAGGGAGGCCTGCCTGGTGCTGGGAGGGAGGGCAGGGGGGAGAGGAGGGTGGCTGGAGGGGAGGGCAGGGGGGAGAGGAGGGTGGCTGGACATGGGTGGCTGGAGGGGAGAGGAGGGTGGCTGGACCTTTGTGGCTGGAGGGGAGGAGAGTTGCTGGACATGGATGGAGGGCAAGAAATGAAGAAGAAAGGAGGAAAGTAAAGAAATAAATGGAAAGGAAGCCCTGGAAACGGAGTTAAGAGAAAAGATAGAAAGCAGCAGAATCAGAGACTAGGACCAATATGGATAGAAAAACAAAATCACCAGACAACAAAGGTAGAAAAAAATCATTTTATTTTCATTTTAGTGTTTGGAATAAGTCCAATTTGAGAATTTACATCTGCTGTCTTATTTTGCACTGGGTATACTGGAGCTGTAACAGCTTACAGAAATGATTTATAATGAAAAAAAATCATGTTATTTTTTTTTCCTATACTAGTATAATATTTTCAATGATGTCTGTTTATATGCGCCATGGCTGGTGTAAGGGGTGTGGCTATCATAGGGGTGGAGTCATATGTGGTGACCCCCGCCCATAATGAGTACCGGCACTTTGCGATAAATAATTAGATTTTGGGTTGCTGTTTGGGCACTCGGTCTCTGAAAGGTTCGCCATCACTGGTCTATGCTATAAGAAAGTTATCTCATGCATTATGGATATCCTGAAAAGTCAACTGACTAGGTGTGCCTCCAGGACTATGTTTGAGAAGCCTACTCTAATGACATTGACTGCTTTAGATATACAGGGACTAAGGGACTAGGGGACTATGGGGGGTAATGGAAACACCTCCAAGTAAATAAAAAGAAATAAATGGATAAAACTGAAAAAAGACTATTTTCTTTTGGAAGCAGGATGAGCCCCTTATCCCCCTAATTCTATAAAGTGGCACACCCTAGTTATAGAATAAGGTCAATCACGTGTGCAACTTAATTAGCTAATGAGCTACTAATTGGCATTAATAACCAATAATTGGGCAATAATTGGTGTTAATTGGCACTAATTGGCACTAATTAGCAGTTACACATGTAACTGCTCCTATAGCCCGATTATCAGTAGCCCCTCGCTGTTCCAAACAGTGCTCTAAAAATATCACTGGAACAGCATGGGGCTATAATGCCCCTATGATCAAAGCTAATAGCATGAAAATTAAGGCATGCTATTAGTTCTGATTATAGAGTAAAAGTGCAGGAGGATTGTGCCTGAGCATGTGCTCAGACACAATCCTCCCACACTTATTTGACAGGTCCAGGCTGTCAAAAGCCCGGACCTGTCAAACACAGGGGCTGGAGCTCCGTGAGACACCCGGACCCCCTTCCAACTGCATGGCCCTGGTGGCCTAGTGCCCCCCTGAGCCCCCCGGGACAGTGATATGGGGGCTGGAGGTCCACTGGACCTCAAGTTCCCCTGACCCCCTGGCACAAGGGCAAGGGGTGCTGGAGATCCCCTAACCTAAAGTTCTGGTGACCCAGTGGGCCACAAAGCCAAACTCCCCAACCTGGTGGTCTAGTGGCCTCCTCTTCCCCTGTACCTTCTTAGTGGAGGAGGAAGTAGCACACTCCCTCCTCTTCCCGCGCCGCCTTTAAAATGTTTCTCCCTTATATGGTAGGGAAGCCCTGCCCAGCATGCCTTTGTGTTGGGGGGGGGGGGTCAGGGGGACTGGAATTCTGCCTGACCTCCAGCCCCTGTGTCTCTGGCTTGGAGTGGGGGGTCGAGCTCCTCTGTGGGGGTTTTGTTCTGGTTGGGCTTGGGTTTGGGGGTTGGGTTTTATTGGGGGGGAGGCCTGCTAGCATGTAAATGCATGCTGGACTTGGCTCCCCATTCCTCCGCAAACCCTAATGCCAGCTCTAAGCTGGTGTAGGGTTTGCTGTGGGAGCAGCACCAATGTTTGGTGCACTGCCCGCTGAGCATTGGGGAGGCATAGGTAATGCCCTAATTGCGTTCAGTGCTGGCCAGTGCATTGTTACAGCTGCTGGCCAGCTCTGATCATCGGGTGGGAGCAAACACAGGCGCTAGAAGAGCGCTATTGACCTCTAGCGCCTGCATTTGCTTTTGATCATCTGGGCACTAGTCAGTATTCTAATCTAATCTGAGATTTGTAGACTGCACTACTCTCAGCATGAGGTTCAAGGCGGTGAACAAAACAAGAAAACTCAAAACATCATGAGGAGCTACGTAAATTAAAACAATCTAAAATTTATCAAATAAGAACGAATACCTAAAGGAAGTGTGTTCCAAATCGTAATAGCTTGAAATGAAAACTTAGCCTCAAAATGATGTTTCATTCGAACACCATTAAGTGCAGGAAGTTTTAATATAAAATTATCCTGCAACCGAGAAGAAAAAAAGATCTGAAAAAGATGAAATAAGCAACTCAGAAGTACTACCATTTAAAACATGAAAAATCGCTCAAACAGATGTAAAAATAATATGTGCCTTGAGAGAAAGCCAGTGTCATTTTCTAGCATGTTGAGATACGCGTTCATATTTTTTTCAACCTAAAAACCAAACATACAGCACGCACAAATTCCAGAGCGCGGAACTGCGAGTAGGCATGGACCTGGCAGGGGGATGGGTGGGTCAGGGGCATGCCCAGCAGTCACACATGTGGATTATAGAACACTTACATTTACAGTTGCATTTATTTGCATTTACATTTAGACATGAGCGTAAAGCTAGTGTAAGCGCTCGCACCTAAATTTAGGTGCGTAAATGTAGACTTGTGCTGGTGTTTTAATAACAATGATTGCAAGTACAATTGCTGTTACAAAATCCATGCTTAGCACACAGCATCCCAGCATCCAACTTTGGGCGACCTTTTGAGAATTACCCCCATATTTTCTTACAAAACAACATACTGGCACTTCCACATAGCTAGAAGGGGGATTTCAAGCTACCTTCATGCTGCATTGACCAGCACAAAGAAAGATCTGTCAGTAGAGGAAGCAATTAACTCATTGGAGAACAACTTCAGTGATTAGCTTGAAGTAAGACTTTTCATTACTGTGGCCATTTCTCAACAAATTGATTGCAGTGCTTCTGGATTTTCGACGTGGTGTTTTGGCTGCATTCATGTAAAACAGTGTCCTAGAACAGAAGCTCGCTGGATGTTTCCCTTACACATGAAAAATACCAAGATTCATTCCTTATGTTTTGGGATTTTTCTATTTCTATTTTCAAGAGGGAGGAGAGAGATATCGATTCTGGTTGTAAGCATGGTGTGCTGTGGTTTGTGGGATTTGACAGCCTCAGGCACTTTGCCACAAAACACAGCTATGCAGACTTATAACTCTGCCAAACCATGGGTGCCACATTAATCCTTTCTGATGTGGAACTGCAAAAAGACCCTGTCTAGAGACACCGTGATTTAGAATTACCCAGGAGAAGTTCTTGTGACGCACAGCATCCAAATATGCATACAATGCCAAGTGAGACGTCCTACCAAATTTCAATATTTATTACAGCAGAAAAAAAAAAAGAAATGAACGAGGCAGGATAATGGGAAATTGAATCCCAGTGCAGTCTCAACTTTGATCTCACTTATATAATGGTCATAATACATCAGAAGGATCAAAATTGAGATAGACAAATTCAAACTGACCACCAGTACAATCTACCAATACAAGGTATTATACTTTTAGTAAATGTCTGCCTTCAGCACTTAGGGGGCAATTCTGCACAGGTCGCCTAAAATAAGATTTAGGATAATGTGCACTAAGCATGAATTCTATATTGGCAATTAAACATATAATTGCTGTTATAGACTACTACTACAAATAATTTCTATAGCGCTACCAGTTGTACGCAGCGCTTCACAATTAGTGTAAGTTGGCAGTTATGCATATGCTTAGTTCAATGGCTGGTGTAAATGTTTCTGTCTAACTGTTGTCAGTTAGGCATATTACAACACAGCCAGTTAAGTGCTATTTCTGCTTTTCACTGCGATTGTATTTTGCTAATGTGATAGTTTGAACTATATAAGCACATATTCACTGTTTTAAGAGTGAAGATTGTTTATCAGTTTGGTGCACCAATTTTCTATCTTCTCAATATCCAAGTTTTGTTTGTAGTTGTATCCTGAAAATTTGACAAGCTATGAAGTCATCAGGACAGCTTTGAGAAACACTGGCACACTTGTACATTGATAAGCATTTGGTTGCTCCTAATACCTTTCCCATCTCTTGTTTAGTCTTATTTCTTCAGTAGCGCTGCAGTAAGATCTATAGGGTTTAAGGCACTGGTTAAATATGCACAACTAAGAAGCACTGATATCAGGTTTCAAATAAAGATCACAATTACTCAATGACTATTCTGATGCAGGAAATCTCATCAGAAGTAATATAGATGCATTGCTTTGTTCAAAGGTCTCAGTAAGGACTATTGGAGTTGTGTGTGGTGAAAGCTAAATCCTGCCTTCCAAAGTAAGAACTTCATCCCAACTGTCAAGCACAGTGGTGGAGGTATCACAATGTAGAGCTGTTTTGCTGTGCATTGGGATGTGGATGGCTGGTCACTGACAGAAAAGGTATAACAGGAAAGGAGACAAAAAGAAGTCCCAAAAGCAGTCATGGTGATGAACAATACTTTTATTGTGTTGAAAGAAAGAGCCTACACAAATTTGTGTTTCTGCTACAAAGCCTTCATCAGGAATCTGATCTTACAACATCAGCAGATGGTAAAGTATTCTACTGGAAACATAATCATACAACTTCTTGAAGACATGAAACAAATCTCTGCGATGAAAGCGCTAAAGCTTCTGACTGAAACCAGAGTGCTGCAATTGCTAAGTCATCATCAAAACTTACTATCTGATGATGTTGTGAGATCAGACTCCTGATGAAGACTTTGTAGCTGAAACATGAATCCATGTAGAGTCTTTCTTTCAACACAATAAAGTACTGTTCATCACCACAACCACTTTTAAGACTCCTTTTTATCACCTTTGCTGTTGTACCTTTTCGGTTTGCGTTTTGCAAAGGTTTTTTTCTTCTTTTTTGTCTCTTGATCATGGTCACTGACACAGCCATAAATTCTGCTTAATATCAGAAAATTGTAGAGGAGAGCTCCAGGGTATCTGTCCATGAGTGAAGCTGAACCAAAAGTGGACTACAAAGCAAGATGACCCTAACATGCAAGTGACCTGCTTCAGTTGGACTATCCAGGGACATCAGAACCAGAAACTGTGCAAAAGAGCTGTGATGAATAGGACAGCCCTGAATCTGATTTAAAGTGAGTTTTAAAGCCTGTCATGAATCAGTGTGAAATAGCTTCTATGCAGAGATTACAAGGGATTCTAAGGAACAGAAGTGCCTTATTAGATACAGGTCTTTAGAGTTTTTGTTTTTTGTCTTGGTTGCCAAGGACTAGAACCCTAATATCACGGACATGGGATGGAGATGTAGTGAGAGTTTTCCATATTTGGATGGTAACCTTGCTCTTAAAGCTTTCCAGGGAGAAAGGAATCCAAAACTGAAGAGATCAAACTCTTTGATGGTTTATAAAGAGGGATCAGCAAACCAAAACAGTTTATTTTCAACATAGTTCTGAAGCTTAAAAGCACAAAATAATATAGAGATATTCCTTTGCTGTACATGAATTAGCAATTCTGGAGAATTTCAACCTTTGGAAGCAGGCACTTCAAAGGGATTCACCATTCAGCATCAAACAAGACCAAGGAGCAGGGTGGACAGCTGTCAGTCCTGATCAAGAGACACTCAAATTGTGCAGCGTTGCCATCTACCATCTGTATGAATTATAATGCTTCTTAATCTAGCTAGGAGATAAGAAACCAATGTGGCTGCTTACGGTCTACAGAGCACCTCACAATACATCATCTGTGCAAGAACTTCTGGTTCTGGTGATAGAAACCATAAGCTTCCCTAGATTAGTGATAATGGGAGACATTAAAAACATTGAAACTCCAAACATTACCACTGCTGCATTTCTTAATATGATGGCAGCTCTAGGATTCACGCAGGTGATCAAAATTCCTACCCATGAAAAGGGTCATATGCTGAACTTTGTGTTCTGCAAAGAGGTTCACACCTTTGAACACAAGTCTGGTGGCATTGAGATAATACCCCTATCATGGACAGATTATTTTCTAATAAACATTTTCTATAAAGGACCACCTAAAACAGAAGGATCTTACCAGAGTTTGGAAGGAAATTTGAGACACGACAGTTTCCTGCAGGCTTCATCTCACCTCTATGTCTATGGGGAAGAAAAGATGACCACACTATTGGAAAAGGTTAATATCTGGAATGTATACCTAGCAATAGCCTTAGAAAAAAATGGTCCCACAAAAGAAGGTCCAATAATTTTTGCACAAGCACTTCCCGCAGTTCTTCTCAGACCTACAGATTCTTAAGCGTCAACGACATGGCACATCTTGCCTAGACGAAGACAGGCTCAACTGTAGGAAACACATGGCAATGTACCACCAGGCTTTAACGGTAGCCAAAAAAACAATATTTCTCTCAACACAATGAACAATCTGCTATTCAAAATAGTAAACTGTCTGCTGTAACTCCCACATTAGAACCTGCCTTCCTACTCACAACTGACTAGCAATGATTTTGCCAGAAAAGATGCCTGCTAAATTAAAGGTTTTCATCAGGACCTACAGGTAGTTCTATTGCGTATCTATCCCTTACCCGCCTTGCACAGCCATCTGGGACTCATAAAATGAGGTAACAGGGTAATAGAGGAGGCTTTTGAAAAAAATCCTGAAAGATCTATGGCCAATGTCCTTTTCCCTTGCCCCGCTCAGCAAAGACAGTACCGCTAGCAAGCAAGCAAAGGCCTCATTGAAGGAGCCACTAAAATTGTTAACTCCTCTCTTGTGGAAGAGTAGCTGCCAACAACACTAAAAAGGGCAATAGTGCGGCCTTTATTGAAATAGAGCTCCCTCGACCAGGACACATTCAAAAACTACTGGCTAGTATCTAACATCCCTTTTCTGGGAAAACGTATAGAAGATGCTGTCTGCATTCAACTCAGCGACTGGCTAGACCATGTCAATCTGGCTTCAGACCTGGCTACAGAATGGAGACAGTTCTTGTATCCCTGCCTGAGGATCTTACAGAATCCATAACAGGGTATCTACCTTGATACTAGTGTTGCTAGATTTCTCAGCAGCTTTCGACACTGTGGGCCATAATATCATGCTTATACAGCTGGCAGAAACAGGTATTGGTAGCACAGTATTTGTGTGGTTCAAATCCTATTTGTTTTGTTCAAACTGTGACCTATTTTAATTAATATCTATCTCAAACCTATAACAGCTGCTTTGGTTGATGGATGCAAAATTCTATATCTATGCCAATGATGTGCTCATAACCATTTGATCAGATCTATCCACCACTTTAACAAGTCATGAATGGGTAAAAGAAAACAACAACCCCCCCCCCTTCCCAAACTCTGCCCAAACCCATATAAAACAGAGATTTTGTGCATTCCTAACATTAGTGCTCTTCTTATGGGCGAGCGGACCCAGGAGTACTAATCGCATTTAAGTTAAGTACGCTGTACTATTGATATGAGGGAGATGATTTTTTAAAACATTTTCTACAAAGTCAATATTTTGAACCCCCCCCCCCCAAATCAAAATATAGAAAAAGTATAGAATGCTGATAAAAAGAGTTCTTTTTAATTCATTTCTGTTGTTTTTGCAACTACATTTAAAGCAGTTTACATAGTTTATACAGGCACTTATTTGTACCTGGGGCAATGGAAGGTTAAGTGACTTGCCCAGTGTCACAAGGAGCTACAGTGGGAATTGAACCCAGTCCCCCAGGATCAAAGACTGCTGTGCTAATCACTAGGGTACTTCTCCACTCTAATGACCAATGAAGAAGCAAGCGAGCCGAGACCTGACTAGCTCTTGTGAAAAGAGTCACTACTGATGTCTTACCAACAAAGTAGTTTGATTATGCATGCAGATTGTGGGATTGAGGTGTGTTAAAAGGATAACTAGCACTGGGTGAGTTATAGTGTTCCTAACATAAGTGGACAGGTACCTGATGCCAAAATACCATTTGGGAAGTACAAAGTTCCCCCTAAAATCACAGATCAGGAATCTTGGGATACTGCTAGACTCAATGCTTACTTTGACCCTGTAAATTCAAACATAAGTACATAAGTGTTGCCATACTGGGAAAGACCGAAGGTCCATCAAGCCCAGCATCCTGTTTCCAACAGTGGCCAATGAAGGTTACAAGTACCTGGCAAGATGCCAAAACAGTACAATACTTTTTATGCTGCTTATCCTAGAAATTCCCCCAAGTTCATCTTAATAATGTATGGACTTTTCCTTTAGGAAGCCATCCAAACCTTTTTAAAACCCCGCTAAGATAACTGCTTTTACCACATTCTCTGGCAACGAATTCCAGAATTTTTACACGTTACATAAGTACAATTACACATTACAACCTTTACAAACTGCTTCTACCAGCAGGGCCAACTATGAAATCACTTTCCATATAGAAAAGTAGTGTCTGATCATGGTGGTCTATGCCCCGAGAATCCAACAGCATGAATGATAGAAGTTTGCAAGTGGTGTGACCGTATCACACCGTTCCTGCAAAAAACACACTGGCTACCAGTACCCTACAGACCAAATATAAAATTCTATCGTTGATTTCCAAGGCCCTCAGACAAAATGGACCAGAGTACCTAAAGAATAAATTAGCCCCTACATGCCCTTAGAGACCGTTACGGTCCTGTCAAGGAGCTTCACTATATGCACCCTCATCAAAAGAAATTGCACAATGGGATACCTGCCAACAAGCCTTCTGAAGAGTAGCTCCAATATTCTGAAACTCACTCCCAGAGGAACTAGGCTTGTTAAGACTACCTGTACTTCAAAGAAGCAGGTGAAAGCCTGGCTTTTCTCCCAAGCCTTTAATGGCTATGGTAACTGATTATCTTGCCACACACCATGTAAGAAAGTCCAGATTCAACTGTACATATAATTTGCTATCAATGTAGCTACCTATCTATTTATCCTAATGACTTTGTCCTACCTATCTTGTCTGTCTATATGTCTCAACTATAGGTGCCTATTAAGATGTTTCATTGTATCTTACTGATGTTATGAGCATCATATCTGTTATTTGAACACTATAATGCATGCCTATTAGAGTGTAATAACCAAATGGCTCAGGCTCTATTTATAAAGTTCCCCAAATTCCAGATAGTTATCACACCGGCATAGAGCTGGTCGATGAACCTCAGTGGTAATGCGCCATGCTCGATTCACTCATACAACTAGAAACACAACAAAATCAACACGAACATACCTAAATCTCCACTACCCAAGCTGCAAAGGACTTAAATATAAATCAACCTATGCATCCAGCTTCTCTTATATAAGCACACAAATATGGAACGCGCTTCCGACCGCTGTAAAAACAACCTAAGACCACCTAATCTTCCAGAACCTCCTCAAGACTTACCTGTTCAAAAAGGCATACCCAAACAACTCAACCTAAATGCCTAGCCCCACAATACAACAATATAATTGTTCATTTTGGACATAACCTAACCTACGTTTCCCCTAAACCCCCACTATGTCCATCAATTCTGATCATTAGTCTGTCATAACCTCACTTTGTATCTATTCTTGCCGGTATTGGCGACTGCCACTACTGCACTATGTAAGCCACATTGAGCCTGCAAATAGGTGGGAAAATGTGGGATACAAATGCAATAAATAAATAAATACACAGTGTCTTATAGTATTAAAATCTTCATTGGTTCCTGTTATTTATATAAATCTGTTCAATATATACTTATATTTTGCAAATGCTATTTGTAACTGTTTATACTCATCTTTAAATTGTAAACTTTAATCCAGTCTACAAAGGGGCACTCTGTTCCAACACGGCATTTGTTTCGCTGTATTGCTTTTTCAAGGAAAACCCCTAATATTAACCACCGTTCATCTTGCCGACAGTTGCCAAACTTAGACAAAATGCCTATTAAAGTGCACCATTTGTATGGTGCTGACATTGTGTTTATTATATCTCTGTTATTTGAATTTTCTAATATATTGCCTATTAATAAGTTTCATTGTGCTGACATTGTTAACTATCATATCTGTGTTATACGAATGTTTCTCCATGCTGCCTATTATGATGTATCATTTGTATTCTGCTAACATTTATCATATTTCAGTTATATGATTGTTTTACTGTGCTGTTTTAATGTATGTATTTCTGACACTGTATCATGTTATTCCTAGTTCTAGAATTCTACTGGAACAGACTGAAGGTCCATCAAGCCCCGTATCCTGTTTCCAACCATGGCCAATCCAGGTTACAAGTACCTGGCAAGATCCCAAAAGAGTAGAACAAATTTTATGCTGCTTGTCCTAGAAATGAGCAGTAGATTTTCCCAAGTCCATCTTATGACCGGCTTATGGACTTTTTTTGTTTAGGAAATTATCTACACTTTTTAAAACCCTGCTAAGCTAACTGGTTTTATTACATTCTCTGGCAACAAATTCCAGAGTTTAATTATATGTTGAGTGAAGAAATGTTTTCTCCAATTTGTTTTAAATTTGCTACTTCATTGTGTGTCTTTTAGTCCTTGTATTTTTGGAAATGGTAAACAAAGTGATTCATGTCTACCCATTGCACTCCACTCAGTGCATGAAGAACGAAGTGGGATTTCAACCTGGGTCCCTTGGTTTGCAGTCCACTGCACTGCTAGGTTACTCCTCAGATCCCCATTGTCATCTCTAAGTTTACCACATTGATTGTATTTATGCTTACTATTGTTATATGCTGTTAAAATTGTAAGCTTTGTCAGGCTGTAACTGCTGATCATCATCTTGGGGAATCTCTTTGTGAAGTCAATTAATAAACCCCATTAAATACATAGATCTACTAAAGACTGGCCAAGTTCCAACTCAATCCCTGGGTCAGAATAAAGTTTGTGTTTTGGAGCATCTTATCCTGGTATTTTGTTTGATCCCTTGAAGTTGGTTTCTTTTCCACTTCCTTTCGTGCTGTTGAACTTGCATGGAAATTGAGAAACCCACTTGGTTTTGCGGTTGTGGGACAAGATCTGAAGCATGCTGATCATGCAAAGAAACCCACGAATATCAGAGCAGAAACAGTTTGGTCTGGAAGAATGAGCCATTAAGAACGATGTGAGAGACTGAGCAAGAGCTACCGGGGGGGGGGGGGGGGGGGGGGGTTGCTTTTTCATACAAGATTTATTGGTCAGTCCTTCCGTTGAAACATAATCAATATATTATTTTAGTCTGGTTTATTTATTCAATTGAGTTATTTTTCACACAGGGTTTACATTCGGATCTAATGAGTATAAATTGTGCTAAATTACAAATCAGCCAAGGGAGCTCACAAACGTTTTCTTAACACTGTAGGATTATAAATATTGCCAAATATTTTGCATATTTATGGTATAATTATATCAGAATAACCTCAAACTACTCTAAATTGCATTCCCATCTGGAGGAGTAGCCTAATGGTCAGTGCAGTGGCCTGATCACCAGGGGAACCAGGTTAAAGTTCTACTGCAGCTCCTTGTGATTCTGGGCAGATCACACTTAACCCTCTGCTGCCCCAGCTAGCTGTATATAATATGTAAACTGCTTTGACGGTAACCACAGAAAGGCAGTATATTAAATCCCATCCCCTTTCCCAGATGTTCACAGCATATTATAGACACATTTAACAGGTAGCCCCTGTATCTTCTGGGTCTGTGGATTTTTTTTTTTTGGCAGGGGGGAGGGGTTCTTACTTAAACAGTGGGTCTTGTTGCAAGGCCCCATTAAAGTCTTAGGCCTGGAAATAGGGTAGGGTTGCAATAACAGGCAGAGTTCATCTCACCTGTTTTTGTGAATCAAGAAAAAAAATTGTTGCCTTAAAGAGCAAGCTGTATAGAAAGAGCAGATGGAGGGCTGGGTTCTAAATAATAAAGGCCATCAGTATTCAAGTGTCTTGCAGTTGATTGCAATTAGAGGATGTAAGCTGTGCACGTGGCACATTAGACAGATATCTATATACAAACACATACATAAATATGTCACTTCTGAATGCTACATGAAACATTGGTTTAAAACATTTTTTACTTTGAATATGGGGGCCCATAAATAGTATAGCTCACCGGCATTTGTCAAACTGATTTTGACAGGTGACAGGCCCACTTCCGGGTTCTCAGCCAATCAGAAGTGAGGGCACACAAAAGCACATTATACAAGAAGTGTGTACATAAGGCAACATGTTAAATTTTTGAATCAAAACCCATTTAACATATACGACCCTTTTAATTTTTTTGTACATGAAATTTACTGACCCACTGGACCTTGTTTCTATCCCTTTTTGCTGGATAGATGTTGTGGTTTGTTCACCTGGTGGCACCATTGGATTGTAATCCATAACTAGCTCCTTTAGACTGCAAAAATGCATTTTCTTGCTGTTGAGTGCGATTCCTTTTACCTTCAGGTGGGTCTCCCCACTGGATGGAGCTATGATATATTGGTGGCGTTATTGAAAGGGGGCATGGAGATGGCTTGGGCATGTCCTCACTTCTGATTGGCTTCTGTCAAAATCAATTAGTTTGACATATGGCAGTGAGCTATGCTACCTTCCATAAAATATTTTGTTCTGCTGTATGCAGTAGTTTTAAAAGCCATTTCTGAAGGTAAATTGGCTGTCTGAAAATGAACCATATCTGTAGAGCTAAAAGCAGGAGTGGGCATCCACAGCTTGCATACCTTTAACTGGATTAGGATTATAGGTCAGGGGAGAAAACTAGTGCGTGTATTTGCTGTTTTAAAAAGCACAAAGGGTATTTTAGCCTCCTTGGTTACTTGCATGAACTAGCAGGTGTATAATATGCAGGCACTTTTAATGGATATATTTAACACTAATCTTCAAAAGAAAATCTACCTGGCATGGCTTCCCCTTTCTAAAGTTTGTACTAATTTTGAAGTATTTGAGTTACTGTATTTGGAAAATTTCTCACCCCATTGCAAGATCAGTAACAAAGTTTTAATTAATAGTAGAGTACTTGACATGCGACCTGGATACCTACTGTCTAAATGCAGTTAATATACACATACTATCTGAAGGCACAAACTTATGCTGTGTCCAATTTGCAGGGCTGGATTTAGGACAGGATTAGCAGGGTGCTTACTCAAGGCAAGCCTTGAGCATGGTCTGGCACTGGGGAAGGAGAAGATAGCGTGGAAATGTAACACAAATGTGAACTGGAAATATCCACATACACACCCCCACTTTCCTACCTGCCAATGGCTAAATGCCCACCTCTGAATAGACCACAGCCTCTTGCCATTGCTGTTTCTAACCCTTCCAGGTTACAACTACCACCTTTACACATAAAAATATGGTAATCAAGGTTGCAAGAAGGACCCTTATCTTTGAGGATAGAGACCTGCAAGTAAGGGGAACAGCATTATTGCTCCAGACACCAGGATGCACCATCAATATTCCCACCCAGGACCTCACCTGCACCAGAGGTGGTCCTGCTGAGTTGTTTCTAAATTACAAAATATTTGATCTATTTTGAAAAACTTGTACACATCCATTTGAAGAGACAGGCTACATGTAGCAAACAACTACTTTCCACACTGTTATTGTCCCATGCTGTTTGTCTTCTATTTTTGATTCCCCTCCCTGCTTCAAAGAGGCTGTCTGGGTGTCTCTGGGAACCCTTGCTAGCCGAAAGGATGCAGTAGCACCTTCATAAAGTCATGCCCTCAGCCCTGTTCCTTAGGATTTCCTTAGGCCAACCCAACTTGGCCAAGTTTCAACAATAGACCTTCATGAGATGTCATCAGATTGTTCAAAAGTAAAACACAATGGATACATGATCCACAATCAACTGCAATTGCTTCTGTGCAACCATCATTGCATTCACAGATTATGTTAATATTGAAGAATTCAATGAACCCTGATGAAAGCCTGCTGAAACTTGGCCAAGTCAGGTCCTTCATCAATAAAAACATTAAACTTGCATCATTGGTTGTTCTTTTTTCTTGGACCCTTTGCTGTCTTTGTCTCTCTTGTTAAGGGAGCAGTCGTCAACTATCCACCTCCATGCAAAAGTGTGCAGGTCCCTTTTATTTGATTTTTTTTTTTTTTTAAAGGGATAGGCTCACACACACTTTTCCTTTGAAAATTCAGTGTGTACAAATTCCACCGATATTGCAGTGGGAAAAATTTCTATGTAGAATTTGAGTAGACTTGAAAAGAGGCTGTAGGTGCATTTTTGGTCCACCTTTATAGCTTATCACAGGAAATACCTGCCCTTAGTTCAGATACACACTACCTAACCCCAGGCACATTTTTGATAGGATTGAAGGGGGACCATTTTCAGACTGGCCACTTACCCAGGTAAATGGCTTTGAAAATGACAGTTTTGAAACAATGGGAATACAGATGAGTTTGACTGTATGACTAAAGTTTTCAATTGGAATTTTTATTCCAAGATACTACATACACTTTTTAGAAAAGTAAATCTTGCTAGAAAAAAAAAAAAAAGTGTACGCTGCTTCTTTTATTTTACCCAACATGTCTCATCTAGACAAACCTAATTTACAGGCATGTCATGGGTGAGATGATGCCAACAAGCCAAAAAAAACATTTGCTACAGTACTCTTTTACAGTGTATGTGATTGGGTATGACTAGAGGTTAATGCAAGATTGTGCAACATAAGAGATGAAAGGTTTTAAAGTAAAAGAAATTGGTTGGATTAACCACAGAGTGGTAGGAAATCTATCTGAAGCATGTTAACAGCTACATTCCAGTGAAACATGAATAGACACTAGCCAACAGGTCTGAGATTGAAATCCTTCTGATTACTGATGGCCACAGGACCTCTAAGGGCCCAATATCCAAAGCAATTTAAGCAGGCAGGAGAGGCTGAACATCAACACTAACTGGCCATATCAAGTCCAGGACGGGTAGGGGGGGGGGGGGTGGGGGGAGGAAGAGAAGCTATAAGTTATGCGAGTGCTGCCAACATTCCATACTGGTGCCCACATGGCTAACCAGGCATACAGGACAACATAAATATCAGTCCCAACTTTGCCCGGTTAGCTATGTGGGTGCCAGCACTGAATAATAACTTCTGGGTATGTTGTGATCCCCCTCCCTCACTGTAACACCACCTGGTCCCACCAAGGCTCTCCTTACCCCCTGTTAAGGCCACCCCCCCAAGGGCCTACCTTCCCAATCTCTGGTGGTCTAGTGGAGAAAGGGCAGGTGCAATGCCCACATGCTCCTGCCAATCATATCTTCTCCTTCAAAATGGCTGCCACAACCTTTGGTGTGCTGCAACCTTTCAGCTGAAATTCACAAAGTTTAGGAGCCTGCAGGGTATGCGATTACATTTAGGTCCACCATTTGCCTAGATTTAGGAACCTAATTTAGGTGCCTAGTGCTGAAAATCAGCTCTGGGTACCTAATTGCTTGTTTTGTTACATTTCTGTGTGTCTGTGACTATTTTATTGTTTGTGCAAATTTTCACTAAAATGGTATAAACATTTATAAGAGGGCCTTTTAATAAATACTGTTGCACCTTTGTCAGAAGCAGTCACTGTTTCACAATAGGACATGATAAATAGTATTGAATGCAGAGAAATTATAAAGCATTACTAAAACAAACAAAAAAACCCTTATCCAATTTAGATGAAATTCAGCATAAATTTGATATCAATGAAGTCTCACCATTGTGAAATTGAAACATGAATGAAATATATTATATCCAACAATTTTTCAGTTTCAACCAAGCCCTGAAGTTGATTAATGACTACTTTTTACAATACCTTAGATAAAAAAGGTAATGGAAGAAACTGGCCTATAATCATCCAAATTGTTCCCATCTAAATTCTCATAATTCAAAGGTATAATAGTTAGTGGGCTTGAGTTATTATTCAATTGATTAATAATTTTTTTTCAATTTGTTCAAGATTTTTATCAGCGCTCCACCGACTTCTCATCACCTCCACTCTAATAATGACAAATGCCTGACAACTCCCCCTCCGCACTTTTAAAAATTGTAGTCCTCTTGTCATAAGAGTGCAGTATCCTACTAAATTGACTGAGACTATGAGGAGGAAAGGAGGGAGGGTTGGTGAGGGGATTAAACACACAAAAATGTAAGATCTGGTATTTGTTAATAAAAGTTTGTATAGCAAACAGATTAATGGCTATACATCTTTTATATTTGTACCATGAGAACTCAAAAAACGTGTTTTCTTCTCTTGTAATAAAGATTTTTCATAAAAGTAGTAAAGTAAAAAATTAGTCCCGTTATTTGGAACACAAAATATTTTATCTTGGAGCCTACCCCTGCCAAGATTTACTACAGTTTTAAAGACTTAAAACTCAGGCTTTGGAAAGTGCCTGATCTGTCTCTGGTATCTGTGAGGTCTAGCTTCCATCCATTTCTTTAGTTTTTTCTCCACTTTCCCTCTCGATTGTAGTTTTATGAGTTGTATACCACTTTGACAACTATAAGATAATTCAGGGAACAAGTTTCCAATACAGGATAATCCAGTATATATAAGCACTTGGAAACAAATGCTAAAGTAAGCCAAATATACATAAGTGTGTCAGGAGGAAAAACCTCAAGAAACACCTTCTCCCATTTATCACGGGTAGAAGGGCTAGGGCTTCTTCATCATCGGAAAAACCCTCCTGGTGATGTTAACTTCAAAACATCAAACGAGTGTAAATTTTTACTGTTTTTTTACTTGTTGAAAAAATAGAGAAGGTACTTAGCTTAACTTAGCTCAACTGCTACCACCTTAATCTTCTCTAAGGCTCCTCCGTAACTGAGACCGTGGTTAACGGTGGCCTCCGTTTTGCTACTGCTGCTTCAGAACTTCCGGTCCAGTGTTCTACCAGAGGCCAAAAAATATACAAAAAAAATATACTGACATTTTTGTATATTTTTTGTCCTCTGGTAGAACACTGGACCGGAAGTTCTTACTTTAGCATTTGTTTCCAAGTGTTTATATATATTGTATACCACTTTGACATGTATTTGAATTATGGAATATGTGAGTACACACACATGTCCATCAATTCTGGAGCAGGTGTAAAACACACACTGGCATTTGTGCACTACGGAGGTTGGTTTTGGGTACCTACTTAAAAAAAAAAAAAAAAAAAAAAAAAAAAAGCACATATGTGTCTCCTTTGCCTTTATAAAATGGGCACCATTTTGGTCTTCAGTCATCCCATTATAAGGTCCCATATGCACACAGACAGCACAATACTTATTTCTAGGTCTTGTGGATGGGCTCAGCAACACATTTTTGAAGGGGGGGGGGGGGGGGGCAAACCATTATATAGACTAGGCAGTCAAGAGCAAAAGCTACACAATAAGTCCTGATAGCCACACAAACACCAAGGATCATTGGTGCATAATTTTACACTTCTGTATTTTTACAGGATTATAAGATAATTAAGAGTGGCGTTACTGAAGTGATCACAATTCTTACTATCAAAATCTCAGTTGTGTGGGTGGGTGGGGGGGGGGGGGGGGGGGGAGGAGGATCCTACAGCCTTATAAGTTAATTCAGGGGCACATGATTGACAGTTCTCCAGCAGCATCTAATATGACCTGTTGAATATTGGGGTCATGGTGGGGGACAGTGAAAGAAAAAAAACCCAAAGCAAAAACAACAACAATACTTTTAACAACTCAGATTTGTTTTTATTATTTGATAGAAGTTAAGTTTTGTCATGTTAACAAAAGCACAGCATGTTTGTTTCTGGGTTCGTTTCACAACTTTGCTGTTTCTGTCTGATCTAGAAATACAAAAGAACACTCCTTTCCTCAAAGCAAAACAAAATCCAGCTATTGAATGCAAATCTGTGGAATGTAACCTAAACAGTATAAAATATTAAAAAAAAAAAAAAAATCAAATTTTTTCTTTAATATAACTTTTTTTTAAAGGTAACAATTCAGGCTATAAAACTATACAATGTATATGAAAATGTTAAACTGAACAAGTCTACAAGAGATACATCTTGTAAAAACTCAATAAATTATATATTTATATATCTAGTAACATTTAAATCATGCACACATTTGTACAAATTCTTTTTCTGTCTTGGAAAAAACATAAATGCTTTAAGGTACTTGGAATGTACATTAATTAGCAAGCCTTTGTAAGAAAATACTATTATTCTTTAAATTTCCAGAACACCCAACTATAGAAATCTATTTTCTCCAAAAGCACCCAATGAAATAACCTCAAAACTATAAATTAAATTTTATTACTTATTTTCAATAACATAAGAGCTTCATGGCACTACAATCTCGTGGGGCAGAAAAAAAAAAAGGCTTGGGCATGAAACAACATTTTTCTGAATGGACTATGGAGAGTGGAGGTGTTACGTTGGTAGAAAACCACAAGACACCAACAAACAGATCATGTTTACACTAGTAAAGAAAAGAATTAGATTATGCTTGACGATTCTAAACCTGGTTACTCAAGTTTCTACCATACTAGCATCTCTTACATCTGACAACAGTGGGCTTTCCAAAATTTGGCAGAGTGGCATGTAAAAATCCATGTAATTTTACCTTCATTCTTCTTTCCCTAACTTAAAATTATTGCACCTTCCTACAAAACATAATATTATAGCCATCTTTCCTTTGTGCAGTATGTCTTCTTCCTAATTATGTAATGATGTCACTGAGATAGGGAAGTGGGAGGAGTCAACCAGATATCACTTAAGTTCATGTTTAGCACTGCCATGTATGGTACCATATGCTACGTCAACCACAATAAGGAAACCTGAAAATGATGAACAAGCAGCAGGAAAAACTAGTGGAACAATCCTCAATCTAATACTTACTGAAAGTGTATCATTTCACTGCCTGCCCTATCCACTCATTTTAACTGAGCCAGTGATTTATGCACTGAAAAAATAATGAACTACTTTTACTGCAATCCAGAATAAAGCAATATTAAAACGTGTGCACATTACATGAAAGAGTTTTATATAAAGTTACACATTATTTTTCCATGGGTTACCAATGACCTGTTCGCTCACAAATTGGAACAGACATTGACTGGATGGGCATAAATAATGCATCTTTTATGTAATAGTGTTTTTTTTGTTTACACTGTTTTGTTCCTGCCAACACAGTTTTTCCTTAAACACACAGAGCACATTCAAAACTTCTAGCCTGCATGGAGAGGCTTTAAAATCCTGGAAAGCCTTATTGGGGCCTAGTGAGCTGATATTGGCCTATTTAGGCCTTCAGCACTGTGTACTGTGCTAGGTGGCTGAGTAAAAGGATGTGCCGATTTGATATTTATATGTCCACTACTGCAGAGCTAAATATCAACTCTATATCCATATCTAGAGACCAACCAGTTGGATTTGCATAGGGTCAGTGTTTCCTATGAACACAAACAAAAAAAAGATTAATATAGTTTATTCTCAACCATTAATAAGTTAAAACTTAAATTCTGTGAAATTAAGTTTACAGTAATGCTATTCTATTTAAACCAGTCTATAAATAACTTTACAAATATACATGTTAAACCAATTACAATTTTTAAAACAAAACTGTCAAAATATAAACAATTCTTTTAAGACTCAGAACAGCTGTATTCTCGATTGTAACCCTTATCCCCAGGACTCTCTTGCAAAGCCCTAGTATCACTATAAGCCTTCCTTTTTAATTTACTTTTTATATACACACTACGTATGCATATTTATGTATTTATACTGTTTTCTGGAATAAACCTTTTTGAAATAAATGAAAGGTGCTTGCCCTCAGGTACCTGTAGCTTCTGTCTTCAGGACCCCGCTGACTAGTGTAAACCTTTAACTATGAAACAAGAGGAGACAGATACAGAATGACAGTTCTGAACACATTTTATTAGCTCCAGGCAGGGCAGGATTAAGGCCTAGATAAATTAGGCATGTGCATAGGCCCAAAATGTTTAACAGGTGCTTCTCAGAGGTACTAATTTATGGCTTCCAGTGCAAATTTTTGCTCTAGCTGAGTCAGCTGGATAAAAGGAAGGGGATGGGGTGGGGGACCATGGGACCAAAGCCACTGCTGCCCACAGAAATCTCTATTCTCCCCATCCCCTCTACACTGCACTTTTTGCCTGGTGTCTCTTCCTCTGCCAGTTTTGCAATGTACTTATATTAAGGATGGGGGCCCCAATTTGCCTTCTCACCTAGGACCCACCGAAGGGTTAATCCTATCCTGCCCTGCCTACAAGCTCCCATTTCATGAATGAAATGCTCCAGTTCCATTTCTGTGTCCTCTGTGACAGAATACTGCTGAAGGGTGCAGTTGGTGAGGCCACGCCAATCCAGGAGCACCACTCTGGTTTCTTTCCATCCCGCTGAACCACACCCTGAATCCCATGGTGAACTGCAAGGTGCCATCCCACAGCTTCCTCCGGATCATTCTGTTTGACAAGAACTGCCTGTCCGCACCCAAATCAGTCACTTACAAAGGACACCAGCATAGCTTCTGGCCAAGTGGAGATTACTCTACGGGTTTCTCTCCTGCCAGTGTGCCCAATTCATACTTCAAGCTGGCCGAGGTTTTTCAGTTTCCATGTATTCTTTTCCTTAAATAAAAATAAATGCCCCCCTTTTTTTTAAAAACCCTTTGCAAGATGACCATTGTATATTTTGACTTTAAATATATTTATAAATCTACAGCAATTTAGAAAACATTAAATTAAATCACAGAGGCTGGGGGAAAAAAAAAATGTATCCCTGAAGGCAATGAAGCCCTTTAGCTCCATCAAAAGGTTCTTGTACAGATTGCATTAAGGAAGCAGTTTACATTCTCAAAAACTCCCCCCCACCAAACACATATTTCAAAGAAATTCTTCTTTCTTTGCTCTTCGTATTGCAGGCACAGAACGGTAACTCTGAACTCTAATCTACATTACTAGAGGCATGTACCCCCTAGATATAACATTCTGCTTTCAAAAAATATATATATTTACTATATATAATATGTATATAATATATATCTTGGCAAGAGATTAGTTCCTTCAGGCCAAACAGTGCTTCTTGACTTCTTATACAGCAAGTAAAAGTTCCCCCCAAGAATGAAACAAAACCAAAACTACGGCTCAACAGAAAAGTTCATGAATTACTGGGCAGTTTTGCTCCATTCTGTCCTTCACTATGCTCTGTCCAATGGCCTCAACCCCAGATACTGGAGGGTGTTTGTGTTGGTCATCACGTTCGGATGATGCCATTGTATGGCTGGTGCTTGGGAAGACAGGGCTCTTCTGGCAGGAGATCTTGCCCGAAGACCGAGTCTTCGCCCGAAGAGGAGCTGCTGTGGCTGTCTGGGCAGGCAGGTGAGTACTGCTCAAATGGCACAGAGAGGTCCACATACTCCTGCAAGAGAAAATAGAAAATGGCAAATGTATAAAATGGATGCCAAAAGACACTGCAGTCCAACGAAGGATCTCTCAAAATCACCTTATGAACAAATGGGTTTGTATTTGATAGTACTTACCTGGAGACTGCTACAACTACTACTAATCATTTCTATAGCGCTACTAGACGCACACAGCGCTGTACACATTATCCCCTGGATTCTATTTAGCGCACCTAGGGTTCTGTGCCGAAATCCAAGTGTATGCTGTAACAACGCGCTTAACTTAATTGGTTTAACAAGCTGATCAGCATTGTTAACAGCACTTAAGCAATAATTGGCAATAATTTGAATTTACATGCACAACTCCCTCTGTAATGTACTGTGCCTAACTTTTAATGCGCGCAGGGAAAAGGGGCTTGATTATGAGTGGGGAAACGGGCGTTTCGTGGGCATTCCAAAATGTATGTGTGTTAGAGAATATGGCCCTTCTGTGCCCGGATTTACACCACGTTTTCATTGGTGTAAACGGATGCACGCAGTTTTAGGCTCTAGGAGCATATTCTAAATACCGTGCCTAAATCTAAGTGCCGCTTATAGAATACGCTTAGGCAGAAATGTTTTCCATGCGGATTTCTAGGCACCATATATAGAATCTAGCCCCATATGCAGGTACTTTGTCTGTCCCTAGTGGGCTCACAATCTTAAGTTTTTTTTTTACCTGGGGTAATGGAAGGTTAAGTGACTCGCCCAGGGTCCCACGGACCTGAAGTAGGAATCAAACACAGTTCTCCAGGATCTCAGTCTGCTGCACTAAACATTAGGCTACTTCTCTACAACATCCTTATAAAACTGCCTCAACACTATTCTCCCAACTCTATAAACTTGATGCTCATATTTCTGACTAGCTAGTAACTTAATTCAATCATTGGCTGTTAATTCCATTGGCTATAATTGGCCTTATCAGGCACCAATTAGAAGCTGTGTGTGTAACTGCCCATAGTCACTGCTTAAGTATTCCACAGTATGCAACGTCAAAGCGGAGCTTAGACCTGGGAGGGGATCGGTGGGTTGGGGAGTCAGGCAGTTACCCGTGTGGGTTACTGAATACCAGCATTTACATGTGTAACTGCCTACAGTTAGGTGTGAGCAATTATGTCGGCCACTGAATTGGCAAAAGTGCTCATGTCTCAAGTTAGATGTGGAAATGCAGGCATACACTAGTATTCGATAACGGCAGTTGTGTACACGACCTGCCATGCTAGAATTTGTGCGTACTGGCTATATGCAGTCCACTATCCAGAAGACTTAAAACAGCAAAAAGGCATTGCCATGCATTGCAGCACTACATAATGACTTTCACCAATATCTGGTTGATTCCGCCCACCTCCCTATTCCCTTCATGACTAGGGAGCAAAATGGATGGATAGTACTGCTCAGGGTAGCCAGACTTCAGTGGGAGGGGGGGGTCCAGAGCCCGAGGTAAGGGGGCACATTTCAGCCCCCCCCCCCCCGGTCACTGCCGCCACCACCACCAACTTTGACCCTGGACCTCCCTGCTGATGACCCCCTTGACCCGCCCCCCCCCCCAACCAGCCGAGGTCCTCTTCTTCCGGCGCAAGGCTTCATTCTGTTTCTGTGAGTCTGACGTCGTGCATGTACAACGTGCAGGACGTCAGACTCACAGAAACAGAACGAAGCCTTGCGCCAGAAGACAAGGACCTCGGGTAGTGGTGGTGGGGGTTGAGAGGGTCGTCAGCAGGGGGGGTCCAGGGCCAAATCTAGGGGGGCCTAGGCTCCCATGGCCCCATGTAGCTACGCCACTGGTACTGCTATCACCTGGATATGTTCTGGTGTTGAATATCTGGATAGTTTTTTTTTTTTACCATCATGGCCAGTGCTAAAAAAAACCAACACTGCTGATCAGAGTGGCTGAATATTGACTCAAGCATCTGACTGGATCAAAGGCACAGAAATAGAACGACTGTTAAATATCATCAAATACAAATATCTAAAGCCATCTCCTCCCCACCCCTGTCAGTCTACTCACTAGGGATATTATCTGAAGTCAAGCACATAGATGTAAATCTTGGTTCGAGTTCAATTTTTCCACAATTCTGATGGGCAACACTGGCCTACACTTTCTCCAAATGTTCTGAAAATCGGATGCAGCTACTACCCTCTCTCATCACCCTTTTCTGTGCTGAGCCCCCCCCCCCCCCCAACTAGTGAAAGGGAGGAAGGGTGCAGGGCTTGGTGGTACTGGCACAGTGTAGGAGGGAGACAGGGCTTAAAGGCTAGTAGGAATAATAGCTTTTTGCATGTCAGAAATTCTTCTATCCTCTATCCTATCCAGTCTACAGTCTATGCCCTGAAAAAGACAAGGACAAATCGAGATCAAGAAATGAGTTTATCTTGTTGGGCAGACTGGATGAACCCTACAGCTCTTTATCTGCCATCATCTACTATGTTACTCTATTCTCTGCAGAGTTTTACGTAGTCTGGGGAGTGAAATATTTCCAAAAGGTTAATTGAAGCTCTGCAAGCTGGTCCCATGGTTTTGGCCTCGTTACTAAAGGGGTACCGAGATGGTGACTGTTAAGAATCCAGACCTATAGCCATTCATTTCTCTTCTGCTCAAAGAGGCACAGACATACTTACATCAGCTGATGTCACCGACAGTACCCGATCCAAGTCTTCAACCAGCTGCTTGAAGTTTGGTCTTTGTGAGGGTACTGCATGCCAGCACTCCCGCATTATCATGTACCTGAACAAGACAAACACAGCTGTTTAAGCTTTCCACTAGCCTTCCCCGCAGAGCTGTCAGCAGCTTACACTCACAAAGTCAGACTCCTGATGGGTTACTAGTGGCAAAGAAACTCGTGAATAATGCTCTAAATAACAAAAAATATCACTGGTGCATATGTATAAGGTTATATCTTAAAAGATATTAAATAAAGGCCTCACAAGCCTAGGGTACCAACTAAGTGGACACGCCTATAAGGGCTACATCATTATTGCCCTAAGCAGATTTGTTAATTTTTTTTTTTTTTTTTTTACTATGTGGCAAGCCATCTACATCAGCCAAGACTATCAACACATAAGGACAGTTCAATAACAGGTACTCGCATTTATGTGCCACTCAATCGTGTAAATTTACAGACTATTTATCCAGAAAATGATAGCAGGGCGACTTAGTGCTACTACATAAAGGCACGTGCAAGTGGCTTAGGGGGAATTTCTATATAGAGTGCCAAACATTAGATGCTACTTCTGTGCGGAAAAGCATTCTAATGGATGCAAGGTGCCGAAATGGCAGATACGCGCAGAAACAAACACTTAGGCGCTAATCTATAAATGGGTGCGTGTTTCCGCATGGATCTATAAAGGGGGTATAGCTATTGGGGGGGGGGGGGGGGGGGGCACATGACTGGGTCAGGGGCATTCCCTTAAAATGTGCACAGCGTTATAGAATTTGGAGGATCTGTGTCCAACCTGCCTCTGGGATTTATACCTGCTTTCAGTTGGTGTCAACTCCTCATGCCCAAAGTTGAGCACAGATCCTGGTGCTGGTCGCTATTCTATGAAGGGCGCCAATCTCGGAACTTCCATTTTCAGCGCCAAATTCTGAGCACCATCTACAGAAATTCCCCCCCCCCCGGCCGTGCAAATGCAAGGGGGCATATATATATATGGAATACATATGGATGGTGCTCCCCATTAAGCATATAACTTACAAATACTGTATGTTAGTGTGCCCAGCACATTTGCACAACCTGAGTTACGCCAGACCTATGGCTGGTGTAACAGCAGGCTCGTAAATGTAAGGTGCCCCATTGCTGGGTTACAAGACACCCAGATGTTGTTATACAACAAGCTCACACCATGTGGCTTTGAGACGCCTAAAGAAGGCACCCACCATGGTGTCTATTTTAAAAAGGATCTCCTTGTAAATAGCAGCATTACTTGTGTAGCTTGCACGCACGTGTAAACAGTGATTTTAGAAAGCCAGTATTTACATGTGGAGATCCACACCATGCAGTGATTTCATCAGGGTGTCGTCTGGGTGGGGCAAAATTCTGCATCAAAGGGAATATACATCCATGGGGAAAAATATTCCCATATAGTTTTATACCAGCTCAGAGCCGTGTAGAGATTTTAAAGACGTACCATTTTGGCCAGGGCTTTACACAAGGGATTAATGGAGTCATTCTCCTCAACTCCCTATGATGCATTTCCGCCTCCAAAATGAAACTAAATTCAATTACAGCCTCACTACTTATTTGGCAGCACTTACATACGCAGGTTTGTAAAATGGGACACTTACAAGTGGAAGTTGCAAAGTTGACTCTCGTGTGCCAGCTGCTGCATTTCTGCCACATGCATACTTATAAAAGCAGCTATTCCACTACACATTTAGAAATACACAGACAGTCCTGCAGGTGTTTTAGAAATGGTTCACTGTCAGCAGAGCCTTTTCTAAAATACCACAGGAACTGAATACTCTTTAATCTGGATGCCTCCATTCCGATGTACATTATATATAAAATGGACCAATCTGTACATTATATATAAAATGGACCAATCTGTACATTATATATAAAATGGACCTTCACATATATGTAGAGATAGGAGGGGTGTTTATTGTATCTACCGTTCTCTCTCTCTCGCACATACGTCTCCCTCCATACCACCCAAACTCTGTCCCAGGAACACCTGCACATATAAGTCTGCACTAGTTTTGTCTAGAGAGTTGCAAAAGAATGGGGATCAAAGGAATCCTGCGGGGATGAAGTTGCTGCAGGAGTGTAGTCAAAATCTCTGGTGATGCCAGAGTGAGGCTTGGAAGGCCCAGAGGCGAAGCCGGAACACCAGACTGAAGGGACTGTTGAGGTCGAGAAAAAAAAAATTGGAGGGCTGCGTTGACACCTGTGGGTATGGGTGAGGATGGAAGAGATTGAACGCGGGATGGAATGGATCTTGGCAGACACAGGTGGGTATGGGTTCGATTCCATTGGGGACAGGCAGGTGATGAGTGAAATTTCTGTCCTGGTGCAACTCTCTAATCTTGTCACTGTAGCCGTTTATACACCATTATACTGCTGCACAATTTTATAACTGGATTTTCCCCTGTATAAGATGGGCTTCACATGTGGAAAAAGCTTTTATTACCCATTACCCCCCTCTCAACTTGGCACGTACATTTACGTGCAGAGTGCGTAGATTACATAACCGACAGTCACATGTATAAATTCTAGTTGGGTACTAAGCAATATTCTATAAAACTTCAGCTCCCTTGTATTTACTCACTGCGTGCTAAAGAGGAGGAGGAGGTGGGGAGGAGCATGGGCGGCTTAAAGTTGCATCTTAATGAACATCGTTTTAAGGAGCTTTTTAAAGATAGATGGGCAGGCTTACTCAGCTTACAGATCCTTGTTTTAGTGCAGATTGCTGAGGTTCTGAAGTCATTTTCCTCCTCCTCTTTTTTTTTTTTTTTTTTGAGAATAATTGGACTTAGTATTATTTAGATGACTTGTTGCAGTATTATTGCAAAATTTACATATGTAATTTACAGAATATGCACAGACGTGCTGCATTTATGCCTGCTATTGATACGGTGTAAGTAGACATCTAAAACACAAGAATGTTTCTGCTGCCCTTCACTAGTATTCTATAAAAACATTTACACATGTTTTTATAGAACAGCACTCAATGGAGGAATAGCCTAGTAGTTAGAGCACCGGTCACTTAACCCTCAGGTTAACCCCTTTGCCTCAGGTACAGAAAAACACACACAGTGTACCTGAATGTAACTCAACCTTGAGCTACTACTGAAAAAGGTGTAAGCAAAATCCAAATAAATAAAATAAAAAATAAATAAATACGTCTGGCACTTAAATTTCTAATGCTCGGTTATAGAATCACCCTCCTCCCCTCCATCCATTTAGTCCACAGAACTGATGTAAGTGCAGGCGCCTAAAGTGGCAGGTTGAAAGTACTTTACGGGTTCTGTAAAGTATGCACGTACGTGGGAGCTCTGCCTATATATAAGTCCCCCTGCAAATAGACGATATGCAGGATAGTCACGTAATTACACAACAGCACTTACGCAGCAGCGTACCATCCTACATGCACACACATTATTTGGATTATACTAGTATTCCACATTTCTGTGCGTGTAAATGTTAGAGCCTAGTTTATAACTGGCCTTCATATAGCCTAGTGGTCAGTGCAGTGGCCTGAGAACCAGGGGAACTAGGTTCAATTCCCACTGCAGCTCCTTGTGACTCTGGCCAAGTCACTTAACCCTCCAGATGCAAAATAAGTACCTGAATATATGTAAACCGCTTTGAATGTAGTTGCAAAAACCTCAGAAAGGCGGTATATCAAGTCCCATTTCCCTTTCCCTATTTGAGATTCTACATGGAATGTTGCTATTCCACTAGCAACATTCCATGTAGAAGCCTGCCCTTGCAGATCAGCAATGCGGCTGTGCAGGCTTCTGTTTCTGGGAGTCTGATGTCCTGCACATTCAGATTCACAGAAACAGAAGCCTGTGCGACTGCACTGCTGATCTGCAAGGGCAGGCTTCTACATGGACCGCTGCTAGTGGAGGAGCAGCCTAGTGGTTAGCGCAGCGGACTCTGATTCTGGGGAATTGAGTTCAATTCCCACTGCAGCTCCTTGTGACTCTGGGCAAGTCACTTAACCCTCCAGATGCAAAATAAGTACCTGTACATAATACGCAAACCACTCTGATTCTAATCGCAGAAAGGCGGTATATTAAATACCGTTCCCTTTCCCTAAAATGCACCCTGAAAACACTGGTAATTTAACTTTCCTTCTCCTTCCTCCCTCCACGATTTAGCATACACCCAAGTAAGGTTCTCAAAGGAGACAGAAGAGCTACACTTCAAATCACTTATTAAAATGTTAGCTGTTACTGAAGGCAGACGTCATCAGAAGGGCATTTTATACTTCACTTCTACCAGCACAAGCCTTCCATTTGACCCTTACTTCTACGGTGGAGGAGAGCTTTGCAATACACGATTACAGCCCTCTCTCTGTGCACACATCTGCACAAAGACAAAAAGAAAGGAAAACCGGGAGAACACAATCAAATCCAAATTAGCGCTCACATGGAATTTAAGATCTCGAAGGGCGAATTTCTTCTTTCATTGCTTGGAAAGAAGGCTTTTTATGGTGCAAGGCCCCTACACTTCCAATAGAAATACTCCAGGGATTTTCAACCCAGTCCTCAGGACAAACCTAGCCAGTCAGGGTTTCAGGATACACAAAGAATATGCATGAGATAAATTTGCATACAAAGGAGGTAGGGCATGCAAATCTACCTCATGAATATTCATTGTGGGTACCCTTAAAATCTGACTGGTTATAGGTGTCCCGAGGTCTGGGTTAAGAATCCCCGTGTTACACTGATCTGCATTTATATGGCTCCTTTCAGGCAAACAGGGCCCTGACTTTCTATCTGCAACTACAGGGATACATAAGCAGCAAATGACAGGGTGGAAGGTGCCTAGTGTTTGATCTTGGTAAAAGGCTTCAAAGACAGAAGGGAGAAAGTAATTCTGCGTGCCCAGAAAGCAAGTTAGAAAAATAAGAAATTTTTTCTTTTGGTAACAACCTTACAGTACATTCAAGCACAGTAGCCAAGTTTTCAGAATGATTGAGGGTGCTAAACCCACCACAAAATTATTCCTCCTTTGACAAAGTGAAGGCATTTGCTGAATACTGAGGCTGCTCAAGCACCCACAACAAAGCTGGCACCTTCAGGTTGGATCCTACATGAGCTTTCCAACCAGAACTACCAAGGCACACACATACTGTCGCCTGACCACTTCTTGGGTGTCAGCTGATTTCTGTTCTGAGAAACCACCCAGCGGCCACTCCATGACAGAGCAAGAGGCAGAGGAGTTAAGCACCAATATGATAACAACTGACAGACCCATGAGACAGGAGAGGGACACCACACTGTAGGATTCTACCTCTGCCACAACTCAGTTTTCTATCATTATCATTCACTAAATTTGATAAACCCACTTTTTTCACAAAAGCAAATCAAAGCGGAGAACAATAAAATTATCATTTCAGAAAAGGAACGCCATAAAAGTACAGGAGAGAGAACAAGTGTACTGAACTCACACCAAATGAACATTTATATCAGATTGGCTGCAAGCATATCCCAAATACAGAGAACCTCGAAGAAGTGGAGTATAAGTACCTTCTAAGAACTTGTAATTAATAAGCCTCCAAAGGCCAAGCTAAAAAGTGCTATTTTAATCCGGTTTTAAACTTGACAAAAGAGGTTTCAGATCCAAGATGAATGGGTGGAGGAGTGGCCTAGTGGTTAGGGTGGTGGACTTTGGTCCTGGGGAACTGAGTTCGATTCCCGGCACAGGCAGCTCCTTGTGACTCTGGGCAAGTCACTTAACCCTCCATTGCCCGCTGCATTGAGCCTGCCATGAGTGGGAAAGCGCGGGGTACAAATGTAACTAAAATAAAAAAAAAATAAAAAATGGGTAGTTCATTCCAGATGAACGGTAAAGAAAATAAAAAGCACTCTGTGTGTAGACTCCCAATAAGCTTTAGACGGGCAAGGCAAAACTAGTCTATGGTCATTGATGGATTGTAGATAGCATGCCGGAACATATGGGATAGTTAAGGCGGCGAGATACTCAGGTGTACCTGTGTGGAGTGTTTTAAAAAGGTTAATGACAAAATCTTAAAATTTCACATGGTACTCAATGGGAACCAATGAAGTTTAATAAGTAGCGAACAAGTGTGATCTTGTCGAAGAGCACGACAAAGGATTCATGCTGCTGTATTCTGCAGTATTTGTAAACATTTTAACTTGGATTTTGATGAACCAGAATAAGTGATACTGCAATAATCCAAACGCGAACCAACGAAAGCATGAAGTATTATTAAAAAAGCATCAAACTTTAAATAGCTGCAAACGGATCTGAGTTTGTGGAGCGCAAAGAAACCTGCTTTGACCACAGAAGAGATCTGATGGGAGAAGGTTAGCTTTGAATCCAGCCATACTCCAAGATATTTAAGTTTGTCCACTGGGGTAAATGAGGACATCAAAGAGCTGGAGAGATGAAGTCTGAGGAGGTGCAGGCTCTTAAGCCAGCATGCTGTGGTTTTCTCAGGGTGTAAGACTAGTTGGTGGTCTTTAAACCAGTCAGCAACCTTTTCTAGGCAGCCCTGTAATGGTGATCAAGTTTGTCAGAAATGGTGTAGTGGATTAGAAAAATGTCATCGGCATAATAGTAGCCACTTATCTAGTGAAGCAAGAGAATTAAGAAATGAACTGAACATAAGAGATAATATTGATCCTTGTGGAATGCCACAGGAAAAGGGATAAAGTGGCTGAGGAATCTGTGGGTGTGACATGAAACGATCTGCCCTGGAGAAATGACAAACCATTGGTAAACCATACCAGAAATACAAATGGTTGCAAGGCAATGAAGTAAAAAAGAATGATCAATTACATCGAAGACGGCAGAAAGATCTAGCAAGACTGCCAGAGCAATAAAGCCCTCATCCAACTTGTTATACACCTCAACACAGCTGTCAAAACTGTCTTGGTACTACAGCCAGGTCTAAAGCCAGACTGTCAAGGACGAAGGACAAGCATAGACTTGAGATGGGACTGAAGCAGAGGTGAAAGGTTAGAGATTGGGCAATAATCAGAGGAGATAGAGGCATCCAAGGCACTTTAATACTAGGCGTACAATTGTTTTCTTCAAGCAATTGGGTACAAAGCCTTAAGACAGGCTACGGGTTACAAAATGAAGCATTGGAAACAATTCCAAATGAGTCAAGTTAAACCAACTTGATGGTATAGGATCAAGTTTGCAGATAGTAATATTCATCCCTGAGAGTGGCTTAAGGAGTGATTTGACTGAGGGAATATTGATGGTGTCCAAGGAAGAACGAGGGACAGATGGTGGCAGGTTAGCATGAGTGTCCCTAGTGATTTCAATGAATTAACTTCAGTAATAAAATACTGGGCCAGAGAATCGGCAGATGGAGAGAGAGAGAGAGTGAAGGATCGAATGACAGGGGAGGATTCAAGTTTAGAGAAAATATGGAACAACTGCTTACTAGATTACTAAAACTGCACAATTTGGTTAAAATAAGAGGCCCTCTTACCTTTCTTTAACTGAATTATCACAGAAGTGTTGCTGGGTTTTACACAACTGAAGAGCAGGAGTGCACTGAGGACTGGGTTGAAAATCCCTGCTGTAAGTTATGCTCATATCTCCGGCATTTAGGTGCACACATTTAAGCCAATGAATATAACCAGTTACACTGGTGGTACTTAGGCAACCTCAAAATGCCTAATATAGGCTCCTAGATTAGCATTACCCCCCCCCCCCCCCCGAGGGTAATTTTATGAAGTCATGCCTAGTTAATGTGAGTTTTCACATGATTTACTCACTTACTTGGGTTTATAATATATTAGCAGAGGTGTGAAAAATGCGTGTACAGGTAGGCGCTGGTACATACATCAGCTCAAGGGCTGGTGTAAATTCTAGCATGTACTTTATGCACATCCAAGTGTAAATTAAGGTATTTTGGTGCCTATGGCATGTGGGCTCCACCTCTTTTAATAAGCACATAAGAATAGCCATACTGGGTCAGACCAATGGTCCATCTAGCCCAGTATCCTGCTTCTAACAGTGGCCAATCCAAGAAACTCAATAGCAATATTCCATGCTACCAATCCCAGGGCAAGCAGTGGCTTCCCCCTATGTCCATCTCAATAGCAGACTATGGACCTTTCCTCCAGGAACGTGTCTAAACCTTTTTAAAATCCAGATATGCAAACCACTTTTACCACATCCTCCAGCAGTGAGTTCCAGAGCTTAACTGCTCTGAGTGAAACAATACTTCCTCCTATTTGTATTAAAAGTATTTCCATGTAATTTCATTGAGTGTCCCCTGGTCTTTGTACTTTTTGAAAGAGTGAAAATCGATTCACTTCTACCCATTCTACACCACTCAGGATTTTATAGACCTCAATTATATTTCACCTCAGCCGTCTTTTCCAAGCTGAAGAGCCCTAACCTCTTCAGCCTTTCCTCATACAGGAGGAGTTCCACTCCCTTTATCATTTTGGTTGCTCTTCTTTGACGGACAGTGAATGTATGCACCATGACCCATGCATAATTTCAAGCGAGTCAGTATTTATAAAAGTCCACTTACGTGTGTAAATGACTAACACACCAGTATTTACATGTGTTCTTAGCTCTTATTTTAGCTGTATTTTACCGATGGTGATGTATTATGTGCCCATGTGTCTTTATTAAAATAGCCTAACAACAGGGACTTACTACTACTACTATTTAGCATTTCTAAAGCGCTACAAGGCGTATACAGCGCTGCACAAACATAGAAGAAAGACAGTCCCTGCTCAAAGAGCTTACAATCTAATAGACAAAAAATAAAGTAAGCAAATCAAATCAATTAATGTGTACAGGAAGGAGGAGAGGGGGGTAGGTGGAGGCGAGTAGTTACAAGTGGTTAAGAGTCAAAAGCAATGTTAAAGAGGTGGGCTTTCAATCTAGATTTAAAGGTGGCCAAGGAAGGGGCAAGACGTAGGGGCTCAGGAGGTTATTCCAGGCGTAGGGTGCAGCGAGACAGAAGGCGCGAAGTCTGGAGTTGGCAGTAGTGGAGAAGGGAACAGATAAGAAGGATTTATCCATGGAGCGGAGTGCACGGGAAGGGGTGTAGGGAAGGACGAGTGTGGAGAGATACTGGGGAGCAGCAGAGTGAGTACATTTATAGGTTAGTAGAAGAAGTTTAAACAGGATGTGAAAACGGATAGGGAGCCAGTGAAGCGACTTGAGTAGAGGGGTAGTATGAGTAAAGTGACCCTGGCGGAAGACAAGACGGGCAGCAGAATTTTGAACCGATTGGAGGGAGAGGTGACTAAGTGGGAGGCCAGCAAGAAGCAGACTGCAGTAGTCTAAACGAGAGGTGACAAGGGTGTGGATGAGGGTTTTGGTAGAGTGCTCGGAAAGAAAGGGGCGGATTTTACGGATGTTGTAAAGAAAGAAACGACAGGTCTTGGCGGTCTGCTGGATGTGAGCAGAGAAGGAGAGAGAAGAGTCAAAGATGACCCCAAGGTTTCGAACCGAGGAGATAGGGAGAATGAGAGAGCCATCAACAGAAATAGAAAACAGGGGGAGTGGGGAGGTGGGTTTGGGGGGAAAAATGAGAAGCTCGGTTTTAGTCATGTTTAATTTCAGGTGGCGTTGAGACATCCAGACAGCAATGTCAGACAAGCACGCTGAAACTTTGGTTTGGATGCAAGGTGAGATATCAGGGGTAGAAAGGTAGATTTGGGAGTCATCAGCATAGAGATGGTAGAAAAAGCCACGGGATGAGATTAATGAACCAAGGGAAGAAGTGTAGATAGAAAAGAGGAGGGGACCAAGAACAGAACCCTGAGGTACGCCGACAGGCAGAGGGATAGAAGTAGAAGAAGATCCACCAGAGTGAACACTAAAGGTGCGGAGGGAGAGGTAGGAAGAGAACCAGGAAAGGACAGAACCCTGGAATCCAACTGAGGACAGGATATCGAGGAGTATGCTGTGATCGACAGTGTCAAAAGCAGCGGAAAGATCAAGAAGAATGAGGATGGAATACAGACCTCTGGATTTAGCCAGTAATAGGTCATTGGAGACTTTAGTAAGAGCAGTTTCGGTTGAGTGGAGAGGGCGAAAACCAGATTGTAGTGGGTCAAGAACAGCATGTGAGGAGAGAAAATGAAGGCAGCGGCGGTGAACAGCACGCTCAAGTAATTTGGAGAGAAAAGGGAGGAGGGAGATGGGTCGGTAATTAGAGGGACAAGCAGGGTCGAATGAAGGCTTCTTAAGTGACATATTACAAAATTACCCTCTTACTGTGCTTTGTGCATTCCGTGGCAAAGCTTCTAACAGGATGTGCCGAGAAGCAGTAAAAGGGCCAGTAAAGATAACAGACAAACTCAAGAGAAGCTGAAGAAACATCAGCTTCACTCACTGGCCCACACCTTTCCCCTATCCACATTCATGCCCAGTAACGATACATGAAGAACAGAAAATATGGTGGTAGCTAAGGACTGGAAAGACCATTGAGTCTGCCCCATTTCCTCCCTTTTAGAGTCTTTTAGACCCTGGTCTAATTTTGGGTCTTCATGGCACCCACAAAGGAACCAGGTTAATGTAATCTTCAAGCTTATATTCCGCTGTCTCCCCATAGATTCAAGGTGGATCACCTAAAGACAGCCAGCACAGAAGCTAAACAGTAGTTAAAATAAAAAAATAGTTAATAATTCTTATAATATTTCTAGATGTGTAATTAATATTTTACATTAGGATCGCCAAATGTTTAAAAAAAATTTTTTTTGGTTATCGTCAATGAAAAAACGTAAGATTGTAACCTAACAAAGCGGTAAGCTGTCTCAAACTTTAGATGCCTCTCCAGAACCCATTTATACTGACCACCCTTAACAGGGGGAAAACAGAGAAAGTGCAGATCTTTAAAATTAGGGAAGATCACACGGTCACTCACAGCTCATGTGTGCAGTTCGCTGGCTTGTCCATCCTGTGGCCTTCCTTTAAAAGCTTGAAGAGCTCTTCCACTGGGATTCCTGGGTATGGTGAGCCTCCTAATGTGAAGATCTCCCAAAGCAGCACTCCGAAAGACCAGCTGAGAATCCAAAACAGAGATTTCAATAATCAGAGCGCCTCTCCACTCACCAACACCACATTCATTTTGTTTTTCATTTCCATGCAACCATGCATAACTAACAGTCATTAACAGCACAACTAATTGCCTTGGTTATTTGTACTAGTAATTTGGGGATCTCTGCTCATCCGCTCAATAGCAGAATGAAATCCTGGCTACAGAGTCTGAAATTGAAATGAGCATTTAATCAGATAAGTGACGGCCCATTTATTAATCCAAGCTCTTTGTTAGGCCTTCCACCAGCTCCACTCAATGGAACTAATCAAAATTACTCACGCACAGCTTCACTGAGCTGGAAACCTGCAATTTTCCCTGACCCCTCACTGGCTGAACCGATATGAACTGCTGTTTACAGGAAGGCTCAACAGGCCAGGAGGGGGAAAGTAGCACGCAGGTTTTTAGCCCAACAACGAACAGCACAGCAAAAACCATGGGAAGTATGACAATGGCAGACAATCAACATGTGCAATCAATAGTGTGGAAAAAATTAAGAACTAAGACGATTGACACAATTGCTAATGTTGGACAGCACTTGTCCGTATAAATGTACAGAATACCTGCAAGTTCATATAAATGGGTTAGACACTACCATTTTGGATCATGGTGGTGGCAGAGGCCGGAGTGAGTGGGCATTGCTTCTACCTCTTCAATCTAAGTTGGAGGGTGGGGGGTTGTTTGGGGGAAGGGGTACATTACCAGAGATGCCTTTTTTAAAATTATTATTATGTATTTTTTTTAATGTGTGGGCTGGGGGTCAAGGACCTCTAGACTATCAGCAATTGCTTTTTTGGAGGGAGGGTTGGCTAACTTCCGACTGGTTTATGTCATGCCGGGGGTGGGGAGGGGGGAGGGAGGTTGATGCAGAAAACTATTGGATTGGTTGGGTCAAGATGGGTCCTCTTCGTATGCCGTCTCAAAAGTAGCACATATGAGTTTATCTTGTTGGGCAGACTGGATGGACCGTGCAGGTCTCTCTCTGCCGTCATCTACTATGTTACTATGTCTCAGACCTGATGGTATTTTGGTGTTATACTGATGCAGTAAGACATCTTTGCACAACTTTACCTGGCCTGTGGATTACTAAAAAGCAGGGCTTTTTTTGAGGGGGTACTGAATACCGGCACCTTTTCCACTGTCTGCTAAAATTGACCCACAGACCCCACGATAGAGCTCAGGCTCTACACACCAATTCTGTCTTGTCATAGATTCTGTGACTGGTTGCAGGGGGCCTGGCTATTATGGGGTGGATCCCTCAGTGATCACCCCACTCCTGAAGGGTGGCCTAGCATTTGTGTACTGGCACCTTTTTTGCTAGAAAAAGCACACTGCTAAAAAGCATCCTTACCATACATTTTATGTGCTGTGCACTGATGGCTACTGCACAAGTCAGCTCAACACTGGGAACCTTCCTGTATCCTGCAGCTAGTAACATGCATGTAGACCACCTGTTAACTGTGCACTACTGTCTCTGCTCTTAGTACAGTGTAAAATCCCACGGCTGCTTTTATAGCCCTGGGCAAGCAAGTGCTATTGCAGATAAATATTTCCAGTATTAGGTCAAAATTTTCTATCAAAAATAATTCTAAAATTGTTTTTATTTTTTTAAATTGGGCTTCGGCAACACTTCACACGTAGGGCCCATCACTCATATTCGCATGGATATAAAATCTCTAAATTGATTCCCAATTCCCTTAAGGTTGAAGCAGAGGGACAGTTTAAAGTGTTTCAAGTGTAGGAATATGATTCTGTGGTGTCCTTCTTTGTGACAACTGTACTCTTGCCACTAACTAGTACTCAGATGACTTAAACCTGGTTAATTTTCCATATTCACAAAAACCTGTTACATCTGTAAATACCATTTTTTTAAAGTAATGTTTCAGAGTAAACTTGTAAACAAACCTAACACAGATACTTCATCTATGGGAAATCTACATATATAATGAAGCTACAGTTAAAAGCTTTCCTGTGCTTTTAATCAATTTTGAGGCATGAGCTTTCAAGAACCAGATGCATCCGACAAGTGGACTCTGGTCATTGAAAGCTCATGCTTCAGTTAACTGGTCATCAGTCTATGAAGTACCACCTGCTTCTGTCAATTTGGTCACACCAAATTAACACAGTTACCCCTTTTAATTTTTTTTTCTGCAGAGCATAGAAAAACACACAGGAATTATTCAAGAGAACACCAATGAAGAAGCTGAATGGAGCCGATACTTTTGTCAGGCTAACCACTGTTCTCTGATCCATACTTGAAGTGTCTACCTAAGGGGCCCTTTTTCTAAGGTGTGGCTTGAGGTAGCGTAGGCACGGGTCTTGGACACATGCAGATCCATTTTTCGGCATGCCTGTAAAAAAAAAAAAAGGCCTTTTAAAATTTTTGCCGAAAATGGATGTGCGGCAAGATCAAATTTGTTGCGCGTCCATTTTGGGTCTCTGACCTTACTGCCTAGCGGTGAAGTCTCATGCGTTAACCGGGCGGTAATGACCTATGCGCGTCTAATGCTGTGCATCCGAAAGGAGAAATTAGATCTTACCTGCTAATTTGCTTTCCTTTAGTCCCTCCGGACCGGACCAGGATTGGACTGATGGGTTGTGCTCGCCTACCAGCAGGTGGAGACTGAGAAAAACTCTGACTCTAGAGAGCCAATAGGAGCCCTGGCCATGTGACCTTAGCCTCAGTATTTGAATAACAAAGCAGGAAAGAAAGAAAGAAAGACCATCTGTGCCGTATGGAATCCTAGCAGCCACAAAGCACTCGGCAATGCCAAGTATCAGAGCTCACCAACAACTCTTACCAGAGAAGTGGTATGGCCCGATTTGTACTACAGCTCACCAGCAACTCTCACCAGAGAAGTGGTATGGCTCCCTTGTATTATAGCTCACCAGCAACTCTCACCAGAGAAGTGGTATGGCTCACTTGTCTTATAGCTCACCAGCAACTCTCACCAGAGAAGTGGTATGGCTTACTTAAAGTTTCACATATATATACTAGCATGGCTTACTTAAAAGTTCACATATATATATACCAGCAATTGGGTACCCCAGCAACTCTCACCAGAGAAGTGGTATGTCCCTTTTGTAGGAAAGCTCACCAGCAACTCCTACCAGAGAAGTGGTATGGCTCACTTGAATTAGAACTCACCAGCAACTCTCAGCACAGAAGTGCTAAGGACCTCAAAGTTCTATACATATATAGATATATAAATATATACATACATATATAGATATATAAATATATACATACATATATAGATAGATATATAAATACATACATACACATATATTCCAGCAACTGAACCCACCAGCAACTCCGACCAGAGACGTGGCATGGTCCACTTAAAGTCCTATATATGTACAAGCGTCTTTTTTTTTTTTTTTTTTTTTTTAATACCCCGTTGAAAAAGTGACAAAATATGGGAGGGGCCTGGTCCGGTCCGGAGGGACTAAAGGAAAGCAAATTAGCAGGTAAGATCTAATTTCTCCTTCCTTAGCGTCCCTCCGGACCGGACCAGGATTGGACTGATGGGAAGTACCAAAGCAGTAACCTTAAGGGAGGGACCCTTTCAAACCCCTAAGCATCTCCGAGTTGCATAGATCACCTCCTGGCAACAATGAACATGTAGAGTGTATATCAATCAAAAGAGAATGAAGATAAGCTCAAAATGGCACCGTACAAAATGTGCACCTAGTGCACCAAAAATCGCTGTGCGAAGGAACGAACCCCGCTTCTCAAGATGGAGCATATGTTATAACACTCTCAGGAAATTGTCCCCCAGTGAGTAGACAAATAGAAGGTATGAATTCCTTAATACGTCGAGATATAGTGAGGCCGAAACAATGGCAACCTTACCTTGACTAGAAGTACCAAAAGGAAGGACCAAATAGCTTGTAACAGTTCTCTAAATATATAAGATCTGTTTTAATATGTAAAGCATATATAAAGCATATAATTTCCTGTGATCTTGAACGCCAGTAGAAGAGTCCAGACCAGTAAGAAAAAAGTGATTGGAAAAGATGAAAAATGGGAAACTAAGGTAGAGTGAAAAAGAAATACCCAGGTGAAGAAGTACCTCTTACCTAGACGTACTAGCTGATTGGAAAAAAAGAAAACCTGTAAGAGAGAAACTTGCAGTCCTGACCCTGCTAGCTGAAGCCATGGCTACTAACAACAGTGTCTGAAAGGAGAAAGAAACCTTAAAGGAAACAAGATGATTTTGAATCATCGTGCGAAGAATAACACCCTGTCCCTCTGACAATGTCACTAAGGCACAGAGGCTAAAAGCTGAGAAGAGAATACTGCAACTACAAAAGATGCCATCCTGCTTAGCAAGGCTGAATGCCTGTCCCAGACTGAGAGCATGCACCAGCCTGAGCAAGAGAGAAACAAAGAGGCCGGACTGGGGCAGAGAGAAGGTCCTCTAGAGAAAACAGAAAACCCCCTCGGCTCCATAAAAAGTCAAGATGACAACCTAAAAGGCAGCCTGGTATATCTGCAAGGAAAAACAAAAAACATAAGGGTTACGCCCCTGAGATCCAAATATCTAAGCGAAATGCCCGACCTGAAGAGAAGGCCACCATGCCAGAAGGGGATGGCATGCTACAGGGCTGGTCAGATGGTAGATCCATACAAATGACTCCCCTTGAATAAAACAGACATCAGCCATGAAATAAACCAAACGTCAGTGCGGATGTGAACCCACCTAGGAGGCAGGACGATTAGAGTCAGAGTGAGAACCGAAGCTGGGCCTCCCCGATGACATCTCACTGCACTGTTCGCTAGATTACCCCTTAGGCAGCTTACAGAGAAAAGTGAAAACATGCAAAAATAAAATGACATACATGTCAATCGTGTAAAGGAGGGCACATGCAAGCCCTGTAAAGAAACAGAATGACCAGATAGTAGAACTGTCCGAGGAAAGGATGTACCTTCAATACACAAGAAGACCAGAGATCTACCAGGGGCCTCAATACGTAGCCTAAGAAGGCAACAGACCTACCAGGAGACCGAAGACCATTCTGAAAGAACATAAGCTAGAAACAGTCCTGCCAGAGAGCAGGATTGAGTCTTTGAAGTAACCTAAGATGATAACAGTCCTATGAGAGTACAGAAAGAGCATTCCGGACTAACATAACATGGCAACAATGCTGACCAAAGACAGAGTGCTCAGAATAAAACGCTAGCCCTCAGGGATACCTCCTTGCTCCGAGAGCGACTGACAGTCCCCTAGTTGCAATGTAAAGAGACCACATGGTAATCCTGAAAGCAAACCGAATGCCAAGAGCCAAGAAGGAAAAAATTAAGTTGCAAAGTAAAGAGACCACATGGTAGTCCTGGAAGTAAAACCAAATGCCAGGAGGAATGTCCTACTCAACTAATGCCGAAAAGAAGAGCAGCAGTCTCGGGGAAAAAAAAAACAAAAGGGAAGCTGCAAATGCTTCAGAACACTCAAAAAGATAAAGAGCACGGGAGTGCAGCTCATGAGACTGCAAAAGGCAATTGCCCAGGGAAAAAACCTTGCAACTATGTCGCATGTAACCCCAAAATATTGTGGAGACTGCGAAATATTTAGACGACTCTTGACCACCAGTACTAGGCATCCTGAGAACCATAAAAATTGCACTTCTCGGTCTGCGACTTGCTGACTTGTCGACAAGAGGTTTTTTTTTTTTTGTTTGTTTGTTTGTTTTTTTTTTTGTTTGTTTTTTAAATAGCTAGCTGACTCGCCATGAGTGAAGAAGAATCTCCCCTTTTCTGAGGGGTAGCATAACTATGATGAACTTTTAGAGACTGGAAAACAGTGTTGTGAAGGGACATTATTGCACATTGTGAGCTGGTCACCCTTCCAGGACCCAGCCCGGGCGGACCCTGCTTAGCTTCCTTCACACCGGGCTCTATCCTTCTCAGAAACTCTCCTAAGAGAAATATGCAGAAAAGTTTGTATCAAAAAATGTGCTGCACGAAGCTTCACTATGGATCGAAGGCTTTCATGAAAAAGACTTGAGACTTTGAGAGCGCTCTTGACAGCATTTAGAATTGAAATAGGAGGAAGGAAAATTCCTTCTTAGGAACTAGGTTCTTGTGATAAAGATTTGAGACATTGAGAGTGCGGATGACGGCAGTGAGATTCCAAATAGGAGGAAGGGAGATCCATTCTTAGGAACTAGAAATTAAAATTGCATTCGGAAGAATCAAGAGAGAAAATGGTCTAAGATCCAAGAGTCTATGTAGGGAACCCCTACTTCACATGCCTTGCCGTGAGAGCGATAGAGAAAGGAGGCGAAATGAAAAGCATAACCATCTAAAAATAACTGCCGCCGCCAAAACGCAAGAAAATGGAGGAAATTAAATCTGACGAGAAAAATCGCTGTTTAAAGTCACAGATACTGAATTATTTTCTTCTGTTTGTTTTTTTTTTATTTTTTTTTTTTATAACCCCTCAATCATAATAAAACACTGGAGCTGCCTGCTCGTTAGAAGTCTGGGGAAAGAAAGGCTGCTTCTTTGAATTTCCTTTTATTTGATTTAATTCTTTTAAAGCAGCTACCTGTTAAAAGTGGCTGCCTCTCCCAAAGACGGTACACCTTTCCAGAGAAAGGGACGGCCCTTCCCTGCTAAGCCAGGGAGATGGGGAGGAAGGGGGGTGGACTCGAGACACCCGAGTTTAACACCCCCGAGGCTGTCAAAGAAAGAAGAGAAAGGAAACCCTGTCAAGCCTCTAAATAAGATTCCAGGCACAGAAGAATTATCACAAATATCTGTAATATCTAAAGAGAAAAGGAGAGAGACTAATGGGCTCACTTCCTACCTGCTGGGAGACTGAGAAAATACTGGGGCTAAGGTCACATGGCCAGGGCTCCTATTGGCTCTCTAGAGTCAGAGTTTTTCTCAGTCTCCACCTGCTGGTAGGCGAGAAAACAACATTTATTTTTCGGCCGCGAGTCAAAAATGAAATGACAGCAAGAACCACGCAGTAGCCAGGCGGTAACTCCATTCTGGCACGCATTGAGCGTGCGTAAACACTTACGCGGCTTAGTAAAAGGGCCCCTTAAATTCCAAACTAAATGAAGACTCTGAAGAAAATAGGGTAGAAATGGCCAGTGCTGCCATAGGTATTGTGGTGGATGTAGCGAGCTCAGCACTGCTCACTATAAAAATGCTGGCATGGCGACCAGACATGCTCTGCAACTTTAAATTGCTTTTTTAATAAATGTTTTAGTCCATGCTGATTTAGAGACCTTCCTACGCCCCAGGCTAAATGAAAACGATAACGGAATTCAAACATGCGTGGGATAAACATAAAGGAATCCTGTTCAGAAGGAATGGATCCTCAGGAGCTTAGCCGAGATTGGGTGGCAGAGCCGGTGGTGGGAGGCAGGGCTGGTGGTTGGGAGGCGGGGATAGTGCTGGGCAGACTTATATGGTCTGTGCCGGAGCTGGTGGTTGGGAGGTGGGGATAATGCTGGGCAGACTTATACGATCTGTACCAGAGCTGGTGGTGGGAGGTGGGGCTGGTGGTTGGGAGGCGGGGATAGTGCTGGGCAGACTTATACGGTCTGTGCCCTGAAGAGGACAGGTACAAATCAAGGTAGGGTATACACAAAAAGTAGTACATATGAGTTTGTCTTGTTGGGGAAACTGGATGGACCGTGCAGGTCTTTTTCTGCCGTCATCTACTATGTTACTATGTTACCAAGGTCCCAACGCTCAAAAGTAAACACAGCACTGGAGGCCATTATCACCATTCTAGCGCCTGCATTCATTTGCACAGAATGTTCAGAGGCCTGGAGCATAGGAAGAAACGAGCGTGCAGACGAACAACGCAAGTAGCATGCTGATGTAGTCAAGCTCATGTTTAATGAGGTCATTTTGTATTCCTTCCCAATGCTCAGAAAAGAGCGCACGAAACAAAACTGCCTTACCATTGTAAAAAAAAATAATGCCAGGTCAGAGCTGTTGAAGAGGCTCTCTTATGATCCTCTCATGATCTTTCTGCAAAATCTGCTGGTTCTGATTGCTTTTGATAGCAGAAGGAAGCCCGTGCAAACCCTTAAGCTCCGGCCATGAGCAACAGCAGACCCAAGCTAAAGAACACACTGGCATCTGTTTCCTGCGTCTAAATGTAAAGCATCAACGCTAAAAAATAAAATTAAAACTGCCCAAGTGAAAAACACACATTGGCGTTCATTTCCTGTGTCTAAATATAAGCGTCTAAGCTTTAAAAAAAAAAAAAAGAAAGAGCTTATATTAGGCAAAGAAACCAGATGCCAATGTGTGCTTCACATTCGGGTTTAATCAGGTACATGCGCACAAGGAGCCGAGCTTACTGCATTACTCTTCTGCACATCCTCCAAGCACAATTCTCCTGCCGAACTCCCTAATGCTCAATACTTTGAGCGTGCCTATATTTGCATCTCATTGGCATCAAGCATTAGGGTGGTGTTCTGTGCTGTTCCGGCGGTATTTTGAGCAGCACCGGAATTTTGAGCGCTGGGGTCCAACAAAAAGGTCTGCAAATTCTTAAAGTGAAAGGTGCTATATAATGTGTGTCTATATAATTGGATCAGTCCTTTGGACTGAGTTTGGACCATCCTTTCTGAAGCCCTTTTCAAGGCTGCATCAGTTTTGCTACTGTTGTTCTATGATTCCCTGAGGTCTTTTTTTAGGTCCACAGATGGGGACAGGGAGGAGGAGCTGGGAGATTTGGAAAAAGGAATAAGACTTACACATCACTCCGATGATTGTAAACCCGGTCAAACAATGCTTCTGGAGCCATCCATTTCACAGGCAGTCGACCCTGTAATTAGAAAGACAAAAGGGAATGTCCTACCAGCAGAATCACTCAGCCTCAATGGCACCATCTCAATCCTCCATTCTAATCCAGTTTGAAACATTTTCATTAATGGCCACATATGCCTCAGGCTGGGTGGGGGAGGCTCACAGTGCAGGGTGACAGAGGTGCTCTACAGACAGATTAAAAACCTGCATATAAACTTCCCTCTGTACAGTTCCTAGTAAAGGATCTCCACACATCTCCCTGCCTGTTAAAACAGTGTCACTGTACAAATATCTTTAGGTTTAGGCAGCAAAAACTGAATGACAAATGCTGCCCATCTCATAAGAATTCCCATCCCCCATAATTTTTACCACATTTATACCTCTACTCATAGAAAAATGTTATACCGAATTGTTCTCCTACTATTGTTTAGTTGCCCTATCAGTTCCCGTTGTCTCTTTCCATTGTTCTATTCCCTTAACGACACTTTAACTTTATTTTCGCATAACCCCTCACAATGTAATCCATAACCGAGTTGTAACAAACTGTATTTCCACCATTCACAATGTATTGTAAGCCACACTGAACCCGCGAATAGGTGGGAAAATGTGGGATACAAATGCAATAAATAAATAAATAAGACACTGGGGAAGGGGGCAAATCCGTAACGGGTCCAAAACTGGAGTGCAAGCTCTAGGAACCAATTCTACAAAGGAACAAAGGCGTCTGCATTCCTTAATACAGTGTTTCCCGAAGTCCAGCCCCGGAGTACCCCTTGCCAGTCAGGTTTTCAGGATATCCACAATGACTATGAATGAACTTGATTTGCATACACTGCACGCACATCTGTCTCATGAATATTCATTGTGGATATCCTGAAAACCTGACTGGCAAGGGGGTAACTCCAGTACCCAACTTGGGAAACACTGCCTTAACAGAATATTACTGTAACACTTCTAAAATTTAGGTGGGCACATGGATCCTCAGAAGCTTAGCTGAAATTGGGTGGCGGAGCAGGTGGGGGGAAGAGAGGGTGGTGATTGGGAAGCAAGGATAGGGGAGGGCAGACTTATACGGTCTGTACCAGAGCCGGTGATGGGAGGCGGGACTGGTGGTTGGGAGGCGGGAAATACTGCTGGGCAGACTTATATGGTCTGTGCCCTGAAAAGGACAGGTACAAATTCAATTCAAGGTAAGGTATACACATATGAGTTTGTCTTGGGCAGACTGGATGGACCATGCAGGTCTTTTTCTGCCGTCATCTACTATGTTACTATGTTACAGCTTTACAGCTGGCGTGCCACAGGAACATGCGTAATTACAGTATTCTATAGATTAATCACGGAAGTGGGAACTCCACCCATATGTACACCCCCCTGCGCTCTGCAAGTTAACACAGGTTGGTACAGAATGGCGCTTAGGCGGCATCCTACATGATTAAGGGGTCCTTTTACTAAGCTGTGGTAAAAAGGGGCCCTGAACTAGCAGCGAGGCCATCGCCTCACGCCGAGGCCTTATTTAAGAACAGTGGGTAAAAAGGCCAAGAAATAGCCATACGGCAAGTTTTCACTTACCGCCTGGCCATGCGGGGGGAGCACTTGCCACCTGAGGTGGCGGTAAAGGCTCCTGTGCTAACTCAATGGTAACTGGGTAGCACGAGGCACTGCCCAATTACTGCTGGGTAACTACTACGCTAAAAAATATGGCCCTATTTTCCCTACTGCAGGAAATGGCATGTGCTGGGCTTTGGGCTAGTGGTGGTTCCAGACTGGGGTTCAGTAAGCCCGTGCTGGGTTTACCGCCATTTTGTAAAAAAAAAAAAAAAAAAAGGCTCTTAAGTGCGCGCATATATATTATGTTAGCACCTAGGTCAGTGGTTCCCAAACCTGGTCCTGGAGGCACCCCAGCCAATCAGGTTTTCAGGATATCCACAATGAATATTCATGAGAGAGATATGCATGCAATGGAGGCAGTGCATGCAAAATCTGTCTCATGACTATTCATTGTGGATATCCTGAAAGCCTAACTGGCTGTGACGCCTCAAACACCAAGTTTAGGAACCACTGGCCTAGGTTATAGAGTTTTCCCACTGATGGGTATAGTATACCCTGCTTTCACACACTTATCAGTGTAAGAACACCATAGCCGCCGCCCCCGCCGGGGGGGAGGTGGGGGAGAGACAAGATTCCCCGGGGCTCCCTGCATTGAATTCACAGTGCCTCTCACCTCCGTGAGAAAGCGCTGCAGGCAGATCGCCTCCCTTTGGCCCTCCTTCCCTCCATGTCCTGCCCACGTCTGACGTAACTTCCGCGAGGGCGGGACACAAGGAGGAAAGGAGGGCCGAAGGGAGGCAATCTGCTGCCCTGCAGCGCTTTCTCACAGAGGTGAGAGGCGCTGTGAATTCAATGCAGGGGGCCCAGCCCTAAACAACACCCACTGGTGGAATTCTACACCTACGGGGGCTGCAAAAATCATTCAGATAGTCACTTCAAGGCTAGGCAATTTAAATACTGTGGGTTAGCTACTGTGTATAATGTGAGCATATCTATGCTTGCTAAGGTTTGCCTGGTCCTAAATTTGTCCACAAATTTCATTTACTGTATTTATGTTTATATAGTTGATCATTTTTACTATTATGTTAACAAAATTATAAGTTTTATGTTAAATGAATCTTTTTCATAAAGACTTAATATTCCCAATAAAGGGCAAAATTTATGGAATGCATATATGGGAGTAATTCTATATCATGGGCGCCAACATTTATTGCTGCATTACACTCATGTTTAGAATACTAGAATGTATGTGCGTACACGCCATTCCCGTCTTAAGTGATATTCTGTAAGATAGCGCACGCATCTTTCATAGCCTATGTTTTGCGGGTGGACATAACACATGGTGGGACTCACATTTGTGCGACACCGACACGGAGTTCAGTAGCCACTTAGTGCCAGATTCTATATATGGCGCCTGAAGAATCCACGTGGATTTAAGCGTATTCTATAAGATTTAGGTGCAGCTTATAGAATACGCTTAGTTGATACCGTAGCGCCTACATCTACATGCACCCATTAACGCCAATAAAAACTTGGTGTAAATCTATGCACATATATTTAGGCACACTGACCTGTATTGTAATTATGAGCGGAATCTTTGGTACGCCTATAAACATGCCCCTTTTAAACTACGCACGTTTATTTTGAACTGTTCGCTTTTCAATTTAGGCGCACTTCTTTATAGCATACGCTTAGTGATTTCTGCGCATAAATTCTGATAATTGCCAATTAGTGCTTGTTAAGTGGTGTTATCAGCACTCATTAGCTTAAGCCAATTAAGTTATGTGCAGTGTTATAGAATACGTGCCTATTTCGGCACCTAAATCTAAGCGCACTATATAGAACCCGGGGTAAGCCACATTGAGCCTGCAAACAGGTGGGAAAATGTGGGGTACAAATGTAACAAATAAAAAAATATAAATATAGAACACTAGTGTAACAGAAAAGTAGGTGGCTACTTCCCATTATAAAATAGGCTCTTACGAAGCACTTGGTTACATTAGTGCCCTCAATGTCAGATTTAAGAACGTGTTAGAGAAGCCTGATTTGCTACATTTGGATTAAAAAAAAAAAAATTTCTTGTACTTACGTTTGTTGTTTTCTTGTAGTAGTCTATATTGTGTACATCTCGCGCCAGGCCGAAATCAGCAATTTTCATCACGTTATCATCTGTCACTAGCACGTTCCTCGCTGCCAGGTCTCTGTGAATGCACTACACAAGAGAGGGTGACAAAAGGCAGGCACCCGGGGTTCATTAAAACCACTCACAAGAAGCTGCAAATAGGTGGGAAAATGTGGGGTACAAATGCAATACATAAATAAATAAATAATATTTCTGTTGTATGATTGTTCTGTAGTACTGTTAAATGTTTATAATGTTATAATGTTTATAAATGTTATAATGCCGTTGTATCGCTCCATGGTGCGACCGCACCTGGAGTATTGTGTTCAGTACTGGTCTCCGTATCTCAAAAAAGATATAGTAGAATTGGAAAAGGTACAGCGAAGGGCGACGAAAATGATAGTGGGGATGGGACGACTTTCCTATGAAGAGAGGCTGAGAAGGCTAGGGCTTTTCAGCTTGGAGAAGAGACGGCTGAGGGGAGATATGATAGAAGTGTATAAAATAATGAGTGGAATGGATCGGGTGGATGTGAAGCGACTGTTCACGCTATCCAAAATACTAGGACTAGAGGGCATGAGTTGAAGCTACAGTGTGGTAAATTTAAAACGAATCGGAGAAAATTTTTCTTCACCCAACGTGTAATTAGACTCTGGAATTCATTGCCGGAGAACGTGGTACGGGCGGTTAGCTTGACGGAGTTTAAAAAGGGGTTAGATAGATTCCTAAAGGACAAGTCCATAGACCGCTATTAAATGGACTGGAAAAATTCCTCATTTTTAGGTATAACTTGTCTGGAATGTTTTTACGTTTGGGGAGCGTGCCAGGTGCCCTTGACCTGGATTGGCCACTGTCGGTGACAGGATGCTGGGCTAGATGGACCTTTGGTCTTTCCCAGTATGGCACTACTTATGTACTTATGTACTTATTTATATTGTACCATGTTAGTTGTTACTAGGTTGCAATTTGCCATTTCCAAGCTTACCTCATTGTCTATCTAGATTGTAAGCTCTTTGAGTAGGGACTGTCTTTTTTGTGTATGGTGTACAGCGCTGCGTATGCCTTATAGCGCTATAGAAATGTTAAATAGTAGTAGTAGTATTTATGCTTATATTTGCTCATTTTAATACTGTTATGCTATTAACAAAATTTTAACTTTTATGTTAAACTGTACACTGCATTAGGTGAATCTCTTCATAAAGGCAGTTAATAAATCCCAATAAAGACACACAAAGCAGTGGCGTACCTACAAGGGGCCATGGGGCCTCGGCCCCCTGGTTTGGCTGGTGGGGATCCCCAACCCCCGCCAGCTAAAGCATTTGTCCTGCGCTGGTCTCACATTGCCTTGCGCCCTTGTCCTGTTTTCAGTCGCTGTGCACGCTCATTTTAATGAAACTGAGCTCAGTTTCATTAAAATAAGCATGCACGGTGAATGATAACAGAACAGGGCACCAGGCAATGTGAGACCAGCGCAGGACAACCCCCACTACATCTTGGCTCCTTGACTGGTTGGCTGTTTTAGGCTAGTATTTTATTTTCTTGTTTGTGTGTCCTGAATGGCTTTATCATACAGGAGGAAGCGTTCACATGTACTCAGCACACTCATGCTCGACACCCTCAAACTGCACAGTACTCCACAACACTGCTTGTGCAGTGTGGCAGTTCAATGGGTGTTCTATGGGAAACCAATTTCCGTGAGTCCCCCCCCACAGCATACCCGTTAGCACTGCAATGGGCCCTGCTTCATTCACTGTCTTCAAACTTTAAATTAGATTATCCTGCAGCAGGACCTTCCCTAGAAGGATGCTGATGTATTGTCTCACTGCTGGGGATCTCTGTGCTGACCTTGGCTACAGCTTTGGAAATCGATTCACGGCTGGTTGCCTGAAGGCTGCAATTATCCCGGACTCTGGGAGTTCCTTTGTTGCCAAATGTTTTGTTCTCTTTCTGAGAGATCAGTAACTCTAGAGAGACTCTTCACTTACCGCCTTGTTAAGGCTTGTGGCAAGGGAAACCAATGTTTCAGCAGTTTTATTCTGTATGTCAAACTCCTCCCTGCCTTAAATTCTAGGGGTTTCCATTAGGAATCAGCTTCTTTCTGACTTCTGCTTAAAACCCAGGCTGCACATACAGTAGTAGGACATATTTATCCGCTCCTATCTTGACATAATATTCAAGCACCTTTCTGACCTCATGCGCAACTTTCTTTAAATTAGTGCTCTAATTTTCCAACTCCTGTTAGTCTGTCTTATCTATATGTTCCATCTTTGCTTACACCCTATGCTTTCTATAAAGTTATTTTATTGTATATTGTGTTGACACTAATGTAGCATACTATCCCATACTTTGTATGGTTATTTAATATTTTAACTTCTGTAATTGTCTATTGCCTATGTTTGATTTATTCTTGCTGTACACTGCCTTGAGTGAATTCCTTTAAAAAGGTGGTATATATATCCTCATAAAAGAAACACATTTTTAAAAACCCTAAGTATTTTTAAAAGCTTACAAAGAAATAAAAAAAATATTGTCCCTCACCGACATTTTTTTTTCCAATAGATTCAACCTCTGCAATGTGTAAGAAAGGCAAGCATACTGACAGGCGGTGATATATAATATGCAAACAGGTCTAGAGGCTTCTAGCAGTTGCATATTTCAAAACAGCACAACCCCAAAGTAAAAATGTACCAGATTCTGTTGGCTATATATTGCAAGGACGGTACTTGTCTCCCCCCCCCCGCCCCCAACATCTGCTTTTTCTCGGCTTTCCCTCCTGATTCCTCTCCTGTCTTAATTTCTGTTAAGGGCCCTCTTTCATGCTTTGGACATTTCTCTGCACTCCCCAAAAGCAGCACTAAATCCTTGTTAAAAATATATTCTGATGAGGGCCATTCCAGTGGCTAACTACAATGCAAGAGATCCACAGCTCTATCCTTGAATCAGGGCTTCTAGCAACCCAGGTCAGACAAGAATACAGTGGAGACAATGATCACTGCCCTGCTGAAGGAGGGAATAGGGGGCGTGGCCATTGCTTAATGGAGACACCTAGTGGCTGAATGCAGCTCCTTGTGACCTTGGGCAAGTCACTTAACCCTCCATTGCCCCAGGTACAAAAACTTAAGATTACGAGTCCTTTAGGGACAGAGAAATACCCAGTGTACCTGAACGTGACTCACATGTACAGCGCTACGTATTTATTTATTTATTTGGATTTTGCTCACACCTTTTTCAGTAGTAGCTCAAGGTGAGTTACATTCAGGTACACTGGCTATTTCTCTGTCCCAGGAGGCTTCACAATCTAAGTTTGTACCTGAGGCAATGGAGGGTTAAGTGACTTGCCCAAGATCACAAGGAGCAGCAGTGGGATTTGAACCAGCCACCTCTGGATTGCAAGACCGGTGCTCTAACCACTAAGCCGCTCCTCCACTTCTATGTCTAGTAGCACTATAGAAATGATCATTAGTAGTAGTGGTGGCATAATGGTGGCACTTAGTGGCTGGACTGCAGGATCTACAACATGGCCCCCACCAAAGACAGTTACTTTGCTGGGGTGGAAAAGATGAGGGTTATAAAACGGGGGGAAAAAAATCTCCGACAGTTGCAACCCTACCAAGTTGCAAGCATGTCAGAAGAAGGAAATTGCTGTTTCAAAAGACAAAATCTTTGGAATGAAAGGATCTTAACAAAAGTAACTTGAACAATTGATTTAAAACAAACAAACAAACCAACCCAAAAAACCCTTACAATTTCCAGATTATATAAACAAATACAAAACAGAAAGCTTCTGGTAAAGACCTACTCACCTTTTGGGAAGCAAGGTACTCCATCCCTCGGGCCACCTGGTATGAGCAGGAAACCAGGTCTTTAAAGGTGAGCTGCTCCTCCGGAAGCTTGCAGGTATCGAATGAGTAGTCCATGCCAGGGGGCCGCCGAGCTCGCAAGTATTCCCGCAGGTTTCCATTAGATGCATATTCAACCAACACATAAAGGGGACCTTAAGAGGACAAACACCCATGAAAACACACAAGTAAGTAATGCTGAGCAAGTGCAGCTTGCATTTTGCAGATTAGAAAGTGAAAGAGAAGATTCAGCTACTCTGATAGCTCGCATTGCCATCAACTCTGTGTTCATGCCCTCGCCTAAGTCAGTGCCAACACTTCTGCTATGAGCCCGGGAACAGGATGTTACTATCTCGACTCACATAGGTCACTTAACCAGGATTTAAATTGGTGGCTCTGAGGTTGAAAAGTGAGTGCCACCAGCCCGATGAAAAAAAAAAAAATTTCCACATGCATTTTGATACATTACCAATGTATATTGGGGTGAATTCAATATAGGTCACTAAAAGTTAGATGGGCGCTAAGCTAATCTTCTGTAATGGAAGAATCGCATGCCAAATCTGCTACAAAATACTAGCTTAAGTCCGCGGTTACGTGCCTCACTTTAGGGATGACCACTTGTGCCACGTCTATGGCTAGCACAAATGGCGGTGGCTAAAAAGTGGCTGTTGGGAATACAAACGCAACTGTTCTACACAAGAATAGTTGAAATACCCCTCCCCCCCACACCTATGCCCTTCCCACTTTAGTGTCCAATATTCCCATCAATCTGTTCCCATATGGCTTATTACAGGAACATTGCACACTAAAGGGTTAACACTCCTTTGCACTTGTACACGAAGTTAGGCCCCCTGAACACAGAATAAAGGTGTAAGTCTGTTAAGTATGCAACAGCAAATTAGTACTTGTTAACACCAATTATTGGTATTTATTGTCAGTTTAGTGCATGTCCAATTTGTATTGCTGCTCTGCTTTCGTAATGCTCCAGGATTTGTCTGGATTTCTTAATCTGCAAGCCACATAGAATGTTGAGGTTATTGCAGACTATAAGAATTGCATTGTTTGTACTATATTTGATTAGAAGGTTGGAGTTTTTTCTTCTGTCTGCGATTGTGCTTATGACAGTAAAAGGACTTTGTCTCTATGCAGTGCTGTCACTTGTCTGAGGCTTTTTTTCTCCACTTTTGTTTTGTTATGGTGTTGGTTTGCAGCTGGACACATTGAGGCCATCCCAGGCAACAGCGATATAAGCTTTTTTCTGTTGTTCCCTTTTGATTATATTTATTTATTTATTTGCATTTGTATCCCACATTTTCCCACCTATTTGCAGGCTCAGTGTGGCTTACAATACATTGTGAATGATGGAAATATAATTTGTTGCAATACGCTTATGGGTTACATTGTGAAGAGTTGTGGGAAGATAGAATAAAGTCAGGATATCATTTGGGAATAGAACAATGGAATATAACAGTGGGGAGTTGAGAGGGCGATGAAACAGTATCAAGGGAACATAAAGGTCTAATAATTTTATCTGTGGGTAGAGTTTTAAGAGTGGTGAAGATACGGGGGAAGGGAATTCAGACGAGAGTGTATTGGTGCGTATTTGTTGGTGTGTATGGACTTCATGTGTTTTGATCCTTGCCGTAGATTTTCTCAAAGAGATAAGTCTTCAATCGTTTGCGGAAGTCAGTTAGTTCGTATCCAGAACTAACCCATTTGGAGACATTACCCTACCTGAAAAGCTTTGCGAGCTCTGACCATTTGCACTAGCAACCACACACCTTGTAAACAGGGGTAGGGACTAAATACACTGGGGCCCAGGATAGACATTCAAGAAGAGGCACACCCCCCTCTCCAACAGCAGCAGACTGTGCATCCTTCAGCTCTGGGCAAGCTTGGCAAAGGGGCTCAGGGCAACTGCCTCAGTTGCCCTCCTCCCCTACTCAACACCGGCCATGCTTACACAGTATGTTCCATTGGAGTGCACTGGCAAAGAAGAACCGCAATCATACTGAAGGGGAAAAGAGGACTTTAACTCTCTCTTCCCCCTCCTCCCCCCCCCCCCCCCCCGAAGGTGGTTGTTTTTTGCTCCTCTGCAGTCCATATACTACATATAAGCTGGTGTTTTGTGATGTGACAGTGCCCATATCAGCAATCCTTACTGTGAGATAACATCTCTTGGCTGCCTGATCAAGTCTGCTGCCCAAAAGCACTATGATCTTCCCACTATTGCTCTCTCCTCTGCTGTTTCTTGATGCTCTCCCTCCCCCTCTCCTCCACTACGATTCCTGCAGGCCAGGATTCAATCTCTGGACAGATTTTAGTAGCAAGTAATGCTCTTTGGAGCATCAACTCAGCATTCCAATCCTTGCAATAAGCTTAAGTCTGTCATACTACAAGCATGCTCGTTAAGTCTAAAATGTGTGCCCTCAAACTAATCGCTCAAAACAAAACAGTTAATTAAAAAAAATAATAATTAGCATTTTTTGGAGGGGGCATGGGGGAGGGGAGAGGGCCTTCAATAACAGGCATTCAGCTTAATTTGTAGCAGAGCCTTGTGGCCTCTTCAGGGTCACCAGCTGCTGGGGAGCCGTCTGCTGTGTCGGCTGCTCTGATAAATGCTAAAAAAAGAGAGAGACCTTCCTTGAACATTTTGATTTATAAAAGAAATAATGAAACAAGAAAGTAGCGTTGCTGAGCTTGTGCTTGCACTGAAACACCTCAGACCATGAGTATTGTTTATTGAAATGCATGTCTCGACTCTTTTGGTCTCTGAGCTAAGCTTCTGGAGCAAGGAAGTGACATGAAATGTGAAATCTCACACAACAGTTTTATATAAAGTAAGCCAATAAAAAGGATCAATTGTTATAGAAAAAAAGTTTTGACCCCTTCTGATTATTTTAATTCTTATGTTGGATTTTTTTTTTAAACTTTGGCATGGTGTTAGACATTTAATAACCCCATCAACAGAAGAGATTTTTGGAACCTACCGTCTTGCGTGCAGGCTCCCAGGAGATTGATGATATTTTTGTGCTTCCCAATCATCTTCATCATTTCCATTTCAGAGACTAGGTCGGAGAGATCCTTCTCGGTGGCATCATCTGCAAGTTAACAGGGAGGAGAATGTGGAGAAATGACATAAATAATACTTGCTGGCCATTTCCACATTGCAGGCTCACAGAGGAGCAGTCAGCTCCTGCTGGTAATGGTCAGTGCCTCTGGCACAAGGAGGCAACCCTCCGCTTAATTTCTTTTGACTGCTTAAGCAAAGAATTAGATCAAAGGAGAGCAGTGAATATGGCCTATCTACTCTCACAGTAAGGCCTTTGAAACTGTTCCCTACAGGAATCACATTAACACCTTGGGGGGGGGGGGGGGGGGGGGGAGGCAGGAGAGGATGGAGAAATGGCTTACAACCTGGCTCAGACAGGTCCTATACACACAGTCCAATTCAGTTTTTCCTACATAAGCACACAACTGTGGAACGCCTTACCAAAAGCCATGAAAACAACGCATGACCACCTAAACTTCCGGAAATCACCAAAAACCAACCTGTTCAAACAGGCAAAACCTACCGATCCAACCTAAATGCTTGAACTCTGCAACACAATGAAACCAAAGCACGTTATCGTCCACAACATAACTCTTCTGTTCTACAATTCCTAATGTGTCTTTTCACATGAACCTTATCCTACAACAACATAACATTGTATTTGTTCATACCAGAGTTGGTGAACGACCCTCCGGTACTATGTAAGCCACATTGAGCCTGCAAACAGGTGGGAAAATGTGGGATACAAATGTAACAAATAAATAAAATGACGGGGAAAGGCTAAAGTCCTACAGCTAGTTCTATACAATGCTTTCCTGACAATTCCAGGGAAAGAGAAAGGATTTAAGAATGCTTGCAGAGTGGTCAAGAGTGTGGCAGACAAGGTGCAACAGAAAATGAAGCGCACATCCGATGGGGCTAAGCGTATCAAACTGCCTGCCTTCATTATCTCTGATTAACATTGTTTTTTCTCTTCCTTTATAAACCGGAAAGGAGTAAAGTCAATAACAGTAATTTAAACACTTATCTTCAGAAAGAACAAAGTTAAGCCGAAAGTTACATTAGCAGCTGTGAGCTTAGATTATCCCACTCTCCCCCACTGCCGTATTTTCTGCAGGAACACATTCCATGGCTGCCGCTACGTCTAACCTACCTTTCAGCATTTTGACAGCTACCGTGATGGCCTGGTTGGGCTTCTCCTTGTCAATGCCGATAGCTTCTGCCATCACCACTTGACCAAAACAGCCTTCCCCAAGTGGTTTTCCCAGAGTCAGACTAAAAATATAAAAATAAAACAAAAATTCAAACTCAAATGAACAGGAAAAACATAGTATCAAACCAAATCATAGAAAATCAATCCAAAACTTATTTTTGCCACATGAATGCAGAGTTTTTAGGAGCAAAAATTAGAATATTTCCAGATCTAGCCAGGGAAACACAAAAAAGAAGAACTGAATTCCTGGGTTTAAAAACAAGAATTCTTAATCTGGGTGGTACATTTGTGTTAAAGTTCCCCTGTAAATGTTTAATCTCTGTAAATGCAAATGATTATGTCTTTTTTGACCCTAAGAAACTGCTGGAATATATTAATTCTAAAGAGGGAGCTAGAGATACCTTGATCTCTCCTAGTAATTGATTGCGCTATATAATCGGCTGCGATTATCCGGCTTTCTACAGATAATATTCTTACCTATTTTTCTATAATTCCTAGTACTTGGATCAAATAATGTGGACAAAGTAGAAATAATAACTTTTCTTTCCTTTTGTGAAATTTATTCATTTTCTTGTTAATTCATTTGTGTTATTAAACATTTATGTAAATTTAAATTACATAAATGTAAAATAAAAATATAAATGGTAAAAAAAGAAAATCAATCCAAATAAGTGGTAGAAAAGTCAAAGGGCGGGGGGGGGGGGGGGGGGGGGGGGTGAGGGGGATTTGGATATAGCTCAGATACCAGGAAATTATACAGTGGTATCATCAAGAGAATAATTTTCAAACTGTAGATTTACATGTATAAATTGCAAATAAACCACATTGATTTGTCTTTGTGCACCCCCACCCAAGGAAAAATATTGGGGGTAGATATGAGAGCCACAAAGATTTCTGGGGAAAAAATGCACTTAACAGGGCACGTACTTAAGTGCTTGGTGTCTTTCCATTCACATTAGTATTTCCCTTTTGACTTCCCTACCATTAGTTTTATGCCACCCAAACCAACCATGAAACAGAAAAACGGTAACGGAGAGGGGAAAACAGGAAACGATGCACCCTCGCATTTGTACATGACAAGATTACTGACCGTGATCGGGGCAACTCCCATTTGGGATCAGCAGGTAGTTCAAGCTCCAACACGTTGGCCAACATTGGTCCGTCACCAGAGGAGAGACGGTTGATTCTCACCAGTGGGGTGTTGGAATTTGTTGAAGAGTTGGATTCCAGTGACACCTGCTTAAATAAAGCAAATAAACTTTGTTATTGCCTACTGCCATTGCTTTATATAAGAAAGACAGGGCAGGCAGACAGACCTGAACTGGATCTCACCAAAAAGGTCACTAATCAATATATTAGGGCAGCAATTCTCAAACTGTCCATGCTGGTGCAAGGTTTTTCACATGTGGTCTTTCCTATCAAGAACTGCCATGGGTCCAAGTTACTTGTGGATCCTTATTCTCCCTTTGTGTAGGTTAGAATTGGGCATGGACAGCACATGCACAGTCTATAAATACCAAGTGGCGTGTTCTCCTCCTGCCCTGCCCTTAACACTCCCCTAATCACCTCCTTTCCAAATGCCCAAAGAATGCATGTGTGTGTAGCTGTGTTGATGGAACCAATTTTTAGCAAGATAATTAATATGCTTTTTTTTACCCAACTGACCTCTAATAACATCCTCACATTCTACTCTGATGGCAGGAATAAGGTAAAGGGAGGGAGAAGAGTTGAAGTGTTAAAAAGAAACGACTGCCTTGTTTGCTGGTATTAGAACCAATGGCATGCATCCCAGGCCTTGAGGCACCGGAGCAAAGGGATGGACCTTGGAGGAGCCTATCAGAGATCACACATCATACTGACCACAGGAGCCATTTCTGTAGGTGCCTGAGCACCCACAATATTGAGCAAACTCCTCAATAGGGAGGGGTCATTTCCATTGGGTTTAGCATTCCCAACCATTTTGAAAAGTTGGCTGCTATGATACCGAGCACCTACTTGTCCATTCCACGGGTTTCTGGGACTTACATCCCCTAATTTATTTATTTTATTTATTTAGATTTTGCACACACCTTTCTCAGTAGTAGCTCAAGGTGAATCACGTTCCGGTACACTGGGTATTTCTCTGTCCCAGGAGGGCTCACAATCTAAGTTTGTACCTGGGGCAATGGAGGGTTAAGTGACTTGCCCAAGATCACAAGGAGCAGCAATGGGATTTGAACCGGCCACCTCTGGATTGCAAGACTGGTGCTCTAACCACTAGGTCGCTCCTCCACTCCACAATTATATGCAAAAGTATGCATAGCCGCCGAGAGGGGAGGGCAGGGGGGGACAAAATTCCCAGCATAAGTGCACTTTAGTAAATCTAACCCTTGGTGGAATACTTTGTTTAAAAGTTTCCCACTTATGGGGAAGGAGGAAAATGAGTGGAGGGGTATAACTGTCCTTGGTACAAGACTTGCTTTATTCTTGGGTTGATTGCTTATAGCCTGGTTTATTTGTAAATGTTATTTAAAACAAAAAAAAACCCCAGTTGGTAGACAAGCACAGGGGAGGTGACACGAAAGATGATGCAGAGTAAAAACCAACCACTACGTAACAGTGCCTCGGCGTTCCTTCATGTTCAGTTGTTTTTATATTGTCTACCCACGATACTGAGTGGAGTATTGTACAGTTTCTATCACCACATACAGAGACTCCTGAGGCAGGCCCTTGTGGCCGAAAAACGATTTGCTTGTCGAGTCCATTTTAATGTGAATAAAACTTCTGATGTGAACTTTTAGTCCATTGGTTGTTTTTACTCTCCGTCATGTTTCATGTCACCTCCGCTGTGCGCTTGTCTACCTTGGATTACCCGTGCGGAGGATTCCTTGTTCTTCTGTGGCTGTCGGTAAAAAAGGGTTGTACAAGTGTTCCTCAATAAAGATATTAAAAAAAAAACAAGTTCTTACTTATAAAGAAACATTTTAAAAATAATAAATACAAACAAGGGAAAACAGAAATCAGTGTAAGGTTGTAAGAATCTTGCATCTACTTTCTGTTACCTGTCTCTTGAGTGGGAACTTGGAAATCTTCTGAACAGCTGGCATGTTCATGGCTTTCTTCGATGGCACTTTCATCCTGTATCTGATCACGATGACGATGACCACTATACAAACAATGAAAACGGCCACCGAGCTGAAGATGCCAACGGAGATTGAGCCGGGAGCATCAAATTTCTCTATATGCTCTGTTGTGGAGTGAGAGCAGATGGATCTTAATATAAATTAGAGCATGTCTCTTCCCCCTCTGCAAATCCCCTACATTTTCCACTCTATCATACCTGACTAGATCTGAGTATACCTACTGCCTAAAGAATATAATTTAATGTTTATTTTTTAAAATAGTAAAATGTTGCAGCCACTAAATTCTGAAGTTTAATGCTGTGAATTTTAGAAGTTTCTACCTATTAGAAAGGGGAGACACAGAATTCATTATGAAAAAAGTTTTAAATTAAGAAAAATAAACTTGACCTCAACTTCCAATAGAGTAGATTAGGAAATGCTGGATTCCATCTAGGGGTGAATTTCAAGCAAATCTGCCAATATAACTACAACTAATTCTCAGCAAAACAACTCCTTTAAATTAAATCTAAAAGGCAATCTTGCCTCACTCAAGGGCAGATGATCAAAGTCCCACGCTGTTCCAAACAGCGCTCTAAAAATAGCGCTGGAACAGCGCGGGGCTTTACTGCACAGATGATCAGAGATAATGCATGCAAATTTCAGCGCAATTATCTCTGATCATGGGGTAGAAGTGCGGGCGAATTTTGTTTGACAAAAGCCCAAGCCTGTCAAACACAGGGGCTGGAGGTCCATGGGACCACCAGGCCCTGACTACCCCTGCCCCGAGCAAGGCAAAACGGGGGCTCCGGTCCCCCCAACGATCCCACCCCCCCAGGTTCAGTGAGGGCGGAGATCCAGTGGGTCTCCAGCCCCCCCCACCCCTGAAAATGGTCCCTGGTGGTCCAGTGGCCGCCGCAGGCTGCCCCCCCCCAACCCCCAGCATTGGCAAGGGTCCACTCTGCCATCCGATCCTACGCCCACCCTCCCTCTCTGCCTACCCGCCCGCCCGCCCCCCTACCTTGGTTGGAGGAGGGACGCAGCCTGCCTCCCTCCTCTTCCTTCGACGCCGCAAAATGGGTTATATGTGCCTTGCATGCACAAGTGAAGAGAAAATTAGTCCTTAGCACTTATCCCCCCGGATCCTATATAGCGGCCTAGTGATCCGCACTGACATCTAAGCGTATTCCATAACAATGCACGTAACTTAACTGGCTTAACAAGTAATCAGTGTTAATACACTGAAGCAATAATGAGCACTAATTGGCAATTAGAATTTACGCGCATTAACTCACCAAGTGTATTCTCTAATGAGCTGCGCCTAAATTCTAATGTATCCAGTTCAAAAGGAGCGTTGTCATAGGTGGGGAAATGGGCATTTTGTGGGCATTCCCAAATTTACACGGCTCCCAGTACACAGGAGAGAACAGAGCGAGGGGAGCAGTGCAGCAGTGACTCAGAGACAGTAAGGGAAGGGGCGCGAGGCGATCCAGTCCTGCCCTGGCGGCCCTGAATGGAGGCACCCAGTTATAGAATTGCCCTCAATAAGCATATGAACACACCCTTTGAAACAATTACTGAAAGAACTGAGACAGCAAAGAAACCAAAATTCACAGCATTTGACAGCAAAACTAGTGGCATTCTAACAGTTTCTACTTCCATAGGTGGAACTTGCCTCAAACCCATTTACAAATCATTCATACTTATTTACAAAACCTATCAAAATCAGTCACACTGCTCAAAGGGCTTTGCTTTCCTCCCCAGAAGGCCAAAATAGGGAAAGTGTCTTCCAGAATAGGGTAATTGGTAACAAATCTCCATTTACTCAAAACAAAGGTGATTTAATGAAAGAAATTTATCAGTTCAGTTCATTCAGAAATGCCAAAGTCTTAAAAAAACATGGTGTCTTTTACTTGCTCTCTACTAGACTTTTTCTCATGGTTAAAACAAAACATCTGTGACTATTTTCTAAGCAGCTGAAGTGGAAATTTTAAAAACTGCTAAGTTTCCAGTTAATAAGAGCTTACAAAGTGAATATCACTTTGAACATGTTAATTCTTTTTAAAACTATACTGGCTGGTTAAAACAAATTTCACATGGTCTTTGCAATAGTTCAAAGGCACACAAGTGGTAGAAAACTGAACATGTTTTGACTGTTGTGAAGTTAAATAATTGGAAAAATGATTCAACTCCTTGAAGCTTTTTGGGAGCAGCCATATTAGGAAGCAAAATCATGAATTTTAGTGGTTCAAAGAAGGAAAATGGGGGTCAATGTTAAATTTAAATCCCATCAGGAGAGAGACTTGACTACCGTTTGTCTAACCAATTTCATTGCCTTAATGAAAGCAAATATTCTGGTGATCAAAAACAAACAATTGTCACCACATGGACACACATTAATCTTAAGACCTATTAAAAAAACGGCAAAATAAAAATTTCAGAACCTGTGGCTATAAAATAAAAAGCTGTCATACCAAAAGGCTTATTTTTCCAAATGTGAGAGCAAGTTTAAAGCCAAATCATAAATCACTATTTTCTCCATGACCTTCCTTTCAACTTCTTGTCTATCAACCAATGGGTCTGGATGAAGCACTGTAGAGTATGTCCACTTCTAATGGAAGTGATCCACTGGGAGAAATGCCAATACGCAAATGGGAAGATCTGGGTGCCCCCTCTTGCATCTCAGCCAAATACTTGTCAATTCAGGGCTTCATGGAGCCATGTCTGACACAGGGCTTTGCAGCAGAGCACGGGCCAGTGGACTGAAGTCTGTACCTTAGGAGCAACATTTCACTCAGCACACCATGCCCCTGTCTGCCACCCAAGTCACAAGGGCTGGGAGTTTTAGCTCAGAGGATAGTGGGTTCTTGTGCCTTGTCTGTTGGAGGACAGCTAACCTCAAGAAATCTCGCAGTACTGCCAAAGACAATTGTGTGGGACCCAGATGCTACAAACCTCGTCATGTGGCCTCAGGACTTCTTGTAGGTGGAAGAGAGTTGCTTCACAGGCCTTGGCTACACCACAGATGGAATGAATTAGGTGGTGGTACTCTGGTACTTTTGCTGCCTCCTTTGGTTGTCCTTCCTTTGGTCAAACCGGCAGAAATAACTTTAAGTCCATCTGGTCAGTGGTGGAATCATGTCACCAGGTCTACTGTTCTTTTGCTCAAATTCCTACTTCAATTTCTTCTAACATACAAGCTTAAGAGACTTTGTCTACTTCTACAACCCAGAAATTGGAGGAACTTGATAAAGACCTTGCTCAGGTGATATACCAAGTCCTCCATGGCACTTGATAAGAAAGTAGTCCACAGAAGGATTGAAAACTTGGAAAATGTGACTAAAAATCTGAACCCTTGAGTTCTGAAATATCCTCAAGTTTGGAATCTCTCGCCCCAAGATCTTTTTTATAAATACCTGAGAGAGCTCTCAGACACGACTTTGGCCCCTTCTTGATATTTACTACCTCCCTGTTGAGAAAATGTCTAAGGGGGCTGATGAAGGATGACCAGGAAACCTTTCAAATGATAAGTTTAGATCTGACTGGACTTTTAGGAGGCATTGTTTGTGTTTATTTGTTGCATTTGTATCCCATATTTTCCCACCTCTTTGCAGGCTCAATGTGGCTTACATAGTACCGTAAACGGAGTTAAGTGATTCCGGTGTGAACAAATACAAGGTGTGAACAATATCAAGGTGATATTTTATTTATTTATTGCATTTGTATCCCACATTTTCCCACCTATTTGCAGGCTCAATAGAAGAATGAGGTACATGTATGGTAAAGACAATTGGGGAGAGCTTAGAGAGGGAGATGAAGAGTTAGGATATGTCCATTATGGTCTTTGGTTGCGTTCTGTCACAAGAAAGAGGATCTAGGGCCTTGCTGTCACACCAGATTGCAAACTTCCTCCATTTAAAAGAGTAACACCTCTTTGTAGAATCTTTCCTGGAAGCAAGCAAGACTCAGGCGACACCCTCTGAAAGACCCAAGGCTGTGAGAGCCAGAGACTGGAGGTTGGGATGTAGAAGCGACCCCTCGTTCTGAGTGATGAGGGTTAGAAAACACTCCAATCTTCACGGTTCTTCGGAGGACAACTCCAGAAGAAGAGGGAACCAAATCTGACGCGGCCAGAAGGGTGCAATCAGGATCATGGTTTCCGCAGTCTTGCTTGAGTTTCAGCAAAGTCTTCCCTACTAGAGGTATGGGAGGATACGCATACAGAAGGCCTGTCCCCCAATGCAAGAGAAAGGCATCTGACGCACCTGAAGCCTGGAACAGAACTGAGGGACCTTGTGATTGATCTGAGTGGCAAAAAGATCCACTGAGGAGGTGCCCCACGCTCGGAAGATCTTGCAGACTACGCTCATGTTTAGAGACCACTTGTGAGGTTGCATTATCCTGCTCAGTCTGTCGGCCAGACTGTTGTTTACACCTACCAGATAAGTGGCTTGGAGAAACATGCCGTGACGGCATGCCCAAAGCCACATCTGAACGGCTTCCTGACAGACTCAGTAAAGTGCTTTTATTTACGTAGAACGAATGAATTTCCCTATTGCTAGGCCATAAAGGAGAGGCAAGCAAGCTGACGGGAGTGCTGAAAGCAGGAGGACTGGTGGTGAGCTAAGACTGGAATCAGATATAGAGAGAAGGGGGTGGGGAAAGCAAACACACCTGAAATGAAAACCAAAATGAAACTAAGGGCAAAAAACAAGCAAGCTAATAATTAAAGAAGTTAAAGGAAACAAATCCTTGTGTCCTAAAAATGCAAAAAATTTTTTTTGATTTCCTAAATACTGTTTCATGCATATTGGTACCTTGGTAACTGCTTTTAGGATTTCCCGATTGTGTCTGTGCATACCAAATATCTGATGGCATCCAGCAAAGCAGGTCTTGTTGTGGAACGTCACAAAAGTATATATAGTCTCAAAAAGCCTGGCCCAGAAAGGCATTTAAAATTCTCACTATATTCAAGAGCTCTCACAAACAGAAAAGGATTATACTAGGAAGAGGAGGAACTAGGAGAGTCTTCAACCCCTTCTCCAAGCTCAGATGTCAGTTGATCTCTAGGAATTAAGGCTTCCTAACAATGCTAGCTTGCCACGCATGCCATGATCAGGCAAAACAATGGTGCTTCTGTGTCAGATGCCTCTGCAATAGATAATATCCTACAGACTCCTTGAAAAGGAGGAAGTTCTAAACACCTCTTAATTTGTGGCTTTCTGGAGGTCAAAAGAGCATCCTTGGCTTTAGCATGATCCATTATGGCCATTTCCACCTTCTCCCCTCCAGTGGGGCCCATTTTACAATGATTCTGGAGCACGTACACAGCCACCTGCAGGAGAGAACCATGTAGCCTGAAGCTGCTGTTAAAAAGCTGCATCCACCTATCTTTCCAGTCCTTCAGCGAGAGTTTGAAACCAGAACTACTGTGTGCTTGGAGAGCTCCAATGCTTGGGCTGTGTTGTAAGCTGCAGCAGGCATGCAGGTCTGCATGCATGTGAACTCAGAAGTATGTGTGTGTGTGTGGAGGGGGGGGGGGGGGGGGGGAATCCTCAGAAGAACCTTTGCTTTGAGTGCTATTTTTCCAGTAACTGCTCTTCAACACTAAGCACTCTATACTTAATACTTTTAAGCACTTTTTTTTTTTTAACAAGATAGAGGGAAAGGTTGAGCAGGTATTCATGGTTTGTGTACAATTATCCAAGGTTAGAGCCCTTAGGCAAACAGGGGTAGAATATAAAATACACTTAATCCACTCCCTTTTTATTTAAGCTTCACAGCAAATACATAGTTTCACTGTAAAAAACAAACAAAACAAAAATTGCATCAGACCCATGTAAATAAAACCAGAACTGGTTTTAAAAAGGACTAGCTAATAAAGGCAATTTGCAGACATCATAGAAAAAAAAAAAAAAACAGTATAAACTTGGCATTTCTGAATTACTTATAAGCACCACCAGCGAGAAAAGAAAACGGACAGTGCCGAAGGAAATACCTGGTAGAACCGTCAGCCAAGCAGAATGATGTGAATACCCAATAGAATTCCCAGCCAGACAAGTATACTCCCCTGCATCCTCAAAAGTTATATTTCGCAAGCTCAGAACTTCTAGCTCTTTATCCGTTGTGTTAACACCTGCTGTCTAAAAAAAAACACACACACATACATATACAGAAAGAAGGGACACAGAGTAAGCCAGATTCCCAGCACACGCAAAAGGCACCAAAAGACCCAGAGGCAAAAAATTCGTAAGCAGGCAAAGGCGTTCAATGCTTTTTCTCCACATTGGTTTCATTTCCCTTTCATAACCTGTAATAAAAAGTGGGAAAAAAAATAAAAAAGGTTCCCTTCACCAGGCTCTTTACTCTGTCCCACTAATGAGGCGTGCAAGCAAAAGCATTGAGAAGAAAAACCAGCCCACAATATGGCATGACTGACGGTTGGTTAGTACAATGATTAAGTATAGGAGGGCAGAAAGGGGAAAAGGGAATCATGAAAAGGACGTATTCAGTTAAAGAGGATATATTTACTCGAAGTTTAGATGTGAGCAGTTTTTCTCCAAGGCAGAAAAAAAAAAAAAAAAAAAACATGCTCCAGGCAAAACTTTAGATCAGGCGTTAATAATGTCGAGTGTGAAAATCTGACCGAATTCTCAGGCAATGGTCAGAGGGTATCTTGTTGATACATTTACACACGGCAGCTCAGGTCTGCATTGCTACAGTGAGAAAAATGGCATTTGCATTATAAGGAATTTTGAAAAATGTGATTCACACTCCTTGAATCTCCACAAGTATTTTTGTGCCAGTCAAATTCTGCATAGAAATCTCCCAAATGTGTACCTATAAAACACAAGGATCACTGCTATGCAAACCGGCGTATTTCAAGTCTTGTCAAAATAGTTAAAATACTTTGAATGTCCAAGGGCATTGCGTTTTCAGTCTTGCATGTTTTTTCTGCCAGCGCTCACTGTAAAGAAAAAAAAAAAGGTACAAAGATCTCAAAGCAGGGAGGGGTAGGGGGAAGGAGAGGAGAGGATTTTGCAGTCATGCCATTGTGGGAATTTTTCTGTTGCAATTGGTGGGAAGGCGGAGGGGGAGGGGAAAGCCATTCAGCATCTGTTGGAAAGGGTATTTGATGGAAATTAAATAAAAATCAAGCAGCTTCTTAAAATGCTAAGCAGGTCCTTCTTGCATTGGCTAGGGCTTTGGGACAGAGTCTGTTGTTTACCTGGTGTTGGTTTGAGAATGTGGAACCAAAATGGTTTTTCGGCTATGCCTACGAAATTCTTGGCTCTACAGATATATTCTCCTTCATCTTGCTCTGTCACATTGAACAGATTTAGCTTAGCATCTGTTTCAGCGTTTTTACTGATCCAAGACTGCAGGAACAGACAGAAACCTGAACTTCAGTAAAATCGAACAGTATTTGTAAGGAATCGCACCTCAGCTCCCTTCTAGGCACCACTTACTGGGGACATGGTCAATGGTGACAGTTCTCTGGCAACTAAGCCTACACCACAAAGCTCAACTGGGGTGCTGTATATTGGTACAACTGTCCAAAAATTGGTTTCATGTGGAGGAAGTATTCACTTACCTTGAAACTTCTGATGTAACAGAATGACAATCCAAAGGGGGGGCACAGTATAGCTTATTAGGAAAGATCATATTGCAGGGGGACTGTCACCATTATATGTCACCATTAAGATGGTTGCATATTTTCAACAGTTTTTATCCTTCAGTGCAACCACTTGTCCCTCCTTTTTTTGGGGTACCTGGGAGACTGATTTCACTTTGGTTTTCGAGTCACACGACACAGGCGCACAGGTTTAGACTATCAATGTTTGTTAATAGCTGTGTAAGACACTACACCAGATGACGAGTTTTGCCTCAGATCCATGTTCGCAGCTCAACTCGGCAAATGCTGTTCCAATTATCAGGACTCCAGCATAGGGTCTGGAGACAAAATATAAGCACTGGGGTCTGAAGCTGCTGCTGACTCTGCCTTTTACAAATTAGCAGTAATGTTTTCCATCACATTGCGGAGACATCTTTTGCTAAATAAAAAAAAAAAAAAGTGTGTGTGTGTGTGGGGGGGGGGGGGGGGGGGGGGGGGAGAGGGGGGCATGCACAAATCATATGAGCTAACTTTTAGCTCTTCCCTCCAAAGCTGCCATCGAGGCTTACTGGTTATTTCTAAACAGATGTTTTTCGTTTCTAGCTCGTACTTGTCAGTCACTCAAGATGCCCTGCCCAAAACCACATAAATAGAAACGGCTGCCATAATACGAGAATGAAATAATTGGGGGTGGGAGGGGTGGGGTGAGGAGGAATCACAGTATCAAGCGACAATTTTCATTTATTTTCTTAAACCTGAAGGGGTTTAAAATGAATAGGGTGCTAATCTGAGGAAGGGGGTAGGAGGGGGACTGCTCTATTATTGTTTCTCCATGGACATTTGCTCCAACTTTCAGTCTGTCTAGGATGATGACGGGGTTGTATCATTAAAGATTGCTGCCACTCCTCTGGCTGCAGAATAAAGCGGAGTGTGTATGCATCCTTGTGTGCAGGACTCTCCAAGGAGCATTTGAATCCCTGCCTGGCATGCAGCTTCCATTCCACTACACAATCTTCTTAAAGTCATCATCTTCCTTAAACCTGGCTTTGTTCCGAGATTAAACTAGCTTTGTGGCAACACATCCAAATGGACGCTGGGGATTTGTCAAGTGATTTTAAAACAGATTAAGGACTATGTCTCTCTTCCTGCAATTCAAAATAGGTGGAATTGATGGTAACAAGGACCAGCACTAGTTTAGGTTAATTAAGCTAGTGGCAGCACTATTAACTATAATAATAGAAGGAAATCAATAGATGGACTTTAATATTGTCAATTTTTGTTTTCTGCAGTTCAGTCTAATTAAATCACACAAATGTTTAATATGTGTGAGGTTTAACCACCAGTCTCCTTCTAGGACTTGTTAGCAAGTTTAATACTAATCCCCATGGCCACAAAGGTTATGTGGTTCAATGAAAAAAATATTTTAACATGATGTTAAACGTGAGCTTTTGTTGCTGTCTTCTGCAAATCACATTTTGAACACTCTTTGGACAAAGCTAATCTCAGTCCAAAAGAAAGTATCAATCTAAATAGAACAAAGTTTTTATATGAAGACATCTGGATAAAAAGTCACAGGTTTGACAGCTGGCCATATCTAGGAAATCAGTTCATGGGTAGAGGTGAGCCTATGGCTACAGAGGGAGGATTAATTTTGCTAGTAGATAAGCAGTCCAAAAGAATACTAACTTTCAGCACTGTGACATAAGGTGTGCCATCTACTCCAGTCTTGCTTCCATTCACCTCCACGTGCTTCAGCCACTGAATGTGGGGCTGAGCATCGCTAAACACTTTGCAGTGGAACTCCACGTCACTCCCTGTCATAGCGGTCTGGTTAGCAGGTAACCCAGCTTGGAGTATAGGCCTGTGAGGTGACCTTTCTGAAAGGCAAATATAGAGATGCAAGATTATTAAAAGAAACAAAAATGAGAAACTTACTGAATACATCATGTTTGCTTTGATTAAAGAAGGGGATTACAGAAAGTTATGCAAGCTATGAAGTTCCATTAACAAAAAACAAACAAAAACAACTCACCAAGGACATCAAGCTGATATGTCTGCCTAATGCTTCCATATTTGTTTTCTACTACACAGGTGTAATTTCCACGGTCTGAAGGAACCACACTCTCCATCACTAGACTCCACTGTTGATGTCTTAACTGGAAAGGGGGGAAAAAAAAGCCAAGAAAAAAAGCCAAGTCTTAGAACATCCAGCACAAGAGGAAGCATACAGGGCAGGAAGCAATCAGACCCCCCCCCCCCCCCCCCCCCCCCCCCAAAGCAAATTATTTATTTGCACTTTGTATCTTAACATATTATATTTCATGTAGGAGTAAATGAGAGATTTTGTCTTAAAACGTTGCTATGACGGTGCACAACATCTCGAGTGAAGACACTCTATAAACAGAGGTTCTGGCCGATTCACAGCCCTGTTTCTTATCTCCTTATTTATAACACAAGTCCTACTTTTCTCGTCTTAGATGTCACAAAATCAGCTGGGAGGTCATCTGAATAGAGGAAAATACCAAAGAGATTAGCAAACCTTTTGTGCTAATTTTCTTCTTCCGTACAGAAATTTGTACATGATGTGAAAATATTTTTTTTGTGAACTTGTATGACAAGTACATGAGTAAAGAGCAGAGATGTACTCCTCCCCCCCCCCCCCCCCCCAATAAGAAACAGGCTAAGAGGTGGTTAGCTGGTAACCACAGACACTAACCAATGGCAGGGGAAATTTCAAAAAAAGTCTATGAAGTTATAATCTGCTTGGATGTTACCAATATTTCAACTAAACAGAGTTCTCTCATGGAAATTCAAATGGGGATTTTAAGGTTCACAGGCACAAAGGGCATAAAAAGAACATGAACTGTAGGTAAGCGGATGCTCTGCTATCTGTGGCACATGTCAAGAAAAGCGGGAAGAACAATTCAAAAATCAATTGGGGGAAGTACCAAAAAGACCTTCTGCAGGGGGTCAGAAGACCATTTGGAGTTCCTCAATAATTTCATGCTTTCTATAATACATTGATTTATCACATTTATACCCCGCATTTTCCCACTTGATTGCAGCCTCAATGTGGCTTACAATATACCGAAAAGGCTATCGCCAGTCCAGTAGTTATACAAATACAATAAATTGTGGTAGTCAGAGAGGATAGAAGGAACAAGGTATAAAGGGAAAAAAGGGTAAAGGTAAATAAATAGAGTCCAAAATGTTCCATTTATATGCTTTTTTGAAGGACTTTAGGTTTTATGTTGGACCCTGGAGATAGGCCATCCGGAATAGGCTGGTCTTGAGTAATTTCCTAAAGTTGAGATGGTTTTGAGTAGTTTTGACAGCTTTTGGGAATGCATTCCATAATTGGGTGCTGATAAAGGAAAAAGAGGAAGCATAAGTGTGGATTTATATTTGAAGCCGTTGCAGGTAGGATAATGGAGATTTAGGAATGAACGAGATGTACTTGATGTATTCCTGGCTGGAAGACTGATTAGAGTATTCATGTATCCTGGGGCTTCTCTATAAAGAATTTTGTGGACTAGGGTGCATATTTTGAAGTTAATTCGTTCCTTTATTGGGAGCCAGTGAAATTTCTCTCAAAGGGGCTTTGAACTTTCAAATTTGGATTTACCAAAGATTAGTCTTGCTGCTGTGTTTTGCTCATGTTCTTTACAATTTGTTCTTTGCATCCTGCGTATATTCCGTTACAGTAGTCTAGGTGACTTAATACCATTGATTGAACTAAATATTGAAATACTTCTCTAGGGAAGAAATGTTTTATCCGCTTAGAGCTTCTGACCCTTGCTTTTTATAAATTGTAAATTTAGGTTCTTTCCAGGCTATTTGGTGTTGTTGGAGAGTACTTAAAATAGTTGTTTATTGGTACTGTATTTTCATAGTGCAGAGAGTACTTCTATGTACATGTTTTTGAAATATTTGTGAGAACTATATGAAAGGGAATGATCTCTGTTTGTCCATCTCTCTGTAAGCACAATACATCTCCAAACAAGGGAAATTCAAGAAAGCTGGCATGCACAAAAAACCAGGACTCAACAAATTTAAACCAGAAATATCACATCAGCGTGTTCTGTTCGGAAAACACCCCCCCCCCCCCAAAAAAAAATAAAAAATGTGCAATGTAGTATACTTAGATGTTGTAAAATATAGAATGTTCTGCTGTCTGCTGGTATTTTCAATCTTAAGAAAAAAAAATGTTTTTGTAACAGTGTGGAGGGTAATTTTATAACAAGTCGCTTAGGTACGGGAGGCAGGCAGGCTTTTATTTCGGGATGATTTTTATTAAGGTTGCAAGTTAATTGTGATTAATGCATTAATTTAGTAAATCACTATTTTTAAAAAAAATTGCTTTTCCCCCTGCTTGCAGACACCATTGCATTTCATCATGACAGGGCAGCCAAGCAGCTTCCTAACTGGCTCCTTTCCCAGCACATAGTATGGGTGGGGGGGAGGGAGGAAGATGCTGCCACACTCACAGCCTGTGTGGCTACATCTCTCTTCCCTCATATACCCCAGTCCTCCAATCTTCCTTCCCACAATTATCCAGTGGCTCATACCAGCAATCAAAAGCACCGATATGTGCTTGAGAGATGTTGGCCATGTTCTTGCTGCCAGCTAAGGCCATGCTGATGCTGCCTGTGCTTCAGAAAGCAGGGCCTGCAGGACCTTCAAGGGCTGCCTCCCCCCCCCCCCCCCCCCCCCCCCCCCAGTAGCACAGTCACCCTTCTGATCCTTCTTCCCCAAAGAGACAAATTCCCCCTCCCCCCCCTTCTAATACCAAAGTACCGCAAGAATGCCCCTATCGTCTGTGGGGTAGAGGATCTTGCCTCTTAAACACTGACCATTGTGGGATGAGCACCTTCCACGTTTTAATGTATAAATTTGGAATGTCTAACCTAATACCTTTTACCTCAAGCCCAACTTGATTGAATTTTATCTTCCCTATCCCACTACAACATTTTTTTGTACTTATCCCCTACTGGACTTGGCAAATGCCTTTATGGTATTATGTAAGCCACATTGAGCCTGCAAATATGTGGGAAAATGTAGGATACAAATGTAACAAATAAATAAATATTTAATTTGTGTACACTATTGCATATGGTTATGTTGTATGCTGGGGGTGGGAAACGCAACTATAATTTGATAGTCGACTCTTGCCAAATTTTTTGAATTTTTTTTTTTACCTAGCTCAATGGAAGCAAAAATGAAGCCACTGCTCAATGGTCAATTTACCTTCAAAGATCGGCAAACCACAATTTGTAACTTTTGTAAAGGCAAATTCAAGTATCGTCGCAGCATGTCATCTCTATCCTAATATGTCTGCTCTTAGCATGCGTTTTCTTCATACCAACAAATCGAAAGCTTCTACTTCTTGTCAACATCAGCCTACTCTACTCCAGTTACAAGAAAGAAAAGGAAAAAGAAAAAAAAAAAAAAAGGCAGACGCCGCCTATGGATCCAATTAAAAATGAAAACCTTAGAAATGCTTTCACCAGGTGGATAGCCAAGGATGGTCACCCTGTTAGCACTGATTCCGATAATGGCATCCAGGAAGTTCTGAGGGCTGCAATAGGATATTAAACCTACGCACTTCAAAAGCAGACCACAGACTGATGTGGATAAAAGAGCAAGGTTCAAGCACTTGTGGACAAAGCAAACCATGTTGCACTTACAGTGGATGACCTCAGTAATGATAGCTAACTGAGAATTGTGTCACATGCTGGAGCATACTTGGACTCTGCTGTCTTTTCCACTGTCTACCATGTGGCAGAACACATACTGCCTTTTGAGCATATGTTGTACTTTGCCCACACTCTCCAGCAGTCTTAACAAAGGAATGGGCGAGTGTGGCTTAGAGGTCGTCTTGGTGAAACATAGAAAAGCTGATGGCCACTTCAAACACGGCCCTTCAAATCAAGTGGAGCTGGAAGAGCAATAGCAAACACAATGTGAATTCTGAAATGCTTGTTCAGGATGTGTCCATGAGGTGGAATTGTACCCTAGATATTATTGATAGACTGGTTCGGACCAAAGAAGCAGTGAAGGCAGCTTTAACTCGACCTCGGCATAAACACACAAATAGCCTCTGAGTGTGAGAAGCTTCATTTGATGCAGAACATTCTCAAACGCTGCAAAAGTCTAACAAGAGTTGTTGGGTGGAGATCGATAAATCTCATGATCTGTGATACTGGCAACCATATGTCACCATCATGCTATGATGGTGTCCGACGATGATCCAGCATATGCGGTTCACTTCAAAGAAGTATTTAATATATATCTAAAAGGCTGACAGCTAAACTAGTCCTGGCTGAACCCTGCAACTGTACTGGACCCCCAACTTCAAACTCCTCAAGTGTTATGCCAAAGGAGCAGAGAAGCAATGTCTGGAAGGAGCTGCAGAAGGAGTCTAGTGTTGCGTGACAGAATGGATGCAGAGACTGAAACGCCATGTACAGAACCACCAAAAAAGGTTTGCTTATACACTGGGTACTCAGATTCTGAGGACGATCTATTACTAGAATCAAGAGTTATGCCCACTTCAGTGGTGGAAGAAACATGAAGCATCATATCCGGTCATTGCTAAACTGGCTATGAAATACTTAGGAACACCAGCTACAACTGTCCCTTGTGAACACTTGTTTTCCTTATCAGGACACAGTAAAAAAAAAAAAAAAAAAAAAATCAGGCAGCTCTTTCACCAGGCAATGCTGAAAAACTTTGAGTGCCTCAGCAACTGGGTGAAACACTAAGATAATACATAGGATGTTTAATGTATATGTGGAATGTGTTTTGCTGTTCTTAAAAGTATGTACAGTTTACTTATGATGGAATGCATTTTTTAGCTTTTTGTTCTTATGATTATTTATTAATACATTAAATACAATATTGTTATTTTAAGTTTTCCTTGTTTCAAATGCAATTTAAAAAAGTTGTAATCAAAACACAGTCCTTGATTTTATAAAGCAGCCACACAAAATCTCCAGATATTGCAGCTATACAGAAGCCAAGTACATTTATATGTGCTTGGGAGAAGGTGAAGTATACTCGTGATGATATTTATAACTGTGCGTGTATTTTCTGACTCTACCCAAACGCTTACAGACATACTAGTCACATAAACGCACACACCTTCTTGTGCTTAATTTTTTTCTTTGGGGGGGGAGGGGATGAGGATTTTTTTTTTCTTTTTTAAAAGAGGTCTTTTAATGCACAAAAAAGCTTTTCTAAAAAGGCCTCTTAAAATTCCACAGGGGATATACACATGAGAATGTGCATGGTGTGTGTAAGAGTTCCCAGGAGCATAATTCGAACACAGTATGTGCGTCAAAAATCTTATAAAACACGTGCACAGTGGAGGAGTGGCCCAGTGGTTAGGGTGGTGGACTTTGGTCCTGGGGAACTGAGGAACTGAGTTCGATTCCCGCCACAGGCAGCTCCTTGTGACTCTGGGCAAGTCACTTAACCCTCCATTGCCCCAGGTACAAATAAGTACCTGTATATGTAAGCCGCATTGAGCCTTACATGAGTGGGAAAGCGCGGGGTACAAATGTAACAAAACAAAATGTGCGTATATCACCACTTACTCCCAAGCAACTGCAAAATGTAGCAGCTTCATTTGAGGTCCAAAGCACAAGCAGGAAGAAGCCTCTAAGAAGTACAAACAGGAACCATGGAGAAGTAGAGGATGACACAATGATGACCACCAGGGAGACCTATCTTTAAAGTTCTTTAATGAAAGCAGCAGAAATAAAGACCTGACCCAGGCCATGTTTCGGTGGACTCAGCCGCCTGCCTCAGGGGTCACAATAAAACTCTAATAGAGCCACTGGATATGATGCCTGGTTCAACAATGCAAATCAATGTAGCGACACTGTCATCGGGCTGTACAGAGTGTGGAAAGTGCAAGCTCAAGAGCACAACATTGTTCCGTCGAGAAAAAGGAACTTTATATCTCCCTGGTAGTCATCATTATGTCATCCTCAACTTCAGTGTTTCCCAAATCCAGTCCTGGAGTACCCCCTGCCAGCCAGGTTTTCAGGATATCCACAAAAAATTGATTTGCATACACTGCTACCATTATATGCAAAATCTCTATCATGCATATTCATTGTGGATATCCTGAAAACCTGACTGGCAAGGGGTACTCCAGGACTGGATTTGGGAAACACTGCTCTATTTCTCCGTGGCGGCTTCATTTGAGCCATGATTTCTGTGGTTTTGAGAGGCACAGAGCTGCAGCCTGGGCAAAACAGGGTTGCTATGTACACGTATTCTAAATATATGCACACACGCATTTACAGTGCTTTGGCGTTTGTGCACTACAGGGGTTTGTTGGACTTACACAGGAATCTTATTCTAAAAAATCAGGCCCTAAACGCGGAAAATGCTTTATTACTTCCACTCAGTTCTCTCAACTTCGTTTGCTGAGGCAACAAGAACAATCTATGATTGCGACTCAGGACACGAACATCTGCAGCTAGTATGAGGTACTGAAGAGCCCTGAACACGCTTGTGAATAAACATGCACAGGAGGGAGTCAAGATGGCGGCACGCTGTCTCTGCGGCTGAAACATCTCGAGCTGATCTGTGAGCAAGTTTTTCCTCTGCAATATGCCGCACACCAAGCGGAAAGGTCTGCTCAAAGCTGGAGCCTCGGCAAACAGAACCTCTTCTCCCTCGCAGCCCAGCATTGAGAAGTTCGCCGTGAGGAAGCCAGACCGGGAACCCGAATGGAGTCCCCGCTGTTACAGGAGGAGGAGAACCCTGTGACTTGGGACTAAATACTACCTTATCTCCCCCCGGAGCGCAATCCACCGCCTCCGCCCAAAAGCTTCTTTCCCCCGCCAGGAATGATAGAACCGCAAGTCGGTGAAAAGCGCTCCTGGATGAGAGGCCCGGAGGAAAATCAAGCTAACGGAGGTCCGAGGCCTTTGGGCCTACGGGCTGAAAGGAAATCTTCAATAACAAGACCGGAGTCGGTTACTTTGGAGAACATATGGGAAGCTCTCCAAAAGTTAGATGCCAAGCTGACCAACTCTATGGCAGAAATAACAACGTTTGTGAGTACTGTTGAAACTCTTTCTAAATCTTTTGAGACTTTTAAAACAGATTCTACTAATCAAATGAAAGTTATAAATGAAGACGTGAAAAAACTTCAAGATACTTCTACTATGACTATTAAGGATAAGAATTTGACTGATAGAAGAATTGAGCAAATAGAAAACTTTAATCGCAGATTAAATTTACACTTTTTGAACTTTCCCTATACATTTGGAATTACACCATTAGATGCCTTTAAAAAATACCTTATAGAAATACTGGGATATTCCCCATGATCATATACATCCAGTTAATCGCATTTTTTGTGTGCCTACAAAAAAAAGACCCCAGATGGAGATTTGGAAATAGCGTCTCAACAACTTCAACAAGTTGACGAAAGAGAATCAAATTTAAATTTGTCAGAGATTCTAGACTCATCCATATTTGAAAACTCCGAAAGAAAGACTCTAATAGTCTCATTAGTTTTTGAACAAGATGTAGAAGCTATAAAACACCTTTTCTTTCGGAAATCAAAGACTTTATTCTAAGGGAAACAGATATGGATGTATCCGGACGTCACTAGGCAAACACATGAAAGAAGAAAAGCGTTCTTAGCACTGAGGAAAGAAACACTCGCAATAGGAGCCTCCTTTTATTTAAATTATCCTTGCAAATATGTTATCAAGTACTTAGGGCTTAAATATATTTTCTTTCAACCAGAACATTTAAAAGTTTTTGTTGGTGTCAAAAAGTTGGGACCAGCTTGATAGCTTCTTAAGTTTGATTGCTAATATGATGTAAATAGTCAGGCTTAAAGTGTGCTAAACTATATTTAATATTCAGCTCTTATTCTTCTATATATCTCCTGATAACGTGACTCTCTCCCCTCATTTTGTGGTCTAAAGAAGGCTTATACTTTTTCTTCTATTGTCACATATTAATAAGTGAACTAACTCAGTAACCAACTTGATAGCCTGTATTGCCTATTCAAGTATTTGTGCTTGTAATAATAGATTGTTAATAAATAAAGCAAATAAAAAAAAACATGCACAGGAGAGCACAATGCTGTGAGACAAGTAACTTGACCTAACCCAGAATTCTCAACTGACTGTACACGATCAATTCTTAGCTTTTCTAAAACACTGATACACAAAATCTCTGTAATAAAATATGACCATCTCTGAGAAAAGGTAACTAACAGGGGTGGACTGACCACAGGGGCAACCGGGCAGTGCCTCTCTCCTCCCCCTGCACACTACAGCCCTCCCCGAGTCTCACTGGGCCCCTTCCCAGGCCTACTTTGAAGGGCCCTAGTGGTGTCTTCGGGGGCAGGAAAGAACCCCACTCTTTCCTGCCTGCCTGCTGCCATTGCTCTGTCTGGCACCGTCACATCTTTAAAATGACTGCCGAGACCCGTGAAACTGCCAGAAGAAGAGTAGTAGGCAGCCATTAAGAAGCACTGGTGGGCAGGAAAGAGTGGGGCTCTTTCCCGTCCCCAAAGAAGCCACTAGACCACCAGGGTTCTTCAGGGTAGGCCGGGGGAGGGGGGGGGGGGCGCTGAAACAAAAATTGATGTTTTAATGAATTCTGTTTTTGTAATATAACAGTTATTTTAGCCATTTTTTCCCCAGAGACGGTCACAAATATGACCTGGACGAACATATGGAGACACACGTATAGACTGAACTGCACCAATCAGGAAATAAATCTGTTAAAACAGGTCTGAGAAACTTTGTATTACTGCTTAATGGGGAAAAAAAACCCCCGCAAAACTTCTGTGCTCTTACAGAACAGCATACATAGTCCACAGTCACCTCAAGCCAAGGACGAGGGCTGTGAACCATCAGCTAGAAAGTTCTGGAAGCTCAAGGTCAACAGACATTAACGTAGTCAAGCAATAGGCTGGAAATCCCTGGGGTTTATTAGTTTCTGTCGTTCTCAGATCTCTTAAGAGAAACATTTGCAGTCACACTTGGAAACTCTGTCAGTGTTTGCTAGTCTGGAATGTAAGTCAGCTCGGGAGTCTGGGAAGGGATAATCATTCTACATTCTCTCTTTATTCCTCGTAGAGTTACTTAATGTACACAGGCTGATGATAGAACAAATTCCAACAAGAGTTTCAACCTTGGGGCTCTTTGTGAAATTTCATATGATAAATCATATGAATTTTGCCACACTGCCCGCGAGGATGAGCCAAAATTAATTTCATTTAATATAGCAGGGCCTTCACATGCTAGAGGGGGCAAAAAAAAATTCCAAGACAAAACCAAGAACCCCCCCCCCCCCCTTTTCTTTTCAGTTCTAGAAAGAAGATACACTGAAGAGTTGTCATTTGTTTAAACAGTACCCATGGAAAAAGAATGGAAGAAAGTTAAGTGTGGCCCCCCACCTCAAAACAAAAACAAAGCATACAACCTGAACATTGCAGCGGCTAGATATGTTCTGTTTAAGAACCTCAGGGCCAAATTTAAGAATAAGATAGAAGGCTGGTCAAAGTGTGAAAGGCCTGCAAATCCATTTGTGTGTACAATTTATCTTCCACCCCCACCTCTTTAAGAATTTGGTTTCAGATAAGGAATACTCACAGAAAAGTGACCAACCCCAGGAAAACATTAACTCACTGTATGGATTCAAGGAGCATCGTTTCACAAATTATCCTGAAAAGCAGAGGTAACTGTTCCAGATGTTTAGCAGCATTTAACCTAATACCATTCTGGAACTGGTCATAAGTACAGTACAAAATACGAGGATGAATCCATGCTTAAAAATAATCCCAAACTTAATTCCTTTATCAAACCAGGACTGGTAATAGAAGCCATGTGACAGGCACTACGGTTCATCCCCCCCCCCCCCCCCCCCCCCCCCCCCGCCCCCCCCCCCCCCCATTCTTTGACTACCCCAGCTTTATCCCATTGAAAATTTGGGAAACATGAAACATTTGGCAAATCAGGACCTGGAGACAGCCACAATTCTGGCAACCCAACCCAGTTACTTCAAGTGTGGACTAGATGAATAAATAAAAAAAGGGGGAAAAAAAACTCACAGAATTTCAAAACTCATGATTCAGTCTGTGCAAACCCTGAATTCTATATATTGCGCCTAGCGTTCCATGCCAAAATCCAAGCGTATTCTATAACATGCGTTTTTAACAGCACTTAACAAGAAATGAGCACTAATAAGCAATAATTAGAATTTACGTACAGTGCCTAAATTCTAACATGTGGAGCCAAAAAGTGACATGTTATGGGTGGGGAATGGGCATTTTTTGGCCATTCCAAAATTTACTTGCACCGTTATAGAATATGCCCAAATCTATGCGCCGGTACTTACGCCACATTTCCCTTGGTGTAAATGGAAACAAGTACTTCTAGATGATGGGATTATCAGCTAAGCTTTTTCTATATACTGTGCCTAAATCTAGGCACCACTAATAGAATATGCTTAGGCGGAAATTTATTCTACACGGATTATTCAGGTGCCATATATAGAATCTAGCCCAAAATGTCTAACTCACAGGCTTGATGATGCACAAGTTATGAAGCTAAAAATCATAGCACAATCCAGTGTTTGTTCACCATTATTACAGGGTTAGAGTCAGGTTGTTCTTGTCTGTGAAAGTATGCTTTGGTACCTTAAATGTGGGATATAAATACCAATAAAATAAAATCAAACCAGGTGATTAACTTTCACTAGGTCTCAGAACCCTGTAACCTCACAAGACTTAAGTATTGCTATTAAACATTTACAGCTTGCTGTATCTATCATAGCAGGTTACAACATTACATACACACTATAAAAAAAATTTCAATAAAGACAATACAAAGAAACAAAAATGTAAAAATAATTATATATTAAAAAAAAAAATATATATATATATATATATATATATCAATTAGCACTGTGCCAGGCTTTGGTTGTACACATACTGGTTTCTGAAAAACCACAAATCCATGCATACCCTTGTAAATCTCCCTTCTCCACCTGATTTAGGGAAAGGATAGGAACCAAAGTTCAGTGGTTTGAGGACGTGCTCATTTGGAAATTGTGGCCTTCTCTGGTCCTTTTAGGGCACTTTTATCACAGGGCAGAAAGCTCACCATGCCATACAGAGTTGGGAGTTATAAATTGAGAGGGGAAGGGAAGTTTGAATGGAAGCGCATGGCAGTTGCGAATTAAGATTCATGGCACTGCAACCCGGTATGAGACAGTTCTAAATGAACTGGAAAATCAAAAGGTAAAAATGCCAGGCCAAAAATATATTAGAAGTATGTTAAGCTTGCCAAGAATATAATTACAAGAAGCCCAATAGCACAGTTCATTGGAAAGGAAACCTCCATAAGGATTATAGACCTTACTAGACACAAGCTACGCAAACAAATTCTCCCTAAATCTTCTCTGTACGAGTAGCTGCCGAGGGTCCAGGAACCCAACCAAAAAAGTAACTTTTCTTAGAGCTAGTGTCCTTAATTACAATTTGTGAAGTCTTCAACAATGAATTAGATTCCAAATGTTGGGGCACAATGGAAGCCATGACAAGGAGAGGGCTCTATTCTGGGTCTCTGCAGGGTTGTGCTGATGATACTCTCTGTCTCTAGAGCATCAGCTCCAGGCACCCAAAAGCCACACATGCAGCCACCAAAACAGTTAAGACATTTTATTTACCCCCTCAAGGATTTCAGGGCTCCAGGAGGAGTCTGCCATGGTCCTTCCCAAATAAAGGCTGGTCTTGGGAAGGGCGAGAGAAGCTTTATGTAAAGTTACACTGTCTGAAGTTACCTGGGTACAGCTATTGGTACCTTCCTGAGAGGCAGAACCCATCGTAAGTGTGACTGCTACCAAGACACCATTTTATGTATTCTTATCGTGAAGAGAATTTAAGAAAAAACAAAGGGCAAATTTGGCTCTAGGCTGGTAGATAAATTAATGGAGGGTGAAAAACCGGCCTGGATAGTTATTCAGTTATTGACTGGATCTCAGTACCCGGATAACTACTGATGGTCACCAAATAAGCAGATATTTAGTGCTGGTAGCTGGATAAGGCTCAGTGCTGACTATTCAAGTCTAAAGTAGCCAACAAGAGCTGGTGTTAAAAATGCTGACTACCACAGGCTGAAAATTGGTGGATGTTTATTACACGTTTTCGAAAACCGAAGAAAACAAGGTAGATGCCCTCACAAAATGATAAACATTTCTCCTTAGTGACAACTTTCCTATGTTTCTCTTTCTCCTTTTATGTATGAGAGTCACTGTGCAATCAAATTTCAGATGATGCAAAATTATTTAAAGCTGTTAAAACAGCATAGGATTATGATGAATTGCAGAAGGATATTGTGAGACAAGGAGACTGGGCATCTAAACAGCAGATGAAGTTTAATGTCAATGGTACTAAGCCACGTAGACTACTGTAATGGAATCTATGCGGGATGCAAAGACCAAATCATAAAGAAACTTCAGACCGCCCAAAACACAGCAGCCAGGTTAATATTTGGAAAACTGCATTTTGATAGTGCCAAACCACTCCGAGAAAAACTGCATTGGTAACCAAAGAACGTATCACTTTCAAAATCTGCATGACCGTTCATAAAATACTCTACGGCGAAGCACCGGGATACATGAGAGACCTCATCGACCTGTCAACCAGAAACAGTACAAAATCCACACGATCATATCTAAACCTCCACTACCCAAGTAACAAGCGCACAAATATGGAACACATTGCCAAAAGTAGTAAAAACTACTTTCGACCATCTAAACTTCAGGAAAGCACTAAAGACGGAACTGTTCAGAGGAGCATACCCCACCAACCCAACATAAAAAACCTGGACATTTGCGACACAATGTAACCAAAGACCGCAATTGAACTCTACTTGTACCTCATTCCATCACATTATCACTTTGTATTCATTCATATCATGTATTTGTTCTGACGGGAATCGGCTAACGCCGCTAACGGTAATATGTAAGCCACATTGAGCCTGCAAATAGGTGGGAAAATGTGGGATACAAAAGCAACAAATAATAATAATAATAATAATGTGGTCACATGCATAGTGATGCAGATAGGGAAGAATATTTCTAACTACAAGTATAAAATGCTGGGTTTTGAGTTAGGAGTCACCAACCAAGAAAAAGGCCTTAGAGTCATTTTAGATAACACATTGAGGAAACAATTATCAGAAACAAAAAGGCAGGTGCTAGAAGCTATTAGTGCCATACTAGCACTTGTGTTTGCTCCTGCCCCATGATCAGAGCCGGCAAGTGCGTGAAACAACCTCGCTAGCTCTGACCGCCAAGTAGCATGCAAATGCATGCTAAACAGGGCATTACATATTCCTCCCCAATGCTCAGTGGGCAGTGCGTCAAACAAGGGAGCTGGCATCAGGGCTGCAGAGCATTGGGAAGGAACGGGAAGCACTATCCAGCACACATCTACATGATAGTAGGCCTCCCCATCCCACCCTGGACCAAGAAGCGCCCCTCCCCACAAGCCACCTGACAAGGGGGGGGCTAGAGGACCGGTGAACTTCCACCCCCCCACCAATGGTCTAGTGCCACCAGAATCTCAACTCCCCCCCCCCCCCCCCCCAGGAAGAAGCAGCACTCCCTTCTCCTTCCAGCACCGCCTCCAAAATGGCAAGTACCGTTCCCAATTGATCCCAGCCCTCTGTCTGGGGGGGTGGGGGTGTCTCTGTTGAGGAGAGCTTCTTGGCCCAGGGTGGCATGGTGAGGCCTGCTAACATGCAGATGCCTGTAGGAGAGGGCTCCCCATTCCTCCGCAAACCCTAATGCCAGCTCCGAGCTGGCATAGGGTTTGCCACGGTAGCAGCACCCTGTTTGGCATGCTGCCCGCTGATCATTGTGGAGGAATATGTAATGCCTTTTAGCCCTTTGGGGGGGGGGGGGGGGGGGGGGGGGGGGAGGTACAATCCTTTTGCAGGATGATCAAAACTAATAGCGCATAAATTTGCATGCTATTAGTTTTGATCATCAGGGCTTTAGTTCCCTGCGCTATTTTTCAGCACTGTTCGGAACAGCGCAGGGAATTTGGAGCCTGAAAGTTTCAACCCAGGTGCCACAGCTACTAATACACAAATGTTAGGAATTTGAGAAAGGGATGGAGAACAAAACTGAGAATCTCATTATGCCTCCAAGGGTATTGTGTCTGAATCTTATCTCGTTCTAGTTCTGGTGACCCAACTCAAAATGAATATGGTCGAGCTAGAAATGGTTTGCGATAACGGGGATAGAACACCTTCGTTATGAAGAGAGGCTACAAAGATTAGAGCACTTTAGCTTGAAGAAGAGATGACAGAAGGGATATGACAGAAGTTACAACTGTGGCGTAATCTGCCCCCCCCCCCCCAAAAAAAAAGATTTGCTCTAGGCCCCTGGTTTGCCTGGTGGAGGTCCCCAACCTCTGCCAGCTGAAGGCTTTGTCCAGCGCTGGTCTTCAGCTAGCAGGGGTTGGGGACCCCACCAGCCAAGGTATTTGCAGCGGTGGTGCTTCAGCTGGTGGGGGTTGGGGACCCATGCCAGCCAAGATGTACAGCAGCAGAAGTGGGTGGGGAGTAGCAGGATGATGGAACCAAAATGTGCCCCCCACCTTGGGCTCTGGCCCCCTCCCACCTTGAGGTCTGGCTACGCCCCTGGTTTATGAGTGGGAAGAGGACACTCTAGGAAACCAACCACCATAATTAATCTGTGGCTGGAGGACAGGGTGACTAATGTAATGGGCTTCAAAAGAGGTTTGGACAAAGTTCCTGGAGGAAATGCCATAAAAAAAAAAAATCATCCCTAGAAATGAACAATGAAAAACAGATCTACTTTGAGACTTGCTGGATATTTTACCCAGGCCAGCCACTACTGGAGATGAGAAGTCTGGCTCAGCAGACATTGATCCAACCTCAGTTCTTATGTTAATTATTTTGGGGACATTTTTAAAGTGCAAACATCAAAAAACAAAGGAACGATGAGGTAGGTTACTCAGTCACATGATCCAGATTGATCCTGAATAGTGAATTCCTTATACATCGCCCTTCGTTTTCTCTCTGTTAACAAGCTCGGCCTGAGAGCTCTTAGAATCTTGGCCCCTTTTAGCACCTTGCGGTGAGGAGGATTCTATAAGCAATTCAGGCCCCCTTGCTTAGTGCTAGGCAGAGCAAAAGGGCAGGAACACTTGACCAGAGGTCAATAATTTCCCCGTTGATTAACACTAAGGAATGTTAATGGCAACAGAGAATTTGAGCTTTGAGTGCTTACATTTGTGAGGGGTGAAAAGTGGCCAGCACTGTACTTTCTAATAATCAGGGAGCAGACTCAACACCATGCCAACAGTATGTACCCACCGTTCATTGTTTTTGAAATAGTGTCCCTTGGGCTTTTGTTTTTCCTGAAGACTAACAGTATCTCTGCAAGGCCAACAGCTAGTCTAAACAAGATACCAGTGAGAACCGTAACTATGCAGGCTAAAAATAACACTGCTCACTCATGTTTGAAAAGAGCAGAAACCTGCAGTGATTGATGTTTATGTGGAGCACGGAGGGAATTACATCTTCTACACAAACACCACAGGAAAGGGAGACTAAAACTAACAGGCCCAGAGGAGTGACCTATGGGAGGGAAGAGTCACCTGGAGACACTTATCCTCACAGTCTAAAGCACGTTAACCTCTCAACTTCTGAATCTTATTTTGCATTTGATTGCTTTAACAATTATTTTACCCTGTTATACTTCTCCCACTGCTCTGAAGCCAGACTGTGCCAGCTCCAGGCGGCCATTTCTGTCTTGCCTATGAGAAATGGCTGAGACAGTACCTGTGAACAGCTGCTGTCTGCCGCTGCCTCCCATATCACAGAATTAGAAGTGACAATATCCACTGTTATTAATTAGCAGCTGAAAGCATTTTTCTAATTAAGTCACTCTTCACCTCCTGACTGGTATTTTTCTGCCAAGACCACTGAAGACCCATTGCCATTCCAGTGCCTATAGCAGTCATGTCCAGCATGTAGCCTGAGAGCCAAATATGGCTTACCGGACCTTGAGATTTTTTTTTTTTACAAAAATTTTTACCTAATTAGCTAGCACATATAACTGCAAAGCATTACAAAGCTATGAAGTCATAGTCACACATTTTGGTGTGTATAAATCATGCTCAGAATAGGTGAAATTATTCATGCAGCCACACAAACATGGATTTCTAAATTATGCGGCTTCCGCGTCCATGGATTTCTGATCATGTGACCCATTGCTGAAAAAAATCTGGATGAGCACAATCTAACATCAGAATGGATCTGGAGGTCAGATTCCAATCCTGACATAGTCCTAATTCAGCAAATCACCCTTCCAAAGTGGAAAATGCATAGCAATGTGTCACAAGAACTCTGTATCTGTTTGTAAGCTACTTAGGGGTCCTTTTACAAAGGCATGCTGAAAAATGGCCTACGGTAGTATAGGCGCAGGTTTGGGGCACGCGCAGAATCATTTTTCAGCGCACCTGTAAAAATAAGGCCTCTTTTTTTCCTCCCCCCTCCCCCTGAAAATGAACATGCGGCAAAATCAAAATTGCTGTGTGTCCATTTTGGGTCTCAGACCTTACCGCCAGCCATAGACCTAGCGGTAAAGAATTTAGGCACCAAGGACCTATGCGTGTCAGATGCCATTTGGCACGCGTCCGAAAATAAAAATTATTTTTCAGACGTGCGTAGCGAACGCACACCAAAAATAAAATTACCGCAAGAGCCACGCGGTAGTCGGGCGGTAAGTCCATTTTAGCGCACGCAGGCGCCTACGCGGTTAGTAAAAGTGGCTCTTATGCACCTCAGGATGGGGAATCCTGCCTAAGTGTAATACCACAGCTATTTCTTTTTCTTAAAAAAAAACAAAAAAAAAATCAAGGAGCTCATTAAGTGCCTTACTTTGATGCCCCCAATTCGATGCTCGCCCTTGAATTCCTTGCCGTTTTTAAGCCAGTAGATGGAGGGCGTGGGATTTCCTGCTGCAGGGCATCGGAAGCGGACGGTGCTTGCTGCTGGCACTGCCAGAAGTTTTCTATCCATCTTATCTGGGCGTGTCCAGTAAGGTGTTCCTGATAACGAGAGAGGAAAAGAAAACAAAGAACATTTGTTTTACGATATGTTTATTTGAAATTCAGGTTTCATAGCTACTGCTGCACTATAGAAATTCTCTTCTGCTGATAAAAAACCTTCTCTTGCTTGATGTACTGTATTTGCTGTGGCCAACGCCCTGAAGCAACAAAGATTAGTGCAGGGTTACCCTTTCTCTGATTCACTCAAAAATCAGAATCAACGACTGCCTGCATAACCCTCGATATCTGTCCTAAGAAAAATAAAATTTTATTCAAGCAAGCATAGGCTTTCTAGACTTTTCAAATATTTCATGAGAATCACAACCTAGTGTTCAGGTAAGGTTGGGAACAAGTGCTTAAAGACACACGGAAAAGGGGGGGGGGGAGGGGGAATTAGGAATAGAGCTTATGGAGGCTGGAGGTAAAAGTAAATTCTAAACAGAGTCACTGATCTAAAGATATATTTCTTTATTTGGATTTACATGACACCTTTTCATTGGCAGATCAGGTACAGTAGGTACTTTCCTGTACCCAGAGGAGTTACATTTTAAGCTGAATCCGACTGGCAACTGGTAGCCAGAGTAAGTGGACAAATAGAGCAGTCACATGAACAAACTTATGCATATTAACACCAGGTCCACAGCCGTATTTTAGACCTCAGGGTGAAAGTGTCTGCAGATGTAATGGTGAGGAAACACCATAATAAAGTGGTGGCCATAGCCAGGGGGATGCTGAGTTGCATAGAGACGAGTAGCCAGAAGAAAAGGGGAGGTAATAATGCCCCTCTATGGGTGACTGCTGAGGTTGCATTTGGAATACTGTATTCAGTTTTGGAGGAATCTTTCAAGAAGAATAGAGAGGTTAGAGGTGGTCCAGAGGGAAGTAACCAAAATGGTGTGAAGTCTGTGCCAGAAGACATGAGAAGACTTTAGGACTTAAATATGTATATCCTAGAGGAGAGAGGAAGGACAGAGGAAATGTGATGCATATGGTTCAGTGGTATTGCCAGGAATTTGCAACAGGGGTTGCATCTCATGCTGCATTTTCCCCTTCCCTTCCTGGCCCTGCAGAGCTCTCAATTCCCCCCCCCCCCCCCCCCCCCCCCCCGTTACCTCCAGTCTTCACCTCTCATAAGCTGGTTGTAACCTGCACTGGGGCTCTCACTCTCTGAACCATCCTGCCCTTTAGAAAAATGTTACATCAGAAGGGGCAGGGTTGTTCAGAGAGAAAGCTCTGGTGCAGGCCACTGCCAAACTTATAAGTGCTGCTGCCACTGGCACTGCCCAGGTGAAGACTGGAGGCAATTTTCAGACATGGAGTGGGGGGGGGGGGGGGGGGGTGGACTGCAAAAACTTTGTGAGGCTGGGAAAAGAAGGAAGGGACTGACAGGGGGTGGGTATGCAATACACACCTTGAATGGATACATATAAGAAAGGTGTTGAAATAGTGAACCTTCTCAAAAAGAAAGGAAGCACTAGAATTAAGGGTCTTATGATATAACGCTGCAGGGGGGTAACCTCAGAAGCAACAGAAAAAACATTTACTCACAGAAAGGGTGATGGAATAGTGATCTGGAGGAGATGGAGAGACAAAAACTATGATGGAGAGACAAAAACTATGATGGAATTCTAAAAGTGAGATATACAGTGGGGCTAATGCAGAAAGCAACCGCAGGCTTTGCCGTTGGGTTTCAGTGGGCTGAACATGGGCTGTACACACCAAGTGTTACAGAGAAGAATTCTGTGGTGGTATTTGCGTATATGAGAAGACAGTGCAGGTTGTATTAAAGTGTAAGCCAACGAGCTGATTAAGGTATATAGTGTAATGCAGAAAGGACGGCGACCACTTCTCACAAGTGAACGTGAAAATTTTTCTGAAAGGGTCCAGGGTGGCATAGGTGGTTTTGTGGACAAGAGTTTGTCACTTTCACATTTAAGTGCTGGTTTTGTCTTGTTATGCAAACAGAAGGAAGCCCATACAAGTTTAAAAGGCAGATGGTAACAAAAAAAACAAAAAACAAAAGTGAAAGCACATATCAGCGCCTGTTCTTAAATATGAGCTTCTCAAAAATTTCAAGTGTAAGGCTCATTTAGGTACAGAAAACCCAGCACCAATGTGTGCCAACGCTTTTCGGTTTGGAAACGTGGACAAGAAGCCATACTTACTGCGAAACCTTGTACGCATGCACTTGCAGCAAGTTGGCTGCACATAAAATCTGCATGCAATGGTACTATGCTCACAGTAAAAGCCTCGGGTGGCTCCACTGCCAGACTTTCTGCATCGGCCCCAAAATGCCCAAGTTCAAAAAACAGCATTTGACTTTCACACTTCTTACGCGAGAAAAGAGGGAGGCGAGAATAGGCAAAAGGCTATAAAAAAAATAATAATCCACCCACCACAAAAAAACAGCACCCTAACCCCTCCCCAAAATGTTAAAAGAAAAACATGCCTTCCCTCCCCCCACCCCCCAACCCCCCGAGTGGCTGGTGCCCAAGTGTTCTAAATAACTTTGCACCCCCGATTAGGATTCAGACGTACCAACATGTGTATTTGCTGACCGCTCTAGTTAAAACGATCAATGTTTAGTTGTGAAGCCAATGGTGCTACAGCCAAAGCGACAACAGAAGACTCCCTCATTTGAGCTGTTATTTACCTAAAGTTTAGGTGTCCAATACGTGTAGGCAAAATGTGTTCCACCTGACCTTGGGGTGCGGCCTGCATGAGAATTTTAGTTTATTGCTGCAGTGCATGCAAGCGTTCACTTCTCAGCTGTGGTTCAGCGATGTCTTGGAACTGCACATGCTCCGTACTGCTACACAGCACACACATTTCAAACAACATTGCACCACACACCACAACAAAAAAAAAAACTGCCACCGTCTTCCGTTCTGCTTTTTTTTTGGTTACCCACTCTGCCTCATGTGGGACCTGCCAAATAGAAGTTAGAAAGAATTATACAAAAGGAGTCATGAATGCGTCTGAGGGCAAAAACTCCAAACTTTTAATAGGATGAAATTTGGCATGTGGCAAACTACATATCACGTAGCTGCCTTACTACCTCACAAACTGCCTCTCCCCTACAAGTACCTTACATAGGCACAACACATGCAGAGCATGCCACATGCTGCTTTATGCCACTTTATAGATGTTTCTCTCTTCCGAAAATGAGCCCCTAGTAACCTTAGGATCCTACAAGTAAGCCTGTTTGGGATTTACAGGCCTTCCTGGAACTAGGGCCTTCTATCCTGTAAACCTTTCTCCAAAGACAGTCCTTACTACTAGGCAAATAAATTGTGGTAGAACAGGACTCGGCTCCATGACACTTCTCTACAATCAGACAACAGAAGAAATTACATCATTTCCTGGATCTGACAAGACTTCAAAGGCCAAATGCTCATACTATGCCTCATCCAGGTCAAGTGCTTCATGGGATTGAGAGAAAGACCGACCCCAAAACAACCTACCTGCTCTGTCCCACCGGGATAAGTTGGGATCTAACTCAGGGTTACCAATGAGCTCTATCTTTCCAGATTGGGCTGATCCTGTTCCAATTGTACTGTGCATCTATGGGCCTGTAATCTTGGTCCTCTCTTTAAGGGAACCGAACTACAAGCCCATGTGTGCGATGAGAAAAAATTTAGGATTGGAGCAGATGGATCTGAAAATGCACAGAGTCGCTTGATAGTCCTGACCTACCAATTTAAAGCTCTCAAATTCTTCCTAGTCCTCAACTATTACTTAAAGCACAACAGGACAGCACAGGATACTTTCTACGGATACATATGGTTCATTTAATGGGCCCATTACACTCTTCTGAAGCACTATACAGTTTTAAAACAACGTGCGATGTAAGAGAAAATATAAAAAAAAGTTTTAAAAGTTCCTGCTTTCTTTGTACTAAGTAAATATCAGCTTAATATTTTTCAGGCTTTTCCCTTTTCAAATCACATGACTCAACCATATCAGCTAAAGATTAACTTTCAGTTAATCTGACTCAGTGGTGTAGGAATTTGGGTATGTAAAGGCCACACGTCCCCAAAAGGATGAGCAATTTCACCCTGTGCCAGCGACTGGAACCCAGCCAAGATCTGCACCAACGTCTGGATGATCTCTGTGGAACTGGTTGTTAATGGCAGTCAAGATTCTATACGGCAGAACTACTTCATTACAGCTGGAGATCAGAAGAGATGTCAAGGAGTGACAGAGGACACAGACAGGACGACCCGCTTCAACAGCCTCTATACTGATCACTTCAGAACAGCACAGTTACACAGAGCAAGGTTTGTGCAACGATTCTTGCTTAGTACTGTAGCTACATTGGAATTAAAGTTTCTAGATCTTCTCGTTTGTTGAGCATAGAATTCTCTAATATAAAGCCATTAAAAAATACCAAACAATCAAACCTGGGCTGTGTGGAGCCAACCTTGCTTCTCTTTTCTAGTTAAAAGCCCACAACCGGACAAGGCTGGACCAGAATCCAACAAGCTATCTGAATGCACCAGACCAGACTGATATAAGATGTGTCAAAGTTTAGGTCCTTCAAGGGATCTTGGTGAAGAAATTTCACACCGTCTGTGACCAAGCCAAAATGTTCTTTTTAAATTGGAATTAATAAAGGTCTGTTTTTCACATCTTTTAGCACATGGACAGTCACCTGTTGGATCCGGATCTGCTTCCCCATCTGTGACTCTGAGCCCTGTTCATTCTAATTTATTTACCACTCATATATGGTACCCAACCAGATGGTATATAGTCCACTTTACAGAGAAACCTTGCTTTGGTTTTACAGAATCAGCAACACCCTAATTGAAAAAGCCAAACAATTAATCACCGCTGGAGCTGACCTAATGGGCCGTGTCATGTTCTGTCCAGTAATGGAGTAAATAACATATTGTTAGACTTCGCCAGGTAACATTATCCTACCAGAACTGCTCCATTTTGGGGCTGGCAGTTTGTTAGGAAATACACAGTCTGTCTTGTAGTGTTCCAAGAGAAGCCAAGTCCTCTGTTAAAAAATCAACTGTTCCAAATCCCTCTGGAAGAGCTGATACTCTGGAAATCTGTTTTCTCTTGTTAACATTTTATGAAGTTATCCTGTCAGTTTTTTTTTTTAACAGTAAAATACTATTTAACAAGAGTTTATTTTAAGAAAGAAAGAGAAAGACCAAGAACCTAAAATCCAGAAAAGTGACTGCGCTGCTCAGTTGCAAAAGAGAAGCCACTGGCATATATTGTGAGGGTGAAGCCGTGTGCTCTTGTTTCAGGCTGAACACGTTATCAATTCTTAGACCTCAATAAAATTCACATCCACTGAACAACTCAATTTATACCTGGATTAAAAAAAAAAAAAGATAAATCAGAAAGTTGGCTGACACTTGGTCTGCACTGAGATGTCTCAAGATTTGCTACAAATTAAATTAAATCTTATGGGAGCCTTCAACACACCAAAATGCAATTTCTCAAAAAGAAAGAATCAGGTCACACTTTTTAAGCACTTTATAAAAAAAAAAAAGGGTTCTATGGGAAGCTCTGCAAGCTGATGCATCATACCACAGTCTCTCATGTTGATCTTGGCCCAGGGAAAGATATCACAAGTCAATAGAAGTGATTGCAATAGAGAGAGAGACTGACTATTTATTAGAATAATGTCAGTTTCATGAGAGAGAAAAAAAAGCAATCCTGCTCAAAACACATCATTAAAACCATCTTCTTCCGCTCCGCAGCTTACATCATTGAAGAAAAGTTCCTGGTTGAGGAGTGAGCTGACTCCATTTTAACCCTACTATTGCCAAAGAACAGGGTCTCTCACAATGAAAATGAATGCACTTTGTGAATTTATGAATTCTAGTTTATCCCAGGTGTTTCAGGGGGGTGCTCATAGCAAGGTCCAAAACAAAAACCAACCAACACTCCCCCCCCCCCAACTTTACTTGTGCAAGGAGTTTATTTTTCACAACAGACACACATTTAGGACTGCTACATCAAGGGATTCAGTTGGGTTTTCCATCGGTATAGAAATTAAGGGCTGGATTCACTACAAGATGCCAGCTACAGTATCGCAGATCCTAATTACTAATAATGGGGTCCTTTTACTAAGGTGCGCTGAAAAATGGCTTGCAGTAGTGTAGGCGTGGGTTTTCGGCGTGCACCGATCCATTTTTTAGCTCACCTGTTAAAAAAAGGCCCTTTTTTGCCGAAAATGGATGTGCGACAAAATCAAAATTGCCATGCATCCATTTTGGGTCTGAGACCTTACCGCCAACCATTGACCTAGCGGTAAAGAATCCGGGCGGTAATGACCTGCCTGCGTCCGTTACATGCACCCGAAAATAAAATATATCGGATGCGCGCCAAAAATGAAAATTAACGCAAGAATCATGCGGTAGTCAGGCAGTAACTTCATTTTGGCATGCGTAGACACTTACGCGGCTTAGTAAAAGGGTCCCGATATGTATTAACAGCACTTGCATGCCCTAATGCAGTAACATACTTAGTTAAATCTAGTCCTAAGCAGCATTTGAAAAAGGTTCACCTAAGACAATTTGGCACTAGATCAGTCTTGTCCAAGTTTAGTCCTCAAAGGCTGCAAGCAGACCAGGTTTTCAGGACATCCCTAATGAATATGCATGAGAAAGTTGCATTTAACGAATACAGTGGGCATGCAAATCTCTATCATGCATATTCATTAGGGATATCCTGAAAATCTGGCATGTTTGCAGCCTTCAAGGACTGAATTTGGATAAGACGGCACTAGACAAAACACTTGAGAGAAAGGAAAAGAAAACCGGTATGTTAAAAAGAAAATTAAAAAAAAAAAAAAAAAAAAGACTTGAAAATAATTGAGTAGGACACTGGTGTAAGCATTAAATCCACCTCTTAGAGACACACGTTCAAGTTTCATGTTAACTTTCCAAAATTCAGCAGTCGCTCACAGTAATTGTCCGTGAAGTTTGGTGTGAGGAATCCCCTCTTCTCCTCTGTCCCTAAAATGTCTTATGACCTTCGGAAAGAAAAGCCCTACTTTTTCCAGTAGTAGTTCCACATGTCTGTATTACTTTCCCTGAAAACCATCGAGTTAGGCAGCTATTACACAGCAAAAGTTTAGTCATCTCCAGGGAACAAGTCCGTCAGCTGAAGACACGATTCCTCTGTCTGGAAGCACTTTAGTGCAGTTAAGCTTTCAACCCCCCCCCCTCCCCACCACCACCACACAAACACACACCACCCCTCTGGGAAAGGAAATTCTCCTTCCCCCCACCTCCCCAATTCCTGTTCTATTAACTCCCATAGCACTTCTGTAGATGGAGAGAAAGACCGGCAGGTTCAAGCTAGAAGCTGCGGCACTGCATCTCCCCTCCTGCCTCCCAGCCGAGATGCCTGCTTTTTTGAGGGAGAACCCAAACCACTGTGTTGTATCTCCCTGAAACTCTAGGAGAGGGGTTTCTCACCCCAGTGCTTGGGGCACTCCTAGCCAGTCAAGTTTTCAGAATACCCACAATGAATATGCATGAGACAGATTTGCATACAATGGAGCCAGTGAAGGTGAATCTCTCTCATGCATTTTCCTTGGGGATATCCTGACTGGTTGGGAAGTGTCCCAAAGACTGGGTTGAGAATCCCTGCTATAGGGACACAAACATGCATATATCATTCAGAGCATTTCAAAACCTTGACTGCAATTTCACTATATTTAAATTCCACACAGCTCCACCTCTGCGCAGACATCAAATGCATCTGCATAGATTAATCACATTCATATGTTGGGTCATCTGAAATGGTACACCAGATATTCAACAGGTAAGTGTTTGAAGCAATTTTATTTCCACACGGGGAGAACACCAATAGCTTTTTTTAATTTACAAAGGTAGATGATATGTAATTATATAACTAAGCGTTAACAGATGCATGTGATTTGCAATAGGCAGCCAGACCTCAGTTTCTGGGCGGGGGACAGCACATACATTTCCTCTCGGCCCACTACTACCCCTCCCCCCCAAGGTGGTAAAAATAATTACTACTTTGGCTGGCGGGGATCCTCAAACCCCACCAGCTAAAGAGTCCTCTCCAGAGCCCCCCCCCCCCCCCAAGATGTCTCAACCCCCAGGGAAGTCAGTGGTGCATTTTCAGCCGCCAACACCAGCAGCCCCTGTGCACATGCTCAGTTTATTTATTTATTTATTGCATTTGTATCCCACATTTCAACTGGCATCCCCCTTGCACACACATATTAATCATCTACAATCTTAAGAACCAATTCTACATCTCCATTAAGGTGGGACAATTAAAAGTAACAATGAAGACTGTTCCTGCAATCCTAGAGCAGAGGGAACCAGTTGTCAAGTTGCTCAACTGAGGCCATCAAGTGCAGGGTCTGATTTAACTGCATGCCCTTAAAGGTGTTCTGGCTAGTTAGCAGGGACGCCAAACAAACAAGATTTTTTTTTTTTTTTTTTTTTTTGGGGGGGGGGGGGGGGGGGGATAGTTTTGCTTTACAGTCAGAACAAAAGAAAAAAAACCCAAGACACAGAAAAATAAATAGCTGAAGTAGAGAATAGCCCAGTTACAATTTGTGCTGGCTCTGTCACTGTTTCTTTTTGTCCAGAGACTAAACATTAAGAAAGCTCATCTCTGTTCCCAGTGTTGGAAAAGTGGCCAATTACACAAACATTTTCTCAAGAAGCACAAAAGATGTGCAACACAGTTGAAGTAATATTGATTTGGGGGTTATGTTTATGATTTGAATGACTATCGTGTGTCAAGAAGGGAACAGAATAAGCTACTAGGTAGAATCATCATCAATTAAATGGCAGCAAGAACTAAGGCATAAATATTACAGTCAAAGAGAGCACAGAATGCCCCCCTCCCCCCACCTTTTAATTAGTTCAAGAGGCCAGTCGATCATTCTTGATCTTGGCAAATTCACTCATCTCAAAAAGGCACAACCCTACACACCCCATCCACTTTGGTTCTTTTTATTTTTCAAAATAGCCAGAGGCTGAATTATATTTGATAAGGAAATGTTTTACACCGGTGTAGCAGACATTCTACAATAAGGAGTGTTACAGCCACAGAATCTCAAATTCAGGCTCAACATTATCAAGTCTAACTTCCTGTATTTTCAAATTACATATACTCCCCAGTCTTATGAAGTCATCTGCTTTGCATAATGTAGTAACTAATCTCAAAAATTGGAGGCTAATACCTGAAATGAAAATATGAATACCATCAAATGTTGATGAGATAAGCTAGAACCAATAGAACTTGCCTTTGGCTCAGTGCAGCTAAGTAGAGGACCTGGGTGGGATTTCCAGATCAAGTCCTCCACTCCCAGGCACAACTAGTGGGGGTTGGCTGGAATTGTTATGAGCTTTGCACAATACCTATTGATTGAATTTATAGATCATGATTGTAGGATCCTCAAAGCTCTAGTGTACACCTCTCAACCTGGTCTACTGCTGCAATGACTGGACTATGAGTTGGGAAAGGAGGTGAAAAAAATCCTCAGGTTCCTGCACATGAAAGCTTATGGGTCACAGTTGCGCTGAAAGCCCAAAAAGGAACAGAAGGAAATGGCAGGATTAAAAAAAAAAAGAACATACTGTGCAACCAAAGATGCGCAATGCTAAAAGACAAAACGTTTGATCACTGCAGCCAACTATCACCCCATGAGACAGTGCAATATAGTGGTAAAAGCAGTTAGCTTAGCAGGGTTTAATAGAAGGTTTGGATAATTTCCTACAAGAAAAGTCTATAAGCCATTATTAGGATGGACTTGGGGAAAATCCACTGCTTATTTCTAGGATAAGCAGAATAAAATCTGTTTTACTGTTCTGAGATCTTGCCAGGTACTTGTGACCTGGACTGACCACTGTTGGAAACAGAATACTGGGCTTGATGGACCTTTAATCTGTCCCAGTATTGCAATGCTTACGTTCTTATCTCTCTTACCTGTATCCTCAGACTCCTCCTCATCATCTTCATCATCACCCGATGATGGAGAATCTAGAAAAAAAAAGCATACATATACTAGCATTAAGTATGCTTGTGGCCTGATAAACAACAAGCATTAATATGTGCTATGGCGTTATCAAATGCTATGTATCATAGGGAATGTATTGTACATTACTCTAACAGGCTGGTGATGTTTCAACAACTGCTGGTTTTAATAACTCTTACCAAGACACTGCAAATTCATTTATTGCCTAGTTCAGTCTGTGAAATCATCATTTTATAGAATATATATTTGCTCGTTACAAAGATCTCATACAATGGTCTCTTGTATTGCTGTCTACTTCCAAAAGATGGGCATAGCCTTCTTTCCCTCCCCAGGTTGGGGCTCATCATCTTTTCCTTCTTTAAAAGAAATCATGGCAGCAGAAAAGAATCATACAGCCCACCTACTGTGCTCACTTTCATTCCTGTTGCATTTTGCCATGGACCCCCCAGGTCATCTCTCTATGTACCTTCACATCTGTTTAACTGCTTGCCTCACGCTTTCATGTATTCCATTACTGCTTTTGTCTAAACCAGTGGTTCCCAAACCTGGTCCTGGAGGCACCCCAGCAGTCAGGTTTTCATGATATCCACAATGATTATTCATGCGAGCAATGTGCAGGCAGTGCATGGAAATCTCTCCTATGAATATTCATTGTGGATATCCTGAAAACCCTACTGGCTGGGGTGCCTCCAGGACCTGGTTTGGGAACCACTGGTCTAAATTGTTTCCACTAGGGGGCAATTCTACCACAAGGCATCTCCATTTAAGATGCCCCGCTAACATACAATAGGACAAAGATTTTCAACCTTTTTCATCTCACTGCACACTTACATGGCGCTAAAATTGTCAAGGCACACCTCCATAAATGGTCCAGCATTTTCCCTTCTCCCCCCCCCCCCCCCACTAAATAGTCCAGCATTTACCTTCTTTTCCACCCCTTCCATCCTCACAAATTGTCCAGTATATCTCCCTCCTGTTTCCTCTCCAGCCAGTGACGCATCATCCCTCTCTGAACCCCCTCCCACCCGTCTACCTTTTAAGAGTTTTCTTGTCTCCAGCGGTTGACGGCAGCCAGCAGCAATTCATACAGGCTGTTTGTGCCAGCCCTGGAGCCTTCTCTCCAACGTTAACTTCCTACTTATGTGGAAACAGAAAGTTACGTCAGAGGTAAGGCTCTGGGGTTGGAGCAGGCATGCTGTAGGAATCGCTGCTCGCTGGCACCGACTACTAAATCGGTTCGGGCACAAATTAAGCTGGCCCGACTAATAAATGACCCTCACCTCCTGCGGTCCAGACGCGACACAACAATGTGCCACAGCACACTGGCTGAAAAACGCTAGAATAGGATGTTATTTATAATAGCACCTGGACACTAGGTGTTAACATGCCATTAACACACCTAATCTTTTACATGTCCTCTGTTATACCAGCCAAAGACCTGAAGGCTTATTTTCGAAAGAGAAGGGCGCCCATCTTTCGACACAAAATCGCAAGACGGGCGTCCTTCTCCAAGGGTCACCCAAATCGGCATAATTGAAAGTAGATTTTGGCCGTCCCCAACTGCTTTCCGTCGCGGGGACAACCAAAAGTTCACGGGGGCATGTCAGAAGCATAGCGAAGGCAGGACTGGGGCGTGCCTAACACATGGGCGTCCTCAACCGATAATGGAAAAAAGAAGGGCATCCCTGATGAACACTTGGACGACTTTACCTGATCATTTTTTTCTTACAAACAAGCCACAAAAATGTGCCCTAAATGACCAACGGAGGGACTCCCCCTTACTCCCCCAGTGGTCACAAACCCCCTCCCACCCTCAAAAAAAAAAAATAGAAAGTATTAAATATTTTTTCCAGCTTCTATGCCAGCCTCAAATATCATGCCCAGCTCCAGGACAGCAGTATGCAGGTCCCTGGAGCAGTTTTAGTGGGTGCAGTGCACTTCAGGCAGGCTGACCCAGGCCCATCCCCCCCTACCTGTTACACTTGTGGTGGTAAATGTGAGCCCTTCAAAAGCCACCACAAACCCACTGTACCCACATATAGGTGCCCCCCCTTCACCCATAAGCGCTATCATAGTAGTGTACAGTTGTGGGGAATGGGTTTTGGGGGGGCTTGGGGGGGGGGCTCAGCACACAAGGTAAGGGAGCTATGTACCTGGGAGCAATTTCTGAAGTCCACTGCAGTGCCCCCTAGGGTGCCCGGTTGGTGTCTTGGCATGTCACGGGGACCAGTGCACTACGAATGCTGGCTCCTCCGACGACCAAAGGGCTTGGATTTGGTCGTTTCTGAGATGGGCGTCCCCGACCGTATTACCGAAATGAAAGATGGAAGCCCAACTTGTTTCGATAATACGGGTTTCCCCGCCCCTTCGCCGGGACGTCCTGCGAGGACGTCCTCAGGAAAACTTGGGCGCCCCTTTCAATTATGCCCCTCCTGGTGTAACCCAGTGTGTAAATGTTATGTGTAACTGGGAGCCCTGCCTATGTGTACACACCTCACATTTACACCCTATGCAACATCTTATAAAAGCGCACTCGACTGTTCATCAATGTCTTTTTTTTTTTTTTAAGAAAAGGTTACTTTTATTTTGGCCTCAGGTTCTGGCATCTTGCTTAGAATTTCATTTCTTCTGAAAACGATATCAAAAGACTTAACAGGGAACTCGGAGCCTAAGTAGCAAACCTTCCATACTAGACTATCTTCTCCCTCAATGCAGATAGCAATGGCAGTGATTGCAGTCACTGAGAAGGGAGTGACACCCCACATTTATGGACCAAGCTGGTAGCAGTGATCGTGGTAACAGGATGGAGCAGGATTCAGCATTTCCAGCTCAGGCTGGTGGTAGCTGTGATCATTGGGAATGTAGGGAATGCAGAATTAGGGAGCGATGATAGGAATTTCAAATACAAGACTCTTGTGTTGTACTCTCTCCAGCCTGTAAGGCACATGTGGTTAAGGAAAGCTTGTGCTTGTTGTCTGTATCAAATTTTTGGTGGCACACTGATCAAGAGCCACTGCCCTAGGAGCTGCTTCACCCACACTGTAAAAGAGGTATTTTCACATACTTTGATTACTAGTTATTCCTCTTTCTATAAAAACTTAACATTCCTCTGGCCCTGGCCACCACTCTGCTCCATTTTCATTAACTCAAGATCAAAAATGATCATCCCAAGGTTTCTGATTTGCTCCTTAGTATCTCACCCCTCTCCCAGTCATATATTGGTCCATTGCATTTCTGTAGTGCAGTTTCAATGGAACAGCCTCAAATGACCCTTGCTGTACCCTGGAAATTGGCTGGTATATCACATCCTTATGCAAACATTTTTCAGGCAAAAATCTATCACTAAAAGTGGTCCTACTACCTGGTGTAATTTGCCATTAAGTTTCTATAATCACTACATGGTTCAATCACACCTTGAATATGACATATAATTCTGGTCAGTGAATTAGCGTATGTGGGTATTTAAAAAAAAAAAAGTTTAGACAAGTTCCTGGAGGATAAGTACTTGTGATCTGGCTTGGCCACTGTTGGAAGAAGGGTACTGGGCTAGATGGATCATTGGTGTGACCCAGTGTGGCTACTCTTATGTTCTACATATGGGAAGGGAGGGGGAAAGGGAAAGGGACTTGATATACCGCCTATGTTTTTTGCAACTACATTCAAAATGGTTTACATAGTATGTACAGGTACTTATTTGTACCTGGGACAATGGAGGGTTAAATGACTTGCCCAGAGTCACAAGGAGCTGCAGTAGGAATTGATCTCAGTTCCCCAGCATCAAAGCCCGCTGCACAAACCACTAGGCTACTCTACAGAGAAAGGTGACCAAAATGAAGGGGATGGAATGAATCCTCTAAGAGTAAAGGCTGGAGTTTAGCACTCTTCAGCTTGGAAAAGCCGGCTGAGAGGAGATATGATAGAGGTCTATAAAAATCTTGAGGGAAGTAGAACAGCTAGAAGCTAGTCACTTGTTCACTCTTTCCAAAAAAATACAAAGACCAGGCAGCTTGCAAAACAGCTACTAAGTAATACATTTAAAACAAATTGGAGAAAATATCTCTTCACTCAGTATGTTAAGCTCTGGAATTCGTTGTCACAGAATGTGGTAAAAGAGGTTAGTGTAGCAGGGTTACAAAAGAGTTTGGATAAGACAAAAGGCCATAAACCATTAAAGAGAACATGGGGAAAAATCCACTGCTTATACCTGCGATAAACATGGGGTCCAATTTTCAGCCCATGGTGGTAAGCAGCTGTAAGCCACTCAGAGCCATGAGCTGTGTTAACCCAGGATATTCAAAGCCAGGGCATCTCTGGCTTCCAGGAGTGAATATCCAGGTATCTATGGTCACTGGCAAATATTCAGACCGGTGACTTGTTAACTCTGTGGATACAGTTAGGACAGTTAGAACCTGACCTAGTTGGTTAGAGGGGACATTCAGTGACACTACCCAGCAGGAGTCTTTTGCCCTGTTAAACCCTTTTTGAATATTGGGCCCATAGAATCTATTTATTTTGCACATCACTGGAGAAGCAACACATTCTAAAAGAAGGAAAAACATCTTCAAATGTTTAGTATTATACATTTAAACTGGTAGACATGACATGCCAAAAGAAAAAGTTGCTTCTGATCCATAAGGGGCATTAATGCGTTCAAATGTGCATTTTACCCCTCCCTCATACTCGCTCTTACCAAAAATCCTCAAATACAAACACATATGCAACTCACGTACAAACTACATACAAACTATGTCCCCACCCCCTCATCCCGCTGGGAACTTAAGCTTAAGATGGTAGTGGTACATATTTGAACATTTTTCTACCATATCAGCAGCAGCTAAGAACATATGTCTTCAGAAAACTAATCCATTACTCTTTTAGGATCCTACCAGCTACTTGTGACCTGGGTTGTCCACTGCTGGAAACTAGTTAATGGGCTTGATGGACCCTCTATCCCAGTACGGCAATGCTTACATACTTAAACATGTGGCTTAATGATCCATCATGCTTTAATTTTGTGCATGCCTTCTGCTCCAAAAGGTGCTGAAATGCCCCCAGCTTTAAAAACCTTTAAAGTGATTTCTATTCCATCTGGCAACGGATCTCTTAGAAGTGTGCTTACTCTGCTTGCCAGTCTCAAAACAAGTGATCTGATGTCTGAAATTATTTTTGACGTCTCAAAATAAAACTGTTATATACCTCAACATCCAATCCAGACAGTGTAACTTTCTTCAAATGGAGACTTGGGCTCTGGGTATAAGGCAGTCTAATACTGCCTCCTGCTTCAAATGAAATGCTAAATTCAACTCAAGAACAATGTCTACTTTCATTCCTATCTTAAGAAGGCGAAGGAGGGGGGGGGGGGGGGGACCCTACAGAGAACACATGGTATGTAATCTACTGGTTCTTCTCAATGAGCACACTGCTACCAGGAAAACAGGTTTCCCTGTCAAGAAATAAGGAAACTGAGGCTAGCTGTTTAAAAGATAGATTTGTTAATAGATTCAGAATGCCAACTTGGCAACAAAATTTGTAAATGGGGGCTTTAACAGCTTAGCTGCCCTCAAAACAATCTTTATAACATCTGGGCAAAATGCACTTCAAGTTGGTTCTCATCATGCTCACTGGGTTGCTATTTATAGATACTATCAAATGTTTATTGAGATGACCAAATAATACTGTAACTTCATATAACTGCAAATTGTAAGCTACTTTGAACCGAAACTTGTTTTTGGAAAACAGTAGGATACAAGAATGCATAAATAAATAATAATCCTAAAATCAATTCTTAGCAGCACTAGTGGTGGTTATATTTATCTATGCTTAGGAAATATATCTCTCCTGATAACCAAAAAAACATTTCTATAAATAAGCACATTTATTTGTGGAAGTCCTATTCTGTTAAAAAAAAACCTCTTAGCTTACAAGTTGATAGAGACTGTCATTCTGGCTTTGGATCAACCGTTGGCCGAGTATATCCTTTTGAGAGGAAGTCTAACACTCCACAGCCCACATTTCCTCATGGTTTGGAAACTGGGGCTTTCTTGGACAGTAAGGTGCTATCCTTGGCAGACACTCTATGTCACATTGTCTTAGTTGATACTGCTATAGCGTCGAGGATCATGTCTTCTAGAAAAAAAAAAAAAACTAGTCACTGGTGCTATCCAAGGCTGAGGAGACATCTTTCCTTGCTATCCAGTTGTCTTTTTGGCTGCTGAATTCTACTTTCTGCATATGCACAGCTTGTAATATGGCCTAATTACTTCAAAATGCCTCTTCTACACCCTCCAATCTATCCACAAGCATACGAGACCTACTTTTGTATGAATCCAACTTAGCACACCGATGCAAACACTTGTCCCTCTAATTACCGACCCATCTCCCTCCTTCCTTTTCTCTCCAAATTACTTGAGCGTGCTGTTCACTGCCACTGCCTTGATTTTCTTTCCTCACATGCTATTCTTGACCCACTACAATCTGGTTTTCGCCCTCTCCACTCAACCGAAACTGCGCTTACTAAAGTCTCCAATGACCTATTACTGGCTAAATCCAGAGGTCAATATTCCATCCTTATTCTTCTTGATCTTTCCGCTGCTTTTGACACTGTCAATCACAGCATACTTCTCGATACCCTGTCCTCACTTGGATTCCAGGGCTCTGTCCTTTCCTGGTTCTCTTCCTACCTCTCCCTCCGCACCTTTAGTGTTCACTCTGGTGGATCCTCTTCTACTTCTATCCCTCTGCCTGTCGGCGTACCTCAGGGTTCTGTTCTTGGTCCCCTCCTCTTTTCTATCTACACTTCTTCCCTTGGTTCATTAATCTCATCCCATGGCTTTTCCTACCATCTCTATGCTGATGACTCCCAAATCTACCTTTCTACCCCTGATATCTCACCTTGCATCCAAACCAAAGTTTCAGCATGCTTGTCTGACATTGCTGTCTGGATGTCTCAACGCCACCTGAAATTAAATATGACCAAAACCGAGCTTCTCATTTTCCCCCCCAAACCCATCTCCCCGTTCCCCCCGTTTTCTATTTCTGTTGATGGCTCTCTCATTCTCCCTGTCTCCTCAGCTCGAAACCTTGGGGTCATCTTTGACTCTTCTCTTTCCTTCTCTGCTCATATCCAGCAGATTGCCAAGACCTGTCGTTTCTTTCTTTACAACATCCGTAAAATCCGCCCCTTTCTTTCCGAGCACTCTACCAAAACCCTCATCCACACCCTTGTCACCTCTCGTTTAGACTACTGCAATCTGCTTCTTGCTGGCCTCCCACTTAGTCACCTCTCCCCTCGGTTCAAAACTCAGTTGCCCGTCTCATCTTCCACCAGGGTTGCTTTACTCATACTACCCCTCTCCTCAAGACCCTTCACTGGCTCCATATCCGTTTTCGCATCCTGTTCAAACTTCTTCTACTAACCTATAAACGTACTCATTCTGCTGCTCCCCAGTATCTCTCCACACTCGTCCTTCCCTACACCCCTTCCCTTGCACTCCGCTCCATGGATAAATCCTTCTTATCTGTTCCCTTCTCCACTACTGCCAACTCCAGACTTCGCGCCTTCTGCCTCGCTGCACCCTACGCCTGGAATAAACTTCCTGAGCCCCTACGTCTTGCCCCATCCTTGGCCACCTTTAAATCTAGACTGAAAGCCCACCTCTTTAACATTGCTTTTGACTCGTAATCACTCGCCTCCACCTACCCTCCTCTCTTCCTTCCCGTTCACATTAATTGATTTGATTTGCTTACTTTATTTATTTTTTGTCTATTAGATTGTAAGCTCTTTGAGCAGGGACTGTCTTTCTTCTATGTTTGTGCAGCGCTGCGTACGCCTTGTAGCGCTATAGAAATGCTAAATAGTAGTAGTAGTAGTAGGAAGCAGCAGGAGAAGCAATTCTGGGACGACGGAACCAAAGAACTCTTTCTAAGAAGAATGGCATTAGTCTGTCAGGCCTTTAGGTTGCACTGTACACACTACATTGGCAGAGACAAACCAGAGCCTTTAACAGATAATATGATAATGTGAGACATCTACTGTAGAAAATGAAAATACAAGACAACTATGTATGAGAAATTTAGGAAGAAAAGTTTATTGCAGGAAGTACTTCACTAACCTATTGAATGTTTAAACTTACAGAACAGTCTTGTGTAAGACTCCTCCCTTAAAACAGTATAAAAGACCCTAGCAAATGGGGGGAGGGGGGCTGGGACAAAAACCTTCTCGCAAAGGCAGTCATCTTTTGACCTCCCAAAGAAAACTAAGATGTCCTGGGCTACATCCAGTTTTCCTGTCAACTATTTCTCATTTCCAAAATGCACTGCTTTACTGGAGGTTAGGTTGTTCAAAGAGATGGGAGGTTACACTGGTATTCAGGATCTCTCTGTGAAAAAGCATCGACAAGCTCAAGGTAGTCTAATATGGGCCAACAAAGTGGTGTGGGGTCAAAACCATATCAGATGTGACTCAAAGACCAGGATGTACACACCCTACTGGAAAGGGCAGGGGGACAAAATCAAGAGTTTGAACTTCCTTAAAGGTGGTTTCCTGTGGCGGGCATATAACTTCTCTAATAATAAAGACTGCTCTAGAACAAGTTACCATATAAAGCACTGTACCAGGGAGGAGGGGTAGTTGATGCAAGAGCAACGTCAGAAATACTACTACTACTACTACTACTACTTAACATTTCTAGAGCGCTACTAGGGTTACGCAGCGCTGTACAATTTAACAAAGAGAGACAGTCCCTGCTCAAAGAGCTTACAATCTAATAGACAAGTGAACGGTCGGTCCGATAGGGGCAGTCAAATTGGGGCAGTCTGGATTCACTGAACGGTAAGGGTTAGGTGCCGAACGCAGCATTGAAGAGGTGGGCTTTAAGCAAAGACTTGAAGACGGGCAGGGAGGGGGCTTGGCGTAAGGGTTCAGGAAGGTTGTTCCAAGCATAGGGTGAGGCGAGGCAGAATGAGCGGAGCCTGGAGTTGGCGGTGGTGGAGAAGGGTACTGAGAGGAGGGATTTATCCTGTGAACGGAGGTTACGGGCGGGAACGTAAGGGGAGATGAGGGTAGAGAGGTAGTGAGGGGCAGTAGACTTCACAGAAAGGCTGATGGATGCCTGGAACAGCTTGCCAGTCAGGGGAGGATGATAAAACAGGAATGGATTAAAGAAAGTCTGGGGTTAAGTGCACAGAAGGTTCCTTGTTGTGAAGAACTGAAGGTAAAGCTAGAGATTAACCTATGGCACTGCACCAGAACAAGATCAGGCAGCCTAATGCACCTTCCGTATCTGCCATCATATTTGATGTTTCTACGGAAAACCTCTTGTTTTAAAAGTTCTGTTTGGCCTTATCAGTATAAGAGTTCTCCTTTGTTGATAGAGGAGTGTGGTAGCCGTGTTAGTCGACTCTTAAGGTTATCAATAGAAATCAAACAAAATAAAACATGGAAAAGAAAATAAGATGATACCTGTTTTATTGAACATAACTTAATACATTTCTTGATTAGCTTTCGAAGGTTGCCCTTCTTCGTCAGATATTTCCGATCTGACGAAGAAGGGCAACCTTCGAAAGCTATTCAAGAAATGTATTAAGTTATGTCCAATAAAACAGGTATCATCTTATTTTCTTTTCCATGTTTTATTTTGTTTGATTCCTTTGCTGATTAAATAATGTTGTATCCACTAGGAATGGTTTCTAGCATACTTTACTCCATACAATCCAATCTCTCTCTGACCAAGTTCCATCTAACCTGGCACCAACCTTGAGGCTCAAGAAGATACATCCCAGAATTTTCCACTGAAGAAAGAAGGAGGGAGAAACGTATCAAGATTGAAAAGGGCACAGGCATGGCTTTTTTTGACAATGGGAACACTTGTCAGTTTCTCTTTCCTGCTTTGGAATAACCTGGAGATAGTTTTTTCTTCCTTCAAGCTATACTAAAAGGGCATATGTGTGCTAAGGCACAAGTTACAGGCTGCTGCCAAACAGACACCTCTCTCCCTCTATTAATAAGTAAACAAGTAAGAGCTGCTTGTCCTGGGTTTGGTAGCATGGAACGTTGCTACTGTTTGGGTTTCTGCCAGGTTCTTGTGACCTGGAATGGCCACATTTGGAAGCAGGATACTGGGCTAGGTGGACCATTGGTCTGACCCAGTATGGCTATTATGTTCTTATCCGATCCACTAGGATAGGAAGTCAGCATACATGATTATGTGGTCAGTACCATGTGTCACCAGAATTCTTCTGCGTTGTCTGCTTGAATAGGTAGGAATGCTTTGGGCATGATGTCTGCTACGTTGTGTGTTCAAGTTACCATCAAATCTTCTACAGTGAAGACTCCCACATCTAAAACCCAGTACACTAGGAAAAAAATGAGATCCTATTAGTTTAAGTACCCCTAAATCAAGTCTTCTGACTGACCTGGAAAGAGCTATATTAATGGGTCCATTTAGCTCTAGTATCCTGTTCCCAAAAGAAGACAATCCAGGATCCCAAAATGTAGCAAGGAGTCCATGCTATCAATCCCAGGGATAAGCAGCGATTCAAGTCTATCTTAATAATGGTTCATGGACTTTTCCTCCAGAAGTTAGTCCAAACCTTTAAACTAACTTTTTATCACAGGAAGGATTTCTACCTAGTCCTCCAGTGGAACAGATGGCAGCATACTTGATTTTGTTTTTGCAACCAGCTGCAATTTTCTTTATAGCGCTTCAAAGCCATAAGCAATTCTATTATTTTGGCTTGTCTGTTTTGTGTAGTTTCTCATTTCTCTCATTATGTATCTATTTTTTTTTTCTTCATTTGTGTATACAAGGGACATAAACCAACCTCTGGAATATGCAAATAGAAAAAAAAAAAGATTTTAAGATCTAATTGTAATTTAGTTCGAAGGTGTTGAGGGAGGAAGTTTCAAAGAGCTGGTGCCAAATCAAAGTCAACTCCCTAGTAGAATCTAACCTAGAACAACATGGTAAAAGTGGAATTACCAACCTGTCTTGATTTTGAGATCGTAATGTACATGAGGGACAATAGGGAATTAGTCAGCCAAGTAATGGGGGTGACCTAAATAAAATGCCTTACATGAAATACGAGATCTTGATCTTAGCTGATGATACAGACACTGTAACCACCCCTTTCAAAAGTGGTGCGACATGGGCAAAGTGGCTAGCTCCAGCAATAAGTCTAACAGACATCGTGAATAGACTGTTCATAAGAACGTAAGAGTAGCCATACCGGGTCATACCAATGGTCCATTTAGCCCAGTATCTTATTTTCAACAGTGGCCAAGCTAGGATACAAGTACCTGGCAGAAACCCAAATCATGGCAACATGCCATGCTACAAATCCCAGGGCAAGCAATTGCTTCCCATATCTGTCAATAGCAGACTTTTCCTCCAGGAACTTGTCCAAACTTTTTTTTAAAACACAGATATGCTAACTGCTGTTACCACATCCTCCAGCAAACAGTTTCAGTGCTTAATTATTCGTTGAATGAAAAAAATATTTCCTCCTGTTTTAAAAGTATATCCATGTAACTTCCTTAATTGTCCACTAGTCTTTGTACTTTTGGAACAAGTAAAAAGAATTGATTTACTTCTACTCATTCTACACCACTCAGGATTTTGTAGACCTCAAATCATATCTCCCCTCATCGTCTCTTTTCCAAGTTGTAGAGCTCCAACCTCTCTAGCCTTTCCTCATATGAGAGGAGGTTCCATCCCCTTTATCATTTTGGTTGCTCTTCTTTGAGCCTTTTCTAATTCTGTTATATCTTTATTGAGATACAGCAACCAGAAATGAATGCAATACTCAAGGTGTGGTCACACCATGGAGCGATACAGAGGCATTATAGTATTTTCGGTCTCATTCACTATCCTTTCCTAATAAATCCTAGCATCCTGTTGGTTTTTTGGCCGCCGCTGCACACTAAGCAGAAGATTTCAGCGTATTATCTACAACACCTAGAATTTGTTTTGACTGCTGACCCTCCAAGGTGCACTTTAAACAACAATCTCCTGTTTTATGTGGGACACGAAGTTGGCTTTCGGAATACGACTTGGTGACGTTCTTTTCAGGGAAGAACTGCAGGGAAAAGGGAGACAGAAAATAAAAGAAGTACCAGAGCCAACAGCCAAAGATGAAAGAAGCAGAGAGGCAGAACTCAGTGGCTCCATATGAGATGCCCGAAGAGCCTCCCAACCCAGACCTTGGCTCTGAGAGGATGGGGGCTTCACTACCTCCAGCCTAGAGAACCTGCCTGCTTTTAAGGAAAGCAATTATATCTTAAGTAGTAGAAAGATTCTTGACTCAACTGTCTCCTTGATCAAAACACCTGCCACTGCCTGAGCTCAAAGGGAGATCATCTTAAAGGAAGCAACAGAGAGTTGCCAGAGAACGCCAGCTGGCTCAGAAGAGAGAGGACATAAGCCTGTAGCTTCCCCCTACAACACCAGCAGCAAGAGAGGTACTGGGCAGGAATTTGAAAAAAAAAAATCAGCTTATCCTGGAGCGACTTAGATGCAGTGCACTGAGCACAAGTTCCAACACGAAACCAAGAAACATAATAGCGTATGTCAGCATTTATGTGCTTAAAGACCAATCTTACGTGAAATTCCAGTTCAAATACACTTGTTATCCACTCACATTGACTCACCACATAGGAGGAGGGGAAAAAAATAATTGGATTATGACAATAATTGACAAATAGCTAGGTAAGCGTAGAATTGGCTCTATTGGAGAGGTTAGTGCAGCAGGTACAAAACTGAAATTTTTTTGAAGCAGCTTCTGATGAAGTATCCAGTGAAACGGGCAACTCTGTTGAGGAGATGAGAACAGCTTCAAAGAATAAAAAAAGTGTTGAGAAATTTTTGCACTGCATTTCATTGAAAACCTCTTGGACTGAAGGTGCAGTTTTGTTGACATTGTATTTGAAATGAGCCATTAAGCTCTATAATATAGAGTGAAAGAATTAAAAGGAAAAAAAAAAAGTCTCACCTTTAAATTAAATGAGGGGAGGGCTTTTTTTTTTTTTTTGTTTAGACTAAGAGGCAGATGCAGCAACCAAACGTAAAAAAATCTAAATCGTTAAAGTCCCTAACGATTTTAAAATAACGAAAAATGCACCAAAAAAAAAAGTCACACATGCTGGAATCGGTATTGAAACGTACAATGTATCAAAGAATCACAATACACATCGTTAATCGGCCCCCAAATCATGCGCAGAGCAGCCAAGCGTTATGTTAGCTGCTCTGCGCATGCCACAAACAGTCAAATCACAAGCACATGGCAAATTGAATTGACACATAAAAAAATAAAACTAAAAAAAGGATCGGGAGGGGGCAAGGGCGCTCATCAGGAGCGTCCTGTACGGACGGCCTTGCCCCCCCCCCCGCCGCTGCTCCCCACTTTCCGCCGCTCCCCCCACCCCGAAAAAGCAAAATTGTAGCAGCCCCTGCCCCCCTCCCTTCCTCACTACTCTCAGCTCCGCCTCCCGACATCCTCCGTCTGTGCCCCGCCCCCTTTGGGGGTCGTCGCCGCCATTCCCCTTCTCCATCGGGCCCCCCTCCCTCTTACCGGGCCCGTGCAGCGCCTCTCTCCTCTGTCCGAAGGCGCTGCACGGGCAAGAAGAAAGCTGAATCAGCTGATGCCTGCCTTCGCGATGGCGCGTCTTTCTCCTGCTGCGCCCGCCCCTGTCTGACGTCAGTAACCTACGTAGGTTACCGACGTCAGAAAGGGGCGGGCCCAGGAGGAGAAAGACGCTCTATCGCGAAGGCAGGCATCAGCTGATTCAGCGTTCTTCTTGCCCGTGCAGCGCCTTCGGACAGAGGAGAGAGGCGCTGCACGGGCCCGGTAAGAGGGAGGGGGGCCCGATGGAGAAGGGGAATGGCGGCGACGACCCCCAAAGGGGGCGGGGCACAGACGGAGGATGTCGGGAGGCGGAGCTGAGAGTAGTGAGGAAGGGAGGGGGGCAGGGGCTGCTACAATTTTGCTTTTTCGGGGTGGGGGGAGCGGCGGAAAGTGGGGAGCAGCGGCGGGGGGGGGGGGGGGGGCAAGGCCGTCCGTACAGGACGCTCCTGATGAGCGCCCTTGCCCCCTCCCGATCCTTTTTTTAGTTTTATTTTTTTATGTGTTTTCTGAGGTCCTTTGGACCAATCACAGCGCTTTTAGCTCTGCTAATGCGCTGGGATTGGCTCAAAGTTTGTTTATTTTTTCACTTAACACTTTTTCCTGGCACAGAGCTGTCCTAACGAGAGGTCCAGACCTCTCGTTAGTTTTCCTGCCTTTTTCCTGCGTAAAGGCAATCGGAAAAGGTTAGTGCATGTCGTTTCAATGGGGTTTTCACACTAATTGCTCATCTCCATTCCGTTTTCGTTAGCTGCTACTGTCGTCGGAAAATAGGCTTAAGTGCATGGAAAGGATCGGAAATTCTTCCCCGAGGGCTCATTTAACGATGAAAAACGTTTAGTGCATCTGCCTCTAAGGATGTATCAGCAGTGAGTCTATTTGGTAATTATAGTCATAAGCCAATTCAGCCACTGAAGTCTTTTCTTCCTTTTTTGTGGTGAGTCAATGTGAGTGGATAACAGTGTACTTTTTTGTGCTTTCATTCAGGAACCCCCCTCTTATTCAATGTCAAGAGCAGGCATAAATGCGTGTGCCTAGATGCAGCACTTCAGCATATAATTTCAGTATATAAATATATATATATAAATTCAGTATAATTTCAGAAACACAATTAGAACATCATGAACATACCTAAATCTTCACTACCCTAGCTGCAAGGGACTCGAGTACAAATCAATTTACGGATCCAGCTTCTCCTATATAAGCACGCAACTATGGAACGCATTACCGAAAGCCATAAAGACAACGCAGGATCACCTCAATTTCCGGAAATCACTAAAGACCGATCTGTTCGAAAAGGCATACACTACTGATCCAACTCAGCAACACAACAAAGCCATAAACTGCAATGAACAATATATCTCTCTTCTTCTTTTGATGCTCTAATGTTCTGTATCAACATCACTCTGTATTTGTTTCATCACCGGAGGTGGCTAACACCTCACGGTACTATGTAAGCCACATTGAGCCTGCAAAGAGGTGGGAAAATGTGGGGTACAAATTCAACAAATAAATAAATTACATACAAATAAATATTACCCATGTAAGTGTTGGTCCCACCCTCATTCCTTCCTCGTGAGCACCCCCTTGCATTTATGCAGCAAGTAAGTTGAACACATCATTTTTAGGATAGCACTGAACGTGCACTTAGTGCTTACGCATACAAGTATACACTTAGCACACAAGTGATGGTTTTAGACATGCACAAATGGCATTTAAATTTAGGTGTGAAGTTACAAAATAAGGGGGATAATAGTGTTGGAAAGAAAATTTATAAGCCCTGCTGCTCCACATGCTTGTAATCTTGAAAAAAACATTACTAAGGAGGAGCTGTTTCATTTTGAATTCTTACTATAAAATAATAGACACTAATACCCTCATGATCAAAAGCAAACACCGGCGCTAGAGGCTGTTAGTGCCATACTAGCGCCGGCGTTTGCTAACCCCGCATGATCAGAGCCCTCGAGCGCGTGAAACAACGCGCTCGAGGGCTCTTTCCGCAAGTAGCATGCAAATGCATGCTAAACGGGGCTTAACGCATTCATCCCCAATGATCAATGACCAGCGCGCCAAAGATTGGGTCGCTGGTCGCGACAAACCCTACGCCAGCTCCGAGCTGGCGTTAGGGTTTGAGGATCATTAGGGAGGAATGGTGAGCCCTGTCCAGCATGCATTTACATTCTCCCCAACGACACAAACCATCCCCCCCCCCCCCCCCCCCCACCGGCGACAGGGGACTGGAAGTCCAGCGGACCTCCGGTCCAGCCCTCCCAAACCCCCCCCGAAAATGGTCCCTAGTGGTCCAGTGGCCGCCACTGCCCCCCCAAACCCCACCATTGGCAAGGGTCCGCTCTGCCATCCGATCCAACACCCACCCTCCCTCTCTGCCTGCCCGGTGCCCGCCCCCCTACCGGATTTCCAGTCCTCCCTGAACCTGGGGGGTAGGATCGTCGGGGGGACCGGAGGTCCGCTGGACCTCCAGGCCCCGTTTTGCCTTGCTCGGGGCAGGGGTAGTCAGGGCCTGGTGGTCCCATGGACCTCCAGCCCCTGTGTTTGACAGGTTTGGGCATTTGACAGCCCAGACCTGTCAAACAAATGCGGGAGGATTGTGCTGAGCACATGCTCAGGCACAATTCTCCCACACTTCTACCCCATGATCAGAGATAATTGCGCTGCTTAAATTTCCATGCATTATCTCTGATCATCCTTGCGGTAAAGCCCCGCACTGTTCCAGTGCTATTTTTAGAGCGCTCTTTGGAACTGCGCGGGGCTTTGATCATCTGCATGTAAGTTATGAAAAACAATATAAAAACCAACTGCCTTCCCCACCCAAAAAGCCCCCAAATGCTTCCATCACAACTGCCATAATGAACTAAAACCTAATAGCTTCAAGTTTCAAGCATATATTGTTAGTATAAAGTTTATTTGCCTCTATTTAAAGCTAAAAAACACTGCTTCCAGAGCCTTAATTACAAAAATAAATACCCCCCCCCCCCCCCCCAAAATGCATAATTTTGTCAGAATTAGCATTCTGCAGACATCGCTAAGTTTTCTTAGGCCAGGAAAAATGAACACCTCAGACTCTGAAAGCAAATAATTGAGAACAATTTATTGCCCTCCTCCTGGGTGGGACAGCTGGGGTACTTTTATAGACTACCAGCTGCCCCCCTCAGATTCTGACAGCATTTAAATGCCATTTCATTGACACAAAAGCCCCATTTCTAAACCCCCAACCTTCCTTTAGCCTTTTCACTTATTACCAGTAATCACACATACTTACAGAAGAAAAACCCTTTCAGCAAGGCAAAAGACTTATTTAACTCATCTGACCTTGAAACAATTACTGCGATTCCCCCCCCCCCCCCCCCAAATTAAAGCAATTAAAAGCAGACATTTTTTTTGTCACAGCTGTACTGAAGAAAACTAGAGTGCCTTAGTTTTATAAATTGTTTTTAGAGGGGATGGTGAGGGAGTCTGAGCTGACCAGCCGCCCTGTCATGAACCCAGGTTGTGCCACCTCCCCAAATAAGGTCTGTTTTGCTATGAATGTTTCATTTCAGCACAAAAATACCTCAGAATACTTTGTCTTCGTCTTTATTTATTTTTTTTAAAATGATTTCCTCCCCCCTCCTCCTCCAGTCACAGACAATTAAGATGGGGACTAAACTGTTATCCTCTCTCCAGCTGTTTTTAATAATGAGCCTCATTTTTAGCTAATTACTTTGTAATTAGATGTCAACAGTGGACTGGTTTGGCACCCTGTGGTTTACTAATATGTCAAGGGCACTTCCTGGCTGCCCAGGCAAAGTGCCACAAACTTTCTGCTGGAAGCCTTTGTTGCCTGCAAATGATGATACTTAAGCCATATTATTCATGCTGCTTGTGCGTGAGCATTTTGTTTGAAGCTAGCAACTTAACTGCATTATTGGAAAACAACACACATCAACTCCACCCCTTAAAAACAAAGCACAAGAAATATCCTCCACCAACATTTTACAGCATTTGTCCTCGACACAGCATTGAAAATGTGTGCACTGAAAAGGGAGAGGCAGAGGTCTGATCTCTTATTCATTTAACCTCTACAAATAATATTAGCTCAGGGTGACTAGATTGCTACAGGTAATCACTGACAAGGTCAGCCACTCCTGGCTGTGCCCCACTGTCTGCATGGTGATATAGCACTACATTTCATATATATATATAGAGGAAATGTAAATTATAGTTCTGTACAGGCAATGGGGGAGAACCATGCCTGAAGCAGGTGCTCTGGGTTGATCTGGAGAAGCAACGTTCCCTAGCTCATAATCTGAAGCAACAGCAATGGTAACAAGAGGAGAAAGCATGCAGAGCATGAGTCACGGAGTTCCTTCCAACCCTTATGCATATATATATATATGTCTGTGTGCGTCTCTGATCTAGATTGCAGAAGGGAGGGAGGGGCACTTCCAATAGAGCACGGTTCCCAAACATTGCATTGGTTTGGTAAGAATAAAATGACCACTGTCAACAGATTTCAAAGAATAAATAAAAAGGGTAAAGGGTCATGGATTTGATACACTGCCTCTGTGTTACAACCAAAGCAGCTTACATATTTATTATACGCAGGTATTTTCTCTGTCCCTAGTGGGTTCACAATCTAAGGAGTCCTTTTACCAAGCTGCAGTAAAAAAAAAAAGGGCCCTGCGGTAGTGGCAAGGTCCGTTTTTCCCATGTGCCAGGAACCTTTTTACCACAGCAGGTAAAAAGCCTGAAAACACATGACCATGCAGTAAGATTGCACTTAGCGCATGACTGTTGGGGGGGGGGGGGGGGGGAGCACTTACCATCACCCATTGAGGTGGCAGTAAGGACTCCTGCACTATCCTTGCGATAACCCCATGCGGTATTTTTTTTTTTTTTAATCTAGCTGCGCCGGAAATGGTGTGCATTGCAGGCAGAACTACCTCCGGCGGCCTCATTGGAGAGAGAGAGAGATCTACAATCTATATCTGGCTGCATTAAAAAAATGCATGTATTTGGTGTGATCACAGTGAGGACAGCCATTTTACAAAGAAACACCGGGGGGGGGGGGGGGGGGGGGGCAAGAGCAGCATCCCTCAAGGCTTTGCGATACAAGTGCAAAAGCTGGCACATGAAAAAGGAGGACATTTTGCCACTTGAACGCATTAACTACTGGATTTAGCAAAACTGCATATCCAAGCTCCAAAAATCAATGTCTGCGCTGTCCGAGGTATTTCTGAATACCAGAGAAGTATGGTAACTACAATTCCATTCTCAATCGCTCCTCCAAATCCCAGGTCCAAAACGAGCAGTTAGCTGACAGTTATGTCTCACGTCAATGCATAACTGAACATGAACACAGAAAGCTGTTATTTTCAAGCATAGGCTACTCTGGTAAAGGAAAAAAAAAATCACCTTGAACTTGAGAGCCAGAAACTTAGCCAAGGGAGAGCCTCTAAAAGGATGTGACCAGCCAGGCTGCTTGGGGTACATTCAGAATAACTTGTGCTATTAAAAAGGACATTTGTTCCCCTCCCCCCTCATGAGACAAGACTTTCTTCCCCTTTACCCACACAGCCCTTTGCCCTTGACATTTTTCTCTACATCATCTTACCCCTCCTCCACACTTCCCAAACCCCAGTCACAGGCAGCCTCAATCTCCAATTACTCTCCCACCAGTCAGTCCCCATCAACCTGCCCCACCCTCATTCCCTCCAGCTTCCCCCCCACCCCTTTCTCTGAAGGCTTGCTGCCATCAAGAGAAGCTTTTCTGCTTTTTGATGTCACCCCAAGGCTGTCACTCAGAGTAGTGTGACATTTTGGACACGGTATGGCTGATCACCCACTGAAAACTGTGGGTTGCAAGTATAAAAGAACAGCAGCGTCAGCACCTGAGGCAGAGCCAGGCTACTGGAGAAAGAGGGTGTGAGCGCATAATGGGGTGAAGAGTGCTGGGGACCTGCTGCTAGCTCCGGTGCCATGAAGAAGATTTTCTCAGTCTATGTGAAAAACCCTTGGCAAAGGGGATGTGATGTTGGTGATTTTGTACCCTGATAATACACTTCCCTCCAAGTTAGTACACAACTAAATACTCCAGGTATAGTGCTTTCGGAGTGGAGGGGGTGGGGAGCTAAGCTGCCAAGGATGGCTATTGTATTCTACACACAACACATATATACTTTTCATGTAAACAGTTATTCAGGTCATTGTCATGGTTGCATTACAGAGGCTGCTTACGGGCTGAAATTCCTTCCACGAACAGAGACTCAATAGTGAGAAGTCTTTACCCTCTTTCCAGAATTAATACAGAGGCTGACAGTCAAAGCGATTTAAGCGGGCAGATGCCTCTCCTGCCCACTTAAATAGCTTCCCGCCACGTAACCGGGGATATTCAGTGGCACTTAACCGGACAGTGCCGCTGAATATCCGGAGACCACCCCCCCAAAAAAGTGGGCAGGTCAGTGGAGGTGCTGGGAGCAGCACTGGAGAGGAGCCCCAGGTTATGCAAGTGCCGGCACCTGAATAGCTAAGCAGCTTCCTTTATGACAGCTCAAGAGTAGGGGGAGGGTGTCTTGCGAAGGGGGATCTTGATGCGGGCTGGAGGGGGGGGGGGGGGTGGAAGTGGACAGTGGCGCAGGGGAGAGCAAGACGGGGTTTGGGGCTTAAAAAAAAACCAAAAACACACACACACAAAAAAACAGAAAAAAGATTATGTGGGTTCCATCCCAATATTCAGCCGTGCAAGGGGAGGGGTCTTGATGCAGGCTAGGGAAAGAGAGGGGACAGTGGTGTGGGGGAGATCAAGATGGAGCTCGAGGCTTAAAAAAAAAGGCAAAAACAAATGAAAAAAAACAAACAAAACAGAAAAAGGTTATGCGGGTCCCATTCCAATATTCAGCCATGCAAGAGCAAAAGGGAGGGTGTCTTGCGAGGGGGGATCTTGATGAGGGCAGGGGGGCGGGAAGGAGGGAAAGAGAGGGGACAGTGGCGCGGGGGAGATCAGCTTGGGGCTTAAAAAAAAGGCAAAAACAAATGAAAAAAAAAAAAAAAAAAAAAACAGAAAGGTTATGCGGGTCCCATTCCAATATTCAGACACGCAAGAGCAAAAGGGAGGGTGTCTTGCGAGGGAGGATCTTGATGTGGGCAGGGGGGGAGGGAAGGAGGGAAAGAGGGGACAATAGCGTAGGGGGAGAGCAAGACAGGGCTCAGGGCTTTTAAAAAAAACCACAAAAACAAAAAAGAAAAACAGAAAGGTTATGCGGGTCCCATCCCAATATTCAGCTGAATATCTGCTGGACCTGCATAAGCTCTGGGTGGCCAGGCCGCCAAAAGTTATCCCCAATATTCAGTGTTGTGTCCAGACATGGCTCGGAACTGAATAACGGGTGAGAGTGCGCAGAAAGAAAATGAGACAGTTATGTTTTCCCGATTCCACCCCCGGTATGCAGATCACAATGCAGCAGATCACACACAACTCCTAAAGAACATTAGCTCACCTGTTACCCGCACTGTGAAGTTATTGAGAGTCTCATGGGAATGCCAAAAGTTGCAGCTGTACACCCCCGAGTCATTGTACGAAACGTTGAAGATCTTCAGCAGTCGTCGTCCCATGTGCGTTCGGTTTGTCAGCACAACCCCGATGCCATCTTTAAACCACTGCACAGGCATAGAAGAGCCCTGAGTGTTACAGGCCAGATCAATTGTGTCTCCAGCGCCCAGAACAAGATCTTCAAGGAAGGTGGTTTCACTCATCAAGTAATCTGGAGGAAAGAAAGAACTCTTACTGCACTTTCTGAATACAACAGTTTCTACTTATGTTAAAAGAAAAAAAAACTGCTTATCTTCCAGGACACAAGAGGTCACCTAAAAGTCAGAAGTTGGGAAAAAAAAAAAAAGTAAACTTACAAAAGATGAAAGAGGAAAAACAAAAGAAACACGCAAAAAATAAAAATTTCCAGATTTTAGCTGGTTCCCAAGTTTATTTCCACCCCCAAGATTCTGCATTCTTTTCCATCTATTATGGGCATCTGTGCACCTATAGGTACAACATTCTGGATTCTGAGGAGCACTTTTACTAAGCTGCATGGCTTACTGTGGAACGCTCAGGCATCCTGTTCCAAATTGACACTTCATTTTTTTTGTTGCTTTGTTCTTGGCGGGGGGGGGGGGGGGGGCATCTGGGGTGGAAAGTAGGCATCCCTGTGCTAATCAGTTAGCACATCTACATTACCCCACACTACCACAGCTCAAAAAAGATAGAGCAGAATTAGAATAAGATACAGAGAAGGGCAATGAAAATGATAAAGGGGATGGGACGACTTCCCTATGAGGAAAGGCTAAAGCAGCTAGGGCTTTTCAGCTTGGAGAAGAGACAGCTAAGGGGAGATATGATAGGTTGTCTCTAAAATACTGAGTGAAGTGGAATGGATAACATGAATTCCTTGTTTACTTTTTTCCAAAAATACTAGGACTAGGGGGCATGCAATTAAACTATTAAGTAGTAAATTAAAACAAATCAGAGAAAATATTTCTTCACTCAACATGTAATTAAACTCTGGAATTCACTGCCAGAGAAAGCGACAAAAGCATTTAGCTTAGCAGAATTTTAATAAGGTTTGGATAATTTCCTAAAAGAAACGTCCATAAGCCACTATTAAGATGGACTTGGGGAAATCCACTGTTTATTGCTAGCATAAAGCAGCATAAAATCTGTTTTACTGTTCTGGGATCTTGCGACCTAGATTGACCACTATTGGAAACAGGATACTGGGCTTGATGGACATTGTTCTGTCCCAGTAGGGCAACAAATACTTATGTTTTAACTGGTTAGCATACTGCATGAGCCCTTACTGCCTACAAAATAGGTGTCAGTAAGTGCTCATGTGATAATTTTCTTTTGAATGGCTGTGCATTGATGGGCAACCTTAGCACATGTATCAAGCACACTCGCACATGCACTAGAAGTAACGCCATCATTAATTTATACTGGTAATGGACCATCAGCAGTAATTCACATCTACAATGAGATGCTGAACTGTATAACCAATCACTTATCTTCATCAATTCATATGCAACTCATTTAAGAGGTCTTTTACTAAGGTGCGCTAGAGTTTTTAGCTCACGCTAAGTCAGTGTGCGCTAAACGCTAAGACATCCACAAGAATATACCCCCGAATTCTATATAGGACGCCTAGAGATCCGCACATATTCTATAAAAACGCATGTAACTTGGGGGCCATGTTTACTAAGGTGCACTAGCGTCTTTTAGCACACAATGAAAATATAACATGATAAATGCTAGAGACACCCATATACTACGGGGCATCTCAAGCATGCGCTAAAAATGCTAGCGCACCTATAGCATGGCTTAGTAAACAGAGCCCTTAATTGTCTTAAGTTAATCAGCGTTGATAACAGCTCTTAACAAGCAATAATGAGCACCAATTTATATATACAACTTGAAAGCATATTCTGTAACGAAGTGCACTGAACTTCTAACACATGTAGGCAAAGGGTGTGGTTATAGGCAGGGAAATGGGCGTTTTGTGGACGTTCTAAAATTTACATGTGCAGTTATAGAATATGGCCCAGTGCACATAAATCTATGCACTGGGATTTACGCCATGTTTTTGTTGAATGAATGTACGTAGTTTTAGGCGTCAAGATATCAACTAATCATATACTATAATTGGCACCTAAATCTAGACACCAATTGGTCGGGGACCTGCCGCTAGCTCCTACTACTACTTATTTCTATAGCGCTACTGTGCCATGAAGAGGATCTTCTCAGTCTGTCTATGTGAAAAACACTTGGCAAAGGGGATGTGGATGTTGGTGATTTTGTACCGTGATAATACACTTCCCTCCAAGTCAGTACAGAGCAAAATACTTCAGGTATAGTGCTTTGGGAGTGGAGGGGGTGGGGAGCTAAGCTGCCAAGGATGGCTATTTTACTCTACACACAACACATATGTCTCCTATACTTTTCATATAAACATACAGTAATTGACGTCATTGTCATGGCTGCATTGTCAACAGAGGCTGCTTACGGGCTGAAATTCCTCCCGCTTACAGGCTGAAATTCCTCCCACGAACAGAGACTCATTAGTGAGAAGTCTTTACCTCTTATCAGAATTAATACAAAGGCCAATAGTCAAAGCGATTTAAGCGGGCAGGAGCCTCTCCTGCCCACTTAAATAGCTTCCCACCACGTAACTGGGGATATTCAGTGGCACTTAACCGGACAGTACCGTGAATATCCCGAGACCACCCCCAGAAAAGTGGGCAGGTCAGTGGAGTATAAAGTAAAAAAAAAAAAAGAATTTGAAGATCAGATTAAATGAGTTGCATATGGACTGAAGATTGGCTCACATTGTAGATGTGAATCACTGCTGCTGGTCCACTACCAATATAAATTAATGGCGAAGGGAGTTATTTCTAGTGCACGTGGGAGTGTGTTTGATACAAGAGTGGCACTGGTGATAGTTTAATTTAGACACTGGCCAGTCAATGACTTTCTAACTTTAGCATATGGACATTTCAAATACTAAATGGCACCATTAATAAACTTTACCTCAAAGAAACATTAAATATGAGGCAAGCAACTATCTCAGGCTACACTTCCCAAACTGCAAAAAAAGTGATCTACAAAACTGTCCACTCTGCAGACTTCACTTACCTAGGAACCAAATGGTGGAACTCCTTACCACCCAAAATAAGAAATATACAGGAATATACTAAAAGCTACAAGAATGGTATGGGATTTGCGTTACAAGACGTATGAGGAGAGACTTGCTGACCTGAACATGTATACTCTGGAGGAAAGGAGAAACAGGGGTGATATGATACAGACGTTCAAATATTTGAAAGGTATTAATCCGCAAACTAACCTTTTCCGGAGATGCGAAGGCGGTAGAACGAGAGGACATGAAATGAGATTGAAGGGGGGCAGACTCAAGAAAAATGTCAGGAAGTATTTTTTCACGGAGAGAGTGGTGGATGCTTGGAATGCCCTCCCGCGGGAGGTGGTGGAGATGAAAACGGTAACGGAATTCAAACATGCGTGGGTTAAACATAAAGGAATCCTGTTCAGAAGGAATGGATCCTCAGGAGCTTAGCCGAGATTGGGTGGCAGAGCCGGTAGTGAGAGGCAGGGAAAGTGCTGGGCAGACTTATACGGTCTGTGCCAGAGCTGGTGGTGGGAGGCAGGGCTGGTGCTGGGCAGACTTATACGGTCTGTGCCCTGAAAAAGACAGGTACAAATCAAGGTAAGGTATACATAAAAAGTGGCACATATGAGTTTATCTTGTTGGGCAGACTGGATGGACCGTGCAGGTCTTTTTCTGCCATCTACTATGTTACTATGCTATACTAGATTCGGCAAAATCCTCAAATCGTTCCTATTCAAACAAACCTTTACAAAGAACAACCATCTCTCAAACAATTAAATTACCTGAATTAGTTATTACTCTATTTACCATTAACTTTCTCTTTGCTTCATGTACAATTTCTCATTCATAATAGATTTTCTAAATGTTAAACATCCATAGCTATCCCAGTATGTTTATGATATTGTATTGTAAAATTGGATTCTTACAACAAATTACTTTTTTATGCATCCTATACTGTTTATTGTAAACCACACTGAACTCAAACTTGTTTGGGATAATGTGGAATATAAACAAACAAATAAATAATAAATAAACTAGGCCTGGAGTGGTGAGGGATGCTGTCACGAAACGTATAGCCACCTGCCTGAGTTTATCCCGCGGCTATTTAGAGGGTCTATCCCCAGCGCAGCTCAGGTCCACCTGCACCTGCCACTCGCGCTCTATACTAGTACCCTCCTCCCACTGATTGGGTCACAACTGCCTCTAGGCGAGTCTCCCGCTCTCAAATTATCCCCAGTGATTTCTAGGTTACTGGAGCCATACTCCCGGTGGTCCCACAGTTCTCAGAAAGCACTCACAGACCCAACACACAAACCACCAGGATTCTTTGTCAGTCCAGAGAGGCAATAAATATTGTTTACTGTCTTAAAAAAAAAATTGAACAGTGGAGCAAAATAGTGCAAGTGCAATTAGCAAACAACAGGTAACTCAAATATGGATCAATTATAACACTAACTAAACATTTGCATACTTCCTAGGAAGTACCTGGGGAGATCAGGGCATATAGCTGTTCACCAGTTATCAAATATTACCTGTTTTTGTTTTTTTTGTTTTTTTTACAGGGCTTCAGCAAAGAGCTCTCTCTCTCTCTTCTGCTGGGCTGAAACTGAAGCAACAGCCAGCAACAACTGCTGTGTAATTTCAAATTCCAGGCCAATCAGAGCCCAGTGCAAGTTTTAAAAACATACTGCTCACAGTACTGTAGATTCACTTCTTCACTAAGTGAACTGAAAGAGAGCATGCAATTTTCTATAACAGCTTTAACATAAAACATGCACCCCCTGCTGGCCAAACTAGAGAAATACACTTTAGAGTTAATTTGGGCAATTTACAGGCTTAAAACACACTGCTCTGCCACAGATGCTTTAGTCCCTCTATCTGCCTTCTTTCTTTTAATCTGTAAACTGCATAAAAGCCATTTTATGGTCTTCTGTGGTATATCAAAGAATTGTAAACAAATTAAAATTATCCAAAAAGGAATGGAGAATACAACTGAGAATAGCATTATGCTTCTGGTGTGTCTGCAGCAGTTCTGGTTGTGACACCTCAGATATATAGTGTAACTAGAAAGGCTCCGAAAAGGGAGAAGAAAATGATAAAGGAGATAGAGCATCTCTTTTTAAGGGAGACTAAACAGATTAGAGCTTTTTACTCTTAGAATATATATTTTTATTTTTTATTTTATTCTATACTGCCTGCAAGGCCAAACTGAATTCTGTGCAACTCCACAATACAAAATTTGTGCACAATTCCCCACCTGCTCAGAATTCTGCACTAGCCATGATTTCTCTATAGGGAGAACAAGGAGACATGGCAGCTATGACAACTGAAATGGTTCCCTTCTTCTCTCCAATCCCCATACATTGACCATACATGAGGAGGAAGAGGAAAATGGCTGTACTGGCCTCCTTCCACTTCCTCCTCTGCCACCTTGGGCTTGTCTGCAGATACATTACTTCTTATATTCCACATCTACCCAAAGAGTTCAATGCGGATCACAAAGAAGAATAAATAGGCAAACCCTGCAAATTAACAACCATTGAGAAGCAGACTGGAATTTAAAATATTTAAAAAAAATACTACACAACATCGAAGAAATATTTTTACAACTTCTCTCTTTTTTTTTTTAAAGCAGTTTCCTAAATTCTAGATAATTTTGAGTTTCACTCACACCAAAAGGAAGTGAATGCCATATTGTAGGTGCTTGATACATAAGCATATCCAAAAAAAAGGTCTTATATTTCAGCTAGAGAGCTGCATGGGAATCTCACGGTTCCCGCAGGGGATCTCCTCCAGGTCCACAAGGAGAGACACAGGTTGTTCCCACTGAAGTGCAGTGCCAGGCCAGCTTGTCTATCCTTTCCTTGTGATTCTAAACTAGCTTAGCAATTATAATCTAATATAATAAAATGCACCGTGAACGTTCTGAAGACAACGTTCTGAAGTCACTCAAACACTCCCTGGCTGTAGGGTTCATGGATTCATGGTGTGAAGCCAGCCAGCAGTCTCTGCCCCGCCCTCGCGTCAAACGTCATGACGTCGAGGGCGGAAAAAAACAAAACAAACGGATCGCACCCACGCACGGTGCGTTCTATTATATTACATTTACCTCCGTGGTGGCGGTTCCGGCAGCGCAGCATCAGGGAAGGAGGCGGTGCTCCCGACGTCTCTAGCCTTCCCTTCGCTGTGTTCCGCCTTCTTCTGACGTCAAAGATGACGACAGAAGAAGGCGGAACACAGCGAAGGGAAGGCTAGACGTCGGGAGCGCCACCTCCTTCCCTGACGCTGCGCTGCCGGAACCGCCACGGAGGTAAATTTAAAAAGAAAAAAAAAAGGGGGATGTTGGGGGGAGAGAAGAGGGTGGGCAGTAAAGTTGAACAATGGGAGCGGGAGGGCAGGGGAGAAACGACAGCATGGATGCGAAGGGGGGGGGAAAGAGGGCGGGCCAGGCTGGGACATGGGAGAGGAGCATGGATGCGAGGGGGGTCATGGAAGGGAGAGAGGGGAATTGCTGGAAAAGGATGAATGGAGGGGGCAGGGCTCAGGGGACAGAGGAGCATGGATGGGCATGGATTGGCAGGGCAGGGCTCAGGGAGAGAGGGGAATTGCTGGATAGGGATGAATGGAGGGGGCAGGGGACAGATGGGCATGGATTGGGAGGGCAGGGCTCACACTCTCTCTCTCATATACAATGTCTTTCTGACTCACACTCTCACACACTCTGTCTCACACTGTATCACATTCACTCTATGTGCCACACAGTCACTCACACACTCGCTTGGTCTCATACACTCACTCTCACAGAGAATCTGTGTCTCGCACACACTCTCTCTCTCTCGCACACACACACACACTCTCTCTCACACTGTCTCACATACACACTTGCACACACTCATTCTAACACACACACTCTCTCACAAACACACTCACACCGACTCACTCTCTCTCTCACACACACACACTTTCACTCTGTCTCTCACACAGTCACTCTCACATACACTCTCCCAAACATACACACTCCGAGGAAAACCTTGCTAGTGCCCGTTTCATTTGTGTCAGAAACGGGCCTTTTTTACTAGTAAACACTAAAAAAAAAAATGAATGGATATGGTGGATAGCATTGAAATCCTTATAAGCACTGAGAGGGGAAGTTATCAACATGGGCTACTGTTAAACTGGGTTATTTTACCACAAGTCAGTTTATTTTAGTACAGGGGACGGGCAGGGAAGGGTGAAATTTGTGTGTGTGTGTGCGCGCGCGCGCAACTCTCTACCCTAACCCAAGCAGACTGAAACTAATATAACAATAAATTATCATGAAGTCCCCTATCCTTACTGGTAATCTGGGCCCAGTTAGACTGCAGATAATCCATAAAGAATCTTATAAACCATTGTGCAGACAAACTGAACAAGTGGAGGTCTCACAACAAAGGAGAGTATCATTGTTGAGCTGAAAAAAAAAATTAATCGAGCTGCTGTGTCCTGGATTGTTTGAATTTTCTTCAGACATTTTCAAAGCAGCAATTTGACACCAGGCAGCAGAAGAGGGAGATGAGACCAGTATGCCACCGCTTCCTCCTCCTCTTACAAAATGTCTGGATCAGGATGACACCAAGAAGCATGAGGGCAGGGAAAAGAACTGGAATTATGTGCCTGGGGAACCATGGGGACAGAGCTAGGAGTCAGTGGCAGTTAGAGACAACTGGGGAAATAGGTTTAAGAGTTCAGGGGGCACAGGGAAGCAGCAAGAGGAGTGGGAGAGAAGCAATTGAGAGGAAGTGAGGTCTGTGAAGTCAATTCACCAAATCTTCAACTCAGACGCCTCTATATTTTTCTACTGTCCCGACTCAACTCCTACAATGTACAGTAAATCTAAGAGAACTGTAATTACAGAAATATAGGAAATTTCTTTAAGTATAGAATTAGCACTAATAGACCACAAAAGTTTGAACAAAGTTTGAACAAAGAACATACATATTTTCCTTTGACAGCATTTTTTTTGTTCAATACACTGTTAAGTACATAAGTATATAAGTGTTGCCATACTGGGACAGACCGGAGGTCCATCAAGCCCTGCATCCTGTTTCCAACAGTGACCAATCCAGGTCGCAAATACCTGGCAACATCCCAAATCAGTACATTTTATGCTGTTTATCCTAGAAGTAAGCAGTGGATTTTCCCAAGATTATTTTAATAATGGCTTATGAACTTTTCTTTTAGGAAATACTACTACTACTTATTTCTAAAGCGCTACTAGACCCCCGGCCAGCTGAAGCCTACTTCAGCGTTGGTCTCCAGCGCCGCCTGCTCTTTCTTCCTGTTCACATCCTGCATGTTCCTTTAAGTGGAAACTGGAGCTTCAGTGGCACAAACTTAAATGTGAACTGCACCAGAGTCTATGCAAGGATTTGTGCTCAGCTCTTGCACAAAACAAGTCTCTGCATTGTGTACCCATAAAATTGTGCACCAAAGCAGAGCTAACCGATGTAGGAAGCCTGATGAATCTTCCTGCATCGACAATGGCATGGCAAATGCAGCCTGGTCTGGTGTCTATCCATGTGGTTAAGGAGTGATAATTACAGCCCAACACAGAGTGCTACAGGTGCTCAACACACAATGAAAGGGACTAACTAATGCTCAAATTAGCCCTCTGCTCAAGTCACTTAATTAGCTCCGGTTCTGCATACAGTTCAAACTCCTCTTATTGACTTACAATTGCATTCACTCTGCAGCTCCTCAGTACCTCTCCACTCTCATCGCTCTCTACACTCCTTCCCGAGAACTCCATTCACTGGGTAAATCTTTCTTATCTGCACCCTTCTCCTCCACTGCTAACTCCAGACTCTGTTCCTTTTATCTTGCTGCACCATATGCCTGGAACAGACTTCCTGAGCCGGTACGTCAAGCTTCATCTCTGGCCATCTTCAAATCTAGGGTAAAACCCCACCTTTTTGATGCTTCTTTTAACTCCTAATCCTTACTCACTTATTCAGTACCCATGTTTTATCATTCTCACCTTAGTAATTCCCTTATTTGTCCTGTTTGTCCTAATTAGACGAGCAGGGACTGTCTCTTCATGTTCAGTGTACAGTCCTGCGTACATCTAGTAGCGCTACAGAAATGATAAATAGTAGTAGTAGTAACTGTTCTGTACTGGCAACCTAGTGAGAGAACCAGGATAAATCACTTCACCACCAGATAAAGAGAAACACATAAGAAACAGTGTACCAATTACCTCGGAAAACACTTAGCTAAAGTATTCAGGCCATGGAATTTAAATTCTCTTTTCTTTTGTGGATGGCGTGGGGGGAGGTGGAGAAGGAGAAGATAGGACAGAGTGTACAGAGAACCAGAACACCTCCAGAATAAAACCCTTTTTCAAAGTCAAAATTAATTACCAGATCCTTTCCCACAATGGAAGTTTTTGAAAAGGGATTTCAGGAATGGGGAGCACGGGACCAGCTGAGGGTACAAGAGCCAAGAGACCTGGCCAGTGGCCACAGTTTGGCTGTAACTCGAGCAGTGAGGCTGGGATGAGGCAACTTGGATTTCAGCAGGCTCGCTTCAACAAAGAGAAAGGATTTCAGCGAGGCCTGGCCTCTGTTCTGTGGCAGATATTTCATCACTGGCCGAGACACCAGTTTTCCTACTGTCAAACCAGTACATGTGTGGAAGGTTTGCAGTGTATGACAAAATATGTCTAACATTCAGCAGGAAAGCATGAGATGGAATGGGCAGCTGCATAGTCACTGGGTCCATAAATGTGGATAAAATTTGGGCTTCTCCTGGCTTATAACTGCTGCTTAAAAGAACATGATTTAAGCGTGTCCACTAATACATAGCAGACTCCTGCCCTCTCGGATACTGGAGATTAAATTATGGGAGCGACTGCATGTAGACCAAGAGGTGCAGGTTTAGGAGTACTGAGCAAGTTGTCAGTTCTGAGCACTCAGACATCAATGACACTTCTAATCTCCATCAGTCACCACTGCACTTACAGCGTAGCAACAGCCATGCTCGGCAGAGAAAGAGAATGTCTTGGGCCAGTGGAAACACGAGAGGGCCCCAGTGCTGTTCATGTTACGCCTCTATGTGTCCAAAGCAGCAAAAACATTCTATACTTTGCCCTGGGAAGCAGTCTTAATTCTCTCCATACTGATAAGTACAGGAGGAATTGGAGTGGACAGAGCAGCACAATCTTGGAACACCATTTGCCAACTGCCCATAGAAGCCGGCTATTTAAAGGTACAGATGCAAATAAAAAGAGGGTGAGGGCTCAAGTTTCCCCCAGTTTATTAAAAATTTGATATACTGCCCAATTAGAAAAGCCTAGGCAGCTCACAAAATTACAAACATTTTTAAAGTCAAAGAAATAGGAATGCCATTATTTGATAGGACAGAAGGAAACAGAAATTCCAGGGAGGAAAAATAAAAAAGTTCTAAATTGCAAAGGTCTATACTACTAAAAAAAAAAATTAAAATTAAAGTAAATAGACAAGCAGGTCTTCAAATCTGGCAGTGTCACACTAGCACCCAGTTCCCAAGATGCAAAGGGAAGATATTCCAAAATATTAATGCATCAGTAAAGAGAAGCTTTTAACTGTTTCTTGAAAATAGAAGACGACGCTGGGAAAGACCAGAAACATTAAACATCTTAGTCTGTAATGAAGGAACAGCTAACATTATTTACCATGGACCTAAGTAATCCGGTGGGAACATAAAGGTACAAGTAATCTTGACAGATAGGATGGAATTCCTGAAATAGTTAACCTTATGAACCAGATAAAGAATCTTAAGTGACCCTGTAAGCAATGGGAAGCTAATGTTCCTTGCGCAATAAAAGGTGTAACTATCATATTTCTTGGATTTTTTTAAATTTTTACTATTAAAATTTTGAATAATTTGAAGTCTATCTAACTGACAAGCCATTATAAAGACCATTACAATAATCCAATTGGCAAATTATGAACGAGTGGATCAAGACACGAAGAGCTGGAATTGGAGATTACAAACTAAACAGTACTCCAGGGTGAGGCTGCAGCTTAGTAGATACTTAAATTGAAGTTGGAGTACATTCAGCACCCACCCCTTTCCATCAACCTACAATGGCTTATTTACGTTAATAGTAACATAGTAGATGACAGCAGAAAAAGACCTGCAAGGTCCATCCAGTCTGCCCAACAAGATAAACTCATATGTGCTACTTTTTGTGAATACCTTACCTTGATATGTTCATTAACAGGCTCATTTTCAAAGCACTTATTTACAAAGTTCCATAGGTGGTCATAAGACATATTTTCAAAGCACTTAGACTTGTTATGTGAAGGGGCATTTTCAATACGACATCTTAAGTCTCTGGAAGTTTTGCGCCGAATCTGGGATTCTATATATTGTGCCTTAATTTCCGCATGGAGCTTGAAGGTTATTCTATGACAATGCACATAACTTAATGCTGTTAAAAAGCAATTATCGGCACTAAATTGGCATTAAGATTTACATGCACAACTCACAAAGCGTATTCTGTGATGTGGTGCGTCTAAACTCTAAGTTGTATAGTTGTACATTGTTATACAACATACCTACTCTGCGCCTAATTTAAGCATTGGTATTTATACCAAGTAAAATGTGGCGTAAATGGCCATGACTAAATTTGGTCACATGGAGAGGCACTCGGCCTAATTCTATATGCCGTGTGGAAAATTTAAGCCTAGTCTATAATGTTTAGGCATACTTTAGAGCATCCCTGATTAAATGGATAGCACCTTTGAGTACATGAACAACATTAAGTGCCAGTGCTCAACTTTATATGTCTGACTGTAGGATGTTTCGCCTACAGTCTAGAGAAGCATTTTAGAGGTTGACCATTTTCTGGTGCACAGTGCTCTCAGCAATGCTTCCTGCCAAATTCCAGGCTAGAAACAGATAATAGCTTATTGCATATTGTTCTGCAGCATTTGATTCAGACAACACTAGGAGACTCCCAAGGCAGGCCAGTTGGCTGAAACGCAGCCATGTCGAGTCTTTGTTGTTGGACAGTAAATCTTTTAGACCATTGCAGCATAGACTATTTATTTCCAAGTCACCTTCACTGTTTTCTGTGTGAACCAGCTAAGTATCAGGCCCTTTTGAGATCAAGATGTGGAATTATACCACAGACCTTCAACTCTGCAAAGTACAACTCTATAGCTTCAGCAGTGTAAATACTAGGTCGCAGAGACAATCTCTTAAAGCACTTCACTTCATATAAGGACACTTAATAAGGAGGGAGAGGACAGTGGTTCTGAAGATAATTAACCTCTCTTATGATCTCTTAATAGCATTCTGTGAAGCAGAGGTGAATTGGAAGAGCCACATATTTAGGATGGAACAGCAGATGCGATTCTAAGGGACCAGATAAGCCTCTTGTCTTCATTGAGCAACTGTGGACACCACTTTGCAAATGGTGATTTACATCTGCTTGAAAGGGTTCAGAGATTAAATGGTATTCGAGGAGAATATTAACTTTCCTCACTACCTCCAATCAGCCTTTCAATGCATTTACTACAAGCTATTAGCTTTCTCTTAACACCAGTCAAGTAGAAAACCTGCAAGGCATTCTGCCAAAGTTGGATATTCTCTCTTTAAGGAAATAGCTAGTTCCTTCAAAGCTATCACGTTCTAAGCTGTTCTATGGTTACATTTATGGTTTCTTAAGAAATGCTTAATGCAGATACCAACAGGTGGGCAGGGGAAGACTGTTTAAAACCCGACACAGAAAGTGACCCTAATCCCCAATGCAAAACTTTCAGGAGCATGCCAGCTTTCTTTAAAGAAGACTACCATTCCCCTAAAATTGTTCTGTCTCCATAGAAAGCAAAGTATTGATTACAGCAGTCACCTTTTGCTTTAAGAAGCACTTCATTAGGGCTACCAAATACATCAACACCCAACCCTGTTCATTATACAGTGGGCCCACATCCTGTAGCCTTACGTCACATGACGTCCACCATGTTCCAATACACTGAGCAACAATGTCACGACAGACTGATGTTACGTTACTTCCTTGTTACAACAGAGCTTTCTTAGTTTCCGTTTAGCTAAAATAATTACCAAAATCAGTGATGTATTCTTGTCAACAAGAATTTAAGTGGAGTGTTTTTTTTATTTTATTAGTAGGTTGAATGGAAGAAGGGGCAGCTGGGAAATGGATAACATACAGCAGGGATTTGCATTTTAATATGGTTATCTTATTTTGCAATTATTATACAACAGGATGCCTATTTGAAGCATTTTTATAAAAAGCAACATGGATGTCAATATGGCTTTATAAAACAGACTCCCAGAACCAGACCCAGTAGTGCACAAATGCAATAGTGTACAAATGCAGAGTGGAGGACTGGCCTAGTGGTTAGAGCACTGGTCTTGACATCTAGAGGTGGCGGGTTCAAATTCCACTGCTGCTCCTTGTTATCTTGGGCAAGTCACTTAACCCATTGCCTCAGGTATGAACTTAGATTGTGAGCCCTCCAAGGACAGAAATACCCAGTGTACCTGAATGTGACTCACCTTGAGCTACTACTGAAAAAGGTGTGAGCAAAATATAAATAGACATATTAAACAGTTGCCCTGAAGGTGAAAGCGTGTGCGTCCACTCTGTGCATGTACTTACATATTTTAATGCACATGTTGTATCTCCGCCTCTGCTCCTCCCAAACTTTGCCTCAAGTTGTTTTAAATAAAATTACCCCATTACTAACTCATTTGAAGTTATGTTTGATGGTGTAATCAAATACCATCGAGAAATAAATATCAATTGGTTATAAAAAGCATGCTTTGACCGGTTCTGAAAACTTCAGATTCCTGGAGGACACTGCTTCTGCTGCTCCCTACAAATCTTCCAGGGGTGCAGCATGCCAAATTATCTAATATAAATACATGTTAACACTTGAAAGTGTAGACATTTCCAAACCTCTACTGTCTCCCTCTCATCCCCAAAGCACATAGGCTAAGGCAATAGTAGTTAGTGAAGAGCCCAAGGCCTATCAGGCCCCCAAGCCAGTAGCACAGTAGAGAATGACACGAGGACCTGCGGTAACCGCGGTCCCTGTGTCATTTTCTACTTTGAAGCTTGTTAATGAACTGGACAGTTTTGAGTGATGCAGACAATATTTTGATTTTTTGGAAAACAAGCAAACATGCTTGCCACAACTAGCAAAATTTGCATGGGGGATCTTGTACATTCCTGCTACCAGCATGACTTACCAGCACATCTTCTGAGAAGTCAAGTTGCCAGTTTTAATTATTGTTTTCTATTTGTGATTTATAAACAACAGCTGCATAGCATATTGTTCCTTTTATACTTTAATAAAAATATTTAAATATAAAATCATAAGTGTTTGAGGCTTCAGCAGATGAGGACAAAACCTGCTGGGTGGGGATGAGGACATAGCCCAAGGGGACAAGGACAAACTCTGCCCCATATTATTCTCTACAGCATAGGTTTATGGTATAACAAGGAGAGGATGAGGCCTGTAAGTGCACAATGATTCACAGAATTACTGTTAAATGCTACTGCTGCTGCTGGTGGCAGGTCAAATAGAACGAAGGTCTATGAAAAGTAGGGGCCGACCTTGTTTCTTTGACCCCATTCTCACATTTTGTGACCGCATTTAGAGTCAAGACTCCTGTTTGGTAAACACCACCCTAGATCATCCCGTTGAGAGAGCTGTACCGAATAGCATGTTTTACTATTCTGCCAATGAAAAATATTATTTGGCCAAATACGAATAATGAGCATTGAGCTTTAACATAAAGACGCAACATGAAAAGGGAAAGGGAAATGGGACTTGATATACCACCTGAGGTTTTTGCAACTACATTCCAAGCGGTTTACATATATTCAGGTACTTATTTTGTACCAGGGGCAATGGAGGGTTAAGTGACTTGTCCAGAGTCACAAGGAGTCACAAGGAGCTGCAGTGGGAATCAAACTCAGTTCCCCAGGATCAAAGTCCACAGCACTAACCATTAGGCTACTCCTCCACTCCTCAGAGATCAACTGTTTATTTCAGTAGGATTTAGCATGGTAGAACCAAGATCGTTTGTATTCGAATTTAAATCACTATTCAGCTGAATACAAATGTATTTGGGGCCGACTCAAATCCAAATAGCCGGTATAGCCTTAGTTGGGATTAATGTAGTAGTAGTAGTAGGTTGTGGTAACAGCAGTTAGTGTATCTGGGTTTAAAAAAAGGTTTGGACAAGTTCCTGAAGCAAAAGCCCATAGTTTGCTATCGAGACAGACATGGGGAGGCAGCTGCTTGCCCCGGGATTGGTAGCATGGAATGTTGCTAATAATTGGGTTTCTACCAGGTACTAGTGGCCTGGCTTGGCCACTGTTTGGAAACATGATACTTGGCTAGATGGACCATTGGTCTGATCCAGTATGGCTACTCTTATGTTCTTAGTAATAGTAGTGTGAATATGACACATACAAATACATACATACATACAATAAGGACTGGACCAAAAGATTTTGCCATAATAATTTCTATATTAACTCCAATTCTTATGGCTTCCTGGTGACAGCTCTGCTTCTAGGGTTCCATGAACAGAACAGGAAAATCATTGCTTATTCTACAGTTCCTAGAAACTATGGTGAACAAAGATGTGAAAACAGTTTGAAGACTGCACTGAAACCAAATTTCAACCCAGAGTATTATCTCTCCTGCATCAGTTGGTTTCTTACTGGCAGATGTGAAGGGGCAATCAAAAGAAGTTAAGTAGGTTTCAATAATTTCCTTCAGATTTCTTTGAAAAATCAAAACACACAACCTGACAAAATCCCCCTCAATTTTTTTGTAAAACCCAATGCAAATTTCTTCAGGAAAATGTTTTGTGTTTATTTAATCCACCACCCCTGTCCCCATCCAGAGATTTCTGGAGCGTTGCAACTTGCAAGCAGTTTCAGTGTTTCAAGAAAAGCTCTGGGTCAGCTCAGTGGCAACTGCTTGTAGACACCAGGTTACCTTCCCAGACAGCAGACAAAACCATAAAGCCCTTTTCAAAAACACACACATTTTCTTAACCTTGTAAACACTGTCCAGAGGCAGGGGGAGGGGGAGAGTTTTGGAATGTTCTGTGGCAGCAGGGTGTGATAAATCCACATATAGGCTCCCCAATGGCCAATGACTTTATGGCTGTCTGGTTATCTCTTCCTTAACCATCTGCTGACAGGAGGCGAGTTTCAGCTTTCCATATACCACAACTGGTGCAGCAGAGAGCTGTACACCTTCCACCACTATGACTAGAGTCCTTCCTCAAGCCCATACTCTTCCCCCATTCTTTCAATGCACCCCCACACCCCTCTCAGCTTCACTCTAAGGAGTTCATTCGAGCTCTGCTGGTACAGTACAATTCCCGTGCTGCTTTAAACACCTGCAAAGCAGTAGAGAGGCTGATGTGTGGGAAACACAGGCAAACACGTTTCAAATGCCAAAACAGCAACCACAGCAGCGGGGATGGGCTCCTGCTACACTGACTTGGGGGGGGGGGGGGGGGGGGGGGGAGTGAGAAAGGCCATAAAGAAAAATAGGAATCTGCCAGGAATTAAAAGATCACAAGGATAAGTCAGGTAAGAAATGAGTAAAATTTTAACTAACAAACAAAAAAGAACAGATTACAAAAGAAAAAAAAAAAAGGCACAAAAGCCAGGACTAGAAATGTCAGACTTCTTGATTAATTACCATGGCTTGTTTGAACAAAATGTCACAGAAAAGGGAAAATTATACTGAAACACACCAGTGTTTTGTTAAACAAGACAGCAGGGTCTTATGAAGCAGTAGCTACCACACAGTCAGGGTCAGCACAAGCGTACTGTGCTTCCCCCCCCCCCCCCCCTCCCAAGTTAACTTTCAGGAGATTTGGGCCTCCCAATGATCAAAATCACCTCAACCCCACCTCTTTCAGTACCCTCTGCTTCTGTTACATTGGATGGTTGTCAAGATCCCATTTCACTTTAACTGCAAAAGCGCTTTGGCATACCCTTATCCCACCCCCTGAAGCTCCTACCCTAGGCAACTGCCTAGTCTTGTCTAATGGATTGGGCTGGTACTAGATAGGGTGGAATTATGAATACCTCCTAGTAAATGAAACTAAGGGGAGGGGGAACAAAGCACACTTTACTGGAATATTAAGAGGTGAAAGAGGGTTCCCCCCTAAATAGTTTCAGAAACAGTAACAGCAGCTACGGATGCCACCATCAATGATTAACTGCCTGACTGAACACAGTTCAGGCAACTATCTACAGGGTCACTATGAGCTGACACCAACTTAATAGTACTTACAAAACCAAGTTTCAGAAACATGGGAAAATCCAATACAGACAAAAAAAAAAAAAAAACATGTGTCATGGCATTTCCATTTTGCTGTGCTGCCTGCATTTGTGATCTGAAACAAAGTGCTACAGAGGGCCTTCTCTTTGCCTGCAGCACTGGTCCCCAAGAAACCACCAAGGAATGTGGAAAGAAGCTATGTGCATGGCTGGAGGTGGCACAACTGTTCCTTTATCATCCTTCACTGCTCTTTGCTTGGCACTTGGAAACAGCACTAGCAACTCTACCAGCTTGGCTGGCACTGGCGAACCTGCACACCAGGGCCTCCAACCCTGCACCTTCAGCTCAATCAGACAACAGATTCCAAAACCCTCAGCTCATCTGAATTTCCTCACAACATGATCTGTTTAATCTGCTTTTAATGCAGGCAGCTGACTGGAAAATACCCCTGGAACAAATTGCTTTAATCCTGAACATCCTGGAAAGCCTGCGCGCTTATGAACCGACAAAAAAAAAAAAAAAAAAAAAAAGGCACAACCTTAGCATGGCAGCAAGAAAAAAAAATCTACAATGGAGATCAAATTTTGCCTGGCTGGCTAAATAAAAACGGAAGCGAACACTGCAGTCTACTGCCCATATTTTATAGAGAAAAAAAAATAAACATGCTATCTATTCAAAACCAGATTCCAAGGGAGACTAAAAGCAGGCAGCATTAATTGTCATTCTGATTACGAGCGGCCTACTTTCAAATAAAAGCCTTTGCTGAAGTAGCTAAAGGGAAAAAAAAAAAAGAAGAGGGACAGTACTTTCTGTGCAGGAGCTGTAACATTACCCTATGAGGATCCTGTCCCACACCTATCCTCAACCAACAGGCTCACCAGAACACCAATGCCAACAAACCTTAAAGATGTGCAAAGGTTATAAAAATTATGTACAGAAAAATCTGGGAACCAATTCACCAATCCAAAACTAAATTAACAGCAAATTCAAGTAAATTCAAAGAGACACTGAAGGGGGTCGATATTCAGCTGCCAGCTTTACGCTCAGAAATTCAGGGTCCATTTACTAAGCTGCAGGACAAAGGGCCCTGCGGTAGCTGCGTGGACTGTTTCTCCTGCATGAAAGGGCCCCTTTTATTACAGCAGGTAAAAAGCCTCTAAGAAAAAATAAATAAAAAAATGGTCATGCGGTAAGATAACTCTTACCGAGTGGCCATGTGGTGGGGAGAACTTATCGCCATCCAATGAGGTACCAGTAAGGGTTCCCGTGGTAACCTGGCAGTAACCAGAAAGTGCGTGGAAATACCTGATTACTGCCGGGTTAGCACCGCGCTATAAAAAGAACACTTTTTTCTGGAGCACCGGAAGTGGCACACGCTTGAAAGGGCCCCTCAATGCCGAGCCACATCTGGGCTTCGGCACTGGAAGCAATCCTGTAGCCAGGACCAGCACACCAGGGGATGCACAAAGGATGTGTCTCCAGAAGCTTCTGCCCAGGAGGAAGGGTTAGGATGGCTTTTATAGTTGGTGATTCGATTATTAGGCATGTAGATAGCTGGGTGGCTGGTAGATGTGAGGATCGCCTGGTCACTTGCCTGCCTGGTGCAAAGGTGGTGGACCTCACTCATCACCTAGATAGGATTTTAGATAAAACAAATAAATAGTGCTGGGGAGGAGTCAGCTGTCCTGGTACATGTGGGAGAGAGGTTCTGGAAGCCAAATTTAGGTTCTTAGGTAAAAAGCGAACAAAAAGTGAGATGAAGGAAGCTATTAGAGCTAAAAGAATATCCATTAGAAAATAGAAGAATGATCCAACTGAAAATAGTAAGAAACAGCAATAAGGAATGGAAAGTCAAATGCAACAAGCTAAGGAAGGCAAAGAGGAAGACAAACAGGGACTTTGGGGAAAAAAAAAAAAAAAAAAAAAAAAAAAGATTGAACTGGAGGCAAAAACATAGTAAAAACATTTTTAGGTACATTAAAAGCAAGATGGCGGCAAAAGAATCAGGTGACCGCTAGATGACAGAGGGGTATGGGGGCAATCAGGGAAGACAAAGCCATAGCGGAGAGATTAAATGAATTCTTCGCTTCGATCTTCACAGAGGAAGATTTGGAGAGATACCAGTACCACAAATGGTATTCAAAGCCGATGCATCAAAGAAACTGAATGACAGCTCTATAAATCTGGAGGATGTAATGGCGCAATTTGACAAACTAAAGAGTAGCAAATCACCTGGACCGGATGGTATTCATCCCAGAGTACTGACAGAATTGAAAAATGAACTTGCAGAACCACTGTTAGTAATGTGTAATTTATATTTAAAATCAAGCATGGTACCAGAAGATTGGAGGGTGGCCAATGTAAAGCAGATTTTTAAAAAAAGATGCCAGAGATGATCCGGGAAATTATAGACCGGTGAGCCTGACGTCGGTGCTGGGCAAAATGGCAGAGACCATTATAAAAAACAAAATTACAGAGCATATTCAAAAGCATGAATTAATGAGACAAAGCCAACATGGATTTAGGGAAGGGAAATCTTGCCTCACCAATAAGATTTCTTCGAAGGGGTGAACAAACATGTGGATAAAGGTGAACTGATCAATACTGTGAATCTAGAATTTCAAAAGGCATTTGACAAAGTACCTAATGAAAGACTCCAGAGAAAACTGGACAGTCATGGAATAGGAGGTAGTGCTCTATTGTTAAAAGATTGTAGGGTTAAATGGTCAGTATTCTCAATGGAGAAGGGTAGATAGTGGGGTTCACCAGGGGTCTGTGCTGGGACCACTGCTTTTAAACATATTTATAAATTATCTAGAGACTAGTAAGGAAGGCCCGTTTCTGAGGCCAATGAAACAGGCGCTAGCAAGGCGGTTTCCTTCCCATCCCCCTCCCCTTTTTGCTGGCCTTACCCTCCGTGCTTCAGGGTCTTCGACCCACCCCCACAGTGCCACATGGAGACTGGCTGGCTGGCTCCCTCGCTGCCTCAGACCTTCAGGCTGCCTGCCTCAGTCCCTCTGTTCTTCCGGGCTGGCTGGGTGGGTCCCTCGCTGCCTCAGACCTTCAGGCTGGCTGCCTCACGCCTTGCGTTCATCCAACGTTTGTCGTTTCGGGCGAACAGCTGACTCCCCGTTGGCCGACGGCCCTTCAGGCGAAACGGCACCCTCGCGTCAAACGTGTTGACGTCAAGGGCGCAGCAATGCGATTGGGAGAGTATCATTTGTCCACCCTCGACGTCATCACGTTTTACGCGAGGGTGGAGCAAACAGTCCTGGGGAAAAATTCCGATCTCTGCTGCCTCAAGAACCGGAAGTTGCAGCTTCATTAGAACGTTGAGGTAGGGAATTATGTGCGGAAGGGGCGTGGTTGCGAGCAGGTCTATCAGTGAGTGGTGCATGAGTGACAGTGAGAGGTGAGTGGTGACAGCCTGAGTGGTGACAGCCTAAGTGCAGGGCTTCAGTGTTTCCCTGCCACAGAGTGAGCTTCAGAATGTTTGAGGTGAGAATTATTTATATAGACGGGAGTAACTAGTGAGGTTATTAAATTTGCTGACAAGACAAAGTTGTTTAATCGCAAGAGGATTGTTAAAATTTACAAGAGGACCTTACGAGACTGGGAAACTGGGCATCCAAATGGCAGATGACGTTTAATGTGAGCAAAGTGCAAAGTGATGAATTTGGGAAAGAGGCCCTATGTGCTATTCTATAAACTGCACCTAACTTTAGGTGTGTCTTACAGACTAGTGCTAATTGGGGTTTTCTTTTGTACCCATCTACATTTGGACACCATTTATAGAATCTAGCCCAAAAGTCTATTTTTGCAGCACTACTTTTCATGAGACCTAGTATAGAACTAGAGGCAGCATCAACATCCACACAGCCTCATGTTCACCTATATTAACCTCCAGCACCACCAAAAAATAGTTCTTATGCCACAGGTAGGAAATAAAATCATTTGTGTCATCTGTCTTGTAGTCTTCCCTTCAAGTTCAAAGTTTACAGCAGAATGCTGAGTTGACACTTTTTGAACGACAGTGGAAGAACAGGTTTTTGTATTGTCTTGGGAACATATATTTAAATTTATTTCAACATTCACCACTGAATTTCAAGTTGAGGTACAAATAAACAAAAATACAATTTAAAACAGATATTACCCCCTCCGAAGGGACACCACCTTGTAGTGGTGGAGGGGCTTCTGTGTTTCAATGACTCAGAGGGCTATACTGAAGGGTTACCCATATCAGACAGGCCTCTGAGGAGAAACCAGACAAAGAGTGTCCACCAAACTGGGAGAGTGGTAAGATGGAGACCTGTAGTTCGTATGCCCAATGGCCTAGCTGCCCTCTGAAGTTTTATCTTTACGTAAATTTCCTCTCTGCAATTGCAGTTACCTTAACTGAGAGGAAGGGGACAACTGGCAGTCAGCCGCCGATGGCCAGCATTTTGTCCCCTGAGCAGCAAGTGCGGGACAGCTGCGCGACAAACTGCCCACAGATAAAAGGGTTGGCGAGTCCTTTGATTAGCGCCAGCGAAGGAGCGTCGACGCTCTTGGACCTGGAAAAAACAACTCCATCGCTCCCGAATTATTCAACCACCATGTCCAAAGGAGTGGAGGAGTGAGTTAGAGGCATATGCTGAAACGGAGGACGTTTACAGCAGAACCCGAATCGGCAGAACCACTCCTAAACACCTAAGAGAAATCAGCTTGGAGTTTTTGGCTCCCGTGGAGGTTACATTGAATATCATCTGGAAGGCCCTTCGGGACCTAACGGTGGCAGTAAATAATTTTGTTTCAGATAATCTTATTAGAGAGTTACATGGATAATTTAACTGAACCCTTTGAGAGTGAAAAATTGATATAACAAAAGTTCTACACTAGCAAGAAGTGGTTATGATCTTGAAAATGATAATAGACCAGAAACTTTGAATAATAAAATGAATATTATTATAGATGATTAATATCGAGATTATTGTTTTTCCCAGAGTTCCGGGTATGACAGTTTTCCTCAGAAATATTTCCTTAATTATTACTTTAAAAGAAGTGAAGCCTGTGAAAACTGGGATTACTTTAATCAGTGGGATCTGAATTAGAGACTAAAGTATATGTATTGTTAAATAACTTCTGGTTTTTTAAAAGAGAAAGAATGTAATCAGATGTATTATTTCTAACTAATATTGGATAATAAGTATGTTTTAAATGAAATGAATTGACTATATACCATATTGGGCTTGAAGAAGCCAACCAGATGATCAATGTGGAATAATGAATTAAATGAGTAATATATGGGGAAAAACAGGTTAATACCACGGGTTTTTTTTTCTGTATATTGTTTAATTGCTCTCCTTGTCTTGTTTCACTCTCCCTATTTAGTGGTCTAAGGAAGAGAATAGAATTACCTGATTGAAATAATTCATATATATTACCTTCTCTGCATTTCTGGCAAGTTGTTTTATCGCTTGTAAAAATTTAAATGGTTATAAATAAAAAACATTTTTTAATTTTTGTAATGGATTAAATTAAATGTCAGTGATAATCGTGTTAGACAATTGTTTTCAGTTGTAAGTGAGCCTACTAGACTGAAGCAGACTAACATCAATACACAAGTTCCATCTGCAACTTCCATGGGAGATTTTGAATCTAAAATAAAAATGCTTTACGAGCTAATTTTGAGATAGGAGTGAAGACTCAAGACTTTATGAAGGATACAGAAGCAGATGCTTTTATGGTAAACATGAGTTTTTGAACCATGTACTCATCTTCTCCAATATAGTGACTAAGATTTTTTTTAAACTTCTGTGAATTATTAGACCTTGTACCAGTTAAGTGGTTAAAGTTGGATAGACATGGATTAATCCCTGTGTTGCTAACTATGGTTAATCAGAGTTTAGCGAACAGAACGGTTCCTACTTTGTGGAAACACCTCTTTTATACACCCCAATTTGAAATCCTCAAAAGCAGACCCTCTGGCGGTACAAAATTATGCCTTACCTGCTGATAATTTTCTTTCCTTTAGTAGCAGCAGATTAATCCAAAAACTGGTGGGTTGTGTCCATCTACCAGCAGGTGGAGATAGATATTACAAAGCTGAAGGCAGTGATACCAGACGGCCAGCTCCTCCTTCACCTCAGTACATATTTCATCACCAAGCAGAATCAGACAAGAAACCAGGAAGCCTTCCTCACCAACCATACAAAACAGAAACTTGTCAGTCTGACTTAAGAGAAACCACAACTGTGATAGGGTCCTCTTCAGTGGTTTCTGTTCTCTTTCCTCTTCTCCTTTTTTTTTTTGTAAACTAAAGACCAGAACAAAGATAGGCAAAACAAGTGAGGTTGACAAAGGGTAGGAATCCTGGATTCATCTGCTGCTACTAAAGGAAAGAAAATTATCAGCAGGTAAGGCATAATTTTACCTTACTTAGCGTATGCAGCAGATGAATCCAAGAACTGGTGGGATGTACCAAAGCAATCTCTAAGTAGGGTGGGAAGTCGCTGCTCCCCGAGATAGAACCGCCACTGCAAAGGCAGCATCTGAATAGTGAAAGCACACCCGTTCCACCCAAATAGATAGCAAACTCGTGAAAGGCGCCTGGAATGCCATCGGCGGGATGCAACCTTTCCAAGTAATCCATAAATTATCTGCAATCTAACGAGAAAAAAAATCAGACCAGAGGCTGCTGTCCCACAGCAAGAACCAGATACAAAGACAAAGGAAGATCTGAATGCTAAAAAACATGCAACATTTGCAAATACAGGAGAGCCCTCTGAACATCCAGAAGACGAAGTGCCGTGTACTCTGTGTGAAAATCCCCCTCCCAAAAGAAGGGAAGAGAGAGAGGCTGAAAAAGAAAAGCCAAACCACAGCCGGAAAAGAAAGAAGGAACCGAAAGCAAGGTCACTCCAGACTCAGCGAATTGCAGAAAAAACAGCTCGGAATGACTGCACTTAAAATTCAGACACTCTGCGTGCCGAAGAATTCCTAAGCGACGCATTCTGCAAAGGAACAAAAGGAGTCCGAAGCAATGCTCAGTAGACAAGGAACCCCAAGCTAGAGTCTGAGAATACTAACGAGGTTTCAGGGAGAAGAAGGTCGCAGCAGTGGAAAAGCAAAGCACTCTGCAAGAAATGCACCACCTCCGAGTGCAAGGCCAGGCCAGGCCAGGCCCTTCTGCAACCCATGCTGCAGAAAGAATTCAATCGCTGAGGAACAGACGCCCACAATGAAGACCAAGCATGGGCCGCAACCAGCCTCAAAAAATCCTCAACACCTGAGAATATGTGGTTGCAGTGGACCATGGACCACATACAAGATCACAACAGAACAGTAACCATAGCGTCCAAAGAGCTCTGTTCCTCAGAGTCGACCTCTCAAAACACCAGGCCGTAAGACCAGAAGCGGACCCAGAACGAAGAGCCCTGAGTCAAGCGGATCCAAAACGAAGGCACCACCAGGAGCCTCACTCTATCTGCATGCCAAGGGCGTCGTGGTTAATCCAGAGCTACCAGAATGACTCGACCCCGGTGGAGAGCCGACCTGAAAAGAACTCGGCCGCAAAGAGGCAACGGAGGAAACACTATCGAAGAACATCCTTCGGCCAAGGATGCAATAGGACAACCAGCCCTGCCGAATCACTCTCTCTCCGATTACAGAAGAAAGAAAGCATCTGGGCGTCCAGCCGGGACGCCATCAGATCTAATTATGGAGCTCTCTACTTGAGGCCATGTTGGAGAAGCACTGGTGCGGCATAACCATTTCTGCCAAGACCAGAAGATGGCAGAAAAGAGAACTCACCGTAGGAAAAGCCCGCAAAATGGGCCGTACAGAAGCGGAACACGAGGTCCTCTGCCCATTCAATGAGGGCGACACGCCCTGATGGCCACAGTCTGACTCCGACTCCCACTCTGTCTAAGAAACAGTCACCGTCTCATCTTCTCCGACGGCAGAAGCACCGTCTAGCCCGCAACGTGTCCTGAAGTGCTAGAAGACGAACAGCACCAAAAGTAGGTCTGGGCGAGGGGAGACGGCACAAGCAGCGTTGCCAGATGGGCGGTTTTCCGCAACCCGCCGCGGGAAACTTTTGCCCGCGGCAGGTTGCGGTTTTTTGGGCTGGTTTTGTTTTTTTGTGCGGGTTTTGGGGCGGTTTTTCGGCTGGCGGGGGGTGGGGCTTGTGACGTTTTAGGCGGGGCGATGATGGCGGGGGCGGGGCTGATGACGGTAGGGGCGGGGTTGGGGTGTGTGTGGTTCTTGGGCGGGTTTTGGGCTGTTTTGTGTGGGAATTTTTTTTTTATATGGCAACCCTGGGCACAAGCACCGCCTGGACTGCAATGTGTCCTGAAAGGCTAGAAGACGAACAGCACCAAAAGCAGATCCAGGCGGGTGATCAGTTACACCTGGAGATGGAAGGAGGCGGCAAAGGGCTTTCCAGTCCGAGAGACTCGCATCCGTGACCACCACCATCCACTGCGGAGGCGCCAAGGCATCCCTTCCACAGGGAGGAATTGCGAAGCCACCAGTTCATGCACCGGCGTACCGAGAACAGCCACAGAAGACACTGCTGACACTCCTGGAACACAGGAGACCACCCGTCGAGAAGCAAGAGCTGTAGATGTTGTCTATGAGCACCGCCCACAGCACTTCTTCCAAAGTGTCCACCACAGAGCCCAAGACATGAATGCATAGCCAGACCCGAGGACTCAGCGCCCTGAGCAGACTGCGCACCCAAGTCTGAACCTAGATCCTCCAGTCCTCGGTCAAGAAAAAAAATCGTACCAGAGCTGTCTGGAATGGGACGAGGTGGCTCAAGGATTCCAAGAAGACCCGGGAAGATAAACTCTCGGATCTCATCTAGAGTGAGGTGCACTCTGATGCTGTCCTTGCGGAGAATGCAACAAAATTCCCAAACCTATAAAAAGGTGAATGGAGCCATAGCCATGCTGACAGGCAAAGTATGGAACTGAACATGAGGGCTCAGAACGGCCAAACAGAGAAACCGCAGATGATGGGGCCAAAGAGGAAAGAAAAGCAATGCTTCTTAAGGGAGAAGTGCAGGCTAAATTGAAGTAGCTCTGAATATAGCTTGCTGTCCAATATAAAGAAAAAGTGCAATAAAAGCCTTAGAGACACTGCAACAAACAGCTAAAAGTGCCACAGATACAGTGGAAGCTGGAGCTGGAATGCAATACTTTGATCAGAGTCCGACAGCAAAACTAGAAGAGCAGAACTGCTATGGGAAACCACCACTGCAGCCTAGTGTAAACTTTACCAGCTATGGAAAGGAAAGAAAAATATGCCCCATAGAAAAAAAGCTGAGGGCCAGTTTCTAATATGATGCATAAACCAACCTTAAACATGTGACCTTCAGGCTGAAAGCCAACCATCTTCCAGAAAAACAACTATATTGCTGAAGCTATTGCACCTGGAGGAAATGCCCCCATGACAACAGCACTGAGGTTCCATGGTTACCATGGAGACCAGAGCACTAGCCCCAGAAAATAACAATATGTAACATTTCCCACAGAAAGGTGGAGCCAAAGGCATTAAGCCTAGAAACTCCCACTTGTAATTTTAAAGGAGCAAAAGGTGCAGAAAAAAAAAAAAAAAACTAGAAAATCTACTGCACCTGGTATTCCTTTCCAGGCAGTATCCCATCCAAGTAGAAACCAACCAGGCCCAATCCTGCTGAGCTTCCAGGAGCAGAGATCAGACACACTCACAGGCAGATGATCAAAAGCAAATGCCGGCGCTAGAGGTTGTTAGCGCCATACTAGCGCCGGCGTTTGCTACCTCCCTATGATCAGAGCCCTAGCGCAAGTAGCATGCAAATGCATGCTAACCAGGGCTCTTAGCGCAAATAGCATGCTAACCAGGGCTCTTAGCGCAAGTAGCATGCAAATGCATGCTAACCAGGGCTCTTAGCGCAAGTAACTTACAAATGCATGCTAATCAGCGCTTAACACATTCATCCCCAATGATCAGCGTCCAGCGCACCAAAGATTGGGTTGCTGGCCGCAACAAACCCTACGCCAGCTTCAAGCTGGCGTTAGGGTTTGCAGATCATTGGGGAGGAATGGTGAGCCCTGTTAAGCATGCATTTGCATGCTGGCAGGCCCCCATTCCCCCCTACAGCAAACCTGCCAGCGAGGGCAGTTGAGGATGTCCAAAATTGGGACTTTTCTGATACGGGGCAGTTGAGGACGTCCAAATTTTGGACATTTCTGCAATGGGCAGTTAAGGATGCCCAAAATTGGATGTTTCTATGAGAAAGATGTCTTTCTCATAGAAACATCCAATTTTGGACGTCCTTAACTGCCCATTGCAGAAACGTCCAAAATTTGGACGTCCTCTACTGCCCCGTCGCTATACCTCAGACACCCCCTTGAAATTTGGCCGTCCCTGCAACAGGGCAGTTGAGGACGTCCATCTTCCGATTTAAAGATGGGTGTCCTCTTTTCATTGGTCTCCAGCACAGAACTGTCAAACAAGTACGGGAGGACTGTGCTGAGCGCATGCTCAGGCACAATTCTCCCGCACTTCTATCCCATCAGAGATAATTGCGCTGCTTAAATTTGCATGCATTATCTCTGATCATAGGTCTAATAGCACCCCGCGCGGTTCCAAAGCTATTTTAGAGAGCTGTTTGGAACAGCGCGGGGCTTTTGATCATCTGCTTGTCAGGGTGGTGTGCTCATACGCAATGTCTGTACGGCCAGTATAAAAAGGGTTTCACAAAGGAAGGAGGGTAACTTCCAAGCTGTTCAAGCAACTGCCCTCAGAAAAAAACTGAGTGGACAGAAAAGTCTGTAAATAAAAATACTAAATAGGCACTTTCACAGGCCTAACATATGCAACCTCCCCCACCCCTGCCAAAAATGAACACCCAAGGTAGTTTAAATTTTACTAAAACAATATAATGAAGTGAGTGTTATTTGTCATACCCAATCTTTACTGAATATTGACAAATTTGTTAATAAATTTGAAAATTTAATAAAAATCTTTGCTATTAAAACACACACTTAAGATGTATCAAAACTGTACTTCTAGTGCAAAATGTTGCTCTAGATTACTGAAGGAAAACATCTTAGCATTCCCACGGGAAATGTGCCATGCCAAGTGTGCGCTGACCAGTGGAACATGAGACTTGGATAGTTAAAAAAAAAAAAAAAAGTCAGAGGCAGATGCAGCAACCAAACGTAAAAAAATCTAAATCGTTAAAGTCCCTAACGATTTTAAAATAACGAAAAATGCACCAAAAAAAAAAGTCACACATGCTGAGATCGGTATTGAAACGTACAATGTACCAAAGAATCACAATACACATCGTTAATAAGCTGATGGCTGCCTTCGCCCAGCTTCCTACGTAGGTTACTGACGTCAGACAGGGGCGGGCCCAGCAGGAGAAAGACGCGCCATCGAAGCTGGGCGAAGGCAGCCATCAGCTTTCTTCTTGCCCATGCAGCGCCTTCGGACAGAGGAGAGAGGCGCTGCACGGGCCCGGTAAGAGGGAGGGGGGCCCGATGGAAGAGGGGAATGGCGGCGACGACCCCAAAAGGGGGCGGGGCACAGGACGGAGGATGTCGGGAGGCGGAGCTGAGGTGACAGAGTAGTGAGGAAGGGAGGGGGGCAGGGGCTGCTCGAATTTTGCTTTTTCGGGGTGGGGGAGCGGCGGAAAGTGGCGAGCAGCGGGGGGGGGGCAAGGCCGTCCGTACAGGACGCTCCTGATGAGCGCCCTTGCCCCCTCCCGATCCTTTTTTTATTTTTATTTTTGTTTTTCTGACGTCCTTTGGACCAATCACAGCGCTTTTAGCTCTGCTAATGCGCTGGGATTGGCTCAAAGTTTGTTTATTTTTTCTCTTAATGATTTTTCCTGCCACAGAGCTGACCTAACGAGTGGTCCAGACCTCTCGTTAGTTTTCCTGCCTTTTTCCTGCATAAAGGCAATCGGAAAAGGTTAGTGCATGTCGTTTCAATGGGGTTTTCACACTAATTGCTCATCTCCATTCCGTTTTCGTTAGCTGCTGGCTTCCTCGGTAAAAGCCCTTTGATGCATGCAACGGATCAAATTTTCCTCGTTGGAGAGTCATTAAAGGCTCATTTAGCTTTAGTGCATCTGCCTCTCAGTGTGTTGTCCTTAATTAAAATGTGATTGTGAGGGGAGCTTGCCTCCCTTATCTGGAAGATTAATTGGAAGGTCAGCAGTCTGGTGCTTATCTGAGGCACAGAAGGTCCTCTTTTAGGAGAAGGCAGATAAAACCTGCTGTGAAAAGCAGAGCAAAGACTGCATTTTCAGACCCCTTAATCTTCTGGACCCTGACCTCCTCTTATCTCTGAGTCTATCTTCTTCCCTGCACTGCAGACCCCAATTGCTAACCTCAGTGGTTTTGAAGTCAGAAGCATCAGCCTTTATGTCTTTAAATTCCAGTTTAAAATTTTTTTTTTTTTTACAGAGACACCTTAAAATGTAATGAATACCAGAACACACTGCTAGTGGAACAGTGGAAAGTCATCACCCTGTGTACTCTACGCCAGTGTCACCTTGGCTGGTAAATTTAAAACGAATCGGAGAAAATTTTTCTTCACCCAACGTGTAATTAGACTCTGGAATTCATTGCCGGAGAACGTGGTACGGGCGGTTAGCTTGACGGAGTTTAAAAAGGGGTTAGATAGATTCCTAAAGGACAAGTCCATAGACCGCTATTAAATGGGCTGGAAAAATTCCTCATTTTTAGGTATAACTTGTCTGGAATGTTTTTACGTTTGGGGAGCGTGCCAGGTGCCCTTGACCTGGATTGGCCACTGTCGGTGACAGGATGCTGGGCTAGATGGACCTTTGGTCTTTCCCAGTATGGCACTACTTATGTACTTATGTACTTATGTATAGGCTGAAGGGTAAAACCTTTGAACTGAAGAACAGTTTTCAGATTCCAGTTCTCGATTTGGGCTGCCTCATGCACTCCGCATGGTCCTGGCTGATGCAACAGCTGCTCTTTGAACAGTGCTCGGCAGGAATGACTAGTTCTCGTACTAAGAAAAGCACATTTCAAATGCTCCAGGTTCTGAAAGAAAAAGCCCACCAATAAATACCCTTCATCTCATAGGCAAGGTGGAACAGCTGTTGCTACCTAAGTTCAGGCCAACTTTCTATACTAATCCCACCCCCATAAAATTCACAAGAATTTCAAGTATGGCAGCCCCTTTCAATTTCTTTCCAACTTCTCCCAACTTAAATAAGCTTTCATTTTATTTGTTCAAACCAGCTTTGAGTAGAGGGTGAAAAACTGCCTTTTTTTTTTGTTTGTTTCGGCCAAAACCAAATCTGCAGCCACAATTCGCCATGCGGTTTCTGCTGAAGCTGAAAATGGTACCAGCATGCACCACCACCCCCTCCTCCAAACAAGAGCTGGTCTCACTCTACTCCTCCCTGGGCCTACCTTGCAAACCCTGGTGGTCTAATTGCCTTGTTGGTGCAGGAGCAATTCCCAGTCTCTCTTGCCCATTTTGGCTCCAAAGTCAAAATGGCTGCTGTGACTTTCCATGGGAGGCTGTGGCAGCCATTTTGAAATTGGAGCCAGCATAGGCTTGAGCAGCTAGGGATCGCTCCTGCCAAGACAAGGCCATTAGACCACCAGGGTTTGAAAGGTAGGTAGGCTGGGGGGGGGGGGGGGGGGGGGATTTTGTTCAGGGGGTCAGGAATGAGGCCTGCTTTTGGCCGGGGGAATTTTGTTTTCAGATGAATTCATAAGTACTGCCATATGGGACAGACCAAAGGTCCATCAAGTCCAGCATCCTGTTTCCAACAGTGGCCAATCTATGTCACAAATACCTGGCAAGATCCCCCCAAAAGTACAAAACATTTTATGCTGCTTATCCCAGAAATATTTCACCCAAGTCCAATTTAATAATGGTCTATGAACATTTCCTTTCGGAAGCAGTCCAAACCGTTTTAAAACTCTGCTAAGCTAACCACCTTTACCACATTTTCTGGCAACAAATTCCAGAGTTGAATTACACGTTGAGTGAAAACTTTTCTCCGATTTGTTTTAAATTTGCTACTTTGTAACTTCATTGCATGCCCCCCAAGTCCTAGTATTTTTGGAAAGCATAAACAGACGCTTCACATCCATCCGTTCCACTCCACTCATTATTTTAGAGACCTCTTATATCTCCCCTCAGCCGTCTTTTCTCCAAGCTGAAGAATCCCAATTCAGATTTCAAGCTGGTTTCAGCGTCAAAATGGTTACATTCGGAGATAGAGGCTGACCGAATTTCAAACTGTTAGATGGTTCCGGAAGACTGGAGGTTGGCCAATGTAATGCCGATTTTTAATAAAAGGTTCCAGAGGAGATCTGGGAAATTATAGACCGTGAGCCTGACATCGGTGCTGGGCAAAATGGTAAAGACTATTATAAAGAACAAAATTACAGAGCATATTCAAAAGCATGGATTAGTGAGGCAAAGCCAACATGGATTTAGTGAAAGGAAATCTTGCCTCACCAATCTACTACATTTCTTTGAAGGGGTGAACAAACATGTGGATAAAGGGAGTCGGTTGATATTCTTTTTTTTTTTTTTTAAATCTTTTATTTATTTGCATTTACATTATACTTCAAGTACATACTCTTGAAAAAGAAAAGATGATTACAAGTCAATATATGTATTAGGAAATTAATATCAAATATTAATTTGATCTATTTACTCATCTTTAGCCCACAATAAGGAGGCATTATACAATTACAGCAGCAACCTTCAAAATATCCCTAAAAAGAGAAAAAAAAAGGCAGTAGAAAAGAGGTGCGAGTGATAACTACTTATTATGGTGTAGAAGTTATCACATTCTTTGATTGTGGCATAGGTGAGCTAACTAGCTTAGCTTCCAAAAAAGAATTCAATTGTTTAGCATCAAAGAACAGAATTAAGTTTCAATACACATTTACAGGGAAAATTTTACCAAAATAATGCGTCCAATTGAAGAGCCTTTGGGCGTAATTTAAGAAACTCGGGTGTATTCTATAATACTGTGCATAACTAATTGGCTTAACAAGCTAATTAGTGATTAATGAGAGACAAAGTCAACATGGACTTAGTGAAGAGAAATCTTGCCTCAACAATCTACTATATTTCTCTGAAGGGGTGAACAAACGTGTGGATAAAGGTGAGCCAGTCGATATTGTGTATCTGGATTTTGAAAAGGCGTTTGACAAAGTACCTCATGAAAGACTCCAAAGGAAATTGGAGAGTCATGGGATAGGAGGTAGTGTTCTATTGTGGATTAAAAACTGGTTAAAAGATAGAAAACAGAGTAGGGTTAAATGGTCAGTATTGTCAAAGAAGAAGGGTAGATAGTGGGGTTCCCCAGGGGTTTTTGCTGGGACTGCTGCTTTTTAACACATTTATAAAAGAGGCAGGAGTAACTAGTGAGGTAATTAAATTTGCTGATGACAAAAAGCTATTCCACGTTGTTAAATCGAAAGAGGATTGTGAAAAATTACAAGAGGACCTTACAAGACTGGGTATCCAAATAGCAGATGATGTTTAATGTGAGCAAGTGAAAAGTGGCACATGTGGGAAAGAGGAACCCAAATTACAGTAATGCACGGTTCCACATTAGGAGTCACCAACCAGGAAAAAGATCTAGGCGTCATCGTTGATGATACACTGAAACCCTCTGCTCAGTATGCAGCGGTGGCTAAGAAAGCAAAATAGAATGTTAGGTATTATTAGGAAAGGAATGGAAAACAAAAATGAGGACATTATAATGATTTTGTATCGCTCCATGGTGCGACCGCACCTTGAATACTGTGTGCAATTCTGGTCACCGCATCTCAAAAAAAAGATATAGTGGAATTAGGAAGACACAGAGAAGGGCGACAAAAATGATAAAGGGGATGGGATGACTTCCCTATGAGGAAAGGCTAAAGCGGCTAGGGCTCTTCAACTTGGAGAAAAGACGGCTGAGGGGAGATATGATAGAGGTCTATAAAATAATGAGTGGACAAGGGGGCACACAATGAAGCTACAAAGTAGTAAATTTAAAATTAATAGGAGAAAATATTTCTTCACTCAACATGTAATTAAACTCTGGAATTCTTTGCCAAAGAAAGTAGTAAAAGCAGTTAGCTTAGTGGGATTTGAAAAAGGTTTGGGTGGTTTCCTAAAGTAAAAGTCCATAGACCATTATTAAAATGGATTTGGGGAAAATCCACTGCTTATTTCTAGAATAAGCAGCATAAATATACTGTTTCGGATCTTGCCAGGTTCTTGTGACCTAGACTGGCTACTGTGGAAACAGGATGCTGGGCTTGATGGACCTTCAGTCTGTCCCAGTATGGCAATACTTATGTACTTATATGTACTTATGAATGTTGGGAAGTAACTCCGATAAGCAACTATTCTTTTGGTATACAGTGACTGTATAAAATGCACACACCCTCCCTACAGAAAATTTCAAAAATCCATTTGCCCACTTGCTTGGAATGAGTAAATTCTTGCAGATGGTAAGACTACCACCACATGCTTCCCAGGCCGTGTCTTTGGCCTCAATATGGGAACTGAAGAGGAGGCATCTTTGGCCGTGTCCTTAAGTTGAGGACACGGGGGCAACAGCAGCAGCAGTTGGCCGAACAGGCAGCTGCAGCAGCGCTTCAGTCTCAGGGACTTCACAGGGAGAAGGAAGTGTTTCCATCTTGGCAAGCAACTGCAGAGAAGAGGGTGAAGAGGAAAGGGCTGCACAGAAGATAGGGGCCTGCAATGGAGATGAGGGAGTATGGAATGAGAATTCTGCACAAGGGAGGTGGGGGGGATTACCAGAAAAGTGAATGTATTCACTCTAGAGAGTTGCAAAGGAACAGAAATCCAACCTATTCCTGCTAGAATCCAACCCATCCCCATTCGTCCCCGTAGGGAATCTAACCCCATCCCCACTAGAATTTAACCTGTCTGCGTTTTTAAATTTCATCACCATTTGCATCTCTACCACCTCCTTAATAGAGACTTTCCGCATCTGTGCTGTTAAAGCAAGGAGGAGGAGGCAGCACTCAAAGAACTTGGTACTTGGTAGGTGAGAGGTTGGCACAAGTGCAGTATATACTTCCATGGGAACCCCGCAGAAACTTTTTCCACGGGATCCCCGCAGGAACTGCTTCCGTCCCCATGGGATCCGCAGGATTCCCTCGAACTCCGTTCCCATACAGGTCTCTAATTCACTCTTACTACTCTCCCCTCCTCCAACAAAAGCAGAAAAAAAGCTTAGTTGGGGTCAGCGTGAAGAATGTCCGAAAAACTTCTTGTGTTGTAATCCAGGTTGAATCAATCAATCTTGATTAGGGCAGAATATTAGTTGATAAAATCAAAATTTCAAAAGCTGTATGTACATTTAAGTAAATTGGATCAATGTCACAGCTTCACACCATGGAGTAAGGGTTCAAGATTCATAGATGAGGGTTTGTAGTCTTCTGCCAATATCAGATATTCCATATCCTGAATTATCTGAAGAGATCTATTTTTCAATTGTGAATCGCTGTGTACGACTGGTAGCACTATAGAAATGATTTTTAGTAGTAGTATTTAAACTTAAAAAAAGATGATATTTGAATCCCAACCCCTGATGCTGCCTCTGGACACATGCTAGCCAACATCAGGGAACAGCTTCATCATTAAAAAGCAAAAAAGGGAAATTTTATGACTGTATGCCAGCAATTAGATGCCACATGTGCATGTAAACCGTGCCTTTTGCCACTTATGTTTAATGAGAATTTGAAATAACATTAAAAAAAAACTAAACGTGAAGATATCTATTCAATATTCTGACTTGATTAGGTGTATGAGTAGAACTTAGACTAATAACTGGAATTTCTTAATTTAAATCTGTGCATTTAGATAATCCAGTCAATCCTCTCAAAGTTTCTCCAGACACAGTGAAAAATACAATTTCAACAGTAAGGCTGTAGCACCCTGGGAGCAGGGATGAGATGGAGTGAGAATCCCAACCATCACTCAATGGCATCACCTACTGGCAAGACTCAGGGCACACATGCAACTAGGTTCTGTAGTTACCAGTTAAAGGATTATCACGGATCTGAATGGGATATCACAGGAGTTAAAGCCCAGGCAGCGGCTCAAACTACTGCAGCCTTTGGAGGAGCTGCTTTCACTTAAGAAGGAAGTCCAGAGATATGGGAGAATGTCAGGTTCCCCTTGTGCAAACATGGCTACCAGTATACCACACTCTCATCCCATTTAAACCTGAAGTTCCTAAACAAGCTAGAGGAAGATAAGGGATCGAGGCTCATTACGGAAGCAGAGCACATCTTAGCTAAGCAAGGAAATTTTTCACATAGCTTTTTTTCTAAGTGTGTCTTCAGGAAACACTACAGCTGACACCTTCTGTTCAATCTGGTGCAGAAGCAAACCCTATTAGCATATGCGCATGCTACAGAGAGGATCTGTTCCTGCTGTCCTCAGAAAACCAGAGCGCCAGCTTTCAGCTCATGCCAGCCAAAAAACAAAATCCCCTACCATGTGAGCATTAAGCTACAGTACACTCTTACAACACACATCAGAACGACTCTCTTTCACAGAAAGTAGAAAAAGAGTTCTGTTTTTCCCTGAAACTAGTGAGCTGAAGTCCTAGCTGTGTCCAGTTTGGCTTTGATCTGCACCTTGACCATTCCCACTGCTCTCTCCTGGGGCAATCAGAGACTGGCACTCCTGGGGGGGGGGGGGGGAAGCTTCTCCTGGGACAGGAATCCCAACTCATTCACAACAAAGCTTTACTTGGGATTTTAACATTTCAACAGCAGTAGTAGGTGGGATGGAGAATTATAAAGAATATAGAACTTAACAAAAGCCATAAAATATCTAATGTTTTGGCTAAATATACCTAATTTTCATATACATTTCAGTACCTTAACTAGTAGCAGCAGCAGCAGCAAACTGGCACTGGATTCACAGTCAGAAATGAAAAATAAGAGCCTTTGACTGGGGCAGTCTGGAACAGACATAACCACAGCAAACCATGCTCGACTTGAAGCACAACTAATGCTTGAAAGAGTGGTTCTCTAGAATCTGGCCTTAGTTGCTCTATAGACTAGCTGGAATGGGCTGACATACGAAAGCACCTAGACTAGGCCCCTGTAACACTGGGACAAGCAAGAGTTGACTGGCGCCTTGATGTATGCATAGAGAATACTTATGGCACATCTCACTGACCACAAAACTCTTGTGGGACGCTTGCAGACAGGGATTTTTTCTTTGCTGAGCCTGTGCACAGATTTTTTTTTTTCACAAAAGCACAGCAAATCAGTCACTGAATGCTCCACCATCACCAACACATCTCCTGCCAAGACAGGCAAGTTTACTGGCACTGGAATACCTTCCCGAGATGCAGTCCACATCAGGCGTTGCCAGACCTCAAGGTGGGAGGGGGCAAATTTTGGTCACCGCCCCTCCCCCGCCAGCGGAAGCACAGCTGCCGCAAATACCTTGGCTATTACTATTACTAGCAGAAAAAACAAACAAAAAACAAATTAAAATTACAGGCGAGAGACAGCAGCTTGAAATATCCTGCAATTGAACATGTCTGCCTCAAAACCCATGCCGCATATCCCCACCCACCCCACTGTATCAGGGTGTGCAGTCAGATTTGGCAGTGTATCAGGGCAAACACATCAGAAGGCAGAAAATGTGAGCTGTTCTCCCCCCTCTTACAGTCGTGTCTCCCTGTCGGGTGGGTGGTACAGATGAAACCACAGATTAATAAAACTGAAATCAAAACCAAAAAAAAAAAGGGGGGGGGGGAACACACCAAATCTCCTCCCAAAGGAGTCCTGTGGAACTCGTTTAGTTAACAGCTGGTCACAATCAGCTATCAGGCAGATGAGAGAGAGCGAGAACACGAACAATGCAGGAGAGCTGACAACCTAACCCAGTGGTTCCCAAACCCGGTCCTGGAGGCACCCCAGCCAGTCAGGTTTTCAAGATATCCACATTGAATATTCATGAGAGAGATTTGTATGCAGTGCAGGCAGTGCCTGCAGATCCCTCTCATGAATATTTATTAGGAATATCCTGAAAACCTAACTGGCTGGGGTGCCTCCAGGACCAGGTTTAGGAACCACTGACCTAGCCTATATTTGAGCTTGACCTAGCCCTATATTTGAGCTTTGGGGGGGGGGGGGGGCGGGGGAGAGAGATAGCACACCACTGCTAACACCGATTTTTTTTTTAAGCGTTTAATGCAAGTCACAAAAGTCGTACCCTCTCAGTGTCTCATTTCTGGTTACCCATTCTAAGAGATGTATGCAAGCTTCACTGCCCGCCAACAGAAACGCGCTAAACTCAAAAGTGCTGTCACATGCCACCCCCATGAGATTGTCACTGCAGTGCAGACTCGGGGCCTCAAGATGCCCCACTCTCCGCACCCTGGCAAAATTGGAGCTGGTGCAAGGACATCAGTGTCCCAGGCAAAACATCAGCCATATGCTCCCCCCATTAGTATTTAGGCCTCATGCCCCTATCCCAACCATCGTGATTACTTCAAACACTAATCCTTCCAGAATAATCTGGTAAATGGGTAAAACCATCCACCCTCCCTAAACAAGAAATACTTTGAGTGTGTCAGGCCCTATTGGTTTGCTTTGACCGTAACTGCTCTTTGGGACCACCTCTCCCACCCACCCACCCCAAAAAGCTGTTGCCTTAGGTGGCTGCCTAATAGTTTCTCCAGCACTGCTAGAAATATGTCTTCTAATTTAGTGAAATGTGGCAGGAGGCAGCAAGGACTCCCTTTACCTGCTTCTACCACCCTGTTAAATTTATGAGTCACTGAATATGCTAGACCTGGCATGCAAACTTTATTTGGCTCTAGGTTTCCACTGCTGCTACCTGTAGGACAATTAGTGCATTTTACTTCTGCAACTCAACCTTCAGGCACTGATTACAACCGCACATGTACTGTATGGCACAAAGCCATTAAGTTCACAGCCTGCAACTCACGATCATGCATTCATTCTAATTAGAAAAATTATACTGCAACTCCCTTTCATGCTATTTACTCTGAACATTAATACATAATTCCAAAATTATACAGCATCATTTACACTGTATTTGAATAATCACTGGAATTAAAAGTGCAGCCACCTCTGGAGTGCATGATCAGCATATCTGGCACCTGAATTGCAAACACTTTAAAAGGGAGTGAAACAACTTGTTAGATACACCGTTGATTTTCCACAAATGGGCTAGCCAGAAGCATTCTGAGAAACTGATACAGAAGACTGACCACAGAAAGAGCGGAGAGAAAGGAGTCTATACCAGCACCTATTCCAACCTTTCACAGTCTCACACTGGCATTTATGGAAAATGAGACCTGAGATTGTGAAGGCAAAACATACAAACACAACCTCCAGAGGTCAGTGCACTACACATCCAGTCCACCTTCATGCTTACATACACATCCCACTGGAAGGGCAAGGAGGAAGAGAAACCTGATTAAATAAAAATCAAGCCCGAATCTTCCATGTCAGAAATTCCTAATTCCCTGCCTTTCTCCACTGGTGGAAAGTCACAGTGGCCACTTGGACTCCGCTGACCGGCCAGTGAACCTGCATGCTGTACGGTTTGCTCCTGTGGGCTCTGCTAGTGTATCACTCTGATCCTACATTTCTATATGGGGCTCCAGCCAGAGACATTAAACTTCGCATAACATAGTAAACCACGGCTGATAAAAGACCAGTACGGTCCAGTCTGCCCAACAGTCACATTCATTATCAATTCATTATTGAACCAACAATCCAATACTATAACATTTTACTTGCTAAGTTCCTCTTTATGATGTCTTCCCCCCCCCCCCCCCCCCCCGAGAGATACAGGACCTGCACTCTCATAGCATACAATATGAATGTGGTATAAAAATACTCACTTGATCCTGACCCGTCCTTGCCATTTTCAGGGATCAGACAGCATCAGTCTGCCCAGCACTGGCCCCCACACCTCAACTACCAGAGTTGCCGCTGAAACCCACTCTAGCCCATCCTGATCTATGGTCTGTCATACATATGGCAAGACAGAAGCCCCTCTGGCATTGACCTCACTCCCCTACTGCTGGGGTTGCCATCTAAGCACCACTCCAACCCTTCCCAAATGTTGCCCCTTGAACCAAAACATGAAGGCAGACCTGAAAACCACAAATTTTTAATTTTGCTTCCACGGTTATTACGAGAGAGCCATGCTCTTCCCCCATCACCGCAGAGCCTTCATTAAGTGAACAGATATTTTAACCAACTCCTGGCAGACTGCTGTTGACGGCCCAAATCTGTTCCGACACAGCACCTATTGCACATTGTGTTTGGACAAAAACAGGTTTGCAGGTGGTATTTCCTCTCTTCACAGGTGAGACTTGAAAGAGGAGCCGCTAAATATTACAGTCCCAGTTCTAAAAGTCACCCAACGGACTTAAGTTTCCCATGAAAAGAAAAGATCTAAACAAAAGTTCTGAGAGCACTGCCAGCCCCATGCACCTTATTTTTAAAGTACTACAGAAGATAATTATTCAGCAACGGTTAATCTCAGCCTAGAAGAGCTTACAAACAGATTGGTCCAGGTTGCAAGGAGTGATCCTAAGAGAAGCAGGATTTGAACCAAGTTTCCCCATTTCCCAGCCCACTACTCTAACCACTAGCTGCCCCCCCCAACCTGCATTTCAAAAAGCAAATTTACACAGTGCCAAGCAGCCTACCCTACAGAAACACAACTAAAGAGCTTTAATTGACATTCACAAGTCATCAAGCATAAATATCTTTATCTGAATACCAATGCCCACTGGAAAACTGGTGATGGGAGGGGGAGGGGGCTCCTTGTTTTACATACATTGATATCTATTATCCCACTTGCTCAATAGAGTGACTGCATGCACAAGAAGGTAAAAGAGATTGTGAAGCCCCTAATCATCTGTCATAGCCTGTGAATGACACACATTCAGACTGAGCCTTTCATTCATAAATTTAAATAAAAATAAAATCCAACATTGTTCTCCCTGCAGCAGGCCCAAGAGACAGAGAAGCAAGTTTCTGCCCAGAGGAGAGTTCCCCCACTGCAAAAAAAGTGTTAAAAAAAAAAAAAAAAGTTTAGAGCATCTATTCAGTAGCAGCCCAGCCATCTGCCTTCTTCCTGCCAGTGTCAGAACACCTCCCTGTGGAGATCATGAAACCTGCACCCCCTTCCCCTCTAATAGCCAGCATTCATATTTGCAAACACAGGCATACCTCAAACCGCTGCTCCTCAATGTGTGTTTTATGTAAGCGGCTGTGGACACAAAGCAGCGCCTGTTCCAACCTTTCACAGTCCCACACCGGGAAAAGATCCTAGCAATCTCCCCCTCTATGGAAAAAGAAAAAGTCCCTAGACTAATGGCAACACTGATACACAACCTCCAGTAATAAGCTAACACCCCGTGGCCTATTTCACTATAAGTTACTTGGGAAGGGGAAGCAGAGGTTTGGCTATTCAATTTTAAATATGACTTTTTATAAACTGTACCCTGATATGCCCTTCACACACAGTTTATGTTAGAAGATTTCTCTTTTTTAAAGGGGAAGGCATCTTGCACTGGAAGCTGCCTGACTAGGGCCAGATGCACGAAGCACATTTCTCTGAGACACAAAGTGGGAAAGACCCTTCAAAACTCATTCTACCCCCCCCCCCCCCCCAAAAAAAAAAACACAAAAATCCAGCTGTTATCTACATCCACATGTCAGCTGAATGAAACAACTGTAGCTTAGATAGAACACAGGAGCGTGCAGAGCACCCCGAGGGGGCTACAGTGAGCAACATTCAAGGGAGGTAGATAAAAATGTACCCAGGAATGGGAAAGTCCAACACAGACACTAGAAGGCGGCCATCCTTTCCTGAAACATACTCTTTTCAACTAGTTCAGTTGAACTTCACTCAAGTGAAGGAGTCGGAACTGGTTAGTATGAGAATGTGCAGCAGGAAGCCTGGGACAGTACAGGAGGTGCTTTTAAGCTAACAAGGTATATACACTCCAGCACCAGCTGACCAACTCTGAAAGAATTTCTCTGCAGGGCCATGACAACGCCAGTACTAAAATTTTGCACAGCAGTTTGAATGCAGCTATGGAAACTTAACTTCTGGTGGTAAGATGATCTCTTGACAGAAATAAGGAAGACGATCTCTTGATAGAAAGAAGGCAAGGAAACACTGTACATCTGTAGGAATCAAGCCACCTTCCCTCCTCCCAGATTAGGGGACCCAACATTTACAATGACCAAAACTAGACCTTAAAAGTAAAGTGAAGTAACTGCAAAATACCCTATATGCCCAAGAGTCCATGTTCAAGCACCTAACTTGTCTGCTTTAACAAGAGGAAGCCTGGATGGCACATTGTAAATCAAATCGTTTGTGAAAAGTGAGCCCAGTGGATTAATCAGAATCTGGTGTTTTTATTAGCACTTTCTTGCTGACAAAAACAAGCCCTAGTGATTTATAGCTGCAGCCAAAAGGGACGCCATGCCCCCATCCCTCTGCCTCCGCAAAGACCATTTATTCCCCCCCCTTTTTTTTTTGGCAGCTTTGCTTCTCACCCTTGCAAATCTTCCTGAACAATAGAAGCTCTCTATTTGGTTCATGGAACCCAGAAAGAAAGCAAGAGAATGGTTTGGGGGGGGGGGGGGGGGGAGAAGAGACTGCCTCCCGTTACAGGGCTTTGAAAAATAAACAGAGAATCAGGTAGCAGCTGAGGCCCGTCAGAGTGACATACCAATTTTTAAACTTAAAGCATATTTTAAGAGCAGCTTGTGTCACTAAACATTCTGCTCTTGCTTTCTGCTTTCCATATGCACTGCATCCTTGAAAACTCTCCACCTCTCTCTCATATATTAACATACACAAAATAACAAAATTTCTATGCAGTCATAAGATGTGGACAACTGAGTATTCTCTGGATGAAAACTGGAACACAATTCTGGTAATCAGAATGAAAACACACTGGTATAAGCAGTAAACACACCTTACAAGATTTCTGGAACAGATTTTGACATCACCCATAAATCTGTCCCAGCCATGTTAAAGGGTGATAGCACATGAGGGGATCTACCATTACTACTCGCACTTCCAAAAATAGTACCTCTATTTGTGGGAGCTTCAGGAGTACCAACACTTTCCAGCCCCCATTCCAGCACTTTGCCCTCTCTAGAGCTGTAGGGCGTCGTAAGATTTCAGCTAGTGTAGTGCATTTTGTTCCTGATAATAAAGCAACTTAAAACATGCAAGCATTTAATATCTTGATCTTGTGCTCAGATTACTTTGGAAAAGTTTGGGAACTGGACTCAAAAGTACTCTTACAACCAAAAGCAGTCAGCTCTGAGTAACCATCTTACATCTATTGGAGCCAAACTTCAACCTCAGGAAAATTCTGAACGTCTAAATTCTCAGGATATTTCATTAAGGAAAACAAACATTGCAAAAACCAGTACTCTCTTTTTTTTAATAAGGACGGCCCCGGTCGGTATTCAATACATTAAAAATACATTAAGTTATTTCAGCTTTTGACCTTAATAAAAAAATATTTTGAATAACTCTGTCAGATTGTATAAGGTGGCCGGTGTGTCTAACTGTTACCTCAGCAAGACTCTTAAGAGCAAAGAAAAAAAAAAATAAGATAGCTCTGCATATGCAATATAAACCAAAGTCTGTGGGTGGCATTCATTTCACCAGTGCAGACAGTAGAGAGCAAAGTTTCACACACGGCGCCTATTTCCTACACACATTCTTCCAGTTTATAAGATTTTAGAAAACCAGGGCTTGTGTTTTTAACTACTCAAAATTCCTGCAACCCCCCACCCCTCCCCCCCATCATACGTCCGACTCCCGGATGCAAACATAACACACGTTCGAGTACGATGAAGGAGCAGAAATGCCCCCCCACACACATATCCCCTGGCACAATTCGCAGACTTTTTTTTTTCCTTTTCCCCAAAGAGATCGGCTACCAAGTGTAAGCTTATTCTTGACGCCATCCCGGTTGTTCCTCCCCCTCCTCCTGTATCTGTTAAACACGCTAGAAAATTCCCCATTCTGAGATGCATTATAATGCTGCCAAAAGCCCCCTGCACCTGCCGCGATCCTGCCTCCGGACCCCAGCACGCTGCTAGTTAGTTAACGCACCTAGCACACAACTTTTCAGCGCAATCGCCGCCAAGTGAAATCGCCCCGCACACGTTTCATCACCATTGGAGCCAACTCTTCAAAACCAATAGAGAGAAACAACACAATCGTCCCCATCCCTAGACACAGTACAGTTTGCACACTAACAGTTGGCACCTACGTTTACCAAGCGTCGTTGCTCTCTCCCACGAGAGGCCACTGCAAAACAACACTAAGAAAAAGAAGAGCTCGCTTAGAAGTAAGATGCTGGCTTAAACCCGGCGGCTCCAGGGTCTCTTACCTGCCGGTTTCGGGGATAAGCTTTCCTCCAGCCGGGCCGTCACCAGAGAAAAGCAGAGAGCGCACCACACGGCAATCATTCCTCTGGCACTCCCCGGGCAAGCGCGAGTCCTCGTGCCCCGTGCAGCCGCCTCAGACATCCTCCGGCCGCATGCTTCTCCCGGGCAGGCTCACAGCACCAGCGCCTGGCCCCGGGCGCCGCTCACACTGCAAGGGAGAGGGAGGCACAAGCACAAGGATCAGCCGCCAGCCAGCACTTTTATCACTTAAGAAGCATTTCTGTGCAACAGACGCCAGCGACTTGTGATCAGAGAGGCCGATCCACCAAGCAGCCTATCTGCTGCTAAATCGGTGCTTGGCCAAAGGACTCTTTTCTCTCGCAAGTTGAAACGTCCAGAGGGTACCTACGTTTTGTGGATACGTTTGCCCGCTGCAAGTATGTGAGGGGAAAATCAACAAACGGCTCTGGGAGTAGTTTTTCCCCCTTGCTGAGGAACAAGCGTCCGTTTAGCCCCGAACAGTATGGACCTTTTTTTTTTTTTTTAAGTTTGACAACAAAGTTAACTTACTAAAATATTAAAAAGTCAAACAGTATATACAAACTCTAACTGCAGCTATAGCCAGAGGCAAGAAAGCAATTAAGCATTCGTCACCATGATAAATAATAATAATAATGCAGGTGATTTAACTATAATATTACTAACGTCCAGAAGGAAAAGGAGACAAGCTTTACTCTTCCACTCTAACAAATATCCTGCGAGTTGTGCACACCCCAGGCTCAGAAGAATGAGGAAGCACATACCTAAGCCTACAGCCCGTAATCCCAGAGTTTGTCCAGCAGCTCGCACATTAAAACCACACCAAACCCCCCAATCCAGCTCAACGAACAACACCTCACAACCGGCCGCAGCTCCACGGAGCCTGCATATGCACTGCAGACACCCACTCCGTCCGCCTCTCCAGCCAGCCTCCACCCCTAAGGCGGAGCCAGAACGCAGCGCCAATTTCAGACCCCGCCCACCCACCGTCCACCTTAGTTAAGCAGGCGGGTCGAAAATGCGGGCGGCGCCAAACAAGTTCTGCCTTTCTCCGCGTAGGAGACAGGACCAGACGGAAACGCCAGGCCGGAGGACTCCGTGAGTCCATCCAGGTTGGGATGCTGGAGAACGTAACCTACCCGGCAGGCTCCACCTCCCAGTGCCAAATTCGGACGTTTGGGGGCGGGACTCTGCGGTGGGGGTGGTCTGCGGTGCAGACCGGCCGCCCCTACCTCCCTAGAATAAGCTGATGGAGAGCGGAGACTTTGGCGTGCGCTTTGGTGTCCCGTGTCGATGTACGATAATTATGGGGAAACCATATCTGTGAGTTTAGGATGAGCCAGCCAGGGATTTAGGACACACCCCCCTCTTTGGGTGAAGCACTTAGCACGTGGAGCTCGCTTGCAGGACATGGCGGGTGCAGCTTGCGTGGTGCAGGCTAGTGGCTCTGTTCCTTTCTGCGCTGCGGGCACAGGAGAGGAACTCCGCCGGTTGGCAACATCAGTGGTGGGCAGCGTCTACCGGCGGCAACCAGTCGATCGCCCTTTCCTTTAGTTTCTCCTTTTGCGTTACGTTCCTCCTGGTTTACTGAATGTTCTGCGTTTCCTCTAAAGCCTCCTTCCCGTTTTTTGCGGCCATAATCAGCTGTAAGGAGTTGGTTGTATGTTTTTTTCTGAGGGGGGGGTTGTCCCTGGGTTGAAGCATCTTAATAGCAGAGTTTGCTGAAATTTACTTCTCGCTACCCTAAGCTAAGTGATTATTTTTCTTAGCAATCCGAAGGGCTTGTTTAATTATTCGTTTATGTAAGGTAAAAGCTTTTACACCGTCTCTAAAAAAAATATTACGTCGCTTAGAAAAATAAATCTCCTTTCTCTAAGGGGAAGAAAATCTGCCACGAACGCCAAGACCCTTCACAGCTCTGCCGATCAGTAATAGATGCAGAGAATTTTTATTTCACATTTTGTCGGCGATGTGGCTTGCCTTGTTTTTTGTTCTGTACCGACTATTAAGCCCCGAGTCCTTTTTCTTGGACTAACATAATACTTTCGTGATTATCTTTCAAGAACTGTATTTATATAGTGCTGTAGCCTAGGATTTTTTTTAAATAATAATTGTGTTTAGGTTGATCAGGTCCCTCCCCTTGAGAGCTTAAAATGTAAGTGGACAGCAGGCAATGGGAAATAAATTGACTTGCCCAAGGTCATGAGAAGCTCTGGTGGGAGAGGCAGGGTTTAAATTATATTCTCCACCTTACTGGAAGCCTTTACTCCCCTTTTACACTGATCCCTTGAATAACTCTCCAAAGCTTGCTGGAAATATATTGTGCTATAAAAGATACGACCTGCAGTTCGTGTGTTCACTTTTATTTCCACAGAGTGAAACACTAAATATGCTAAGCATTTTTTTCTTTACATACAGAAGGGGAGAATCAAAGAAAAGCACACATCAATTCATGTTGCTTTTGTGAATTGAAAAATGATAGATCCATGATCTAATAAGGGTGTATGTGGGAGGGGGGATGGTAATTTGGAGCATGGGGCAGATTGTGGGGAACGATAGGTTAAGGGTGGAAGCAGTTTGGGTGGGGTGGTGCATTTTCTGGGGCAGAAGGATGGTAGTTTTATGGGAGAGGAGAGGAAGTTTGAAAGAAGCTGCTATGTTTCTGTTTGAAGCAGTGTCTCTAATGAGTTAGTTGTGTATGTATCATGAAATGAGAACGCATCAGTACGGTGAAAATACTATCAACTACAACAGAAAGGTTAGTAATTTATACAAGGACGCTGTAGAGCAGTGGTTTTCAACCCAGTCCTCAGGGACCAACAGACAGTTGGGTTTTCAGGATATCCCCATTGAATATGCATGAGAGAGGACTGTCTTCTTGGTATGCAAATCTCTCTGGTGCATATTCATTATGGGTATCCTTAAAAACCCGTTTGGCCAGGTAGTCCCTGAGGAATAGGTTGAAAACCACTGCTGTAGACTCCAACCAAGAAACAGGATGCTCCCCTGTATCCCAGAGAATTTGGAAAAGGCACATACCAAAATTATAGAATGGACTGAAATAGCAAGAGTTGGAAAGCATTAAAACCAGCCCCAGAGCGGAAGAGCCCTGGCTCAGCTTGCATGCCCAAATTTTGGTTCAAACAGTTAACATCCCACCACCAAGTCCTGGCAAACTACAAAAACACAATTTATCAGGCAGCCAGACTTAACACCACAATGGATAATAACAGGAAGAACATTTCTTCCTCCAAAGTGGGAGCCAAGTGTTGTTGCCAAAAATTACAGACCGATGGTTTATCTTGCCTACAATTTATAAATGGTTCACTGCAATAGATGCTGACAGAATCGTATCAATTTCAATAACATGGCAATAGAACAGAAGGGTGATAAAAGGAGAGTATAGGAAACCAAAGACCATCGCGGTCAGTGCTAAGAAAAGCAGAAATTTCAGTATGGCATGGATTGATTATAAGAAACCTTTTGATAGCATCCTGCACTTGTGGACAATAAATTGCCTTGAAATGTACAAAGTCTGGCTTGATTAAGTTCAAACTCACCCAATAGAAGGATTAATTAATGATCAGAGTACCACCAAAATTACTGCTGACACACAGTACTCCAAAATCACTGAATAAATATAATTTATTAAATACCATGCATAATTGTTTAGATCTGTAATAAGCCAGGTATGAATGCTGCGGTGTGAGTGGATGTGAGTTTTGGGACAGTAGGCTGTTTTCTGATTGAACACATGGTATTTAATTGATTAAGTACACCAAGAAAATGTGGCCAAAGCCACACTTCATCTCAAGTATGAAGAAGGACAATTTATGACTCCTAACATCAAGATCCATCAAGGAATTTTCTAGAGCAGTGGTTCTTAACCCAGTTATTAATGCATACCTAGCTAGCCAGGTTTTCATGATATCCACAGAGATCTGCACTAACTGTGAGGATCCTGAAAACCCGACTGACTGGCTAGGGTGTGCCCTGAAGAATGGGTTGAGAACCACCGTTGTAGAACAGTTTCTCCAAATCAGTCCTGGAGTACCCCTTGCCAGTCAGGTTTTCAGGATATCCACAATGAATATGCATGAAAGAGATTTGCATACAATGGAGGCAGTATATGCAAATTAATTGCATGCTTATATTCATTACAGATATCCTGAAAACCTGACTGGCAATGGGGTATTCTAGGACCAACTTGGGAAACACTGCTCTAGAGTAATTTGTTATGGTTGATTATTGCCAAATTTGATACATCATCATTCATAAAACATCAGAGTGGTTTACAAGTGTGAATTGTCACCACTTTTTCCCCTCATGCCAAGTTTCGTCCCATTCTGTTAAACTTTCAGAGACTTATTTTGCCTCCAGACAGATGGACAGACATTCTCAACCCCTTTTTGTATAATTCTTTCCAACTTCTGTCAGATTGGAAAGAATAAAATGCATGGTTTAGAGACCACACATAGCTGTGGAGACTGAAAACCTGCTTTATGTGGCTTTTTGGGTCAACTTGTCTCAGAGTTGCATAATACCTTATGTAGGGCACCATTTACAAAGCAGCGCTACCGATTAGGGCATGCTGAATGCGAAGAAGTCCAGGAGAATAGAATGGGCATCTTCGCATTCAGCGTGCCACTAATCGGCAGCATAGTTTTGTGAAAAAGAGCACCCTGCATAAGAGCCAAAATTGCCCCTCCCTTCCCCCTCCTTCCTACAGCGATATGCTGACTTCCACTGGGCTTCCTGCATGTATTCAGCTATATTCACATCCATGGCTTGGCCCCACCATCAAATGTCATCAGTTAGCCTTGACTGGCGAATCAAGGTGGCCAATCAGATTTTCCCTCCCCCTCTCCCCATTTATGATAGTTGTGCGTTGAAACAAAGGCACAGAGAACAGGGCAGCAAAAAGTTTTTATACTACTGCTGAACATATCTGGTGCTTTACAGTGGTGATAAATATGCAGTTACAGTATATCCCCGCCCTATGAAGTTTACCATCTACAGAGCTGCCAAGTTACCCATTCCATGAGGGAGACTTTTTGACCAGTACTGGTTTAAAACTTACATCCCAAAGCAGTGTTGTATTTGTAGTCCATGATTCTATCTGTTGAAAGCAGTGCTGCAGGTCCCATAATGCACCAGGATGAGGTTGGTAGAAATCCAGAACTCTGGCCATAAGGTCTCCCTCCTAGAATGGGTAATTTGGCAGTTCTGCATCTAAGTGGGCTATTTGAAGTCACAAGGAGTATTAGTGGCAGAAGCAAGTGGAAGACACTAAGAAAAGCATAAACAATTGGGAAGAGTCGCCATCTGAACATGGTAAGAAGCAGTGGATATGACACAAGTCCCTATGTGGAGAGGAAGGAAATATTAGGTGTGCTGCAAGGAGGGCTGGTTTACACAGATTGTTTCCCGTAAACTGCAGAACATGGAAAGACAATATTTGGATAAATTAGATCAGTGCTTCTCAACCCAGTCCTTGAAACACACCTAGCCCCATCAGGTTTTCAGGATATTCAAAAGGAATATACATGAGATAGATTTACATACCATGAAGGCAATGTATGCAAATCTATCTCATGCATATTCACTGTGAAAATCTTGAAAACCTGAAGGGACTAGGTGTGCATCTAGGACTAGGTTGAGAAGCACCGATCTAGATCCTGACCCATCCTAGTCAATGGAGACAGAGGTTCTCAATCCAGTCCTCAGGACACAGCTAGGTCATAACAAATCCAAATTAGCTGTTTCCAAAAATTGCAGTAACAAGGCTAATAATAAGTTAAACAGAGCCAACCTGTGTCTAATCACAGGAGTTGAGGTGATTCAAGAACTCCTGGATGAAGAATCAAGCTTTCTGTTGCATGAAGTGAATTGGAGGCAAAGGTCTAAACATGCTGAACCTGGTTAAAATTATTCAAAAAGTACATAGTGTGGGAAGGCTGTAAGAACATTTCAGTGTGTTTAAATATGCCTTGAGACATTGCTAGGTCCATTATTGTAAAGTGGAAACAGTCTGGCACTACCACAACGTCTTAAATCAGGCCATCCCTCCAAAGTCAGTAATCATGAGTTAAGGCAGCTGCTACCACAAATGTCCCAGGCTGAGACTGGAGAAAATGTTGATTGTTCAACAGTTTCAAGATTATTTCACAGTCACAGGAAGGTGGCAAGTAGAAAGCTACTGCTGGGAAAAAAAAACCCAACCCCATATCATTTCCAAAGAAACAGCGAGGGGATGCTGTCCTGCTAGTTTGGGGGGAGGGTGCTGTTTCACTATCACATTTTCAATAGTGAGGGCTGAGGGATAGGAAAGCTCTGCAGGACTCCATAAAACCTGCCTATCCCTAGTGATTGAAAACACAATAGTGAAACACCACTCCCTACTGGTGGGAATGCAATTGGAGGACTCCTGCTCAGCTTAGAGGGAACAGTGGAGGGGATACTACACTCGTGGGAGAAAGCTTTGTGGTCTGATGCTAAGCAGTGTGTATGGTGTAAAGCAAACTGAGCCCATTACTCTGTTTACACTGTTCTTCCAGGAGTGGCCTAGTGGTTAGGGTGGTGGACTTTGGTTCTGGGGAACTGAGGAACTGAGTTTGATTCCCAGCACAGGCAGCTCCTTGTGACTCTGGGCAAGTCACTTAACCCTCCATTCCATATCATCAAGCTGATCAATCCATAGACTGGTGGGTTGTGTCCATCTACCAGCAGGTGGAGATAGAGAGCAAACTTTTGCCTCCCTATATGTGGTCATGTGCTGCCGGAAACTCCTGTATGTTCTCTATCTCAGCAGGTGGTGGTCACACACAGCAGCAGCAGCTCTGGCTAGGCCTCCAAGCCTAATTTTTAGGTTTTGTTGAGTGCCTGGGGTTGAGGGCTCTTTTGAGCAAGTGCAAACCTGGTGGTGCCAGGTCCCTCCTTTTCTCCCCCCTCCCGCTGGCTCCGTTAAAAAAAAAAAAAAAAAAATTTTGAACGTCCTTAAAGGCGTTTATTTCGACGTTTATTTAAGCGTCTATTGCAGCTACTCACTGGGACACCAGGTCGTTACAACTCGGAGCGGACAGCAGGTAATTTTTACCTTTTTATAGCGGGCAGGGGGTTCCCCGATTCTTCTCCTCGTGGCATATGGCGTCGGAGGGCGAGGGCGCAAAGGGTCGCTCCCCGGGTCGCTTGAGCGCTTCTAGAGGGGATGCGGGGGTCTTAAAGCCTGATTCGCCCTTGTTGGGTGACAGTTTCGTGACCGATGAATGTCCCGGTCCTTCCTCCGGCGTGGCGGTTTTTCCCGCCATAAACGCCCATCCCCCGCTCCTCGCCTCCGCCATCTTGGCCGGCCACGCGGCTCGGACGGCTTCTTCTTGGGCCGCCCTTGAGGTTGGAGACATTAATGCCATGAACGCCCTTAATTTGAGCGACGGCACAGAAGCGGCTAAAGTTAAGAGTCGTTCTTCCCGCGCGGCTCCTTCGCGGAGTTTCGCGCCGGACGCCATTTTGGATGCGCAGCATGTCTCTCCCCCGCTATTGCGAGCGCCGGTTGAGGGTGCGTCTAGGGCTGTTGCCCAGGCTGCGGAAGTGCACAGTCTGGGGGGTTTCTCCCCCGAGTTTGTTTTGCTGCTGCATCAGGCCTTCCTCATGCACAACGTTGCCCCTGCTCCCTCGTCTGGTAAAGAGGTTGAGGTTCCCAGAGGTAAACGCCCTCGGGTTGATTCCCAGGCCTTGGAGGAATTTGTCTCCTCCGATGTAGATGAGGGCAGCGTGTCTGAGGTCTCCCAACGGTCCTTTGCGGATTCCTTGGAGGAGACGGATCCCCGCTCGGATGGAGCGGATGACCCCTCTGCAGCGCGGCTTTTTAGCCCAGAGGATTTGCCCAACCTGTTGTTACAGGCCATGGACACTTTGAAGATTTCCTCTCCGGAGGACGTCTCTCCCTCAGCCCCTGTTGGCTCTGCCATTATGCTGGGGACGAAGCGCCCGCCTAGAACCTTCCACGTGCATGATGCCATGCACACCTTAATTTCGGCTCAATGGGATGTCCCAGAAGCGAGCCTTAAAGTGGCTAGGGCTATGTCCCGCCTCTATCCTTTGGCTGTGAGTGAACGTGAGGCCTATCTGTGGCCTACCGTGGATTCTTTAATCACTGCGGTGACTAAGAAAACGGCGTTGCCGGTGGAAGGTGGCACGGCCCTAAAGGACGCCCAAGACAGAAGATTGGAGGCGGCCTTAAGGTCGTCCTTTGAGGCGGCTGCTTTAAGTTTGCAGGCCTCAGTTTGCGGCTCCTATGTGGCCAGGGCGTGCCTGACTATGGTGCAGCGGGCTTCCCCCTCGGATCATTCCTTGAGGGCTGATTGGCCGGCCCTGGAATCGGGCTTAGCCTATTTGGCAGACTTGCTGTATGATGTCTTGAGGGCCTCAGCGAAAGGCATGGCTCAGACAATCTCTGCGCGGCGGTGGCTTTGGCTGAAACATTGGTCTGCTGACCACGCCTCTAAATCCCGCCTGGCTAGGTTGCCTTTTAAAGGCAAGCTGCTCTTTGGGGTCGAGCTGGACAAAATCGTGACCGATCTCGGCACGTCTAAGGGCAAGAAATTACCAGAGGTCAGGGCTCGGGCTAGTACTCGTCCCGGTACCTCCAGAGGACGGTTGCAGGAAGCCCGTCGGTACCGCCCGGGCAAGTCGGGTTCCTCTGCCCCCTCTTCCTTCAAGAGGAATTTCTCCCCCAAGCAGCATTCCTTTCGCAGAGACCGCCGTCCCGGAGGTGCTCCCTCCGGTCCTCCCCCAGGGTCTCGTACCCAATGACGGGGTCTTGGTCCACGCCCCAGTGCAGATTGGAGGACGGCTGTCCTCGTTTCTGGGCGAGTGGACCACAATAACTTCAGACGCGTGGGTGCTGGAAGTCATCAGAGACGGCTACAAACTAGAGTTCTGCCGACCCTTAAAAGACGGGTTTGTACTCTCTCCCTGCAAGTCTCCGGTCTAAGCTGTGGCAGTGCAGCAGACCTTGGACAATCTGATCCGCCTGGGCGCGGTCGTTCCGGTGCCAGAAAGTCAGCTTGGCAAGGGACGTTACTCTATTTACTTTGTGGTACCAAAGAAAGGAGGTTCTGTCCGGCCTATCCTCGACCTCAAAGGGGTCAATCGGGCCTTGAAAGTGCGGCACTTTCGCATGGAGACTCTCCGCTCTGTTATAGCGGCAGTGAAGGCAGGAGAGTTCCTGGCATCCTTGGACATCAAGGAAGCGTACCTGCATATTCCCATCTGGCCTCCTCATCAACGCTTTCTGCGTTTTGCAGTCCTGGGACGACACTTCCAGTTCAGAGCCCTCCCTTTCGGGTTGGCTACTGCTCCGCGGACCTTTTCCAAAGTAATGGTGGTCATCACGGCCTTCCTACGAAAGGAAGGGGTACAAGTCCATCCTTATCTGGACGACTGGTTGATCCGAGCCCCCTCTTATGCAGAGTGCGGCAAAGCTGTGGACCGGGTAGTTGCTCTTTTGAGCTCCCTGGGATGGATCATCAACTGGGAGAAGAGCCAGCTGCGCCCGACTCAGTCCCTGGAGTACCTGGGAGTTCGATTCGACACCCAAGTGGGCAGAGTGTTCCTGCCAGACAATCGGATTGTCAAACTTCAGGCTCAGGTGGACCAGTTCCTAGTAGCCTCTCCCCTTCGGGCTTGGGACTATGTGCAGCTGTTGGGCTCTATGACGGCCACGATGGAAGTTGTGCCCTGGGCCAGGGCTCATATGAGACCACTTCAACACTCTTTGCTGCAGCGCTGGACTCCGATGTCGGAGGATTATGCTGTGCGCCTTCCCTTAGACCCAGCAGTGCGCAAGGCGCTGAGCTGGTGGATGCAGACAGACAAGTTGTCTGCGGGAATGCCTCTGGTGACCCCAGAGTGGATTGTCGTCACGACGGACGCCTCGTTGTCGGGCTGGGGAGCCCACTGCTTGGGAAGGACAGCGCAGGGGCTCTGGTCTCCTGCAAAGGCAAAGTGGTCTATCAACCTCCTGGAACTCAGAGCCATTCGGTTGGCGCTTTTGGAGTTCATCCCGGTACTGGTGTTGAAGCCTGTACGGGTCCTGTCGGACAATGCCACGGCTGTGGCCTATGTCAACCGCCAGGGAGGTACCAAGAGCGCCCCTCTAGCCAAGGAGGCTATGAATCTTTGCCAGTGGGCGGAAGCGAACCTGGAGCAGCTTTCAGCGGCCCACATTGCCGGAGTCATGAATGTCAAGGCGGACTTTCTCAGTCGCCATACCTTGGAGCCCGGAGAGTGGCAGCTATCTGCTCAGGCGTTCTTGGACATCACGAAGCGCTGGGGCCAGCCGAGCCTAGATCTGATGGCGTCATCGGCCAATTGCCAAGTGCCGCGCTTTTTCAGCAGAGGACGGGACCCTCGATCCCTGGGAGTAGATGCTCTTCTCCAACAGTGGCCGACACAAGAGCTTCTCTATGTGTTCCCGCCCTGGCCCATGTTGGGCAGGGTGCTAGACCGGGTGGCAAAGCATCCCGGCAGGGTAATCCTGGTGGGTCCGGATTGGCCCAGGCGTCCCTGGTATGCGGACTCGATCAGGCTCTCAGTCGACGATCCTCTGCGGCTGCCAGTGGAGCAGGGCCTGTTATATCAGGGTCCCGTGGTGATGGAGGATCCCTCCCCCTTTGGTCTTACGGCCTGGCTATTGAGCGGCAGCGTCTGAGGAAGAAGGGCTTCTCAGACAAGGTCATCGCCACTATGCTGAGAGCGAGGAAGCGCTCTACTTCTACTGCTTACGCCAGGGTTTGGCGTATCTTTGCAGCGTGGTGTGAAGCAGGCTCACTTTCTCCCTTCACTGCTCCAATTTCTTCAGTGTTGGCGTTCCTGCAAGAAGGTCTGGAGAAAGGCCTGTCGCTCAGTTCCCTTAAAGTCCAGGTAGCGGCTCTGGCTTGCTTCAGGGGCCGCCTGAAGGGTGCTTCCCTGGCTTCGCAGCCGGATGTGGTGCGCTTTCTCAAGGGAGTTAATCACCTGCGCCCTCCTCTGCACTCAGTGGTGCCTGCGTGGAATCTCAACCTGGTACTAAGAGCATTGCAGAAGCCGCCTTTTGAACCCTTGTCGAGGGCATCTCTGAAAGACCTGACGTTGAAAGCAGTCTTTTTGGTGGCTATCACTTCAGCCAGGAGAGTTTCCGAGCTCCAGGCGCTCTCATGTCGAGAGCCTTTTCTGCAGTTCACTGAGGCAGGAGTGACTATTCGCACAGTGCCTTCCTTCCTGCCCAAGATTGTTTCTCGCTTCCATGTGAATCAGCAGCTCTGTCTCCCTTCCTTTCGTAGGGAGGACTACCCAGAGGAGTACTCTGCTCTTAAATATCTGGATGTGAGACGAGTCATCATCAGATACTTGGAAGTGACCAATGATTTCCGGAAATCGGATCATCTGTTTGTCCTGTTTGCAGGTCCTCGTAAGGGTCTGCAGGCTGCTAAGCCTACAGTGGCAAGATGGGTCAAGGAAGCCATTGCAGCGGCTTATGTGGCCGCGGGGAAGGTGCCGCCTATCCAGCTGAAGGCTCACTCCACGAGAGCTCAGGCGGCCTCGAGGGCAGAGGCCGGATCCGTCTCCTTGGAAGAGATATGCAAGGCGGCAACTTGGGCTTCGGCTCATACATTCTCCAAGCATTACCGTTTGACTGTGGCTGCACGGGCGGAGGCCCGGTTTGGAGCTTCAGTGTTGAGGTCAGGGATTTCAATGTCCCGCCCTGGGTGAGTACTGCTTCGGTACATCCCACCAGTCTATGGATTGATCAGCTTGATGATATGGAAGGTAAAATTATGTATAATCATACCTGATAATTTTCTTTCCATTAATCATAGCTGATCAATCCATAGCCCCTCCCAGATATCTGTACTGTTTTTATTCTGGTTGCATTTCAGGTTCAAGTTTAGTCTTCAGTTACTTCAGAAAGACTTCGTGTTCAAGGTTTTTCACTTGGATTCTTCAAGAGTTAAGACGAGTTTGTGTTACAGTGAGCTGCTGCATTCCTCTCCCCTCCGTTTTACGGGGCTGGATTGAGACTTAAAATTCTGCCGGCACTCCCTCCCGCTTCGTGCGGCTGTAGGGCAGCTTTGTACCCCTCCCGCTTCGGCGGTGTTAGGGTCAGTCAGCTCCTCCCGCGGTTGCGGTTGCAGGATAAGCCAGATCCCCCCGCATCGGCGGGTGTGGTGTCCCTCCCCCGCTCCGCGGGGATGAGCTGGACGGATTCCCCTCCCCCACTTGTGTGGGGATGAGCTGGGTTAATTCCCCTCCCCCGTTTCGGCGGTGGTGAGCTGGGCAGAGTGTCCCTTCGTGGGTGTAATTCTCTAAGTGCTGAGTCCTGCGGATGGATCTTTGATATCGACATACTGAGGAGTTTCCGGCAGCACATGACCACATATAGGGAGGCAAAAGTTTGCTCTCTATCTCCACCTGCTGGTAGATGGACACAACCCACCAGTCTATGGATTGATCAGCTATGATTAATGGAAAGAAAATTATCAGGTATGATTATACATAATTTTACCTTGCCCCATGTAAGCCGCATTGAGCCTGCCATGAGTGGGAAAGCGCGGGGTACAAATGTAACAACAACAAAAAAAAGCATAGTGAAGATAGCATTGTGTTGGGATGGTCACAGTAGGGACAGGAAGGATGGCGAAGATCAGTGGAAAGGTGGATGGCATACTGCAGGAAGATCTCGGAGGAAACCATGTTCCTGTCTGCCAAAAACTTCAGACTGGGAAGAAGATTCACTTTTCAGTAGGCTAATGATCATAAGCACAGAGGAAAAATAGCAATGGAGTGGCTCAGCTAGAAGAGAGTGAAAGTCCTCGACTGGTCCCAGCTAAACCCCAGATCTGAATTCAGTAGAAAATCCATGGTAAGGCTTGAAGATTGCAGTCCAGACAGAGCTTACAATCTAATCACGACAGACAAACAAGAGATAAGGGAATATTAAAGTGAGGATGATAAAATAAGGGTACTGAACAAGTGAATAAGGGTTAGGAGTTAAAAGCAGCATCAAAAAGATCCACAGACCGTCCCCAGCCTGAGCTATTTTGCCAAGAACGGGGAAAATCCCACCATCCTTTTGTGCAAAGTTAGTAGATTCTTCCTAAAAGACTTACGGCTGTTATGATTGCAATAGGGCTTCTACCGAATATTTTGTCAAGGAGTAAGAATACTTAAGCAATCAAGACTTTTTGGTTTCTTCTTTTTAATTACTTTTTAAACAATTCCATAATTGTTCTTTCACATTCAAAGTGCAGAGTATGTTGTATAGATTAGTGATATATCAATCAAAAACCATCCCTGTGAAAAATTGTTTATATAAGACTGTGAAGCTCACATATGTGTATGTATATTTTTTATGGAAAGGAAGGGGATCCTCAGTCAACTGGTTGAACCTCAACCTGTGAGCTTAGACCAGTGGTTCCCAAACCTGGTCCTGGAGGCACCCCAGCCAGTCAGATTTTCAGGATATCCATGACACAGATATTCATGCAGTGGAGGCAGTACATGGAAATCTCTCTTGTTTATATTCATTGTGGATATCCTGAAAGCCTGACTGGCTGGGGTGTTTCCAGGAACAGGTTTGGGAACCACTGGCTAAGATTACATGAAAATGCCGAAAATTGGCTACTTATAATAGCTCACCAACCATCATATACTACTACTACTACTTATCATTTCTAAAGCGCTACTAGACGTACGCAGTGCTGTACACTTGAACATGAAGAGACAGTCCCTGCTCGACAGAGCTTACAATCTAATTAGGACAGACAAACAGGACAGACAAGAGAAAAGGTAATATTAAAGTGAAAATGATAAAATAAGGGTTCTGAACAAGTGAATAAGGGTTAGGAGTTAAAAGCAGCATCAAAAAGGTGAAGCCAGTGAAGTGACTTGAGGAGAGGACTAATATGAACATAGTGACACTGGCAGAATATTAGTCGTGCAGCAGAATATTGAACAGAGTGAAGAGGAGAGAGATGGCTAAGTGGGAGACCTGTGAGAAGCAAGTTGCAATAGTGTAAGCGAGAGGTGATAAGAGTATGGATGAGGGTTCTGGTAGTGTGCTCAGAAAGGAAAGGGCAAATTTTGCTGATATTATAGAGAAAGGTTTTAGCAGTCTGCTGAATATGTGCAGAGAAGGAGAGGGAGGAGTTGAAGATGACCCCAAGGTTATGACCTGATGAGACAGGAAGGATGAGAGTGTTATTCACAGAAATAGAGAATGGGGGAGGAGGAGAGGTTGGTTTAGGGGGAAAGATGAGAAGTTCAGTCTTGGTCATGTTTAGTTTCAGATGGCGCTGAGACATCCAGGCAGCAATGTCAGACAGGCAGGCTGATACTTTGGCCTGGATTTCGGCTGAGATTTCTGGTGTGGAGAGGTAGATCTGGGAGTCATTGGGAGGCCAATCCTAAAGGCTTTAAAGGTGAGCATGAAAGCTTTGCAAATAATACGCTGCTCAATTAAGCCAGTGATGCATTTTGAACAGGGGAGAAATGTGGTCAGATTGATGAGCATGATAAAGTAGTCTTATGACAGTATTTTGGTAGGTAAATTATATTGCAATAGTCTAGTCTGGTAGTTAGCAGAGAGAGGATAAAAATGTGAAAGAAATCATTTTTAAAATATGGCCTGATTGAGTGTAGCTATGTGAGGACAAAAAAAAACCCCCTAAAAAACAACGGTTTTGCACAGCTGAAAAATTTGAGCAGAGAAGAGAGTTGGGAGTCCAATATCACACCTAAGTGTCTGAAAGATTCAACAGGTTGTATATTAACACCAAAAAGATTTAAAATGAGAGTTGGGGTAGAAAGGCTGCCTCTCTAAGGAAGAAAGATGAGAGAGCAGAATAGAGTGGTTTAATAGGTCAAATGTAGCTGAGAAGTCCAAGGAAATGGCTAGAACAATGAGATGGTTGCCTAGGTGTGAGTAGATTTCACTGAGAATAGCTGTCAGGACTGTTTCATTACTAAAGTGAGGGCAGAAACCAGATTGTCTAGGGTGAAGGGCTATGGACTTTTCAACAAAGGAGGTAGTCTGGGTGAAAAGTATCTTTTCAAGAATTTTAGACAAAAACCAAAGGTTTGAGACTGGGCGATAGTTTGTTGGGACCTGGGGATCCAAAGAGGGTTTCTTAAGGATTGGGTTTACTATGGCAGATTTCCAAAGGCTTGGGAATTGACCTAGTATCCTGTTTGTTTGTTTTTGCCACCGCCGCACACTGCACAGAAGATTTCAGCGTATTATCTACAACAACACCTAGATCTTTTTCTTGAGTGCTGACCCATAAGGTGGATCTTTGACCACAATGTTGGATTTTTGTTTTTTTTACTATGATTTATTTTATTAGTTTTATGATTTGTTACCTCCAGCTTGGGTATTAGTTTAATTCCTTTGATACACCCCTTCTCCCTTTTTTTTTTGGCACAGGGTGTTTGTCTCCTGCTTGAGCTTTTGTACTTTGGATGTTTGCAGTATTCACTGACATAATCTGACAGAAGCTACAGAAACCTGGATAAGGGAGAGGCATAGTTGGAGATGAGGAGGAACATAAGAGAGATGGGAGAAGCCCATGGGGAAGAGAGGAATATGGGTGGGAAGGAGAGAAGGAAGAAAGAGGGAGGGAGAAGAGGATCAGGGAGGAGGGTGAGACAATGGAAGAGAGCAGTGAACTTTGGATGGTGGCCCTCTGGCTGAGGCAGATGGGGGTGAAAGGTATTGATGAGTTTATTAAGAGGGCATAGAACATTTTCCTACTTTTTGAATTCCAGCTCTTGTTTATAAGGAAATAACAAAGACTCATACAGGAGTTAGGAAGGTGTTCCATGTTTACTGAATAATAATTTTTAAAATCCCGTAAAAACAGTAAGTTTATGCATTCACTTTCTTTGTGATTTTATTGATCAAGCTGAAATGGTGTAATATGTTGCATGGGCAGAAGCTAGCATTAGGAGTAAGCTCAAATAGAACAGAGTATTCCATGGCCAGGGTCTCTGGCTGAGCAAAGGGGTCTGAGGGCATGAATTGAGGTTGCAGGGGGTAAACGTAGGAGTAATGTCAAGAAATACTTTTTCACGGAGAGGGTGGTTGATGCTTGGAATGTCCTCCAGAGGGAGGTGGTGGAGACAAAAATGATGACGGAATTCAAAAAGTTGTAGTATGAACACAGAGAATCCCCAATTAAGAAGGGGGGTGGTATAAAAACAAAAATTTTAATGACTGTATGCATGTTGATGTGCTGAGTGGTGTTTAGATGGCAATTCTATTGAGAGGAACAAAGGTCAATGCCAGGCAGACTTCTACAGCCTGTGTCCTCAAAATGAAAAAGAAAGATTAGGATCAAGTATATATATTTTATAGCACAATCATTGTTGGTTTTTAATCATGAACTGATAATGAGTGTAACTGTTGGGCAAGCTGAATGTTACGATGCTATCATTATATGAGTAGAATGTAAGGAGCATTGAGGAGCAGCAAGGTGAGCACTAATACATGCCTTCCTCTATCACCTGGATTCTATATATGGCGCACAGAATTATGAGCCCAAATTTGTGCACATGCCCAAGATGCATTTGCAAATTAATTGAGTAACAAGCCAGTTAATATCAGTAATTGGGTACTAACAACTGATTATTGATCTTAATTGACACTCATTACAATTTGCACATGCATCTGGCTACGCACTAGTGCATAATGTCCTCCTGGCAGTCCCTGACCTTCTTTAGGGTCCTAGTGGACCCCCCAATGCCACCAATGCTCAGCATGATTGCCTGCAGTAGCCTGCCAGAATGCCTTAAAAATCAAGGCCCCAGCTTCACATGAGTCCTACTAGAGCTCCTGATGCTTTTATCATGCATGAGCTAGATCTTGTAAACCCCCTAGTGGTGGAGCAGGTAATTACAATAAGTAAAGAAATAAATATATAGGAATGTCACAGTTTCAAATAGGGTTCCCAAATAAACTCCACGCAACCAAGGGATTTGACAAGAAAAAAAATATTAAATATTTTATTAAATGGTAAAGTAAATAGAAACACTTGGTTATGTTCCTTAAAGTTGGTACCAATTGTTAAAGTTTGATAGTGTTAAATAAAATGAGTGCAAGGTGTTAAATACTTTGCGATAAGTTACAAAGGCAATAAAGATGTTCAAAACTATAATTACAGTTACCAAGACCCCAACTCCACTTCTGCAATAGCACAAGACATTCCAAGCATATACACAACCCCCAATACATATATATATATATATATATATATATATTTTTTTTTTTTTTTTCAATTTGTGTGCACACAATAACGTTACCGGTGTATCAAATCTTTGCTAGCATCACTGTTCTCTTGCATTGGGTACCTTGGTCTTCTCCATATCCATGTCTCCTCGCTTGATGAGGTCAGCTTACCGGCTCAGGAACTCCTGGATACCTACTTCTCTGACTCAAAGAACTAAAAAAATGAAAACCCTGACTCCCTGTGCTCGATAGGTGTGTGTCCTAACCTCAATCAGTATTTTCTTTGGCAAGGGACCTTGTGGACTAACTAAATTCAAATAAAAAGATAAGAAAGGGAAATTCCTATCTTGCATTCCCAATACATGACCCCTTTTCTTTTATTTTGTTATACACCCTCTACTCAAACTGATGGACTGCTAAACTAAACCTCCTAAAGACAGGCCCTTAACTGCAGGCACTCACAGGGCTCGAGGCTTAGGCTGGGCAGGTCCTTCCCCAGGGCAGGCTCGTTTAGGTGTGGACACTCGAACCAGCAGGCTTCTGTGCTGGATCCTCCTGAGGCAGACACTCACGCTGGCAGACACTCTAAAAAAGTTCCTTAGGAGTCTGGGCACTCAGTGCGGGGGGGGGGGGGGGGGGGGGTCTCTCTGTCTTTGTCTTTGTGGGGCTTCTTCTGTTTTTGGATAGACCTCTTCTTTACAGGACAGGCAGTCACACGGCCCGATTTATCCTCTCTGGACAGGCAAGCACACACACGGAGGGATGTGCTGGGTGGACTTCTCTGGGATTCAGGGCCCTTGCCATGCTGCTCTTTATTCAGCTCTGCACTGCTCCCAACATGTCTCAGCTCCCCAGTGTGGTTCCTCTTCCTCCTCTGCTTCTCTTTCTGCCTGCGGAATGGCCTCTGTGGCTACTGCTACAGCTCCTCTTCTTGGCCCCAGCTCGCCTGTTCCCCTGTAGCTCGGCTCCTCTTTTGCCCCTGGGCCCCGGCTCGCTCCAGACCCCCTTCTCCTCGTCCTCTGTTCCTGTCTGCTTTGGTGCCCGGCCCCTTACAGGACTCACCAGTTCTCTCTCTTCATCTGGGGCTCGTCAGTGGATCCTTCTCTTCCAGCCTGCAGCTCACTCCTGCTTGGTTTTGATCTTATTCTCCTCAAGCCTGCAGCTGCCTCTTCTTGCCTGAGCTTGCCCTTCTTTGCCCCTGCTTGCAGCACACTCCTGCCTGGATCTGATCTTCTCCTCTCAGAGCATGCTTTCAACCTTCTCTCTTTGCGCAGGCTTGCCTTTCTCTCTCCCTGTCCCAGGTTGGCTGTCCCCTGGATTGGCTTGAAATTCACGTCAATCTGTGGGTCAGGCTGTCTCCTGCCACCTCATTGGTCCAACTTCATGCCTTTTACCAGATCCTGGCTCCTATTGGCCACCTTCCACACTGCCCCTCAGGCTTGCCTTACATGCCCCTCAAGATCCCAGCTTTTCTTGGGGCCTCAGACAGCCAATCAGAACATTTTATAGTTAAAACTTCAACATAGAAAGTCACAGCACACACCTCTGGCATCTATGGACACCTGAGTTCTTAGTTTTATAACAGAGCTGGAGCATTTTAAACACTTTAAACATTGTAACTAAAAGGTGTCAGTGCTGTTTCTGGGCTGCCCTGAGCCCTCTGTATCTCCCTATCCTCTGCAAGATGCCCCCCTTTCTGGGGAAGGGGGGACAAGGTAAAGGCTTCTTTTTTCTATATTTACAATCTGATGGACCCACTGTACATGCATGGGAGATCCAGCGGACCAGGCCCAAAACCAGGCATTTTCCTGCCAGTCCTGCACTGCTCTCATTCCCAGCAGCATGCCTACTTGTGCCTGCTGCATTTTAGCTGCTTCCTGCCCTGGGACTTGACCCATAACCAAAACTGGTTCCAACAATGGTGGAGCTGGCCTGGACCAGCCCAGCCTCAGAACGGACCAGAAGCATCCCAGGCTCTAAACCAGCCCACTGACTACCAATAACGCTAGAAGTGGGCCAAAAACGTCCTGAAGACTGTCAGAACCACTCCGGAGCCCAGGTAAGCCACATGATGGGGCAAAATCTTATTTATTTTAAAACTGCACCCCTTCACACATCTCCCCTCAGACATAAAATGTCGACGTCGACCCAACATTTCACCTTAAGGTGAGGAAAGGCTGAAGCATCTAGGGCTCCTCAGCTTTGAGAAGAGACAGCTGAGGGGAGATATGATAGAGGTCTATAAAATAATGAGTGGTAGACGTTAATCGTTTGTTTACTCTTTCCAAAAATACTAGTACTAGGGGTCATCCGATGAAGCTACAAAGTAGTAAATTTAATACGAATCGGAGAAAGTTTTTCTTCAGTCAACATGTAATTAAACTCTGGAATTTGTTGCCAGAGAATGTGGAAAAGGCGGGTAGCTTAGCGGGGTTTAAAAGGGTCTGGACAGCTTCCTAAAGGAAAAGTCCATAGACCATTATTAAGTTGACTTGGAGAAAATCCACTGCTTATTTCTAGGATAAGCAGCATAAAATGTATTGAGCTTTTTTTGGATCTTGCTAGGTATTTGTGACCTGGATTGGCCACTGTTGGAAACAGGATGCTGGGCTTGATGGACCTTTGGTCTGTCCCAGTGTGGCAATACATATGTACTTATTAAGATTCAAACAAGAACATTTCATCATATAAATCATATTACATACAGAATTATAGTATATGGCCTTAGTGCGCCGAACTTGGGTGCCAGCATTTACACCAGGTTTCAGCAGGTGTAAATCTGGTGCCTAAACTTAGGTGTGGGGATTGGGAGTAAGTGCAATTTTATAAAGGGTGCCGGTTTCTTCTGGTGCCTAATTTTGAGCACCATTTACTGAATCCAGCCCTATGTTTGCAAAATATAAATAGGAAAAATAGTGCTGGCTGGCCCTAAAGCCAGTGCCATTTTAATTTATGGCTTTATGCTGTTTCCTTCCCCTCTAGCTTTAACCTTTCTTCTTCTTCCTTTAGTCTTTTTTGCATATCTCATTCTCATCCCTCCACCTTCCTTCCGTTTACAGCTTTCCTTTTTGCCCCACAGGCTTCCATCTATCTCGTTTCTTCTAGTGACCCCCTCAAACCACTACTGTCTTGCTTCTGTACTCTCTCCTCCTCATCTTCTAATTGATAATTGTAAGCCATTATTGAACTGAAACTTGTTTTTGGATAATGTGGGATACAAGAACAAGAAATAAATATAAATAAATCTCCACCAAGTCACCGCTGCTGCTGCTGCTTCCTTTTCTCCCCCAGATGTTGCCTGTGTAAGGATTGGCAAGAGATACCGTGGATGCCTGTCAAAGTGCTTTGCTCAGACAAATGGTGATGGAACCCATGAGAGAAGGGATGACGCTGGATCTAATAGTCACAAATGAAGGAAGTGTTTCCAGTGTCTGGGTGGATTGGGTGCCCACCCAGGCAATAGTGATCATCATATGGTATGGTTTGATATAACAGCAAACGAAGAATGCAGATGCTCAAAACTCACAGTACTGGATTTCAGACATGCTGATTTTGGTAAAATGGGAGGATACTTGAAGAAGGAGCTGGCGGCATGAGTAGGCATAGGAGAAGTAGAAGGGCAGTGGTCCTAGCTGAAAGCTGATATAAATACGACAACAGTCTTTTACACAAGGAAAGTAAACAAAAACCAAGAGAAACGGGAAGCCTATTTGGTTCTCCAAACAAGTGGCCAAAAAAAAAAAAAATAAGGGCAAAAGAAGAACAAGAGAATCACAGAAAAGATTACCAGATTAAACTCAAAAAAGTAAAGAGGGAAATATGGCTAGTGAAAGCACACGTGGAAGAAAAAAAAAATGGCTAAAGATATATTGGGGAAAGGAGAAAGGCTAGGAATAGAATTATAAGACTGAAAGATGCTGAGAGCAGCTATGAGGACAAAGCGAACATGCTAATCAAATACTTCCCTTCGGTTTTCATGGAGGAACATCCTGGAGAAGGACCACTAGGCATGGATTAATGAGACAAAGCCAACATTGATTTAGTCAAGAGACTTCTTGCCTCACCAATGTACTACATTTCATTGAAGGGGTGAATAAACATGTGGAAAAGGTGAGACGGTTGATACTGTGTATCTGGATTTTCAGGAAGCATTTGACAAAGTACCTCATGAATGACTCAAGGAAATTGGAAAGTCATAGGATAGGAGGTAAGGTCCTTATGTGGATTAGGAACTGGTTAAAAGTTAAAAAATAGAGAGTAGAGTTAAATGGTCAGTATTCTCGATTGAGAAGGGTAGATAGTGGGGTTCCCAGGGGTCTGTGTTGGAACCGCTGCTTTGTAACATACTTATAAATGATCTAGAGATGGGAATAACTAGTGAGTGCATGCAATGCAATTGAATAACAAGCCAGTTAGTGCTGATAATTGGGTGGTAACAATCAGTTATTGGCACTAATTGGCCTTAATTAAAAATTATGTGCACATTTTTAGGCACCGGGATCCATGTGTAAACTTTACGCGTGGCTCCAAAAAGGGGTGTGGCCATGGGAGGGTCATAAGCAGATCGTGGGCATTCCTGCAATTTATGCGTGCTGTTATAGAATAATGGCGATCTACACCTAATTTAGACACGAGTATTTGCACCAGGGTTTAGTTGGTGTAAGTCCTGATGGCTAAAGTGTCAGGTTTTCAAGGCAGGAACTAGGTTTGTGAGCCCTTGGGCCACTGCCGAGGAGCAGCAGCGGCAGGCAAAACCAGCCCACACAGGGATAAGACAGAGCTCTGACAGGGACGGCTAGTCTTCACCTGCACTTGACCACCGTTCCTCAGGAGTTGAGCCCCTGGGTGCAGGTGGCCGGCAGGACTTACCGGATGGGGCAGGAACTGGATACCCACTAGGCAGGAAGTGGACAGGCAAAAGGGTTGGGAACTGAAAGCTGCAGAGCAGCCACTAAAACAGGGTATAAATACTGACAGACAAGAGACAAGACTGAAAGCTGCCAGGGCAGCCACTAAAACAGGGAACAAATACTGACAGACAAGAGACAAGACTGAAAGCTGCCAGGCAGCCACTAAACAAGAAACACAGACAACCAAGAACTAGACAGAGAAATACAAACAAGAAACAAGACTGGGAACAAGCAATACAGTACAAGGTAAACTACACAAAGACTATATTAGAAACAGACAAAATCTCAGACAATAAACTGGACTAGGCAGAAGTGCACAGTGCACACCAGCATACCCGGGACCTTAGGCGATGCAAAGGCAAACACAGAAGTTTCCAAATGGCTAATAAGCCCAGCAGCAGCTGAGACTCACTGTAGCAATCACAAGGTAGCTACGGGTGCTGTGCAGGCACAAACAAGAAAGTCTGGCAGCCTGGAAGATCTGGACCGGACTGAGCTGAAGCCTGGAACGGGTAGGGACAGCAAGACAGTCTGTGGCAGCCACTGGTTCTGGCCACCAGAGGTCAAGGGGAGCACAAACCAAGACACAGGCAGAAAACATACTGAAGCACAGAGAGGCTTAACACACACAGGTGCAGTGTAGTGGAGAAATCAGAGCCATGCTGGAAGCCGCCAGCACACAGAGACAGAGCTAACTCAGAAAGACCAGTCAGAAGCCAGCTTAGAAGCTGACCGCCAGAAATAAGGTAAGCCTGAGAGGGGTCACGACCACAGACGTGACATAAAGTTAGGCGTGGGTCCTGCTGCTAAGCACTATTCTATAAGCAGCGCCTAACTTTGAGTGCCATTTAGAGAACAGTGCATAGTGCATTTTCTTTCAGCGCTATTTATAGAATTTGGTTCTTAATGTGATCAAGTGCAAAGTGATGCACATAGGAAAGAGGAACCCAAACTATAGCTACGTGATACAAAGTTCCACATTAGGAGTCACCGACCAGGAAAAGGATCTAGGTATCATTGTTGATGATACATTGAAACCCTCTGCTCAGTGTGCGGCTAAGAAAGCAAATAGAATGTTAGAAATTATTAGGAAAGTAATGGGAAAACAAAAAATGAGAAGGTTATAATGCCTTTGTATTGCTCCATGGTGCGACCGCACCTCGAATACTGTGTTCAGTTCTGGTCATCACATCTCAAAAAAGATATAGCAGAATTAGAAAAGATACAGAGAAGGGTGATGAAAATGATAAAGTGGATGCGACAATTTCCCTATGAGGAAAGGCTAAAGCAGCTAGAGCTCTTCAGCTTGGAGAAGAGACGGCTCAGGGGAGATATGATAGAGGTCTATAAAATACTGAGTGAAGTGGAACGGGTAGACGTGAATCGCTTGTTTACTCTTTCCCAAAATACTAGAACTAGGGGGCACGCATTGAAGCTACTAAGTAAATTTAAAACAAATCATAGAAAGCATTTCTTCACTCAATGTGTAATTACTCTGGAATTCATTGCCAAAAAATATGGTAAAAGCAGTTAGCTTAGGCGGGTTAAAAAGGTTTGGATAATTTTCTAAAAGAAAAGTCCACAAGCCATTTTTAAGATGGACTTGGGGAAAATCCTATTTATTTCTAGGATAGGCAGCATAAAATCTGTTTTACTCTTTTGGGATCTTGCCAGGTATTTGTGACCTGGATTGCAGTGGGGTACCTAGCTTGCTTGCCATCTGGGGTGGGTCACCGCTGTGCACCCCGTAGTGCATCACCCCCCCTGAAGCGCATCACCCCCACCACCCTTCCTTCTAGCAAAGGGGTACACGGAGCAGTTGCGAGGCTGTTGGCTCTGCCGGTCCTCTTGCCCTGGAACAGAAAGTAATGTCAGAGAGGGCGGGGGACCAGTGGAGCCGACAGCCACACGACTGCTTCATGCACCCCCTTGCTGCCTGTACCCGGGGCGGACCACCCACACCGCCCCGCCTTTGGTACGCTACTGCTTGATTGGCCACTGTTGGAAACAGGATACTCTGCTTGATGGACCAGTATGGTAAAGCTTATATTATGTTCACCCTGGCCATTAGCCTTCTGTCTCTTCTCCCCTTCTCTTCCTAGATCTGCCCGCCAGGTCTCTCTTTTTACTGGCAGTCACTTCCACTGCTGTTCTGTTGCCTGGATGACACATGGCTCTGTTGATTGAGAGACACAGATTAGGCAATCACTCTCTGTTCTTGCACACATGACAACCACAGTTCTACAGAAGCCAAGATTGACGTAGCTGAAATATACTTAGCATCAAAGGCAATTTGTGTTAGATATCAGACCTGAACATGTAGTCTTTGCATTGTCTAATTTGGGTTCTGGAATCCTGTGATGTATTAAATGTGAATGTAAAGCTGTTGTAACTTGTAAATCATACAATTTGGGGATGATATCCTGGAAAGCTAGTTTTTTTTTTTTGATGGGATGTTTTTTTTTTTTGATGGGATGAAAATGCCAAACATGGGGCATAGTTGAGGTTCAACTGAAAACCATAACCTTCCTCCAGTAAAAATTTTACTAATGAACATTATTTATACTTCAGTGGTGAAAGACCCCTGTCAAGTTTTACTAATACATCACAATAATACTACCCCCACATTAAGGGGCTCTTTTACTAAAGCTTAGCACATGCTAAATTCTGCACGTCCTATTTTATACCTCTGGGCCACGTGGCGCTAAGCAGCTTTATTAAAATGGCCCTAAGTTTTAAAACTAGATTTAGTATGGGCCCATCAAATGGGTCGGCCTAACCAATTCATTGCTTCCTTGTGGGCCTTCATCTCCATAGCTCGTCATCAGTCCAGCATTAACTGTATCTTGCTCAATAATTGTTCTCAAAGCTTATTTGTTCTTTTTGGCTATTGTCAGTTAGCACTATCACATACCAAAAACCAGTGTGCATACAATTTGCCGACAGATGTGATGTCATTGCAATTAATGCATTAATGGTTCAATCACAAACGCACCCTGCACACTCTTCACTTTACAAGGAAATTACAACTTGTTTAGAGTCTGACAGGGTGTTCTTCCACAGTCCCTGACAGGTATTGATAAGGTGTACATAAGTGCTATACACTGATATACTGTTTGACAGCTGATTAATGTTTTCATCAAACCAGTAAACACTGCAGATCAGTTGAAGAATGGATGAGGTCAAACAGTGAAAGGAGTTACCCATGGAGACTGGCTTCGTTAATAAAATAAACAGTTGAATCAGGTCGAGAGAAGGCAGACACAGCCTTGGAAACATTATTGATCTTTTTAGCCATTGGACTGAATTTCAGGGCTCATTTTCTTGGCAATGTGCTTTTTTATTGATTGCTACTAGGCAGTTAAGCACAAGATACAGAACAGAAATCAGATTGCGCTTAGATCCATGCAGTGGGTCTCTTCTTCCTAATATTGAATCTATGTGTAATCACTACTTGTTTGTCTGTTGTGTTTCCTGAGGCGCTATATAGCAATTAAGGAGCTTCTTGAACTCTTGACAAGACAGCAGTTGCAGATCAAGGCATGTGAATTGGAAGAAGTGAGTTTTAAATTTCGACTTAAAAACAGAAAAGGTAAGTGTAAGGCTGCAGGTATCTGAATCCTCCTGAATGAGGCAAGAAAGGAAGAGGAGGGGAAAAGGGCATTGGTCAGTCAATGGAACCTGAACAGAGATTGGAGATGTAGCATGGAAAGCCCCCCCCCCCCCCCCGAATGGCATGAAAAGTCTGAATTTTAAAGTTTTTTAAGTGGACTGGAAGCTAGAGGTTGGTAAGGAGAGGTCTAGCTTGATCAGATTTGAAGCACGTGTGAAATGAAGCAGGTTCTTGCATTCTACACAAAGTCACAATGGATTCTAGAGTTGAGAAAGGGAGAACCTTGCAAGAAGAGGTTTGCTCTACTCCACCTGGTAGAGATAGTCACAGCCTAGGACAGTGGATTAAAGCAGGGCCGCCGAGAGGGGGGGCAAAATTCCCAAGGATCCGGCATTCAAGGGGGCCCCGCCCGGCGTTAACATTACTCTCCTGCTCCTGTGCACAGCAGCGCCTCAGAGCAGAGTACTTCCTTCCTGCTGCATACAAACAGCCTCTTTGGACGCAGCAGGAAGGAAGGAAGGACTCTGCTCTGTGGCGTTGCCATGCACAGGAACAGGAGAGCAATGCTAGTGCCGGGCCCAGGAGAAGTTTGCTGTGCACAGTGACAGCCTGGAGCAGGAGTGCAGGACAAATAAGCGGGGCGGCGGCGGTGTGAGTGGTGGGCCCACCCAGAAAGGGGGGTGTTTGTCCCGAGCCCGGATTTGTCTCTCGGCGGCCCTGGATTAAAGACGAGATAGTTCACAGCAATTATAGAAACAACTGGCAAGGGGGATCACGTGATGCCTGCTACTTGAGAAGACACGGGAAGACGAGGCTCCGCGCCTACCCACCCTAAAATTGCTATACAGCGGGTCAACACTCAACGACGAACAGCACATAAACCGATCCAAGTAGCGAGAAATCGCGGGTGAAAGCTGAGGTAACACCAAGGGCGGAATGCCCCCGAAATCACACAAAAAAACGACGACCTCCGAGAAACAAGAGCCAGGCAAGATGGCGGAACACCGAGCGGTACAGAGTATGCCCGCCGCGGTGAGTGCGGACTGGGCGCAGGAAATCTCTCGCTCGGTGTCAGCTGCTTTGGAGGACAAACTGAATAAGTTACAGTCAGCGGTGGACAAAATCAATGAAAAATTTGACTCCCATGCGGCTCGGCTTACCGCTGTGGAGAACAGGATAGCTGCAAGGGAGGAAGAGGCCCAAACTGCCACCACGCAGCTGGAGGCACTCCAAAAAGAGCTGGCAGAGATGAAAGAGAGAGTTGAGGAGCAGGAAAATCGCTCCCGACGGAACAACTTGCGGGTAACTGGACTGCCTGAAACAGTGCTAGACAAAGACTTATACGATTTTTTCTCCAAATGGATACCTGACCACCTGGGCCTGGAAGAGAATCAGAGCCATTACGCATGCGACAGAGCCCATCGGATTGGGAACCGGGGAGACAATAATACCAGACCCCGCACAGCGATTGCGCACTTTGTGAACTGGCAGGCAAAGGAAAAGATACTGAAGGCTTCGAGAGGCAAGGAGGGATTACAATATGAAGGCCGTCGCTTATTGTTATTTAATGATTATTCGACGCGAGTGGCACTGTTGCGGAAAGCCATGACACCTACCTGCACTGCACTCTACAAGAGGGGGGTACGATTTGCCCTGATATACCCAGCTAAATTGAAAATTTGGACCGATGGAAAGACTATTATTCTCAATGATGCAGCTACAGCAAAAGAATATATGAACAAACTTCATCTGCTGGACATGTTGAGGCCTAAGGATCCAGAGTAAAACGACCAGGTGGAGCTGAAAGAGTAGAAGCGCTACTTGTTTGGTGTTGATTTTACGTTAGAGGATATGAACTTAATGCACTCCAATGACACTGAAAAGAAAAGAAAGAGCTGGGTTTGAGCATCTCTCCCATCTTCAGCAAGATTGGAAGACATGGCGGTGGGAAGGAAACCCGCGATGAGCACGTGCAACATGTTACAGGGAGAGGTGAAAACATCATAGATAACTCATAAAATGAACAGCCTTTCTTAGTCAAGCTGGTCGGACATAGACTTAAAAATGGAGCTGGGCAGTTATAGTGCCTTCAGGACGCTATGGACTGTCGTGAATATACCTGTAATAAGCAATGGGTAACTATCTGTGTAACATAGTTATTGGAAGAGTGGGGGAGGGGGACTTCGGATGTCCTCGGGTTGGATTGAGTAGGTGAAGGATGTGGGGGAAGAATATGGCAAAAGGGAGGGAGGGACGAAGGGGGGGGAAGGGGAGGGGGGTGTGTGTGAGAGTGTGAATGAAGAAGAAATGGAAGGAGGAGGGGAAGAGAAGGAAAGGATAAGAATTGGAAGAAGGGCTTCGGTGAAGGGGGATACATGGAAAAAGGGAGCCCAGGGATATGAAGGGATTCAGGTGAATAAAGGGAAGAAGCAGAAGATATATAGGAAATATATTTGGAATGATGGTACAATCAAAACCTAGCGTGTCGGGCTGGGAGACGGGCAGGGTATAACACACAATGAACTGGGTTATTATGCACACCTGTTGTTAGTATGGGAAGCTTGAAAATTATTACGCTTAATGTGGATGGTTTACATTCACCTATTAAAAGAACTAAGATTCTCTCATGGTTGAAGAAAGAAAAAGCTGACATTGCATACCTACAGGAAACCCATCTCACGGCTTCAGAACATCAAAAGCTGAAACGGGGATGGGTTGGAGAGGTTGGATATTCAGCATATAACTCCAGACAGAGAGGAGTAGCAATTTTAATTCATAAACAAATCCCATTTCACTGTCATAAAGTGATCCAAGACAAAGAGGGTAGATATGTGTTAGTTATGGGGGAACTATGGGGACAGCAAATTCTTTTCTGTAACATATATGGACCCAATGTATACTCCCATAGATTCTTCTCTGATCTTGTGGCTAGAGCGATTCCTTACTCCAATTATCAGATTATAATGGGAGGGGACTTTAACATAGTAGCAGACCCCACCAATGATTGTAAACCCAGGAAAATGAGGGTGCGGAGCTGGGAAGATAAGGGAATACCTTTTGTGATGTCTCAGTTGGGGCTGGTAGACATTTGGCGACTTCTGCACCCTCAGGATGGGGAATATACATTTTACTCACACCCACATAAGATATACTCGAGACTAGATTACTTACTGGTGGCGCCCTCTTTGGTCCCAAAAATTGTAAAAGCAGAAATAGTGGACAGTGCACTTAGTGATCACTCGGCGGTTTCGGTGGCGGTTTCCTTTGCGGCGGAGCCGGGCGAGAGGGTGTGGCGGCTTCCCCCCTACCTTTACCAGGATAAAGAGTTTAGAGAATTTCTGCGTCTTCAATGGTTAGAATATCAGACACATAACAACACATCAGAAGTTAGTGCTAGCACGTACTGGGAAGCATTTAAAGCAGTTATGAGGGGATACATCATTGCATATATGGCGGGTAAGAAGAAACAAAGAGAGGCAGATTTACTGCGGTTCTCGCAGGAATACCATCATGTAAGGAGGGCACATATGCAGACTATAAGTGACACACACAAGATGCAATTGACCCAACTCAAAAAACAAATTGATGACATATTGCATGCGAGAGCAGAGAGGGACATATACTATCAGCGGTTTAAATTATTCAAATGGGGTAGTAAAGCAGGAAGGCTGTTAGCAAATCTTGTGAGGCCTCCACGGAAAAAGCAATTAATCTTATCTATAAAGAACGACCGGGGAGAGGTATTTACTACCGAGGCCCAAATTATGCAACAATTTACCCAATATTATAGCTCTCTATATAAGGAGCGGGAATATGACCCTGTTCAATCGGCAGCCTTTTTTCAAGGGTTGCAGCTACCAACACTGACAGTAGAGCAATTGGACCTCTTAAATGGGCCCGTAACAGAGAAAGAAATACGGTCCAGCATAAAAGGGTTGAAACTTACAAAGGCACCGGGACCAGACGGGTTTGGCCCTGAATACTATAGAATATTGAGCGACCTGGTGGCATTACCACTAAAAGCATGGTTTAATGGTATTGTGGGAGAGGGCCTGAATATACAACATAATGAGGCACATGTAGTGTTGTTGCCAAAACCCGGTAAAGATGTGGAACAGGTGGGCTCATACCGACCAATATCTTTATTAAACCAAGATATAAAAATCTTAGCGGCTACCTTGGCTAGGCGTTTGAACCAAGTGCTACCCGAACTCATTCATGAAGACCAAGTGGGTTTTGTGCCGGGTCGTCATGGTTCCATGAATATAATGCGAGCCTTGATGGCCATCCACAAATTTCGAGGAGAAGGGGGCCTAGAAGTTATAACTGGGCTTGATATGGAGAAGGCCTTTGATAGCATATCTTGGCGATACCTATTCGAGACCCTGGGACACTTTGGGATGTCGGGTCCAGTGGTGACTTGGATTGAGGCTCTCTATAGAAACCCCATGGCCCGGTTAATGGTAAATGGGAAGCTTACTGAGCGGTTTTCTCTGGGCAGAGGCACCAGACAGGGATGCCCCCTGTCTCCAATCCTTTTTCTATTAGCAATTGAACCATTGGCCATAAGAATTCGTAGTACAACGCAGATACGGGGGATCCAAGTACGAAACAAGGAGCTCAGGCTTAACTTATTTGCTGATGATATTCTTCTATACTTAGCAAATGGACCCAGAGATCTGCCCCGGGCACTGGGGTTAATTAGAGAGTTTGGAGATATATCGGGCCTGAGAGTGAACTGTGCTAAGTCAGAGCTACTCCCGTTGTCGGGAATAGAAGGAGATCCTGGGATGGAGGGATTACCCATAACACCAGTTAAAGGGGCAATGAGATACTTGGGCGTCTTCCTTAGTACTAATGCAAAAACCTTTTATAGAAAAAATGTAATTAACCAGATAGAGAACATAAGGCAACTGTGCGGTAAATGGAAAGACCTACCACTCTCCTTGATGGGCAGGGTAACTCTGGTCAAAATGATCCTCCTCCCAAAAATTCTTTACCCTCTACAGGCAGCACCTATATGGGTGTTAAGGAAAGAGGAGCGATTGTTTCGATCAATTATCAGGAACTTTGTCTGGAGAGGAAAAGGGGCAAGGATAAGTCAGGTTAAACTCTCCCTTAGGAGAGAGAGGGGTGGATTGGGTCTACCAGATCTTCGCATGTATAATGTTGCAGCGCTAATGCGCTTTATATATGAAGGAATCATAGGCCAGCAGAGATATTTACCAGAGCGGGGGATGGAGATCTGGAGCAGACCTTGGTCCTTTATCAACCTAATCCACGGGGGCCCTAGTGGTGACATAAATATTACTGATAGGAGAGAACTGTTGGAGCCCATGCGGAGAGCTTGGGGGTGGTAGAGGAAGCGTCAACAGAGAACACCAGAGGTCTCACCTTTCATGAACCTGGTGGGTAATGCAGCATTCCCACCGGGAATGGGTAGAACAGCATTTGGTACCTGGAGGGACAATGGGTGCAGGATCTTGGGCCAATTACTGGAAAACGACACAGACACTTTTGATACATTTGACCGGGTGAAGGAAAAATGGGAACTGACGAATAAAAACTTGTTACAATACCTTCAGGTCAGACATTACTGACCATAAGAAAAAAACACGGGGAGGAGTGGACGTGGGGTCAATTAGACAAAATCCTACTCAAAATTCCATATCAGTTAAATAGTTTGTCGACATGGTATAAGGTGTTAAATGAACATAGACGGGAAGAGGAAATGGGGATATTGATAGCCAAATGGAACGAAGAATTGGGCACTACTTATACTGAGCAAACATTTCAGAAATTGTTCACGACCCTATACGGCATGGTCAAGGCAGCTGACTTACAGGAAACGCAATACAAGATATTACATAGGGCATACATATCCAGGGCAAAAGGGGCAAGGATAGGACTATGGACTGACGAGCGATGTATTAAATGCCAGGGGACGGGGGGGACGCTGCTGCACTCTTTCCTGGAATGCCCGGCTCTGGGGTTGTGGAATGAAGCTATACAGCTGCTTAATAAGGTGGTGCAGAAAACATTAGACTGGGACTATGCCACTTTACTGCTTGGAGAACAGTCACTCTTAGTTGGGCAGGGATTGACTCAGCCATACAGGAGGTTGGTATATGTCTCCCTCCTGCTGGTTAAAAAAACAATATTGCAGTTTTGGGGTGTCGAGGAGGGTGCACTAGGAGTGGTATGGAAAATAAAAATGAGGGAAGTAGGCACACATGAGAAGCAAATTTACTCCAAGGCTAATAAACCAGAGACTCGCAAGTATGCCACGTTGTGGGAAGAATGTCTACAATTACTCACCTGAAGAAGGAGGGGACACTGGGAGAAGGAGTATGCAGGGATGAATGGGGGAGGGGGGAGGGAGGGTGTGGAAGGTGAGAAGTAGAATGGAATATTTGATAGAATGTAAGGTAGGATGCTTGGGGGGATAAAACAATAAAATGCACTACAGGTTGTGTAAAAGATTTTAGAATAGACATAAATGTTGAACGTAAGTTTGGATTGACGATTTTGAATTGTATACTGAGCAGAGTTGCTGTATTTTGTATTCACAACTTGTTGTTGCGTGAATAAAAATATATATAAAAAAAAAAAAAAAAAAAGAAACAACTGGCAAAACAGATTCTGAAGGAAAGAACTAGGAATGGTAACACATCTCATTGGTCGCTCAGACTTCTGGTGGCAGGAAATTTCTATCCAGCAAGACACAATAAGGTGGCATATCTCATCCACTGAAACTTGTGCAAATACTAGAACATTTCTGTATCAGAAAAGTACTGGGATCATCACGCTAAGAGAATTAGCGAATGAAGGGGTTTTGCTTGCCTGGACTTTTCCATTCCAACGGATAAACAGCTGCATCCCGCCTATGCGGAAACAGGAAGTTTCTTCACAGGAGGTAGAATGTGGCAGGAAGAAGGATCTGTAGCCAGCAAAGCAGTGTCTGTCAATTGCTTCTATCTGCCATTCAATGACTGCAACCAAGTAGAGGATCTGGGGGGGGGGGGGGGGGGGGGGGGGCAGTGGCGGGGGCCCCTTAACATTATTTGCCCCGGGCCTGCCTTTGTCTCTCGGCAGCCCTGAATATCAGTGGGTAGCCTTGCACAAGCAATTTAACTGGACATATTGACGCCATTTTAAAATACTAGTGTATTGCACTGGACATTGCACTGCTTACTAAGCTAAGTATTGTGGTCAATAATTGGTTTTGGACATTGCAATGGTACGTTCTGAAGTGAAATAGACATTTTTTTTTAAATTATACAGGCTTTCTTATAAAATATGGGACAAATGATGATGAAACCAGCAACAATTTAGCCAACAAAGCACATTGAATTCGGCATTCCTGGGTGTGCTGTGTTTCAGGCATGTGGCCAATTTGATATTTTAGTATATAGACACTTTTTTTGAGGGTTTGATGTTCTGGTGTGGTACTTATGTGAGCTTCTGACACAAGCCTGAAATCCTCTCTGAATAATTCAGCCCCTGTGTATACTCATATTAGGGTCATGTTGCTTTATCTCATCTCATTTATAAACATGCAGATTGGTAGCTAGCTAGAATCTTACCTTAATGGTCCATTTAACTGTGCAACAGTTTTGCATTTATTTCCTTACAGGAAAAAGCTTTTAAGCTTATTTACAGTTCAATTTTCATAAATGCTTCATCAACTGTAAATAATATGTATTGTGTACAGCAGACTGTGATAAGGAGCAAATCATCTTACTGAATCAATTACTTTCCCTCCGCATGCCTGGCAGCCTCCTGGGGACAGTTTACTATGACAAGGGGTGATTTATGGTGTGAAACCTCACTTTTGTGTCTTTTCATAGTGCAAGATGGTGAATGACAATTTCTTAATTCTTTTCCCCCCACAATGCAACACATAAAGCAATGGGAACCCAAGTTTCATCGTTGTTTCCACACCTGAATTACGGGCCAGTGAAAAGAACTTCTATACCGTGGGAGCAATATTCAGGCTATCTGCTTTGAGACAAAGTCTGCAAGTCCGTTTTACTCGTGAAATTTCAAAGAGAAGGTACATGTGAAACAGCTTTCTGTTGGTACTAAAGTATGTGCGGAATTGTGCGCTTGCTTTCCATGCAGGTAGATTTTCTAAGGATAATAACACAGGGAACACTTGAAAATACAATCAATGCATGTTATTTCCTGATCCCACCCAAAACACATCCCCAGGAACACCTCCCCTTATAGGGCCAGATTCAATACATGGCACCCAATGTTAGGAATCATTAAAATCTGCGCTATGTGCCAATTCGATAAAGGTCACTTATTGTTAAGCAACCTTTATAGAACAGGAGGAGATTGTAAAATTGGCGGTGAAATCAGTGCCGACTAAGTGTATTCTATAATCAGCACCTAGATTTAGGCACCAATTATAGATTATGCTTAGTTGATATTTCAGCATTGTGAAAAGGGTCCACTGCTTCCCAGCAAGGTGGAGCCGTCCACCAGCCGTTTTTCCAGATCTCACCACAATTGCAGACAGTGGCTAGGTCAAACGATTTTTATTATCAAGCCAATAACAGCTGTCACAAACTTCAGTACATAGGTTCCCCAAACAAACAGGTTCCAACCACATAGGTTTCCAGTAAAGCAGGTAAATAAAGCAGGCTTCCAAATAAATCAGACTTCCAATAAAGCAGGGGAATAAAGCAGACTTCCAAATAAGTCAGGCTTCCAATAAAGCAGGTAAATGAAGCAGGCTTCCAAATACATCAGGCTTTCAATAAAGCAGGTAAATAAAGCAGGTTTCCAAATGCATCAGGCTTTTAAGCAGATAAATAAAGCAGGTTTCCAAATACATCAGGCTTTCAATAAAGCAGGTTTCTCTCACCTCCAACACCCTTCTAAACCCTCAGGAGCTGGCCATCCCTGCCTTGCAACTCTCCCACTCCATAGAGGCTTCTCCTCCCTCCTGGGATTCCTCTCCCCTCTGATCTACCCCTCTTTCCATATAATCCATCCAATCATCTTCTTCCCTCTCCATGGGCCCCTCTCTATTCCAGCTGGGCTGCATGGTATATTGATTGCGTATCAGGGGGGAACTGAGCTTCTTTCCTCCGCCTCCCCCTAGTGGGGGATGAAATTATAGGCTCAACCTGGCTATCCCCCTGGCTCCCTCTGCTGGAGCTGGGAATCCATTCCCTTGTTTCCAGATTACTCTCTGCCTCCCTCCTTGCAATGGCTTCTGGTACTTGTATTTCAGGGTCTAAATGCTTCATCCCAGCCACCCTGGCAGTAGCCTTGTCACAGCGTCTAAATCTACGTGCATCCATTTACACCAAATAAAACGTGGTATAAATCCCGGCGCATAGATTTAGGTGCACTGGGCCATATTCTATAACTAGGTGCCTAAATTTCGTAATGCCCACAAAATGCCCATTTTCTCCAACCATAACCATGCTCCTTTTTGCCTTCATGAATTAAAAGTTCAGCACACATCATTACAGAATACGTTTAGCAAGTTGTGCATCTAAATTCAAATCAGTGTCAATTAATGCTCATTATTGCTTGTTAAGTGCTGATATCAGCGCTCATTAGCTTGTTATGCCAATTAAGTTACCCGCAGTGTTATAGAATATGCACAGATTTCAGCGCCTAAATCTAAGCACACTATATAGAATGCGGGGGTTAGTTCATATTCGTGAATAACTTTGGGCAGGAGGACTTACGCCTGCTGAAAGCTAGTGTAAATTCTCGTGCCCCACTGCCAAAAGTTAGGCGCATAATTTGGTATTCTATAACACTGTGCCTACATTTTTGAAACATCCCTGACCTGCTCATGCCCCTCCCTTAGCCACACCCCATTTTGAGTTCTGTGTGAGACAATTTAGGCACCAGTGTTATAGAATAGTGCATGGGCAGATCTGAGTGTAAGTGCTAATTAATAACAATTAATTGAAAGGAAGCTTTGACAGTAGGGGGCATTGGATGAAGGTGAAAGGGGATAGACTCAGAAGTAACCTGAGAAAATATTTCTTCTTGGAATGGGTTGTGAATTTGTGGTACGGCCTCCTGGTAGAAGTGGTGGAGATAAAAACAGTATCTGAATTCAAGAGAGCTTGGAACAAGAACATAAAGGGAGTGATAGGGAGAAGAGATGGCATGGATGGACAAACTGGATAGGCCTTTATCTGCATACATTTTTCTATGCTTCTCTCAATAACTGATTGCTAATAACTCATTAACTACTTAATTTGTGCATGGATGTGCGATCTGCACCCAAATTTGCGTGACATAGAATCCAGGGGGTAGTGGCTAGAAGTATACCCACTGTAGAACAATAATTGAACTTTTAGCTGTATTGAGAGAGGGCAGTTTTCAGAAAGCTAACTCTATCTGCGAGAGAAGATAACTTTAGAACAGGCTGCCTAACTTATACAGCAGGTAGGCACCCATCACTGTTCCCTCTAAGCTGTGCGGGAGTCCTTCACCTATGTTCCTGCCAGCAGGGGGTGGTACTTCAGAATCACATTTTCAATAGCAAGGGACAAGCGTGTTCCCTGGAGTCCTGCAAAGCTTGCCTGTGCCTTGCTGTTGAAAATGTGATCCTGAAACTGCACCTCCCACTGGCAGGAACATAGGCGGAGGACTGCTGCATAGCTTAGAGGGAACACTGAATTTATTGCCCATACTTTCCCCCTTTTAAAAATGCTCCCTTTAAAAGTAAATATACCAATTTACACCTACTGTTTATTACACACAACTTTCCTATTTTATTTTAGGTGTATGCATGTATTTTCTAAAGTGCTCTTGTAACTTCAAACTACACCCTAGCTTCACCTCTGGGAATGTCTCCATTGAGGTCAGGTAAACTTATGCACATACAGGCTGAGATTAAGTTTAAGTGCACATATCCCCCACGAGCTAATAAAAGTATTTTTGCTAAATGCTCTGCTACACTTTTGGAAGCTCCATCTATCCTTTGAACTCCCAACTGCCTTTCATTCTGCTTCTATGTACACTTCTCTCCCAGTCTCTGGGTACACTCTGTTCATTTGTAGAGTTTATTAGCATTCCTAAGAAAGCACATCATGCCCGATGCCTTCATTTTCTTCTCTTGGAACTAATTAGGCAGATAGTCTGTATTCTGTGATGATTCTGAAAAGTTGGGTCAAGGATGCCCATCAGCACTGTCGAAATGCTTCGCTGCACATGAGTAACCACATTGTACACTGCTGGACAGACACTGGAAGCAAAACCTCCTTTTTATGCATTCTGGCCACTGGCTTTCCTGAGCAAGTTCTAGTTGCCTTCTCTTCCTTGATCTTTTGAGCCTCTGCTTCAGCCTGAGAGAAGCTTTTAGAGCTCAAGAACAGGCCAGTCATTGGAGAAGAGATTGCAGTGCAAGCTAAAACAGGACTCCAGAGGTAAGTCTTTTTGTAGACATGAGAACTGATGCCAGCATGTAGCAGATTGATAGTTTAAGGTTATATATTACTCCTGGGGGAATTCTGTGCAACTGTAAGTTGCAGAATTTGTGTAGAATTTATCATGTCCCATGTAGAATTTGCCTCGAGGCGGGGGAGGGGGGGAGGTGGAGTCCTGGGTGAAACTCCACTGCTTCTGCAGCCTCTCTGCACCATGTGACTCTTCCAGCATGCAATCAGTGCGGTTCAGGAACTGTCGAACTATATTGAGACTGGAGAATAGTGCAGGGTTTCAAGGACCATGCTGATCGCAGCCTGCAAGAGCTGAATGGTGTAGGAAGGCCATGGCAGCAGTTGAGTTTTAACCAGGGAGAGCCACCTGGTCCAAGAACTATGGTGCCAGCAAAAGGTGGAGTTCAGGGAGAGAATCTAGAGAAAGTACTTACTGGGGATCAAGGGACTAATGAAAAATGGGAGAGGAAGCACTAGGTAAGCAGAGCCTGTATGGAAGGAGAGATGAGTTAGAGGAGACAAAGGTGGGTGTGTGTGGGTGTGGGGGGGGGGGGGGGGGAAGAACTGGGGACAACAGTGGGTAAAGGGATGTATGTAAACGGGTAGATGAGATGGAGTGGACAAAGTGGATGATGTGTGTGTGTGTGTTGGGGGGGGGGCAGGAAAAGAAACAGGGACAAGAAGCTTAGCCGAGATTGGGAGGCGGGGCTGGTGTTTTGGTGGTGGGGCTAGTTCTGGGCAAGGCTTCTACGGTCTGTGTCCTGAAAATGGGGCTAGTTCTGGGCAAGACTTCTACGGTCTGTGTCCTGAAAATGGCAGATACAAATCAAGGTAGAAGAAGAAGCACATATGAGTTTATCTTGTTGGGCAGACTGGATGGACCGTGCGGGTCTTTTTCTGCCGTCATCTACTATGTTACTGTGTAACAGAGGGTAGAGGGATATGTAGAAAACATGAGCTAGCGGAGGCGGGATAAGGACATTTATAGAAGGAAGATAACCTGAGGGAGATTAGGTAAGGGGACATGTGGTATGGTGTGAAGAAGAAATGAAGGAGCTAACATGATGTGAATTTGGAGAGGGGGGGGGGGGGGGTTTGTGGGCGTGGAATTTCATATATTTTAATATGACAATCTACAGGGCCCAAGAAGAACTGCAGGTAGTCCTGATTTTTTTTCAATTGCTTACATACGTATCAGCAACAATGAACACAGCTGTATTGCAAGAGCTCAGCACTATCTGTAGCTCAGAGCTCCCCTTGGACTCAGTGGATCACTGAAATAAAAATCACTAAAGCCAGAACACCTAACTCTGGTGCACTTTTACTGTACTCCTGGGAAAAAATGGCACCAAAAACGTTCAAATTTTGAATCTTTATGTAAGAACTTTTCAGTCTAGAAATGTCATTACTAGTCAGGGATAGTAATGGCAATTCTCTAAACTGGTGCCTCAGTCTAGGTGCCATAGTGCCGGGCACTGAGTGCCAATTCTGTATCAGCAATTTGGTGCCCAGATTCCATTATAGAATACTAGTGTAAGGTAGGCATTATAGTGCCCATCTGTAGGCAAACCCTCTTATGTCTAAGTGGATGGGCACCGGCCCACCCAGGCCCACCTGTGGCTATTCCACTGCTTTCCTGTACCTCACTATTGAAAATGTGATAGTGAAACATCACCCCCCCCCCCCCCCCCGACTGGCAGGGCAGTGTGATTGCCTCTCTTTCCTCTCTGTTTATTGCCTTTGAATCTATGTCTGCATTTGTCATGGGCTACAAATACTGCATCTCAACTGTGTTCTTCCATATTAAAAAAAAATCTTCCCTTGAACCTTTACCCTTCCATCTGTATTTCCAGTGCTTTACTGCCATTGTAACATTCATCCCTCAGCCCCAGTCTTCTTCCCCTCATCTGCTCTGTCACCTCAACTAATTTTCTTTCTTGACATAGAGCCAGATGCACAAAGGTCCTGTTAAGAATCCGTCTGCATTTCCAAATCGGTAAAAATTTACCGATTTTAAACACAGAAGGATTCACAAAGAGAATCGCATGCAAATAAGCTGTTCGTTGCTTTTGCGACCCAGCTCATTTGCATGCAATATGGGGGAAGCCAGTTGGTGAGCTGAGCATACGCATATGCTGAGCATGCGTGTATGAAAGCAGTAGATGTAGCCCCCCCTTTTTTTTTTGCAAGCAAAAAAGTGCTTTTTTTTGGATGGACAGACCTGTGTTGGGACTCCCTGCCTCCCCGCTGTGGGAAAAAGTGGAAAAAGCCTAGAATATGCTGGCTGCTGCGCTCGGCTCTGGGCTCTAAGGAATCAGCATCAGGACTTGGTTCCACCCCCAGCTGTTCCTGCTGCTTCCTTCTATTGGCCGGCTGACATCCTGGAACATCCATCTTTCTGAAGATGGACTCTCATTGGTTGGCTGCTGTCCCAACTCCTCCTCCCTCAGGGCTTCCCTGATGACATAACTCTAGAGCTGTGAGCTGATTGGATCTGAACTTCCTAGTGTCCCCCCTCCAGTAGTGAGTAGGCGGGACATCCCAGGCTGACACTGTCCAATTGGTTTAGCTCCTCTCTGTTGTGATTCTAATCATGGGGGTGCTGTTTCCAAGCAAAGGATGTTTGACCCTTGTCTTCCTTGAATTTTTTGGTAAGTCACCCTTACTTTTATGCTTTACATTTACTGCCCCCCCCCCCCCAATTTCTTGCCAGTAAAATGTCATTTGAGAAAAGAATCATGGTACGGCTTTCATACATGCAAAGAAGCTGCGTGTAAGCTGGTGTACTTTTTTTTGTGCTCCATCTTCCCTGATTTGTTTCTCCCCTCCTCCTACTTGCGATAATGAAGAACTGGCAGGTCCAGACCTCCCGTTAAAATTTCCACGTTAAAGGTAGGGACTGCTTTTGTGCATGGGGTCGGAAATGCATCGCATTGCATGCACCAGTAGCATAGCCACAGGTGGGCCTGGGTGGGCCGGGGCCCATCCACTTAGGGCTCAGGTCCACCCAACAGCAGCACATATTTAGTGCTAGCTAGTGGGGATCCCAAGCTCCGCCAGCTGAAGACACTGCTCTCCACTTCAGCAGTCTAAGCTTCCTAAGCTGCTGATACTGGCCTCATCACATTGGGGGGAGGGGGGGGGGGAGAACACTTGGTGCCCACCCACTTCTTGACTAGGCCCACCCAAAATCTGCTGTCTGACTATGCCCCTGGCCATGCACATTATAATAGTAATTAGCTCATTATAATAGCTTTGTATTCCGTTTTTGTTAGCTGCTACTGTGACAGGAAAATGGCTCGGAGAACCCCTTTGTGCATGTCCCGGTTTACTACTTGCACGCTAAACTGGTTAGAACTAGTTTCAAGTGTCCAATGTTCCCATCAATCTGTTCCCATATTGCTTATTACGGGAACATTGGACACTAAAGGGTTAAAAACCATGTTTCTGGCTCATTACGTTTAGTGCATCTGGCCCTTAGATTCCAGATTTCTGGCTGCAGTGGGTGCTTGAGAACCTCCAATATCAGGGCTAGCTCAAGGAGTTGTGGCATCCTGAGACAACATTTACTTTTCTGTCCCCCATTGGGGCAATCGTGTGGCATGAGCTGCACAAATAGGGGTATATTTTCAACCAGCATAAGTTAAATGCCAGTGCCACTGTTTAACTGTCTTAATCCTTATATTCAGTGCCACTATCCATATAGGTTGTGGCACTAAATTTATGAATAATACAATGACCACATCAAGACCTGCAAATTGGCACCAATGTTCAGCCAAAATCCATTCTGCCCTTCCCTTGCTTCTCCCCTAACCAGACCCACAACTGTATGGATAATATCTGGACATTTAGTGACTCAAAGTATGCATACTTGTAACCATCAATCTTCATAGCAGTGAAGTGCTGCCGTCTACATACCACCACCGTTCTTAGGGTCTGTATAAGGTTCTTACTTGAACCAATGCCTGAAACTGATGCAACCAACTTCTGTAGTCACAATCTCATTCTTGATTCCAGCCAGGCAGAGGTCTGACTCCCTGCCAGACCACATTTTTCTTTCCAAATGCCTCAGTAGGCAAAGCAGATATTGCTGGCAAAATAATCCAGTCCAGGTTTTCTTTTAAAGCCAACTCAGAATTGTCTTTCATTTACTGCTAAAGCCTTTCTCCTTTAGACTACAGAAAGCCTTGTTATGCCTTCTGTGCTTGATAGCCCAACAGCTTAGCTGTCAGTACAATGTTCCCAAGGCATGAGCTGAAAAAAAAAATTCACAGATCTGTACATTCGTGGTGAGCTTCTCTGCTTATGTGGCATTCAACCTGGGATACCAGGGTTCAGAGAATACTGACCTACACAGCCCTTAGAGCATTTGAGTGAAGGTGGTGGAAGATCAGTGGACCAACAAGGAGTGTGGCCACCATATATAAGGAAGTCAGCCCAACATACCCTTGTCAGTCTAACAAATCATCTGATGGACCTTTCTGTGCCTTCCTGGCATGCATTCATAGTAACATAGTAGACGACGGCAGATAAAGACCTGTATGGTCAATCCAGTCTGCCCAACAAGGTAAAATCATTACATAAGGTATGATGTGATACTTCATATATATACCTGATTTTGATTTATCCTTGCCATTTTCAGGGCATAGACCATAGAAGTCTGCCCAGCACAGTCCTTGTTCTAAAACTTCTAAAGTTGTCATCGAAGCCCCTGAAAAGCTCCACTCCAACCCATCCAAATCTATTCAGCCACGATCAGAGCACAGACCGTAGAAGTCTGCCCAGCACTGGCCTGGTTCTCCAACGTCTCCAACTGCTGTTTCACTTTTGCTACTTTTTCACCTACTGTCCAGTCTGTTTTTTGTTCCTGGTTCCTCCTGTTTTATCTGTTTGTCATCTGTTTGCTGTTCTGGTTCCTGCTTCTAGTCTAGAACATCTTTTTATTTATTTATTTGCATTTGCAATTCCGCCTTTGCTAACCAGCAGTTTAAAGTAGTGTACAACCTAAAAAAACATCTAACAGCAGGAAGAGCTACAATATCAGATAGGAAAGAACATCATAGTCATTTGCTCAACAGTGGAACGTATTAACAGAAGACTTGATAGAAGAGAGGGGGATAAAAGAGGGGAGACCTAAAACAAAACAGAACTAGTCACATTGAAAATCCAAGTGCACCCCCCCTCCCCCATTGGGGGAAGAGAAAGGCCTGTTGAAAAAGCCTAGACTTGATAGATGAATTTTTGCAGGGATAGTTCAGATTGGATAGAAAGGGGTAAGGAATTCCAAAGGGCTGGAGCATCAAAATAGATGGCTCGGTGCCTGGTGGAATCAAGAGGAGCTAGTTTGGGGCTGAGCAAAATGAGTTGGTGGTCATTTAGAGAATGGAGAGAGCGAATCAGCGAGTAGATGATAGACTGGTGGCGGAGCAAGGTATTACACTATAAATAGCATGTTAATTTTTGTCACGGTGTTTCCTCAAATAAACTCCAACCAGGGAATTTAACAATAAATATAAATATTATTTGCAAGCATTTAAGCAAACCAACAGCAATGTTTACCCATTTTACTCTTTTGCAAGGTTCTCAGCAAAACCTTCATAAACATTCCAAGAACATATTCCACTTTTTCAAAACAGCATCAGATAAGTATCTTATTCTAATGACAATATAAAGTTAAATTAAAATGTTTGTTAGCTGATTCTATTAGCTAACCTTTGAGTTTGATACTTTCTGTTGACTTTTGTTTTACAGGTAAGTGTTTTTATATTCTTCTCTTATAGACTTTCTTCCCTACTGTTACTTTACAGTTCTCTTTCTCTTTATAGGCTCTCAGTTCTGGAACTTAGCTGAACTTCCTGCTCGCTTGGATATTTCTTCTTTCTTCACCTTTATTTCCTTCTCAGCACACAGCAGCAACCAGGAAACAGGAGTACCTACTACTCTGTCTTTACAAAATCAAATAAAGAAAATCCTATTCCCTAATCAATTAATTTACCTATATTTCAGGTACACAGAATTAATTAACATCTTATGTGGCTACTTTCTATATAACCCCCCCCCTCCCACACCAAAAAAAAACAAAAAAAACAACAACAACTAATTGAGCATCCCTAAGCTAGCCGTCCCACAATTTTTTTTAAAGGACTCAGCTTTCACTCTCACTTGCAGTTTGCAACGTTTTCTTATTAAACAAAATAGAACCACAACAACTTTTTGTTAATCTGTAGTTTTTGTCATTCTGCAAAGGCCCATTTATAATAAAACCTTCAGTTTTGAGTACTCTTTTGTTAGACAAGCATTTAGCTTCTAAATTCTATTATATAACTTCTTAGTGTCTAAAGAATTATTCTAGCTGTTCAGCACCACACTGCTGAACCCCTCTGACATTCACGTTGAACAATAGTGTAGACTGAGCCTCAATCAACTATGAGAAAACTGAGCTCACATATAACGGACTCTAATTCCAGTTATTACCTGGATAGAGAGTTCGTTTTTTCTCTTAAAGTTATGCTTAAATCACCAGCTGCCCCCTTCTTATGAATATAACATTACAATTTTCTTCATTCACTCTCACATCTCTCCTGGAGCCCAAAATGAATACTGTGGGGCTCAATAATTAAACTAGTTCACTCACAACATCACACGTTTACCTTTACCCACAACTTTCTTTCTAAAAAGACTTTAAAAATATGCTGTGACTATTCACCAGCCTCACACACGTCCTTACAGTAACAAATCTCCCTCCCAACAACACTGATCAACAACTGCAGCCATTAGAATGTTTACCCTGTGTAATCGGGGTAACTAGCAGGCACATGCATGCTTGTTCCAGCACAGTTCTACTGCACAATCTAACCTATTCCAAAGTTAAGTGAAATTAAAAGCTATTTTCTCAGCTCTCTACAGCCATAAATGAATTCTGTTAAATATTTTAACCCAAGGAATTACATAGATATAATGGGACTACTACTACTACTACTTATCATTTTTAAAGCGCTACTAGACGCAAGCAGCGCTGTACACTTGAACATGAAGAGACAGTCCCTGCTCGACAGAGCTTACAATCTAATTAGGGCAGGTAAACAGGACAAACAAGAGATAAGGGAATATTAAAGTGAGGATGATAAAATAAGGGTTCTGAACAAGTGAATAAGGGTTAGGAATTAAAAGCAGCATCAAAAAGGTGGGGTTTTAGCTTAGATTTGAAGACGGCCAGAGATGGAGCTTGACGTACCGGCTTAGAAAGTCTATTCCAGGCTTATGGTGCAGCAAGATAAAAGGAACGGAGTCTGGAGTTAGCAGTGGAGGAGAAGGGTACAGATAAGAGAGATTTACCCAGTGAACGGAGTTCCCGGGGAGGAATGTAGGGAGAGATGAGAGTGGAGAGGTACTGAGGAGCTGCAGAGTGAATGCACTTGTAGGTCAATAAGAGGAGTTTGAACTGTATGCGGAAACGGATAGGAAGCCAGTGAAGTGACTTGAGGAGAGGGCTAATATGAGCATAACGACACTGGCGGGATATTAGTTGTGCAGCAGAATTTTGAACAGATTGAAGAGGAGAGAGATGGCTAAGTGGGAGACCTGTGAGAAGGAAGTTACAATAGTCTAAGCGAGAGGTGATAAGAGTGTGGATGAGGTTTCTGGTAGTGTGCTCAGAAAGGAAAGGGCGAATTTTGCTGATATTTTAGAGAAAGAAACGACAGGTTTTAGCAGTCTGCTGAATATGTGCAGAGAAGGAGAGGGAGGAGTCAAAAATGAACCCAAGGTTACGAGCTGACGAGACAAGAAGGATGAGAGTGTTATCCACAGAAATAGAGAATGGGGATGAGGAGAGGTTGGTTTAGGGGGAAAGATGAGAAGTTCAGTCTTGGTCATGTTTAGTTTCAGATGGCGCTGAGACATCCAGGCAGCATTGTCAGACAGGCAGGCTGATACTTTGGCCTGGATTTCGGCTGAGATTTCTGGTGTGGAGAGGTAGATCTGGGAGTCATTGGGAGGCCAATCCTAAAGGCTTTAAAGGTGAGCATGAGAGCTTTGCAAATAATACGCTGCTCAATTAAGCCAGTGATGCATTTTGAACAGGGGAGAAATGTGGTCAGATTGATGAGCATGATAAAGTAGTCTTATGACAGTATTTTGAAAGGATTGCAACTTCTTTAATTGTGAGCAATTACAGCCTAGGTAAATTATATTGCAATAGTCTAGTCTGGTAGTTAGCAGAGAGAGGATAAAAATGTGTAAGAAATCATTTTCAAAATATGGCCTAATTGAGTGTAGCTGTCTGAGGACAAAAAAAAAAACAACGGTTTTGCACAGCTGAGAAATTTGAGCAGAGAAGAGTTGGGAGTCCAATATCACACCTAGGGATCTGAAAGATTCAACAGGTTGTATATCAACACCAAAAAGATTTAAAATGAGAGTTGGGGTGGAAAGACTGCCTCTCTAAGGAAGAAAGATGAGAGAGCAGAAGAGAGTGGTTTAATAGGTCAAATGTAGCTGAGAAGTCCAAGTAAATGGCTAGAACAATGAGATGGTTGTCTAGGTGTGAGTAGATTTCACTGAGAATAGCTGTCAGGACTGTTTCATTACTAAAGTGAGGGCAGAAACCAGATTGTCTAGGGTGAAGGGCTATGGACTTTTCAACAAAGGAGGTAGTCTGGGTGAAAAGTATCTTTTCAAGAATTTTAGACTAGGCGATAGTTTGTTGGGACCTGGGGATCCAAAGAGGGTTTCTTAAGGATTGGGTGTACTATGGCAGATTTCCAAAGGCTTGGGAATTGACCAGAGGAGAGAATGCTGTTGATAAGAAGTAGAGTCTGGGGGAGATAACCTAAACTGAAGGATTTTAACCAGGTGGATGGACAGGGGTCCATTAAGCATAAAGTTGCCTTCATAGATGGCCAGGGTCTTAGAAATAGAGAGCTGCACGGGAAATGGGTTTGTGGGAACTCCACGGCTACCATGGGAATCCCACAGGGATCCTCTCCAGGACCACAGGACTCCCACGGGGATCCCCTTGAGGTCCACAGCGATCCCACGGGGATGGACATGGGTTCTGTGGGGTTCCCGCGGTAATGTACTGCCATACCAGCCTACCTCCCTCCCTAATCTTCAGAACTGCTTCAAACTCCTCCTCTTCCCCTGCATGGCAATCAGGCTCTGTCACTCTGCAGAGATTTGAGCCACGTGCTGCAGGAAGTTGAGAAAGTTTCATGGGACTTCGAACTACAAAACTACCCCAATGCACTATGCAGCTAAATCTCTGAACAACCCGATCGCAATGCAGGGGAAGAGGAAGGGATTGAAGCAGCACTGTGAGCAATGGCTGGAGGTAGTCCATGAGAGACTGTGGAAAGAATGGAGAGGGGCCGCAGACTGAGACTGGTGGAAGACTGGGGAGGGGGCATGAGAGAAACTGGGTAAAAGCTGGTGAGGGGCAAGAGAGAGGCTGGGTGAAAGCTGAGGAGGGGGCATAGAAGCTAGGGAGGGGGCGTCAGAGAGGCTAGGTGAAAACTGGGGAAGGGAGTGTAAGAGAAACTGGGTAAATGCTGGGGAGGGGCATGAGAAAAGCTGGGTGAAAGCTGGGGAGGGAGGTATGAAAGAGGCTGGGTGAAAGCTGGGGAGGGGGGCATGAGGGGCTGGATGGAGTTGGGCTGGACCCTGGGAAGGGGAAGGGGGCTGGAGCAGTGGCGTACAAAGGGGGGGGCGGTGGGTGCGGTCCGCCCCGGGTGCACGCCGCTGGGGGGGTGCCGCGCACCTGTCTGCTATGTTCGTTCTGTGCTCCCTCTGTCCCGGAACAGGTTACTTCCTGTTCCGGGGCAGAGGGAGCATGGAAACGAACGAAGCTGGGGGGTGTCCTTTCGCCGAGGGGGGGTCACGCTGCACCGGCGATCCGCCCCGGGTGTCAGCCTCCCTAGGAACGCCACTGGGCTGGAGGGAGAAGGACTGGACCCATGAGGAGTAGACAGGAACAGGGACACAGAAGAGAGGTGCTGGACAGGACAGATGCCCCTGTATAAGTCGTTGGTGAGGCCCCACCTGGAGTACATAAGTACATAAGTACATAAGTAGTGCCATACTGGGAAAGACCAAAGGTCCATCCAGCCCAGCATCCTGTCACCGACAGTGGCCAATCCAGGTCAAGGGCACCTGGCACGCTCCCCAAACGTAAAAACATTCCAGACAAGTTATACCTAAAAATGCGGAATTTTTCCAAGTCCATTTAATAGCGGTCTATGGACTTGTCCTTTAGGAATCTATCTAACCCCTTTTTAAACTCCGTCAAGCTAACCGGCCCGTACCACGTTCTCCGGCAACGAATTCCAGAGTCTAATTACACGTTGGGTGAAGAAACATTTTCTCCGATTCGTTTTAAATTTACCACACTGTAGCTTCAACTCATGCCCTCTAGTCCTAGTATTTTTGGATAGCGTGAACAGTCGCTTCACATCCACCCGATCCATTCCACTCATTATTTTATACACTTCTATCATATCTCCCCTCAACCGTCTCTTCTCCAAGCTGAAAAGCCCTAGCCTTCTCAGCCTCTCTTCGTAGGAAAGTCGTCCCATCCCCACTATCATTTTCGTCGCCCTTCGCTGTACCTTTTCCAATTCTACTATATCTTTTTTGAGATACGGAGACCAGTACTGAACACAATACTCCAGGTGCGGTCGCACCATGGAGCGATACAACGGCATTATAACATCCGCACACCTGGACTCCATACCCTTCCTAATAACACCCAACATTCTATTCGCTTTCCTAGCCGCAGCAGCACACTGAGCAGAAGGTTTCAGCGTATCATCGACGACGACACCCAGATCCCTTTCTTGATCCGTAACTCCTAACGCGGAACCTTGCAAGACGTAGCTATAATTCGGGTTCCTCTTACCCACATGCATCACTTTGCACTTGTCAACATTGAACTTCATCTGCCACTTGCACGCCCATTCTCCCAGTCTCGCAAGGTCCTCCTGTAATCGTTCACATTCCTCCTGCGACTTGACGACCCTGAATAATTTTGTGTCATCGGCGAATTTAATTACCTCACTAGTTATTCCCATCTCTAGGTCATTTATAAATACATTAAAAAGCAACGGACCCAGCACAGACCCCTGCGGGACCCCACTAACTACCCTCCTCCACTGAGAATACTGGCCACGCAATCCTACTCTCTGCTTCCTATCTTTCAACCAGTTCTTAATCCATAATAATACCCTACCTCCGATTCCATGACTCTGCAATTTCTTCAGGAGTCTTTCGTGCGGCACTTTGTCAAACGCCTTCTGAAAATCCAGATATACAATATCAACCGGCTCCTCATTGTCCACATGTTTGCTTACCCCCTCAAAAAAAATGCATTAGATTGGTGAGGCAAGACTTCCCTTCACTAAATCCGTGCTGACTTTGTCTCATCAGTCCATGTTTTTGTATATGCTCTGCAATTTTATTCTTAATAATAGCCTCCACCATCTTGCCCGGCACCGACGTCAGACTCACCGGTCTATAATTTCCCGGATCTCCTCTGGAACCCTTCTTAAAAATCGGAGTAACATTGGCTACCCTCCAGTCTTCCGGTACTACACTCGATTTTAGGGACAGATTGCATATTTCTAACAGTAGCTCCGCAAGTTCATTTTTTAGTTCTATTAATACTCTGGGATGAATACCATCAGGTCCCGGTGATTTACTACTCTTCAGCTTGCTGAACTGAGTATTGTGTTCAGTTTTGGAGGCCGTACCTTGCGAAGGATGTAAAAAGAATTGAAGCGGTGCAAAGAAAGGCTACGAGAATGGTAAGGGATTTGCGTTACAAGACGTATGAGGAGAGACTTGATGACCTGAACATGTATACTCTGGAAGAAAGGAGAAACGGGTGATATGATACAGGCGTTCAAATATTTGAAAAGTATTAATCCGCAAACGAACCTTTTCCGGAAATGCGAAGGAGGTAGAACGAGAGGACATGAAATGAGATTGAAGGGGGGCAGACTCAAGAAAAATGTCAGGAAGTATTTTTTCACAGAGAGAGTAGTGGATGCTTGGAATGCACTCCCGCGGGAGGTGGTGGAAATAAAAACGGTAACAGAATTCAAGCACGCATGGGATAAACATAAAGGAATCCTGTTCAGAAGGAATAGATCCTAAGGAGCTTAGCCGAGATTGGGTGGCACAGCCGGTGGCGGGAGGCGGGGACAGTGCTGGGCAGACTTATACGGTCAGTGCTAGAGCCGGTGCTGGGAGGCGGGACTGGTGGTTGGGAGGCGGGGATAGTGCTGGGCAGACTTACACGGTCTGTGCCCTGAAAAGGACAGGTACAAATCAAGGTAAAGTATACACAAAAAGTAGCACATATGAGTTTATCTTGTTGGGCAGACTGGATGGACCATGCAGGTCTCATCTACTATGTTACTATGATAGGGACACATGAAGATGGAGAAAGAAGAAATGCAAATAGACAAAAGACCTTAGAAAGGCAGGGAAAAATGTTGGAATGTAATTGTATTTTACATGCATTGCCTGTCACCTATTATTTCTCTGTGATTACTCTGTGACCTCTGATGTGAATTACTTAGAGAGGTCACACAGCTATGCAACTTCCTGTGGGGGTTAGACACAGCACATGCAGCACATGGAGCACATGGAGCTCATGATCTCTCCTAACCTGAGAGGATCTATGGTGGTGTGAGCATCCATTACCATCTAAGCACATGGAAGGAGCTGATAATACAAATGTATAATAATATGTATATATAAGCCTGTCTGATTATAATCTAACTGCAAACTGTGAGTAAACAGATGTTTTGTTACTTCAACTTTAAAGTGACTCAGCAGTGAATTATTCAGGGGTGAATGAGAGAGAGATGAAGAAAGAAATTAACATTTCTAAAGCTGAAGCTGTGTGTACTAAAATCTGCTAATTATTTGCTACAAATAATCCAACAAAAGGGTTATGGGCCCAGGGCTCAGGAATTGAAAAAGAAGAGAAATATTACCAGGCAGAAAAAAAGGCCACATTTTTCTCTTAAGTTTTAAAGGAAAGATTCAGTCTGTCTCTCTCTCCCCCCACACAGCAGACAGAAGGCTAAGAAAATGGCTGAGGGAAGAAATTCACCATTGTTCTACTCTCTCAAGGTGCCTAAATTAACTGAGTTTAATTATCAGCAATGGGAACTAAGATTCATATGTCTCCTTCGAGCAAAAAGATTAAATATATGCTTAGATCAAGACAGAACAGATGAAAATATGGCTGAATGGGACAATGCAAACTATTATGTGAAGTGCATGCTTTTGGAAGCTCTCTCAGAGAAACAAGCCATATTAGTGGAGGGAAAAGATACACCAAAGGACATTTTATATAAACTGAGAACTATGTATGCAACTACATATGCAAAGCAGCAACCAATTTGGCTGGCAGAGTTGAATGAAACCAAATTAAGGGATAAAAGTAAATGTAATGATCACATTATGCATCTTATGTCTTCATTTCAAAAGCTAGAACTTTCTGGAATTCCCATGTGTGATGCATTGAAAAGAGCATTTCTTTTTACCTCACTATCAAAGAAGTTTGATGTTTTTAGGTCTGTAAATGAGGCCATTGAAGGGCAATCTTTTGAACAGGCAACATCAAAACTAAGGCAGGAATGCATAATAAATGATTCTGAGGAGATGTGTTCTCAAAGCAAGTCAGAGAGAAATGAAACAAATTTCTTGGCAAAGAACAGAGGAAGGCGGAGCTATGGGAAAACTCCACCCAAGGGCAAGCTGATTTGCTACTCATGTGGAAAGGAGGGACATGTATCTAAATGGTGTAAGGAAACACAAAACACTCCCTCTAGCTCACCTAAGCCAATGGAACTAAAGAATTTTCAAACCAGGAAATGTATGAAGGACAAAGATAAACACAAGGGCTTTCTAATGGCAGAAAAATCTTTGACTATGGTAAATAATAATTCAAATGAAAGTACTTGGATTTTGGATTCAGGGAGCACATGCCATTTAACCAATTGTAAGGATTTCTTTCAGGAAATGTGTCCAGAGGAAGGTATTCTTAAAACTGCAAACGCAGGGACTGCTAAGATCCAAGCAAAAGGTATTGGATTCTTAAAATGCAAAGTGTCTAATGAAGTTAAAGAAATTCCTGTAAGTGATGTCTTGTATATTCCCCAAGCAGTTTGCAATATGCTTAGTGTATCTACATTAGATAAGAAGGGATTTGTGATTCATTTTGAAAACAGTAAGTGCACAATCTCTAAAAATGATGAAGTGTATGCTGAAGCTTTTATGCATAATGATGTTTATAAGCTGAACATTTCAGGTGAAGCCTCACATATGGCGCAAGTAAGGAAGAATGATGGTAAATGTAGTCCGGAAATCTGGCACCGCCGCCTGGGACATCGTGATTCTAAGGTGATCCAGGATCTTTACAGTAGGCAACTAGCCACAGGCATTCAGATAAGTGCAGATGCTGGTAAAATGGAGAAATGCATAGACTGTGTTACTCAAAAAGGTGTGAGACCCTCATTTCCTGCATACACAGGAAATAGGAGTAATAAAGTGCTGGACTTAATACACAGTGACTATGTGGACCGTTTAATATCCCATCATTGGGAAATAACAGATTTGTGCTAATATTCTTGGATGATTTCTCTAGATATTGTGTGGCCTATTTGCTGAAAGAAAAAAGTCAAGTCACAGACATGCTGAAGAAATACGTAGCCATGGTGAGCAATAAATTTGAAAGAAAACCAAAGGTTCTTCAGACCGACAATGGTGGTGAGTTCACTTCACAAAGCATGCGCACATTTCTAGAACAAGAAGGCATTCAGCATATCACAACAGTAGCTTATACACCAGAGCAAAATTCTGTTGCAGAGAGAAAATTTAGGTCACTTGTGGAAATGACCAGATGTATGCTGTCAGATAGCAATCTCCCTAAAAGACTATGGGGAGAAGCCATTCTCACAGCAGTGTACCTACAAAACAGAATGCCAACTAAAGGCGCTGAGCGCACACCACATGAGACATGGCATGGTAGGAAGCCAAACCTGTCACATATAAGAACATTTGGAAGTACAGCATATGCTCATGTACCAAAGCAAAGAAGGCATAAGCTGGATTCCACAACAGAAAGGGGCATTTTAGTTGGCTATGCTCCAGGACACAAAGGATATAGAATTTTGAATCTGAAAACTGGCATTGTTGGCATAAGACATGTTACATATTTTGATGAAAACAAGAGGGTTGATAAAGGCTGGATTATCCCAGATGAGCCTTATCATCCAGAATATGAAAATAGAACCATAATAGACATGCCAGTGTATATAAATGCCATACCAAGGCAGATGTCTGAAAGCAACTCATCTGTATCTAACGAGGAACAGACAGAGGAAGCAGACACAAAAAGGATCATTGAAGAAGACAGTACAGTTGGAGAAGGGGAATCAATTGGAGAAGGACTCTCAGATTTTGAGGATGCGGAAAGGTCAGACCAACCTGTTGTCAGACGCTCATCCAGGGAAAACAAAGGTGTTCCACCCCCAAGACTGTCTTACTTAACAAAGTCAGCAGAAGCTCAAGAGCCCTTAACATGGGATGAGATTGAGAAAATGCCAGCAGAAGAAGCTGCTGAATGGCGTAAAGCTGCACAAGAAGAAATTGATGCATTGGATAAAAATAATACTTGGATTCTTACAAAATTACCTCCTGGCAAGAAAGCTATAGGATGCAAATGGGTATTCAAGTTAAAAAGGAATGCACAAGGAAAAGTGGAAAGGTATAAAGCCAGATTAGTCGCAAAGGGATATCTTCAAAAATATGGAGAAGATTTTGATGAAGTGTTTGCACCTGTAGTGAAACACACGACAATCAGAACACTTCTGAGCATTGCAGTCTCAAAAGGCATGCAAGTCAACCACATTGATGTGAAAACAGCATTTCTTCACGGAGATATAACTGAAGACTTGTACATGGAACAGCCAACAGGTTTCATAAATACAAAACAAAGACAGCTAGTGTGTAAATTAAACAAAGGTCTTTATGGATTAAAGCAAAGTGCAAAATGTTGGAATGAAAAATTGCATGAAATATTGACAAATTTAGGATTTAAGCAAGGTGAAGCAGATAAATGTTTGTACACTAGGTGCACAAATGGACAATATGCATACATTTTAGCTTTTGTTGATGATCTGCTCATTGCAAGCAAAAGTGAGCAAGAGTACAAGGACATTGTAAAATATTTAAACCTCAATGTTGAGATAAAAGAACTGGGTAATGTGTCATACTATCTTGGTATAGAAATTGAGAAACAAAATGATGGTTCTTATCTTCTAAGCCAGAAGCAGAAAATAAATGAGCTTATTGAAAGTTTAGGTATGCAAGATGCCCAAGTTGTAAGCACTCCATGATCACTGATTTTCTGAAGGATGAAACAGTAAGAGAACCTTTACCAGATAACATCCAATATAGATCAGCCATAGGTAAGCTTTTATATCTAGCTACCACATACAGGGCTGATATAGCAAATGCAGTAGGAATTTTGAGCAGAAGGGTCAGCTCACCTACCAAATCAGATTGGACTGCAGTTAAAAGGATGGTAAGGTATTTAAAGGGTACCATTGATTGTAAATTAAAGATTTCAGCCAATAGTAATCCAAAACTAATATGTTACTGTGATTCAGATTGGGCAGGGGATCATTCTAATTATAAATCCACAAGTGGATATGTGTTTATGTATGGAAATGTACAAATTTCATGGGCCAGTCATAAACAAAGTATTGTGAGTCTGTCTTCTACAGAAGCTGAATACGTGGCTGTATCGGAAGCGTGCAGAGAACTGATGTGGATTGAAAAACTTTTGCTGGATTTCGGAATAGCTGAACAGAGACCAATCCAGATAATGGAAGATAATCAGAGCTGCATCCGACTGTCACAGAATGACAAGGTTCAGTTACGCACCAAGCACATCGCAACGAAATACCACAACGTGCGAGAGTTGGCAAAAGAAGGGGTCATCAGTCTACACTATTGTCACACCAGTGAGATGACAGCTGACATCATGACCAAACCGTTACCCAGAGAACATTTTGTGAATCTGCGTATAAAGCTTGGACTTTGTATGAATAAATAATTGCATGACAGTTATGCATGAGAAGGGGTTTGTTGGAATGTAATTGTATTTTACATGCATTGCCTGTCACCTATTATTTCTCTGTGATTACTCTGTGACCTCTGATGTGAATTACTTAGAGAGGTCACACAGCTATGCAACTTCCTGTGGGGGTTAGACACAGCACATGCAGCACATGGAGCACATGGAGCTCATGATCTCTCCTAACCTGAGAGGATCTATGGTGGTGTGAGCATCCATTACCATCTAAGCACATGGAAGGAGCTGATAATACAAATGTATAATAATATGTATATATAAGCCTGTCTGATTATAATCTAACTGCAAACTGTGAGTAAACAGATGTTTTGTTACTTCAACTTTAAAGTGACTCAGCAGTGAATTATTCAGGGGTGAATGAGAGAGAGATGAAGAAAGAAATTAACATTTCTAAAGCTGAAGCTGTGTGTACTAAAATCTGCTAATTATTTGCTACAAATAATCCAACAAAAAAACCAAAGAAAATCCGAAGACAGAGAGAAAATTGAATGAAAAAAATAAAATGATCAAACTGCAAAGGTAGAAAAAATATTTTATTTTATTTATCAACTGGACCATGTCAGGTATGGGAAATGTGCATTTCTGATATTTTTCATTTCCAGAACGATGGCATAGCTTGGGTTATTTTAACACAAGACGGGTTAGATAACTTGTGGGGACGGGCGGGGATAGGTTAGATTACTTGTGGGGATGGGTTAGATTCCAGCAGGGACGGGCGGGCAGGATGGGTGAGATTTCTGTCCCTGTGCAACTCTCTACTTGGAAAGAGACAGTAAGGTCTGAGGTTGAAAAGAGGACCATATAGAAACTCCTGCAATTGAAGGGGGGTTATGCAGCACAGATATAGTATCTAGAGAAGGAGAGTTCTGGATGTGAGGAGGGACTGTAATGGGAGAGACGGGTAGGGAGTCTACAAGAGCTGAAATCTTTGTTGTGAAAAACATGGAGAGAGTCTCAGCAGAGAGAGTTCACGAATTTACAGAATCATAAGAACACAAGCGTAGCCGTACCCTTGGGTTGAAGGATGATAGGAGGCAAGTACTCAGAGCAGGCCCTACAATTTCAGGATTTAACTGCCAGTTTAAAAGTTAACTTCTTTTGAGAGGCTATGGCATATTTACATTTTATTTCTGTATTCCCTTGGGGAGCAGTTTACCGTTACCAGCTTTTTGAAGCAGTGAAGCTGGAAGATTTCTTTATCCATCACAGCACAAAAGCAGCAGGGTGAGTTAAACATTGCTTTGGGCAGACACAGGGAAAGTCTGTTTACTGCAGGGGGCAAAGAATCTTGTAGCTGGTTAGTATCAGTGTGGGCAAATAGAATGACTGAAAACCAAACTTTGTGACCTAGAGACGGTTTGAAGATACTGAAACATCTTGGTAGTGTAAGAAACAGATGGCCTATCTTTTCAGATTATGAGAAACCATTTGTTGTTTTTAATATTAGATTGTAGTTAAACATTGGTTCCAAGGTCAGACCATGTTAACCTCCAGGACATACTGCAAAACTATGGAGTTAAATATTGGACAGAATTACTATCCGTGCCTGAATGGAAGGAGGAGAGTTTTGGAGCCTATCCATGTCAGACCGAGGGGGGGGGGGGGGGGGGGGGGGAGAGGCAGTTGTCATATTGGTACATGCCCCCATTGAGTTTCCATTTGAAAATCCTGGGCCAGACGGCACCATGGGTACAGCAGGTATAAAGTCTGTGTCATAAATCACATGTATGGATTTAACAATAAAATCCCTGCCCGTTGTCTGCCAGCTCTGCCCTACTCCTTTCGGTGTGGGTAAAAGAAGTCATTTACCTGCAAATAGGGAAGGCAGTTTTTAGCCTCCTATTTTACCTGGATAATCAATCGCTCAGTTATCTTAGTAAAGTTATTTGAAGGTTGCTTTCTAAAATTAAAATGGCTGGTTAGCTCTGTGGCTCAATAGCAAATGCTGTATACATACTGCCATGCAGAGAATCTGGGTTTGATTGCTTTGGCTAGAGAAGATTCTGGAGGGGAAAGAATCCTAGCTATTGCTCACCAGTGATGCCTAGAGGACTGATGTGAAAAGTAACTCTATAACAGGGTTTCTGTGTTGTACCTGTTTATAAAGGTGTAGCAATGTCAAAAATCAAAATACTAGAAAACAAAGGAGGTCTTTTACAAATGATTAGTGCATGTTATCTGCCAAAGGGTCCATTTTATTCCTGTAGGCCCTGCTGCAGATAACATGCACTAATCATTAGTGAAAGACACCCAAAGTTGGAATAAGAACACTTTTTAAGAAGCATCACCATTCAGACTGATACTGCAGACTGCCATTTGTCTCCTTACTCATGCCTCCTGGTTTGATCATGTCACCGCCCTGTTGGCTGCCGATCCCCTTCCATGTTCAGTATTAAATTCTCACTTTGGCTCACGTGCTTCACTCCGATACTCCTGATTACCTCTCCTTTTTCCTTACGCATTATAAGCCTTCCTGGATCCTGCGTTTGGCATTCGAACAGTGTCTCTCTGTGCCCCCAGTTCAGAGATTTTCAACCCAGTCCTCAGTGCACCCCAGCCAGTCGGGGTTTTCAGGATATCCCCATTGATGAGAGAGATTTGCATGCAAATCTCTCTCATGAATATTCATTGGGGATATCCTAAAAACCTGACAGGCTGGGGTGCCTCCAGGACCAGGTTTGGGAACCAGTGCTTAGCATTTTCAGGCTCATGGTGACACTGGGGGCACGATGGTCTGCTCTACATTAATTACTTTTTTCTTTTCTTCGCCGCTCTTTGCTTTCCTTGACCTTTTTTCCCTGTCCTGTATAATTTTTTTAAATTCCTTTCTATTTCCATTTCCAATTTATATTGTAAGAGAAAGATGGTATATCCAATAGAAAATAAAATGAACCAAAGAAATTAAACTATCTTTGGTTATTGGGTTAAGAATTGAATATCGTATTCCTCAAAATGTATGTGGAAAAGCTGTATACATGCTCCCAAGACAATATAAAAGTAAGTACAGCAAATAAATAAATAAATAATATCATCAAGCACTTATGTGTTTCATTCTCATAGGTTTCACATATCTGTTTGACATCAATGCATTGGCTAAACACATGCATCGGGGTTAAATATGCCATAGCAAATCTTCAGTGCAATCTGGGGGCACAAACAATGGTTCAACAATAAAGAGGTTGAAAGAGTAAATGCCATAAACAATCTCAATGAGAAACCTCTCTCTGTACAATACTTTTGAAAAATACTAATTTGGAATAGATTGCCAAGTTACTTGAGACTGTGTAGCAGTAGAGTTCAATTTGTTAAACTATTGAAGACTTACCCATTTGAACATGTATGAAATTGATATTTGCTGATCGGCTGCAATTCTGTATTATTTTGTCTACCTATGTATTGGTTTTATTTTGATTGTGCATGTTGATTCTGTTGCCCGCTTAGCTGTAGGCGGGCTAGAAATTTTTAAATATAAAAATATCTATCCTTAAGGAGTTCAAAAAATGTGAAAGGGAAAAAGTCTCAGCACCCTCACCTCCGCCCAGACAAAAAGAACTTACTGGGTAAAAAGGACTTAAATCGGGGTCAATTGTCTTCATAGGCATAAAAAACCCTCTCACATAAATTATTGTTAAAGCTCCACTCAGAGTTCAATTTCAATGGATCCCTCAACTATCGTGACAAAAATTGTGAAGAAATCAAACACTTAGCTTATATCTTAAAAGGAAGATGCACTTTTACTTCCATAAGTCAATCACACCAACTGTGGCCAGAGTTTCGCTATTGCAACTATCTCAAGGCAAGACAAGAGATCAGTTCACTTGAAAATGAATATCTTCATGTCACTTTGGATCCAGTCTGATACAGCTTTACCTGGGAGAATTTGATGGCTAGAGCTTATTTTCTGTCACACTGTCAGAAAGACCACATGAAAGGACTTAGAATCCCTTCTCGAGGCTGTCACAAAGGAACTACTATTGACCAGACCCAAACACAGCTTCTGGAATAATAGGATTATAGCATGTGAAATCAATAAATAGTGGCATGAAGGGTAAGGGTAATGCATTTGATATACTGCCTTTGTGTGTTACAACCACAGTGCTATTATATGCAAGTATTTTCTCTTTCCCTGGTGGGCTCCCAATCTAAGCTTTTGTACCTGGGACAGTGGAGGTTTAAGTGACTTGTGCAGAGTCACAAGGAGCTGTGGTGGGCACTGAACTCAGTTCCCTAGGATCTCAGCACACTGCACTAACCATTAGGCTACTCCTGTACTCAAAGGCCCTAAGGCACCAAGGGGTCTCTTTACAAAGATGCACTAAAAAATGGCTTGCAGTAGTGTAGGCACAGGTTTTGGGCATGCACCGATCCATTTTTTAGCATGCCTGTAAAAAAGGCCTTTTAAAAAGTTTTGTCGAAAATGGACATGCGACAAAATGAAAATTGCTGCGCGTCCATTTTGGGTCTGAGATCTTACCATCAGCCATTAGCCTAGCGTTAAAGACTCACGCGGTAACCAGGTGGGAATGACCTACGCACACCAAATGCCAATTGGTGCATGTCAGTTATGCGCGCCAGAAATAATATTTTTCAGAAGTGCGTATTGGATGCACGCCAAAAATGAAATTACCGCAAGAGCCATGCGGTAGTCGGGCAGTAACTCCATTTTGGCACGCATTGGGCGCGCGTAGACACTTATGCATCTTAGTAAAAGGACCCCCAAGAGAGAAACAAAAAAGCATAAAAAGAAGAAAATATTTTCTCTTTTCTTCTCTAGTACAGCTAGAGTGGGACTAGCCACAATACGAGAGGCCTCGGTGGGCTCTGCAGGATATCATCTAAAAAAATTCACATAGAAGTCTGTTTCAGTGGATTGATGCTGGTCTCTTATGCTTACTGCTGTAGCTATGACCTTTATTTAAAAAAAATGATGCTGGTGTCCTGTCACTTCCCTTTTCCTTTTCATTTCCCTTCTCCTTCCCCCTCTTCTCATGCTATCTCTACCTTCTTTTACTCCTCTGTGAAGATAGGAGCAGATGACTGGTCTTTCACATTTTTTCTTAAAGAAATCTTTCTTCAGTTTGGTTGATGGACTTTAGAGGTTGATGGACTTTAGACTTTAGAGATCACCCTCTTTTCCTTCTCCATTAGTTCTGCTGCTGCTAGTTCTAGATCTCTCAGGAATATCAACTATCTTCACTCCTCTGCTTCTACCACTATTTACATACCTATTCCTTCCAAGGATCACGATTCAATCACACTAGATTGTAGATTCTATGGAGCAGGAACTGTCTCTCTTATATGTAACTGTCCTATACTGCATACGTTTGGTAGCTTTTTAGAAATGAGAAGAAATGTAGATTCATGTCTGCTTGCCTCTGCTCTTTCTCTACTATATGGGTTTCTTTTCTCTCTGACTCAACTATGCACTGTTCAGTCTCTCTGGTTCTCTAACCCTCCGGACAGATCTTTAGAAAGCACTTTTCTGTGACACGGAACAGAAACAGTGCTGCCTGCCTCTCTCTTTTGATTTTTGGATGGCCTATATATATTTTATACCTTTTGGATTTCAGCAAAGTAGCTTTCTGAAGCCATCAGTTTCCTACCAGCTTCCTTCTCTGTATATATAAGACAAAATGGTGCTAGATTGATGGTGTTATTTTCAGTTTCCTGCTGAACTGCTGCCATCATCAGCCATAGGATTTGGGAGATATGATGTTTGTTTGGCTGCTTGTCAACATGATTGGTAAAGTGACTCATGCTTCTTTCTTCTCCCCCTTCCAAACTAGCATCACTGTGTCTGGGCCTTGTTGCAGAAAACAAATATCGCATATGAGGATTTGGCTCATTCATTGTCATTTGGGTTCATTTAAAGGTATTCATTGTCTTTTACCATTTATTAAAAAACGAATCTATGTCTCTACCTCTTGGTGATCAGTCCAGTAAAAGAGATCATAATCTAAAAACAAATTCCATTTTCTCCAGGACTGAATGGCTACTTGAACCTTGCCCTGGAGAAATGGAAATGTGATTTCAGAGCCTTAAGGAAAGCAGGCAAGCCCATTCTTCTGATAGTCAATTGCATAGTTCTGCTTAAGAGGCATTTTTCTGACTTACAGACAGTTGTCAAGTTAAAAAGTTTAAGAAAACAAACAATCAGGCGATCTGCAAAATCCAAAATAGGCAGCAAACCATCAGTCCGAAGATAAAAAGATCCACGTTTATTCACCACATAAAAGCATAAAACACATAAATACTTAAAAGCCTGACATGGCCATGTTTCGCCCTCTCTGGGGCTGTATCAGGGGCTAATAAAAACTGTTAATAAATATATTAAAAACATGTTAGAATAAATCATAATTACAATCCAATTAAATAAATAAATAAGAACATAAGAGTAGCCATACTGGGTCAGACCAATGGTTCATCTAGCCCAGTATCCTGTTTCCAACAGTGGCCAATCCAGATCTCAAATACAGTAAAGTCTTGATTAACCGACCTAAACAGGACTGACCTGTTGTTGGATAAATGAAAAGTCGGATAATATGGAAAACAATGGTAACATTCAAACAATGCAGAAACAAAGGCAATAAACGCAGGGTCCCTGTTCACAACAGTGCAGTTTTGCGGTAAAAGTAGGGTCCTGGGTTCAGAAAACAGAAAGAGAAGCTGCATGACATCACAAGGAGTCTGTCACACATGCCGGATGGTCAGATCAGCGAAGAAGCACTTTGGGTTAAACTGGTAACAGGGAAAAGAAAATGTTTTTACATTGGTGTAATATACAGGTCACCTTCACAGTCAGAAGAAATGGACAGACACCTAATTGAAGACATCCACAAAATAGCTAGGAAAGAGAAAGTATTACTAATAGGCAATTTTAACATGCTGGATGTCGATTGGGCTTCCCTGCTGTATGGTCATCTAGAAGCAAAGAGATCTTGGATTCTCCACAGGTAGAATTGTTTTAGCAGTGGGTAAAGGAACCTCCGCGGGATGGAGTTATCCTAGACCTGGTACTCACAAACGAGGAGAATGTTTCTGATGTTACGGTGGGAGATCATCTGGCATCTAGCGAACACCGAATGGTGTGGTTCAATGTTAAGACAAAGAAGGAGAGGGCTTATTTGAGATTGAAGGTCCTAGATTTCAAAAGAACTAACTTTGCTGGGATGAGGGAATTTCTCAGGAAAGAGTTAGTTGGATGGGAACAGCTGAAGGAAGTAAACAGCAGTGGGCGAAACTGAAAGGAGCTGTTTTAAAGGCGACAAACCTTTATGTTAGAAAATTACATAAAGTAAGAGGAAAAGAAGACTGCTCTAGTTCACGAACATAGTAGCTGATAAAAGGGAGAGAAGGTTAGGCTTCATATGTTACAAGATGAATCAGAAAGAGGAGGACAGGCAAAAATACCAGGAAAAGCTAAGAGAAGCTGGAAAAGCTGTCAGGAATGTGAAGAGGCAAATGGAAGAAAAGATAGCCGATACGGTAAAGTTGGGGAAGAAGCCATTTTTCAGATATATAAGCGACAGGAGGATGTGCCATACTAGCATTGTGAGACTCAAAGTTGAGGGGGGCGGTATATGTAGAAGCTGATAACTGCTTAACAATTATTTCTGTTCTGTGTCACGGATGAAAGGCCAGGGGTAGGACTGCAGAAAACAAATGCAAATGAGATGGATGTATGGAAGACTGGGACTGATTCTCAGAAGACTGTGTTCATGAGGAGCTAGCTAAACTAAAAGTAGACAAAACGATGGGGCCTGATGGAATACATCCGAGGGTGCTCAAGGAACTTGGAGAGGTTTTGGCAGCTCCGCTGTTTGACATCTTCAATACTTCCTTAGAGTCTGGACTGGTCCTGGAGGACTGGAGAAGGATGGATGTGGTCCCTCTGCACAAGAGCGGAAGTAAGCAGGAGGTTGGAAATTATAGACCTGTCAGTCTGACCTCAGTAGTGGGCAAACTTATGGAAACGCTTTTAAAGCAGAGGATTGTGAGGTTTCTCAAATCAAATGGACTGCAGGACACAAGGCAGCATGGCTTCACTAGAGGCAGGTCATGTCAGAGGAATCTTTGACTGGGTGACCAAACAGTTGGACGTGGGAAGCACACTAGATATGGTACACTTGGATTTTAGCAAAGCCTTTGACATGGTTTCACACAGGTGACTGATAAATAAACTGAGTGCCCTTGGTATGGAACCTAAAGTGACTGACTGGGTTAAAACCTGGTTAAATGGAAGGAGACAGAGGGTAGTGGTAAATGGAGCTTGCTTTGAGGAAGGGATGCTAACAGTGGTGTACCGCAGGGGTCGGTCCTCGGACAATATGGGTGACATTGTGGAAGGGGTGTCTGGTAAGGTTTGTCTCTTTGTGGATGATACCAAACTCTGTAATGGGGTGGACACCCCGGAGGGTTTAGATAGCATGAGAAAGGATCTAGCGAAGCTTGAAGAATGGTCCGATAATTGGCAACTAAGATTTAATGCTAAGAAAGGTAAACTTATGCCTTACCTGCTGATAATTTTCTTTCCTTTAGTAGCAGCAGATTAATCCAAGAACTGGTGGGTTGTGTCCATATACTAGTAGGTGGAGATAGAGATTACAAAGCTGAAGGCAGTGATACCAAATGGCCAGCTCCTCCTTCACCTCAGTACATGTCTCATTACCAAGCAGAATCAGACAAGAAACCAGGAAGCCTTCCTCACCAACCATACAAAACAGAAACTTGTCAGTCTGACTTGAGAGAAACCACGACTGTGATGGAGTCCTCTTCAGAGGTTTCTGTTCTCTTTCCTCTTCTCCTTTTTTTTTGTAAACTAAAGACCTGAATAAGGATAGGCAAAACAAGCGTGGCTGACAAAGGGCGGGATCCTGGATTCATCTGCTGCTACTAAAGGAAAGAAAATTATCAGCAGGTAAGGCATAATTTTACCTTCCTTAGCATATGCGGCAGATGAATCCAAGAACTGGTGGGATGTACCAAAGCAATCCCTAAGTAGGGTGGGAAGTCGCCGCTCCCCCTTACCAAAAAATCCACAAATTATCTGCAATTCCACAAGAAAAAAATCAGATCAGACCAGAGGCTGCCGTCCCACAGCAAGAACCAGCAACAAAGACAAAGAGAAGATCTGAATGCTGAAAAACATGCAACATCTGCAAATAACGGAGAGCCCTCTAAACATCCAGAAGAAGAAGCGCCGTGTACTCCGTGTGAAAATCCTCCTCTCTCCCTCCAGAAAGAAAGAGAGGATGAAAAAGAAAAGCCAAACCACAGCCGGAAAAGAAAGAAGGAACCGAAAGCAAGGTCACTCCAGACTCAGCAAATTGCAGAAAAAACAGCTCAGAATGGCTGCACTAAAAATTCAGACACTCTGCACTCTGCTTGTAAGTTCCTAAAGCAAAGCATTCTGTAAAGGAACAAAAGGAGTCCGAAGCAATGCTTGGTAGACAAGGAACCCCAAGCTAGACTCGGAGAATATGAACAAGGTTTGAGAAGAAAGTCGCAGCCGTGGAGGAGCAAAGCACTCTGCAAGAAATGCACCACCTCTGAGTGCAAGACCAGGCCAGGCCCTTCTGCAACCCATCCTGCAGAAAGAACTCAATCGCTGAGGAACAGATGCCCACAATGAAGACTAAGCGTGGGCCGCAACCAGCCTCAAAAAATCCTCAACACCTGAGAATACGCGGTTGCGGTGGACCGTGGACCACATACAAGATCACATCAGAACAGTAACCATAGCGTCCAAAGAAATCTGTTCCTCAGAGTCGACCTCTCAAAGCACCAGGCCGTAAGACCAAAGCGAGAGGGATCATCCACTCAGGAGCGGACCCAGAACGAAGAGCCCGGAGTCAAGCAGATCCAAAACGAAGGCACCACCAGGAGCCTCACTGTATCCACATACCAAGGGCGCCGTGGTTAATCCAGAGCTACCAGAATGACTCAGCCCCAGTGGAGAGCGATTTGAAAAGAACTCGGCCGCAGAGAGGCCAAGGAGGAAACACTATTGAAGAACGTCCTCCGGCCAAGGATGCAATAGAACAACCAGTCCTGCCGAATCACCCTCTCTCTGATGACAGAAGAAAGAAGGCACCTGGGCGTCCAGCCAGGACGCCATCAGATCTACCTATGGAGCTCTCTACCTGAGGCCATGTTTGAGAAGCACTGGTGCGGAATAACCATTTTGCCGAGACCAGAAGATGGCAGAAAAGAGAACTCACCCTAGGAAAAGCCCGCAAAGTGGGCCGCGTAGAAACGGAACATGAGGTCCTCTGCCCATTCCATGAGGGCGACACGCCCTGATGGCCACAGTCTGACTCCGAGTCCCCCACTCTGTCGAAGAAGCAGCCACCGCCTCAACTTCTCTGATGGCAGAAGCACTACCTAGCCCGCAACGTGTCCTGAAGTGCTAGAAGACGAACAGCACCAAAAGCAGGCCAGGCGGGGGAGATGGCACAACCATCGCTTGGCCTGCAATGTGTCTTAAAGGCTAGAAGACAAACAGCACCAAAAGCAGATCCAGGCGGGAGATCAGCTACACCGTCCCCTGTGCCATCCACCACCCCGGAAACGGAAGGAGGAGGCAAAGGGCTTTCCAGTCCAAGAGACTTGCATCTGTGACCACTACCATCCACTGCGGAAGCACCAAGGCATCCCTTCCACAGGGAGGAATTGTGAAGCCACCAGTTCATACGCTGGCATTCCGAGAACAGCCACGGAAGACACTGCTGACACTCCTGGAACACAGGAGACCACCCGTCGAGAAGCAAGAGCTGTAGATGTTATCTATGAGCACCGCAACAGCACTACCTCCAAAGTGTCTGCCACAGCGCCCAAGACATGAATGCATAGCCAGACCCGAGGACTCAGCGCCCTGAGCAGACTGCACACCCAAGTCTGAACCTAGATCCTCCAGTCCTCGGTCAAGAAAAAAATTGTACCAGAGCTGTCTGGAATGGGACAAGGTGGCTCATTTGAAGGGTGACCACCCAGCTCAAGGATTCCAAGAAGACCCAGGAAGATAAACTCTCAGATCTCATCTAGAGTGAGGTGCACTCTGATGCGGTCCTTGTGGAGAATGCCACAAAATTCCCAAACCTAGGAAAAGGTGAATGGAGTCATAGCCATGCCGAGAGGCAAAGCCTGGAACTGAACATGAGGGCTCAGAACGGCCAAACAGAGAAACCGCAGATGATGGGGCCAAAGAGGAAAGAAAAGCAATGCTTCTTAAGGGAGAAGTGCAGGCTAAATTGAAGTATAGCTTGCTGTCCAATATAAAGAAAAAGTGCAATAAAAGCCTTAGAGACACTGCAACAAACAGCTAAAAGTGCCACAGATACAGTGGAAGCTGGAGCTGGAATGCAATACTTTGATCAGAGTCTGACAGCAAAACTAGAAGAGCAGAACTGCTATGGGAAACCACCACTGCAGCCTAGTGTAAACTTTACCAGCTATGGAAAGGAAAGAAAAATATGCCCCATAGAAAAAAAGCTGAGGGCCAGTTTCTAATATGATGCATAAACCAACCTTAAACATGTGACCTTCAGGCTGAAAGCCAACCATCTTCCAGAAAAACAACTATATTGCTGAAGCTATTGCACCTGGAGGAAATGCCCCCATGACAACAGCACTGAGGTTCCATGGTTACCATGGAGACCAGAGCACTAGCCCCAGAAAATAACAATAGGTAACATTTCCCACAGAAAGGTGGAGCCAAAGGCACTAAGCCTAGAAACTCCCACTTGTAATTGTAAAGGAGCAAAAGGTGCAGAAAAAACCAAGAAAACCTACTGCACCTGGTATTCCTTCCCAGGCAGTCTCCCATCCAAGTAGAAACCAGCCAGGCCCAACCCTGCTGAGCTTCCATGATCAGAGATCAGGCACACTCAGGGTGGTGTGCTCATAGGCAATGCCTGTACTGCCAGTATAAAAAGAGTTTCATAAAGGAAGGAGGGAAACTTCCAAGCTGTTCAAGCAACTTATAAATGACCTAGAGATGGGAGTAACTATTGAGGTAATTAAATTTGCTGATGACACAAAGTTATTCAAAGTCGTTAAATCGCAGGAGGATTGTGAAAAATTACAAGCGGACCTTACGAGACTGGGAGACTGGGCCTCTAAATGGCAGGTGACGTTTAATGTGAGCAAGTGCAAAGTGATGCATGTGGGAAAGAGGAACCCGAATTATAGCTATGTCATGCAAGGTTCCACGTTAGGAGTCATAGACCAAGAAAGGGATCTAGGTGTCGTCGTTGATGATACGTTGAAACCTTCTGCTCAGTGTGCTGCTGCGGCTAAGAAAGCAAATAGAATATTAGCTAGAGGCATATTTTCAAAGCACTTTGGGAGGCTAAGTTCCATAGGTTTCTATGGAACTTTGGGAGGCTAAGTGCTTTGAATATGAGCTTGTAGGTATTATTAGGAAAGGAATAGAAAACAAAAATGAGGATGTTATAATGCCTTTGTATCGCTCCATGGTGCGACCGCACCTCGAATATTGTGTTCAATTCTGGTCGCTGCATCTCAAAAAAGATATAGTGGAATTAGAAAAGGTACAGAGAAGGGCGATGAAAATGATAAAGGGGATGGGACGACTTCCCTATAAGGAAAGGCTAATGCGGCTAGGGCTCTTCAGCTTGGAGAAAAGGCGGCTGAGGGGAGATATGATAAAGGTCTATAAAATAATGAGTGGAGTTGAACGGGTAGGTGTGAAGCGCCTGTTCACTGTTTCCAAAAATACTAGGACTAGGGGGCATGCGATGAAGCTACAATGTAGTAAATTTAAAATGAATCGGAGAAACTTTTTCTTCACTCAACGTGTAATTAAATTCTGGAATTCGTTGCCAGAGAATGTGGTAAAGGCGGTTAGCTTAGCGGAGTTTTAAAAAAGTTTGGCCGGCTTCTTAAAGGAAAAGTCCATAGACCGTTATTAAATGGACTTGGGGAAAATCCACTATTTCTGGGATAAGCAGTATAGAATGTTTTGTACTTTTTTGGGATCTTGCCAGGTATTTGTGACCTGGATTGGCCAATGTTGGAAACAGGATGCTGGGCTTGATGGACCTTTGGTCTTTCCTAGTATGGCAATACTTATGTACTTATGACTTATAGACACAAAATGAGAGAAAACCTTGGATAAATCATTCCTAAAAAGTTTTCTCCCCTCTTGCAACAAGCTCTGACTCAGGGAAGAAATTACATCATATAAATGTTATTTTCTCTGTTGAGGATATATAATACTATATTAGAGTACTATATATAGTTCTCACAGATAGGCTGCAGAGAATACCTTCTCCTGCTTTAGACTTAATCCCACCCACCCTACCCCTCTACCCACCCACCCCTAGAGTGACATGTCTTATATAACCTCCCTATCAACCCACTCATTACTTTACCTCACCTCACCCATTTCTATTCTTCTATCACCTTCTCCCACTACTCCAACCAGAGTTACACCTAATCACACTGACCACCCTTCAACATCTTCAGTCCTTCTGTGACTGTTTTGTGCTTGACTGCTTAAATATTTTAAATTTAAATGCTTTACTTTTTGTCTATTAGATTGTAAGCTCTTTGAGCAGGGACTGTCTTTCTTCTGTGTTTGTACAGCGCTGCGTACACTTTGTAGCGCTCTAGAAATGTTAAATAGTAGTAGTAGTAGTAGTATATACCCTTGGGGAGTACTTCAAATTTGCCAATGTTTTCAATTAGTGGATGTGAAATGCCTTTCTAAATGGTTTTGGAAATGTGAAATGAGGTGCTCTCATTATTGTTATCACTATTCCCTGTTTGTAGGCTTGGGTTAGACCTAACCTGGAACATTATAAGCCATTTTGATGCTCAGAAACTGTGTGCTGTATGTCCTGATGATGAGCCATTATCAAAAAGACCAAGCTGATTGCTTAAAAGTTCTGTCCTTTTTTGCTGAAAGAGTTCATGGATATTGTGGTTTCCAACATATAATTTTCTTAAGTGCTGAAGGCAATCCCTTCAAACAATACAATCTGACAAAAATGCCTATTTATTGTAAAATTCTAAAGCAGGTATACATTAGTGTAAAAATGTTATTATAAGCCAGATGACTCAATCAGGGAGGAAACATTAGACAGTTATCTAAGATTCATGCTTTAGCATTATCTCTAAACATTTCAAAATACATCTACACTAGTGGTGCTCAACCTTTTTTCAGTCAGGACACGCCTGATGGATGATATTCATATATGTGACACAGAGTATACGTGACCCTCACAGACCTTTTGTCTGGTATAGTATAGGTGTTTTGATGGGTTAAATGTAAGCATGCTCTGCATCCACAAAAACCCTACCTCCCCCAATAACAGGTATAGATTAGAACTAGGACATTTCTTCATGAATGTCACCTTACAAAAAATATTCTGATTTTCATATCATTTAAGCAATAGCAACATAAATCTTCACTACTAGGCACACTGTAAAATAATACAAAACCTAAATTAAATCCTAACTCAAGATATATTTAGCAAATCTACCATATAACAATAGCACTAATTCCTATAATTCAAACAACAAGATCCCTACCTATGAATAGGCAGCACTACAAATATTACACAGGGCCCTAAAACACCAACACATCTACTACTGGTAAAACAGAACAAGTGGGACTGCTACAGAGTATAACATAGAAACTACATGCAAACAGAACACACCCCAGCCACATGAAAAATACAGATAGACTATTATCAAATACAGAACAAAGGATAAAAAATTAGAAATAGAAATAAAAAGACAAAAATTGAACTTGGACTCCCAAGAAGTTGAACTTGGCATGTACTGCAGCACTGGGGAAATAAAAATAGAAAATCATTTCCTCTTGTAGTGAACAAAATACAAAGACATCTGAGATGCACAATTCCCAAAGCTAGCATATTCCATTTAATAAACTGAAAATAAAACACTTTTTTTCTACATTTGCTGTCAGGGCATTTTATTTTTCCAATCATGTTGGTTCCAGTTTCTCTTTTCTGCTTGTCTTCTGCTAACTCTCTTTCTAGTGGCTGCTGTCCATTTATTCTTCTCTCCCTTTTTGTCTTCTTCCATTCCCTCATGATATCTATCTCAGACAAATTGATCTTTTAGCTGTTTCCTCTCTTTCTTTTCTGTCCACTCAAATTTCACCCTATTTTTCAATGTGGCCTAGGATACACTGCACGGGGTCAGGTGGTATCATTTTGCAAGATGGTAGTGTGGGGTTAGAAGTGAGTGTGCATCACTCTTTATTTATTTATTTAGATTTTGTTCACACCTTTTTCAGTAGTAGCTCAAGGTGAGTTACATTCAGGTACGGTGGATATTTCTCTGTCCCAGGAGGGCTCACAATCTAAGTTTGTACCTGAGGCAATGGAGGGTTAAGTGACTCTGGTTTAAGGTATATGGGCAGGGCAGGAATGGCAGGAGGGTTGGAATCTACCAGACTATTAGGGATTTCTTTTTTTTTTTGGGGGGGGGGCGGGTGTTATAGAAATTGAGGAATTGGCAGCAGGGATCCTCTAAATTACCAGGCTTTTATTTTGGTGTTGGGAGGGATTGGTGGTCAACCTGACTACCAGAGATTTTTTAAGGGGTGTTGAAGGGATAGGGGGATCAGGATGGGAGGTCTTCCAAACTACTGGGGAGTTTTGGGGGGAGTGTTAGGGGGTGGGTATCAGGATGATATCTCCCCTCTCCTGTCTTTCTTCCAAAGTATACATATTGAGATCTGTCTGTCCCCATACGCTTTATGATGAAGAGCATTGACATTTTCGTAGTCGCACTCTGGACTGACTCCATCCTGTTTATATCTTTTTGATGGTGCGGTCTGCAGAATAGTACATAATATTCTAAATGATGTCTCACCAGTCTTATACAGGGGCATCATCACCTCCTTTTTTCTACTGGCCATTCCTCTCCCTATGGACCCAAGCTTCTAGCTTGCACTGTCACCTTTTCTACCTATATGGCCACCTTAGGACCATCACATCCTCTGACCTCTTTCTCTTTCTCTTTCTCTCCCTTCCCAGTTCAGGTTCAGCTTCCTTCTCCCAAGATGTTCTCTTTCTGGTTGATATTCTGCCCAGGGCCAGGGTAGGCAATGTTTTTTTTTTAAACCCTGGCTGCTGCAGGTAAAATTAGCTCTGGATATTCAGTGCCAAGCAATGTCCGGGCACCGTCGAGGGTTATTTGCAGTTGTGCTGATTGCCAGAGCTTATGTGGGTCCTGGCCAATATTCAGCCAGGGCCTACACAAGACAGTTATGCGGGTCCCGGCGGAATATTGTCTGGGACCCACATAATATAGAGCCTTAGACGCTCTCATCCTCCCAACCCCCCCCCCCCCCCCCACCTCCTCCAATGAGACAAGACTCCTTCCTAGCACCCCCGAGGTCCATTTTTTTTCAGTTGGCTTTTAATATTAATATGTTTATTCCACACTTCATATACGGTTTACATATATACTGCGGATAATGATGGCTCTATGTTTGGTTCTTCTGTGATTGAGATTAGGCTTTCCTATATATTATATGGTGTTCCTTTTTTATGTATTTGTTTACATTGTAAGCTGCCTTGATCTGATAAAACATCAACATACCTCCTAACCCCCCTCCTCAGGATAGGGCCCCCTCCCAGGGAGTTCAATGGGACATTGGGGGAGGAGTGAACCTCACGTGCTCCTGCCGTTAGCAACTGCCTGAACAAGTGGCATCCACAACAAAGAAAATGTTCCACTCTATCTGGAAACTCAAACGCTTGAAACAATTCTTCCCGAGGGAAACATTTCACAACTTGATACAATCAATGATGCTAAGCCACGTAGACTATTGCAATGGAATTTATGCAGGATGCAAAGAATAAACCTTAAAGAAACTCCAGACCGCTCAAAACAAGGCAGCTAGGCTTATATTTGGAAAAACGCGATTTGAAAGCGCAAAACCCCTCTGCGAAAAATTGCATTGGCTCTTAATCAAAGAACGCATTGCCTTCAAAATCTGTACCCTGGTCCACAAAATTATCTATGGTGAAGCCCTGGGATACAGGTCACTTCACTGGCTTCCAATCAGATACCGCATTCAATTCAAGCTTCTCCTTCTTACCTACAAATGCACTCAGTCTGCTGTCCCTCACTACCTTTCTACCCTCATCTCCCCTTACGTTCCCACCCGAAACCTCCGTTCACAGGACAAATCCCTCTCAGTACTCTTCTCCACAACCGCCAACTCCAGGCTCCGCTCATTCTGCCTCGCCTCACCCCATGCTTGGAACAACCTTCCTGAGCCCTTACGCCAAGCCCCCTCCCTGCCCATCTTCAAGTCTTTGCTTAAAGCCCACCTCTTCAATGCTGCGTTCGGCACCTAACTCTTACCGTTCAGTAATCCAGACTGCCCCAATTTGACTGCCCCTTTCGGATTGACTGTTCACTTGTCTTTTAGATTGTAAGCTCCTTGAGCAGGGACTGTCCCTCTATGTTAAATTGTACAGCGCTGCGTAACCCTAGTAGCGCTTTAGAAATGTTAAGTAGTAGTAGTAGTACATGACAGACTTGATCAACCTACCAATTAGAAACACATCAGAATCAACACGATCACATCTAAATCTGCACTACCCAAGCTGTAAAGGACTTAAATACAAATCAACTTACGCTTCCAGCTTTTCCTATATAAGCACACAACTGTGGAACGCATTACCAAAAGCCTTGAAAATGACGCACGACCACCTAAACTTCCGGAAATCACTAAAAACCAACTTTTAAAAAAGGCATACCTCATCGATCCAACTTAGATGCCTAATCCCTGCAACACAACAAAACTAAAGTACGTAATGGACAAAACTCAACTCTTCCGTTGTACATTTCCCTAATGTGGCTATGCCACTTGAACTTTATCTTACCACTACATCAGTTTGTATTTGTTCTCACCGGAGTCTGCAAACGCCTTTCCGGTACTATGTAAGCCGTATTGAGCCTACAAATAGGTGGGAAAATGTGGGATACAAATGTAAGAAATAAATAAATAAATGGCTGCTGTGACCTCTAGCAGCAGCCTTATGGAGCATTAATTGTACGGCAAAGTTGCTGCAAGAGGCCAAGGCAGTCATTTTGTACAGGCAGGTCCCCTAGGAGTTGTCTTTGGCTCCCAGGCCTTGCATTGAAGAATACTGCAATACACATTAATACATCTTAGTAGACAGCAAAGAGGTCAACTGGAGGTAGAAAGTATAGACAGATAAGTTAGCGTAAACAGGAGTTTGTTTAGCTAGGGCACATGTGGTAAGCAAGTCATACTGTACTATGGGGCCCTTTTACAAAGGTGCTTAAGGACCTACGCACGTCCAGCGCATGCCAAATCAGCATTACCACCTGGCTACTGTGTGCCCCAGGCAGTAATTCTGAATTTGGCACACGCTGAAAAGATGCTGTAGAAAATATTTTATATTTTCTACCGCATTGCTTTTACCTGGCGGTAGACGGCAATGTGTGTGCGCTGCATGCCTACTGCCCGGGTAGCGCGTGAGACCTTATCGCTAAGTCAATGTGTCTCGGGCTGAAAATGGATGTGTGTGCTGGTTTTTCTTTTGCCGCACACCCATTTTCCGGCCCCTTAAAAAGGCCCTTTTTCCAGGAAGTGGCAAAAATTGGTCCAGTGCACGCACAAACGTTGCGCTCACACTGCCACAGGCCACTTTTTGTCGCGGCTCAGTAAAAGGGCCCCTATGTGCAGCCAATGTTAGTCCTTGTGTATGTGACTAGCTACTTTAACCAGTTCAGTCAACCCTAGATATAGATAGCTAAAGATAAACAGATAAAAATATGCACTTACCTTTAACTGGCTAAATTCAGCAGCACCGAGTGAATGGCAACCCTCTTATAAATTGGAAAAGCTAGTATTCAATCATTATTCATCTAGCAAAGCTCTGGCCTCAGAGATGAATCAAGCCCATGAAGATTTAAAAGAAGAGACAGAACCCAATCCTCTCACTTACTTTTTTATATGGAAATTTGTAAGCCAGATCATTTTAAGGTTGAATTATCACATACCATTGCACTGATGGCAGAGGACAGCTGAAATGCCTCTATAGTGTATATGCTCTGGGCCACTTAATCCTTAACAGACAGCTTTTTTCATGCATTTTATCTCCTAATTCTGTACATCCATGTATTTTTCTGCATGATTAGAGTGCTCCTAGAAGCTGGTTAAAATTTATCTCAGCTGGACAATGGGTTTGATCACCTAAGGGAACCAACATTCATTTCAATAGGGAGAGAGACCCGTGACTCAACTTTAACCTTAGCATGGAGGTTGGGATATGAAGAGCTTCGGTCAGCGGTCAGAGTTTATCCAGCACTTAGTGATACATCAGAATGAAATGTTCAAGGTTACTCATAGTAGGTTTGGGAGGAAGCTTTAGTTACAAATAATAGGCATTTGCCTTGGAATGTTAGCCAGTGTGCCAGATGGAAGTTATAACTGAGTGTGACGCTTTCTACATACTAGGTAATTTGATTGCATTGGTTTTCTTTACTGTATCACATACGCAATTTCCACAGTAAAAGCCTTAGAAACAAACAAAAAACATCATAATCACTATTATGCAACTTATAGTGTATCTGTGCCCGCTTTCCTGGTAACAGCCATACAGCATCTTTCTTCCCTTGCAATGGCAATTTATTTATTTTATTATTTATTTGTTGCATTTGTATCCCACATTTTCCCACCAATTTGCAGGCTCAATGTGGCTTACATTATGCCATAATGGCGATCACCATTTCCAGATAGAGAATTACAAGTGGTATTGCATTAGAAGCTTAAATGGTAAAGTAGAATACAAAGTGGTATTGCATTGAAGTTCTTGAATGATAGAGTGAATTATAAAATAAGTTAGATAATCAACTATAGAAAGTTCATTTCTGGCATGAGAAATAAAGTGGTAGTGCATATTGCGTAATTTTCATTAGTAGCAACGAAGGTTATCAGTCTAGTGTAAAGAGTTCGGATTTGTCTAATTCATGTAAAGTCTAGTTGTCTAGTATTTAGGATGGATCATTGTGGTATGCCTTCTTGAACAGTTGGTTTTCAGTAGTTTACAGAAGATTGTTAGGTCGTGCATTGTTTTTATGGCCTTTGGTAGTGCGTTCCATAGTTGCGCGCTTATGTAGGAGAAGCTGGATGTATATGTGGATTTATATTTAAGTCATTCTGTGGTAAATACATTTCCATCTTTTTATTTGATGTCTTCTTCCAAGTTGCCATTCAATAAAAATAAACAGTGACCTCTCATCAGATGAAGCTCTGTTTTGCTTCCAGATTTAGTGGGCAACTCTCCAAAAGTGTCTCTTTTGGGACTGGTTTCTGATCCTACTGGGATTTCCACTGGTGGTAACTTACATGGCCATGATAAAAAAAACAACAACAGACTTTTGAATTTTGCAGGCATAGCCACAAATAACTATGTCTGTTTTACACTTGGCGTTCATTCTTTAAATATAAATACATAAAATAAATTAAGAAGGACCTTTTCCTTTGATGTATGCAAGATTTTTAATAGCTGAATTGTATCAAAAATGTGGAACTCAGACTGGCTGTGTCCCACCCCCACCCCATTCTGTTGATGGTTGTTTTGTTAACGATTGCCACATCTAACAACTCCCAGTGTAATGTGTGTTTGTGTCATGTCTCCATTTTCTTAGTGTAAATACTATAACATGCTGGAAGCAAGAGGTCAGCTTTTCCAAACAGTGCTGCAGATAAGGACCATCTGCATATCTCATGGAGTTTCCAGTTGTGCTCTCCAGGGGAATCCTTTGTCCCTGTGGTTGCCTGCGGGTTACATTAGCATATGTAAGTTTACATGTATTTATTTTTTGAATGTCCTCCCAACTGGTGTAGCCAGGCAGACTGAGAGCCAAGTTTGTAGGATGATCCCATGAGGTCCTGTAAACCTTGCAAGATTGGATAGGGAAAGTGAGCATCTGGTAGTGGGTAGAAGATAATTTTCACCTTATGCAGCTTTTTTTTTTTTTCAATAAGGACCTTATTCTTGAAGATTATCCTTCCTTTATAGAACTATTCTATTTAGTTATTTATCCGCCTAGGTGGGTTACAATAAAACATACACAATCTAAAAACATCAGTTAAAAAACCCACAAAACTTGAACACAACAAAACTATTTCATTTTGTTTATTGAATTAGACCTATGAATCATCTAAACGAAATATGCTCCACTCAGTGGACAACTTTGTAAGATTTTACATCAGTTAGTTTGTACAAAAAGTCAAACAGATACATCAAGAAGGTGGGGGGGGGGGGGGGGGGGGGGGGGGTGGAGGGAAGTTATCAAGGTGTGGAAAAAGGAGAGCTTTTACCACACCTTGATTTACCTCAGGAATCACCAACCTGCAGTATCTCTGTACCACAGGTTGGTGACTTCTGTGGTAAAGGACAAACTGCTTGTGGGCCACCTCACAAATAGCACTAGTCCATTGGCCTGGGAGCAAAAGGCTGCCCCCCTCTCCAAGTTAAGAAGATGCCCTTCCACCCCCTCATCCCCTCTGTGGCTGCCTTCACCTTTACCTGCAAAAATCCCTGGGGTCCTAGGAGGGAGGTAGGCAGGAGCAATCCCCAGTAACTCCTGCCTGCTGGTGCTGAGATCCAAAATGGAGCTGGCAACTCTTAGCAGTAGTTTCACGGTACTAACGCTAGGGGTAATTTGAATTTGCATACTTTGCATCTCATTACTATGTTTTCCACATTGACTTAAGTAGTGCTGCATTAGGGAAGGCAACCTGAGTTAGTGCCCTTTAAGTTGCATTAAGGGCCAAATAATGCAGGTTATTTCCATAACACAGCTTGATAATATCCTAAGGAGCATAGTTATCAACTTGGTCTACCTTTAAGATGTATGTTACCCCCAACTCATGCTATTTTAGCACAAGACCTATTTTATACAATGAGACCTAGTTACTAATAACTGGGGTTAACATCTTTTCTATGTGGATAACTTTCTCCCCTAACAACAAGCTGGAAAATTCACACTTACAATGTGACTTAAGGACATATTTCCTGTAGATGGACTCAAGGTATTTGCAGTGAAGTTTGTCTCTAGGGTGTGTATATATGAGGTTTGTATGTATGTCAATATTAAAGATGCAGTAGTGTGTTTGTGAGAATATGTCTGACAGTGGTGTATCTGTGGGGGATGCCATAGATGCACATAAGAACACTTGGGTGTGTATGAGATAGACATTGGGAAATGGGTCTTGATATATGTGGTATATACAGGTACTTACTTGTACCTGGGGCAATAGAGGGTTAAGTGACTTGCCCAGAGTCACAAGGAGCTATATTGGGAATCGAACCCAGCTCCCCAGGATCAAAGTCTGCTGCTCTAACCACTAGGCTACTCCTCCACTCCACTGCTTCTCCCTGGGATCAGTAGCATGAGCCTTGCTACTATTTGGTATTCTGTCAGGTACTTGTAACCTGAATTGACCACTGCTGGAAGCAAGATACTGGGCTAGATGGATCATTGGTCTGACCCAATATATTCTCTTCCTCTTCTCTCTCCCTTTCCTTTTCTCCTCCTTCCTCTCCTTTACTCTTCTTCCACCTCATATTCTCTCACTTGGCATGTGCCTCTGTTGGTTGCTTCTTCAACCAGCAAAGTCTGTGCTCCAGGAAGGGATCAAGGGCTTCTCCCTGGGTTCCTTCTGGACAAAACTGGGAAGAAGACGGTAGTGGCTTCAGGTACTGATGTCATTGGGCAGTTGCGTCATTGAGTTGTGAGGTCTTACCTCTCAAACTCTGTTGCTTTAGTTTGTGCTTAGATGCTGCATCTTTGGATGGTTGGGTTTTGCCTTTCTTGACCCCGAGGCCTTTTGGTATGTATATGTTGGACAAGCAGATGTAGACAGATCAAGCCTCGTACTTCATGTGAAACATGGATAGAAAAGTACTGATGGAACTGCTGAAAAACAAAAACAAAGGTGCAAAAGTTCATGCAACAAAAAAAACAGATAAATAAGAATCCATAAAATGCAACCCAAGGCCACCAGTTAAAAAGTTGTGAACAAAACCTAGAAGACCAATAGCAGCATATTGTCAGGTCCACCGGGCTTCCAAGAAGCAGAGAGAGATCAGCCAACACCTAATTATGTAAAAGCACATTTAAATAGTTCTATTTCTTCCAAATTTCTGAGCTTTAAGTTATCTTTCGCCAACTTAATATACTTACACAAGGCAGTCCAGATAGTGGGTGCAGCACAGGAAGATATGTGGTAATCTTCTAATTGTTCCTACTGATGGGCTACATCACTATCCACTGGGCCCAATGTTTCCTCCCAGTTAACCACTGCTTTCATTCAGCTCAGCAGAAGCAGAGCCATGGAGGAGGAAGGCAACAGAAGAAACAGTATGGTATGGGATAGGGGGAGCATGGTGTGAAAAACTGGAGGGGGTGGCTCGGTGGCACATATTTTGCACTGCCATTTAGAAGCCCTGGGCTTGGCTTTTGCTTTTGAGGCCGATAGAGTTACATTAGCTGCTGAAAGGAGAGAGTCTCAGCCATACTCAATGGCAGTATCTAGTGACAAGATATAGGGATTAGGTTGGCTAGGTTCTTACGGGAACTGTAGTTTGTGAAAGGAGTGATAGGGTAATGGCTGGCCTGAATTTAGAGTGAGATATATATACAATTAGAGGAAAAGTCTAGGTAGTTGTGAATGAAGGCTCATGGGACCATAGTCCACTAGAGGCTGGTTCCAACTAAGCTGAAAATGCAAATGGAGGATATTGCTGGGCACAAAAACACAATAAAACTGAAGAACGGTCAACTGAGAAGAGGAAGGAAGTAATGGAAGGAGAGACTATGAGGAATAAAATGATAGGTGAGGTGGAGAGACAAGTTATAATGAAAAGGGATAATAAAGAGGATATGAAGAAAGAAAAAAATGTAGGGTAAGAAAAGGAATGACGGGGGAATGAAAAGAATGTAACAGAACAAATATAGGGGCAAGTAGTACAGTAAATGGGACTGCAAATAAATCAATCTCTGCAAACATTACAAACTGGAATATATTCCTAAATATATTATGAAGTTCCTCCCCTTTCAAACTGTATATCCAATTCTCGGTCCCTTCCAAACCTGTCTGATCCTTCTCCAATTCTGTAAAACTCCCTTCACTCGTTTCATGCTCCATTCTGATTTTCTTCCACATTTCTTTCTTTTCCCTCTCTGCTTTTAACTTGTTTATAACTATCTATCCTTTTCTCCCTTTGTCTGCCTCTTTTCTGGTTTCTATCCCTTCTCTTCCATCTCAGCCTCGTCTGCTCTTGTGTACCCTGTCTACTCATCTTCCCAGCTCAGGCCAGGGATGGGAATCCCCATCTTCACTGTCTCCTTTTGGGAGCTGGCAAAACAAAGCAGAACTTATTCAAATTCTTACATCTTCTTCCCACAGCTCTTAGTTTTCTTATCAGACTGGCCACAGCTTCAAACCAACTAATTCTATTCTTGAATGGCCCATGTTTTCTGGAGGAAGGGGAAAAGATAAATTATAAAGGTATTAAAAAAAAAAGAACTATAAATGCAACAAAATGTCTTTTTGAACTATAAGGACATGATCATGACTGAAAGGGTGCAGGAGGTGATGGGAGATAGAAGAAGCCTGGTAGAAGACCTTTCCAAGAGAAAATTAGATTTGCTGGTCTGTGCTTAGTGGCTGTAATAACACATTAGCTAATTTAGTACTGGAGAGCATGGTAGAGGGCAAAAGAGAGGAAAGCAGAGAAAAGTCTTCCGTGATGACATAAAAAATGGTGACAACCTGGGAGCATAGGCCAAACGATGAGAAACATTAAGAATGGAGACAACTGGCACACCATGATTGTCATAGGAACATAAGTGCTGCCACACTGGGACAGACCGAAGGTCCATCAAGACCAGTATCATGTTTCCAACAGTGGCCAATCCAGGTTACATTACCTGGTAAGATCCCAAAACAGTAAAATAGATTTTATGATGCTTATCCTAGAAATAAGCAGTGGATTTTCCCCAAGTCCATCTGAATTATGGCTTATGGACTTTTCTTTTAAGAAGTTATCCAAACCTTTTTTAAACCCTGCTAATCTAACTGCTTTTACCACATTCTCTGGCAATGAATTCCAGAGTTTAATTACACATTGAGTGAAGAAATATTTTCTCTGATTTGTTTTAAATTTACTACTTAACAGCTTCATTGCGTGCTCCCTAGTCCTAGTATTTTTGGAAAGAGTAAACAAGTGATTCACACCCACCCATTCCATTCCACTAATTTTATAGACCTCTATCATATCTCCCATCAGCTGTCTCTTCTCCAAGCGGAAGAACCCTAGCCGCTTTAGCCTTTCCTCATAGAGAAGTTGACCCATATCCTTTATCATTTTTGTCGCTCTTCTCTGAACCTTTTCTAATTCCACTATAACTTTTTAAAGATGTGGTGACCTTTGCATTGAAGATAGAGCTTGATAGTTTAAGAAACTTGATATACCAACTTTCGTATCCATCAAAGTGGTTTACAGTAAAATAAATTAAGTTAGAACTGCCAATAATAATAGAAAAGGCACATTCAAAGAGACATCCCAGCCCCCCATAAAAAATAAAAATAATCCTCCAGATTCTATACATGGCGCCTGAAATTCCACGTGGAAACCAAAGCATATTCTATAACAATATGCATAAATTAGTTAACTAGCTAATCAGCACTGTTAATTGGATGTTAACAAGCAATTATCAGCACTAATTGGCATTGTGATTTAAGTGGACAACTCGCTAAGTGACATCAGAAGAAGGCGGGACACTGAGCGAACGAATGGAAGGCTAGAGACGTCGGGACTGGGAGCGCCGCCTCCTTCACTGATGCTGCGCTGCCGGAGGAAGGTAAATTTAAAAGAAAAAAAAAAAGGAAAGGGATCTTGGGGGGGAGAAGAGGGCGGGCAGTTCCTACATGGGAGCGGGAGGGGCAAGGTAAGCACGCAGCGGCAGCGCCCCCCAGAGGATGGCGCCCCCTGCGGTGCTTACCCCTCTATTAGATTGTAAGCTCTTTGAGCAGGGACTGTCTTTCTTCTATGTTTGTGCAGCGCTGCGTACGCCTTGTAATGCTATAGAAATGCTAAATAGTAGTAGTAGTAGTAGTTACCGCATCGGCACGGCCCTGTGGGTAGGAAATGACTGCCTTAAATCCAGACACAACAAAGCAGTGCTCCTACTTCACTTGTACAGTGGCCATTTGCCCTGTGTTTGGTGCTTCTTCATTAGGGTGATGTGCCATGGCATGCTCTGCTATTTAGTTACATATTTTCTTCCTTGTCACCATTGTGATTTGATTTGATTGTGATGTGGGTATTTTTCCTTTAGGGACATCTGTACAGTGAAATCAATAAAATGGATGTAGCTGACTTCATGAAGATTTTTATGGACAGCCCTTGCTGTGGTAGCACTCCAGCTACTATCATCAATCAGCCATGCTTTGTTTTTTTCTTTTCATGTTAGTGTGCCTTCATGAACCACAAATCTGACTTGACTGGCTTCACTGAAGTCTAGCTTACAGGATTGCAGCCTGCCCTGGTGTCTTTTATTCGGTTTTAGAACAGTAAAATTATGGCAAAGTCTCTCTGACTCTGTGGTTAGAAGACTCATCCGGTAAATGCTAGGAGAAGGCCACCCTCGAATTCCAAACAAGAACACTGTCGCTTGGTTTATGAATTCAATATGCCCCAAACTTCACCATCCAGAAATATATTGCTCCTCATTTCGTACATGAAAACACAGAGTGGTCTCTCTAATAACTAGCAGCTGAATAACATGAAGATGAATACATGAAAGAAAAATGAAACCATGCGTTAAAGAGTCAAGGCAGACTCAAGGAAGTTCAAGAGACTGGGGCCATGTTTTTAATGGGAGTCTTCTTTTCCAGCCCCATGTCTGTGCAAAGCTCTTTTGAAAACAGCCCCTGTTATCTCTTCTTTTCTCATTATCACAGTAATGAAAATATGAATAAAAGAAAGTTACCACCTCATCATCTTTTGGATGCACATGATAGGCAGGGTCTCTCTTTAAAGCAACAGTTTAATATTTTTCTTAACACTAATTCAATTCAGTTGCCAATTAAAACCAAACATCATTAATGGACCCCCTCACCCCTTTTGGTTCTTGTTTTTATTTGATTCTAGAAGTGTTTACATTTCTGAAAACTCTTTCATTTGATACCTACCGTTCTATGAGTAATAAGGCTGCTTCTTTGAGCCTCATTGGAACTGATGCTAGGGGTGTGCATATCCAACAACAAAAAAGATTTGATTCTTGCTCATTAAAAAAAAAAGTCATAAACTTTGGGCATTTTTTTCATGTTCATTTGACCTCTTTGTTGCATGCAAAGTGGGAAAATAATTGTGCATGCATTATTCATAGATTATATGATGATGTGGAGAAATCAACTGCATTGTTTACTTTGTTGAAAAGAATGTGCATACAGAAAAAGGGAAGCAGAAAATTGACAAATTCATATGCATATAGATTCCATAGCTAGATTCTTTGTAGATGGGACTACAAAGTACACTTTAATGCTTTGGGTACGTACACTGTTATTTGGGGGGAGGATAGTTTGATATATTGCATATACTTTTTCTGGATTATTAGGCCTATTGAAGATATGATTCTGTTAGTGTGGCAGTTCCTCTTAGAGAGGGAGGGAAGGGGAAGAGGGGGAATGGTTGGGGGAGAGCTTAATTAAAACACAGACCTTCTTTATATACAATTCATTTTAGGTTTGTTAGAAATTTGAAATTTTGCTGTGTATCACAAATGATGCTTTGTTATATTTTGAAGATGTTTTAATAAAGTACAAAGCGGAAACTCACTCAATGAATGTCAAAACTCAATACAAAATGTAGAGTGAGAAATGAACTCTCTGTGATTCAATACCATAAAGCTTAATCGCCACCAGCACTGAGTTGAATGGGCAGTAATTTAAAAGAAGGCACAGCAGTATGCAATCCCCTGAGGAAGCTGTATGGTGAAACAGGTCCCTGTTGGGTTCATGGTTCGACTGCCTCAAAAGCTAAGTTCAGTTTCCAGTCTCATGCTAGAAATTGTTTGCATTAACATTAAATTAATTTTTCATAAACAACTATCTATTGGTCTGGATGGTTTTTTTTTATGACCGATAGTAGAACCTGTGAACTGTGGATTGGATGCTGTGATAATACATTACAATAGCATTCTAAGGATACCACAGTCATCTGAGGTCTTTTCCCCCACAATACCTTTTGTCATGTCCCCTACCTCAATGCAAGTGGCGTCCTTGGGCTGCGCAGGGTCCCGTCGACACACACACGTGACTGGCACAGCCCTGAGCCATGTGTGTGTAGTTCTTCTCTGGCTGCAGGCTCCTTGATTGCTTTGCTTCCATGTACCTGGCTCTGCTCTCTCTCTGCCTGGCTTCCAGCCTCCTTGATTGCTTTGCTTCCACCCACCTGGGTCTGCTCTTCCTCTGCCTGGCTTCCCTTGCTTCTCTCCTTTTGGTCTTCCGGTTCCTCCTTCTCCTGCTCTTGTCCTATGGCTGTGCCCCTTCTCCCTGCTGATGTCAGATGCCAGCACTTTATCAGCTGAGCTCTCCCTAGACTTCTTGCTTCAGCTTCTACTTTGGTAGGTGTTACTTGCTCAGTAGTGTGCTTCTCTTCTACTTTGTTCCTCGTTGCTGACTTAGCCTGTACCTGGATTACTCTTGTGTCTGCTACCTGCCTACTGACTCTGCCTGTACCTGGATTACTCTTGTGTCTGCTGCCTGCCTACTGACTCTGCCTGTACCTGGATTACTCTTGTGTCTGCTGCCTGCCTACTGACTCTGCCTCTACCTGGATTACTCTTGTGTATGCTGCCTGCCTACTAACTCTGCCTGTACCTGGATCACTCTCTTGCCTGCTACCTGTCTGACCATCACGTTCATCACCCCGCTTCCTGCTCCATCTTGTAAGCCCTGCAGGCTGCCCGCACCTAGGGGCTCAACCTCTGGGGAACGGCAGTCAGCACAAGTGAAACCCGGGGTTGTCCGGCCGCCAAGCAGAACCTGGTCTGAGTACCGGGCTTGGCAGCGCTCTACTTGGTACAAGAACATCAGGTCTGACACCATTATGGGGTTGAATCACAGAGAGTTAATTTCTCACTGTACATTTTGTATTGAATGAAGATGTTTTAATAAAAATTGTTATAACTAATCCATAGGTACACTTTAAATTTATAGGTGCCATAACAAGCATGATGCACACTCATGAATGGACTGCTCTAACTAAAACCTATAAAACACGAGCATCTGAAGACCGGACTCAGGGAATAATACCTTTTGAAAAGAAAGGAAGTACTTGTAAATGCACATACTTCTTCACATAATACATTATGGCCCTTATTTACTAAACCACATTACCTATTCAGTGCAGGAATTACCATGCACTAATATCATCATTTTGGGGAAAGGAACGGAGTAGGGACTGCACCTTATAGTTGCTGCACCAGTGGTTACCATGTGGAAGAGTAAAGGCCACTGTATCTGCTGCACTGTTACCCCCGGATTCTATATAGTATGCTTAGCATTCCGCACCAAAATCCAAGCATATTCCATAACAATGTGCATAAGTTAATTGGCTTAACAAGCCAATCAGCATTATTAACAGCCCTTAACAAGCAATAATGAGCACTAATTGGTAATAATTAGAATTTACGCACACAAATGTATTCTGTAACGCACTGTGCCTAAATTTTAATGCATGCAGGCAATTTGTGGGCATTCCAAAATTTATGCGCATTGTTATAGAATATGGCCCTCTGCACCTAAATCTACGTGCCGGGATTTGCACCACATTCTCATTGATGTAAGTGGATGTGCATAGTTTTAGTTGCTGGATATTGACTAAGCATATTCTGTATACTGCACCTAAATCTAGGCGCTGCTTACAGAAAACACTTAGGTGGAAATGTTTTCTGTGCAGATTTTTTAAGCGCCATATATAGAATCTGGCCCATGGCACCTAAAGTTGAGTGCCCAAATTTGGCAGTGTGTCCAAATAGCGCATGCATCCTAATTAGTCAACAAGCCAATTGGCACTGACAATTGGCCACCAACAAGCAATTATCGGTACTAAGTGACACTAATTAGAGTTTACGTGTGCAAGTTACTAAGCCAGTTCTGTAAGTGGTGCATGTAAATTCTAATGTGTGGATCTCAAAAGGGGGTGTGGCCATGGGAGGGGCATGTGTAGGTCATGGGTGTTCCTAAAATTTACATACATTGCTATAGAATATGCCCAATCTGTGCCTAAGTTTGGCACGGGCATTTACACCTAGTTTTAGTTGTCATAAATGGTCACACCAAAATGGTAGACACAGAATCAGATGCTATGCATATTCTATAAACCATGCCTAACTTTAGGCGAGGTTTATAGAGAAGCGCTAAGCGCGGTCTTTTCAATGCTGATTTTTTGGGGGGCACCATATATAGAATTCACCTCTTAATGCAAACGGCATGCAAACTTTTAATCTGCATGACCTATATGGAAGGCTCCCCAAAATGTTCGGAATACCACCAATGCACAAGTTTTTCAGTTAAACCTTAGTGTACTGGAGTAACCAGTGGCCTATGTTCAAAGACAAAGAAAATGGAGAGCCCTGGGCTTTTCCCCTTACATTTTAATCTTTCTCTCTTTTAAACCTGCCATTATAGAGGAAGTCCTCTGTCTGAGAACCACAATCTATGATTCTTTCAGTGCCAGGCCAAGGAACAGCAGCCAGATCTCAGACTAAGGGGGCCTTTTTACTAAGCTGCATTACACTAACTTGAGCCAAACCTAGCTTAAAATGGCATACCACATGGGATGCACTCAGGTGTCCTACGGTAAATGCCAAATTAGTGCATGCTAAAAAATATTTTAAAAATTTTTGTTGAGGGGGTGTGTCAGGGGGTGGAGAGTGGGCATTCCTGTGCTAATCAGTGCAGCTATATTATTGCATGATAACTGTGTGAGCCCTTACTGCCTACAAAATGGGTGGCGGTAAATGCTCACACAGTAACATAGATTTTTGACCGATAGATCCTGAAGCAGGCGAACGAAACGCTGGCCACCGTAGGTCATGGTCTGATTTTTGGGAATGGAAGGGAGAGGAAGAACCACACAAGCTAAGTACACTTTTTGAATACTGCAACATTGCAATATAGCAATACTATTGATAACAAATAATTTTTTGGCTATTATGTGTAGGAGCTGTTGAATCAGGCAAGGAGGATTTTGGGCCAATGATGAAGCAGTCCTGCTCCTGTTGCTTTGTGTAGCCGGGAGCTTCTTGAGACTTTTTCTTCCTTTACAGTATTTTTAAGTTGGGCCCTGTAGGAGAACCCTTGATATATATTTGTGTAAACATTAGCACATGACCATTAATACAAAAAATACAGAAGGGCCATTTTTATAGCTGCGGTAAAAATGACCTTAGCGCGTGAGAAAACCCGCATAAAGACGTGCTAAGGCCACTTTTTACTGCAACTTAGTGACAGGACCCCAGTCAAGTCTTCCTGTATGATGTTCCAGGGCTATAGACAGCCCAATATGATTTTTAATGGACCAAAAATGTAAATGCACTTTTACAGTTTTCTTTTTTTTTTTTTTACTTCAATTTTTACAACAATATATCCCAAAAAATTCAAGATAAACAAGAAAACATGAAATAAATAATCAGGTTAAACGAGAAAAGAAAATATGACTATACATTCGTCTACTAACAAAATGCAAAGAAGATTCAAGGAATAAGAAATAGATTGACATAAGCTGTTGTCTACCCATGAAGCCCCCTCCCCAACCTGCTCCTACAGTGAGCTAATGAGACTATACAACAGCATTTATTTCCTCCTTAACTACAAGAATTTCTTCTAGCTGCTTGGGGGTCAAAAAATGTTTGGCAAGGAAATTTAAGCACAAAATTGGCACCCAAAGGCTGTATCCTAGGCCAAAAGGCCAGGAATGCTTTGCGCCTCATCTATGTCTCTCTTGAAAGATCAGAAAAAAAACTCAAACTTTAGAACCCAAAACTATGTCTCTAAATATTTAAAATAAAGCTTCATAACTGCATTGTGGTCTAGCTTCAGGGCAAAAGATACCACCATAGTTGATCTCTGTGTAATTACTTCCAATGAGGGCTCTAAAAAGGTTGTAAAATTCATGCTATCCCTTTCTGGACCCTGAAGGGCCTCACCAGTAGATCTCCCTGAGGCCAGCATACACTGGGCTCAAGTAATGGGGGCAATGAATCACTAGATATCCCCAAGACCTCAGTTAAATATTTCTTGACCATATCCACAGGAGCAATCAATGGAGACCTGGGAAAATTGAGTAGTCTCAAGTTATGTCTCCTAATTTGATTAATTGGTGATGTGTAAAGTTTTTTTTATCTTTAGCTGAGGCTGAACCCAAAGATTCCAAGGACTTAATTTTAGTTTCTAAAGAATCTAACTTAGAGGATTGCTGGGCAGAAGCCTGTGACTGGAGAAGAACTTCTTCAGACTTTAATATCTTTAGTATTTTCCAATGTCAGAGTTTGTAAAGAGGAATGCATATCAAATGCAAGGTCCCACAGTGACTCCAATGTCACAACGTCTGGTTTAACAAAAACCCATGATGAAATAGCAGAAGTAGGTAAGCTTGTGACCTGGCAGAGATTACTTACAGTTTGTAAAGGCAAAATATGAGCAGCAGATTGCAGTAACTCTTGACCAGAGTCCAAGCTTCCAGGTGCTAAGGACAAGGGCCCTCCCTGTACACCCGGTTTTTCAGCCACAAGGATGCTGGGGACAGGACCAGCCAAAGCTCCACTACTTCCTGGTTGCAGGGGAGCCGCCCGCTCGACAGGGCTCATGGAAGCCTCATCTCTGTTGCTTACTGATGCCAATGCGCTGGCACCAACAGAAGGGGAAGAAGTCTGCACGAGACCCACTAGAACGCTGAATCTGTCCAACATTGCTTGCTTCAGTGCTGGAGCAGTAACGGGAGTCAAGAGAAACTCCCGCACTTTCTCTCTCCTCTTGCCCTCTCCAAAGTGCAGGACGTCAGACTCAGAAACAGAATGAAGGAAGAAGAGGACCTCGGCTGGCAGGGGTTGTGGTCCCGCGCCAGCAAAGGTAGGCAACAGCGGGGGAGGGTTGGCGGCAGGAGGGGGTCGAGAGGGTCGTCAGCAGGGGGGGCAAAGTTGGTGGAGGTTGCAGTGGCGGCGGCAGGAGGGTCAGCAATGGTGGGGGGGGGGTTGGCTGCACGAGGGCTCTGGACTCCCCTCCGCCGAAGTCTGGCTATGCCCCTGGATAGAGGTACTGCAGGTATGACCAGCCACTACGGTGTCATCTTGAACTGGTTTTCTTTTCATTGCTTATCAAGGGATCCTTTTACTAAGCTGCGGTAATGAGTGATCTTAGCGTGCCCTTATGTGACTTTTTCCTGTGTGCTAAGGCCATTTTTACCACAGCTGTAAAAATGGCTTTTCCCCCTATTTTTTGCATTAATACCCATGCGCTAATATTAAAAATTCCTGCATCAGCACAAACCACCATTCATTTTATAAATGGTAAGGGCTCACACAGTATTTGTGTGCTAACCAGTTAGTGCATGATAATGGAGATGCACTAACTGGTTAGTGCAGGAGTGCCAACTCTTAACCCTGACATGCCCCCTCAAAATAAAATGCAAAAAATTGTTTAGTGCATGGTTGGCATGCACACATTCAAAAGCTGTTGCATGACACTCTAGCGTGTTCCGTAGTAGTCCATTGTTTTGTTGCTTTAAGTGTGTGTTAGCGCCTAACGCAGCTTAGTAAAAGAACCCCTAAGTTGTAGAATCTTATAAAATAAAAATAGATATGAGCAGTCCATCTGTTGTATCTATAGCACAGTAGTCTTTTGGTACGCCATGATCAGACTTTTTAATTCCGCTTTCTTCTAGCTGCTCTTGTGCTTTTCCTCTTATGGAATACATAAGCAGGAAGAAATCAAAATTATATGGGCTGACCCTTAGCAAAGCAAAGGGGAAATCCAGAATATTTCAATCTGTTATACAAACCAAAACACCCTTGCTAAGGTTCGCTTTTGAATATTAATTTCTTATTATGTCTCACCAAAGAGTAGAAAATCAGAAAGCAATGCACTGTAATTTGAAAATCACTCAACTATGCATATGTCAAATCCTAGAACAATGTTTTTCAAGGAGTGCTCTGCTCAAATGAATGAGATCACTGTCCACAGATGTTGTTCTGAAGAATGCCTGCACTTCCCTGCCATCCTATGAACTTGTAAGCATAGAAGCTCAATTTTTAAGACACTATCCTTTTCAGAGCTACCAAACATACCAGCACTGGCTTTGGGTTTTTTTTGCTGGTAAGAGTTCAAGCAGCCAATATTGAGCAAAGTTTTGGCTGCTTTGCTCCTCTCAGAATGCTCAGTGGTCTTTAGGTCCCTGTTGTTGGTGCCACTTTGCCCCTCTTAAGTTGCATTGAGATGTTGTATTCTTTTGTTTTTTTGCTTTTAATTTGACAAGGGAGTGTGGCTGGGTGCACCCAAAAAAAGCCCATGTGAATCAAGCCTCCAAACCCTACAGCGTTCTTTAGCTTGAGCAAAGGTAACCCATTTTACATACAGCACATCTGAAAAGGTAAGGGCGCAACACCAGAGGCTGCAGAATAAAGGAAAAACTAGCTGTGTGTTTGGCACAATGTTTGTAATATTGTGGACAGCAAAGGCTGGAGAACGCACACACAGCATCTCAATAGAAAGTCCTCCAAGCAAAATCAATGTTTACTGAAAACAAAAAGAAAGATTGAGCAATAAAAAAGTCCTAAAAAAGTACGCTTTTCAAGGACTAAAGGAAAGAATCCACATGGAATCACGTCTGAAGCCACTTGAGTAAAGAAAGTGGAATTTCACATTGCTTCTCTCTTGCTTCTTTCTCCATAAAGTCCTTTTGAGTTCTCTTCTCGTACGAACATGCTTAGAAAATAACTGGTTGATACTCTTTGCCTCCAGCAAGATTACTTTATCCTAGGAACTTGAGACTAGTGTTTTCCTGGGCTAAAATGACTCCTGAGTCCCTCCTGGAATGCCTTCAGTTCTTGAGAGAGCTTTTCACTCCCTCTGTGGAAAGGAACATCAAATCCATCTATTCTCCTGAAACTCTGATGAGCATGGCTGCCCCACACTTGCTCCTACAACATAAAATAAGCCAGGATGAGTCAGTCCAAGGTCCATCAAGCCTAGAATCCTGTTTTTATAGTGCGCAGTCCAGGTCTCAAATAACTTGCAGACCCAAAATGTAAACTAAACTTTCCATAACTCATCTTGAGGGATAAGCGATGACCCTATGAAATCCACCTAGGGCCTAGGCTTCAATTCTCCATGTACCGCTCCACCTGGAACCTAATCTAACCTAGTCTAATCTAATCTGGTATTTGTTAACCACCAAATTCCTTGCAGGCTCAAAGCGGTGTACAAAAATAAAATTAAACAAGTGTCAGCAATACAAACATAGTCCAATTACACCAATTGTTTAAATTATCATTCACGTGGAGGGGCATTTTTGATATGATGTCTAAGTCCAACTTTGGACGTTTTGCTAAAAACAGTGTGGTGCGAGAGAAGCTATTACTTACTTGTGTTGCGATTGCCTTAATTAAGGTGCTTGATACTGTTTTACTTGCAATGCAGTAAAACAGTATCAAGTATGATGCAGGCATTACACTGAAACACGGCCTGTGTTGGGTCCCCTATTGAAGATCTGATATTCAACCATTCTTGGAGGCCCTTGGTGCTTTTCTATTTCTTTTTTGGTTCATAACAAAACAATTGAAATGACAAAAATCTGTAAACCAAATAAAAGAATGACATAAAATAAAAACCTTTTCATGCATTTTTCTATTTTGTGATACCTGTTAAAGCAGAGCAGCCAAGTTACCAGTTTCAGGAAGAAGCCTTTATAGCCGGACCTGGTTTTGAACTTATTTCACAAAGCATTCTGGTATTTCTAGTCCCTGATTCTACCCACTGGAATCTTTTTTGTACCAGGATAGGATTGACAGAAATCCAAGCTAGGTTAAAATCTCCCTTCTAGAATTGATAAACTTGGCATCTCTGTTAAAGAATCGGTGAAAGAACTTCTGTATTTCTTGAACTTATCGAAGGAAGAGGCCATTGTGGCTTGGAAAACTCATATATCACAGTGTGATTTGTTGATCCACTGATAGATATCACAGCTTACAAAGGCACCATTTATATCTAAACAATTTTGTCACTTTTCTCCCTTATAAGAATTGTGGCACCAGGATTTAGTTATTTCATTTTTGGGGCTTTGTTTTCAAATCTGACCACGTAGAGAGTAATTTTATAAGAGGGCAAATAGGCGTCTACATAGGTGCCTGTATGTCTTTATAAAATGCTAGAGTAAGCGGCAGAAATCTTGGACCTTTATATCTGCTCTTGAGCAAGTATAAATGTCTACACCTAGATTATTCACATATGCACATAAATTAGTATATTTTATAATTGACATTCAAAGCAATTTAACCAGCCAGAAATGGCTCCTGGCCAGTTAAATCACTTGTTTGGGGCTCTTTGCTGATCTTCAGCAGTCCTTAACTGGTTAATGCCGCTGAGTATCACAACTGACCGGGAACTGCTGCTATTCAGAGCTTAACCGCCTAAGTTTAACAGTTAAATCAGACCACAGAAAAGTCAGTTCTGTGTTTATGTGGTGTCGCTTAGATGATTAAGTGCTGAATATCACACTTAGGGGCCCTTTTACAAAGGTATGGTAGGGCTGCTGTGTACCAAATTGGTCCTACCACCAGGGTAGCATGGGAACCTGGCGGTAGTTCTGAAGTTGGCCCATGCAGTTTCCCGCGGTAGAAAATAATTTCATATTTTATACCATTGGGGTGTTCCCGGCAGTAATCGGCAGCGTGGCCACATTGTTGTGCACTGCCTGATTACCACGGGGTTAGTGTGTGAGCTATCACCCTCTAAATAAGGTAGGTAAGGGCTCAGGTAGTAAATAGCCACACACTAGTTTTAATATTAGCGCACGGCCATTTAGTGCCCCATTAAAAAAAGACCTTTTCCCCGCTGCAGTAAAAAGTGGCCCAGCGTGTGCCAATTTCATGTGCCAAAACCAGCGCAGACCACTTTTTACCACAGTTTAGTCAAAGGGCCCCTTAACCATATAAGAGATATCTGGCCACATAAATCTGGATATTTAATGCTAGTGCCCAATCATGGCCCAGCATTGAATATCTAGGAATAACATTGGCAGCGGCTATAAAAATGCTCACCACTGACGGCTGATGGCTGACTATCTACCCCTATGTGTGTACTTGTGAATTCTACCCAGCTTTAACCCAAACTTTTCCCCTGTACGTGCCTACCAGCAAAGTCCACACCATCACGTCAGGCATGTACTTTTTTTTTTTAATCTAAAGGAGGTTTTTATTCAGAACAAACCATTCAAATATGGTACAATGCCAACTGTTACACTAACAAACAACTCTCATCGATACAGAAAAAGGAACAAAAAAGGGACATTTTAACTATACAAATGCACTCCTTATAAACTGTTACCGCCAACTTTTTTGCATTTCTCCCATTCTCCAACCCCCCCCCCCCAACTCTCTCCCTCACCCCCAAAAGAGAATATTACCAGCCGCTCACATAAACTCACCACAGTTGTTGAGCTAAGCTAAACAAAATTTGTTTCCCACATATGTCCCTAAACTTTTCATGTATTGATCATAAAACATAGGCACTTGTATATCCAAGAACCTCTACAATTTCTTTCTATTCAGGATTTAAAGGACCTCAGAATTGGTGTCTGGTTGGCTAGTGAATTCAATGCTGTCCATAACTGACCCAGAATCGTCACCGGTTGCTAAAAATATCTTTAACATTTTTTAATTATTTACAATTTTAGTGATGTTAATAGTGCTCTAACTTCTCAGATTTCTTAATATTTAAATCTAATACTTAGCTTTTAAATAAACATAGTCGGCGTGGGGTTCTACTGTCAGACATGTCACATGTTTTGCCTTCCCGAGGCTTTATCAAGGACGACACCCCTAAAATAAGACAAACATTATGTCAAATTTACCATAATGAAAGAAACGTATCTATGTTTAAAACATGTACTCAAAGTTATCTTAACTCACCAATTCTATGCGCCTGCCATTCATGCTGACAACTAAACTCTTATGTCGTCAAGATGGCGGCTGAGCGTTTGATAACAAATTTATACCTACAGTTGATATTGTTGTCCACCTATCAGGAGCACGGACTCAGGTTAAGGATATTTTTAATGACTGGTGACGATTCTGAGTCAGTTCTGGATGCAATTGAATTCACTAGCCAACCAGACACCTATGCTGAGGTCTTTTAAAATCTTGAATAGAAAGAAATTGTAGAAATTCTTGGATATACAAGTGCCTATGTTTTATGATTAATACAAGTTATCGCAGCATTTGTGAAGAGTCACTTCTATCTCACTGTCAGTTGGTGTACTTCAGGGATCTGTCCTGGGGCCTCTTCTTTTCTCCATCTATACTTCATCCCTTGGCACTCTGATCTCATCCCATGGTTTTTAGTATCATCTTTACGCTGATGACCCCCAGAACTACCTCTCCACACCAGAAATCTCAGCAGGAGACCAGGCCAAAGTATCAGCCTGCCTGTCTGACATTGCTGCCTTGATGTCTCACCGCCATCTGAAACTAAATATGACCAAGACTGAGCTGCTTATCTTTCCCCCTAAACCAACCTCTCCTCCTCCCCCATTCTCTATTTCTGTGGATAACACTCTCATCCTTCCTGTCTCATCAGCTCATAACCTTGGGGTCATCTTCAACTCCTCTCTCTCCTTCTTTGCACATATTCAGCAAACTGCTAAAACCTGTCATTTCTTTCTCTATAATATCACCAAAATTCGCCCTTTCCTTTCTGAGCACACTACCAGAACCCTTAGCCACACTCTTATCACCTCTCGCTTAGACTATTGTAACTTGCTTCTTACAGGTCTCCCACTTAGCCATCTCTCTCTTCAATCTGTTTAAAATTCTGCTGCATGACTTATATTCTGCCAGTGTTGCTATGTTCATATTAGCCCTCTCGTCAAGTCACTTCACTGGCTCCCTATCCGTTTCTGCACACAGTTCAAACTCCTTTTATTGACTTATAAGTGCATTCACTCTGCAGCTCCTCAGTACCTCTCCACTCTCATCTCTCCCTACACTCCTCCCCAGGAACTGCATTCACTGGGTAAATCTCTCTTATCTGCACCCTTCTCCTCCACCGCTAACTCCAGACTCCATTCCTTTTATCTTGCTGCACCATATGCCTGGAATAGACTTCCTGAGCCGGTACATCAAGCTCCATCTCTGGCCGTCTTCAAATCTAAGCCAAAAGCCCACCTTTTTGATGCTGCTTTTAACTCCTAACACTTACTTGTTCAGTACCCTTATTTTATCATCCCCACCTTAGTAATTCCCTTATCTCTTATTTGTCTATCCTAATTAGATTGTAAGCTCTGTCGAGCAGGGACTGTCTCTTCATGTTCAAGTGTACAGTGCTGCGTACATCTAGTAGCGCTATAGAAATGCTAAGTAATAGTAGTAGTAGTAAAAGTTTGCCATTTAATGGGCCCAAACTTTTCATGGCATGTACTTTTACGCTGATCGGTATTTTATGAGGCCACTTAAACATGAAAATGGCTTAGAAAGTTAGCCTCTGCAAGTGCTGTACCCATTTTCATCTACTAAAAAGTTTCTTGCCCATTGTGCTTCTACGGAAAAACAAGAAACACTTTGCACATAGGACCCTAAGTAGTTTTTCCCCAACATATTATGAATAGGTCTAGAGTTCCCCGCCACATGCTGCTAGTTACTGTGCATGTGTAACTTTTTATGGTAAATGGAGCATATCTTTCATGATTTGATGTGGTTTCTGTGACAAGGACAAATTGTTGAATACTTCTGGTAATAGTTGTGGAGAATGACACTGCATGACTGGCCAAAATGACAACATTAGAAGGCAAACCCTGCTCTGTGCCAACTGTTTGTTTTTCTGTTGCCTTTCAATGTATGTGGTATTTTGGTTTAGATTAGCTCATCTTGCTTTTTTTCATGTGATTTATTTTTTAAACCAATCCCAACTGTTCAGGCACCAATACAGTCCAAAGAGCTATAGTTTCCATTCAGTTGTACAGGAGTCCTGCACATATTCCTTCTAGTTGGGGATGGTGCCTCAGTGTCACAAGTTCTATCGTGAGGAGCAGGCAGATTATGCAGGTCACCCATGGCACCTGTCTGTCCCTCATGATTGAAATCATGATTTGAGGCACTGCCCCTTCAGGCAGATACATATGGAAGATTCCCACGCAGCTTAGCAAGAACATTTCCAAAGGCTTTAGTTGAGAAGTATGTGCTTAAGAATGGAAAGGGGGGGGGGGGGGGGGCTAATTTCAGGACTTCATTTAGGCATAGGCAATATAGAGCACCAAACTTTGGGAGCATTAAGGACAAGATTCTATATACCATGTCTAAAAAATTGACGCCAAAACGAAATACATCTAGGTGTGTTCTATATTTAGGCATACTCTATATATTAAGCCTAAATTTCTGAGCAGTTTATAGAATATGCCGAGTGCCCATCCGCATGACTAATTTAGTCATGCACAAAACAACAGGGGTGGAGGTGCAGAAAGTTCCAAATGACCAGGGCAAACAAGGAGTAAGAGCGTCCAAAGAGTTTATGTGCCAAATAAAACTGACCCAGAAGACCCTACACAGGCCGTGTTTCGGCACAAAGTCTTCTTCAGGGATCAACATGGTTCAGGTTAAATCAGCAATGTAGAGAGTGTAAAAACTATTAAATACTCAAACACAATACACTAGACACTGATTTCTGTTTCTTTCTGCTTCAGTTCATCATTTGTTGAAAATGATGTCATTCAATTGTTGAATCTGGTTCTGCCACTTTTCATTGTCTTGAAGAGCTGTGTTGGGACCACGCTGCTTCACAGTTTTTACACTCTGCATTTTTCCCGCTTGCTAGGGTCCTGTTTAACGCAGTGGGTAAAAAGACCCCAGGCACACATGACCATGCGGTAAGAGAACTCTTACTGCTTGGCCATGCGACAGTCCCAAAAGAGTGAGCAGTAAGCCTGTGTTGGGCTTACCGCTGCTCTGTAAAAGGGCCCTTTAGCTTCCCTTCCCTACCCTCTCACTCACTGGTTCACTCAGCTGCCTGTCCAGTGCCTTGGCTGAGAACAAAATGAAGACACACGAAGTCATCATAGCTCCTTGTGTGCTGCCCACAGCCAGTTTCCCTCCTCCTCCGCCCTCCTATGATGTAACTTCCTGTTTCACTGAGGACGGAGGAGGAGGGAAACCGGCAGCAGGTGGTGCACAAAGAGCTATGATGACTCCGCATGTGGCTTTATTTTGCTTTCAGCCAAGGCACCAGGCAGGCAGTGGGACAAACCAGTGAGTGATGGACAGGATAGGGAAGCTAAGCTCAGCTTGCAGTTCTTTCTTCTGTGCCTCCATGGACCTGTCAGTGAATGACCAGGAGGGAGTGGAAAGGGAAAGAGTGAGAGAAATGGGGGCCAATTAATGAGGTAAGATTGAGAACAGGAGATGGCATGTACTGTTGGTAGCATTTTTATTTAATCACACTTATATTTTCAAACATGCCAGCAGCATATGGATATACACAAAAGAAGTATAATAACAATAACTTTTCATAGAGTAGTAATTTGTTATAAATCATAATCAGTGTGTCTTTTGGAGGGGCTGGTTATAGGGACACCCTAGCATATGTTATATTTGTGCAGAGATTTTTTTTCTCCTGATAAGGGCCACTAAAAGAGACATCATATTATAAGAATTAGGTGCTCAACATTCAGAGTTTCTATTTATTTACTTATTTATGACATTTATATTCCGGTCGAATCATAGCACAGAAACAATATTAGTCACCCTTATGACCAAGTTTAAACAAATAATTGCAACTGGCAACAATATACTCCTCCTACAATTTGACATGTCAAGCGCCTTTGACATGGTTGACCACGGAATCCTATTACACATACTTGAATACTTTGGCATTGGAGGAAATGTCCTGAACTGGTTCAAGGGGTTCCTGACCCTGCGTTCATATCAAGTCACATCAAATTCAACTACATCTAAGGCATGGACACCGGAATGTGGAGTTCCACAAGGATCATCCCTCTCACCAACCATTTTCAATCTAATGATGGTCCCTTTGGCAAAACTCCTATCAAACCATAACCTCAACCCATATATATACACGCCGATGACGTGACAATATACATCCCTTTCAAACAAGACATCAAAGAAATCTCCAATGAAATCAATCAAAGTGTATACATCATGAACACATGGGCAGATGCATTTCGTCTGAAATTAAATGCAGAAAAAACTCAATGCCTGATACTCACCTCCCAATACAACACAAAAGAATTCACCGCGATAAACACACCAAACCTAAATCTCCCAATCTCAGAAACGCTACAAATCCTTGGAGTCACCGTCGACCGCCACCTAACACTCGAAACCCATGCAAACAACACAACTAAAAAGATGTTCTACTGCATGTGGAAATTGAAAAGGATAAGACCATTCTTCCCAAGATTCGTCTTTTGCAGCCTAGTGCAATCCCTCGTTCTCAGCCATCTGGATTACTGCAACTCACTATACGCAGGTTGCAAAGAGCAAATACTGAGGAAACTTCAGACAGCCCAGAACACAGCAGCCAGACTCATCTTCGGAAAACCAAAATATGAAAGGGCAAAACCACTACGGGAGAAACTACACTGGCTTCCACTTAAGGAACGCGTCACTTTTAAAGTATGCACCTTAGTCCACAAGATATCGAATAATGAGGGCAGAGCTACCTTCATGCATAAGTCCAGAGTCAGTCTAAATGTGCAAATATATATATATATATATATTCTTCAAGTCTGGTTGTAAAAGGCATTGGGGGGGGGGGCGGGTTAATCTTTGTCTACAGGCTGTATTTGTATATAGATGAGTCCCAGGAATAATGATGGTTAAAGGAAAACAGCAATAGAACAGTTGGAACTGAATGATATTTTTGTTTTCCAAGTGGTGATGCATAGCTTGATAGGATTTCCTTGTTGTAAGACCAGAGTAAATAATTTCTTAGCTGTTTCTTTAAAAATTAACTAGGGAGGAACAAATCTATTATTCTGTCTTGCTGTATTTACAGTTTTGGCACAGTATAAGTCATCACAATGACAAAATATAAGAAAACCAATGGACTTCATTAGGGGCTAATAGCCTATTTAGTTATGTTTAAACAAATGAGAGCTCTGCATGAAAGAAAACATTTATTTTTTATTATTTTGACATATGAAAATCACTTGTCTCTGAAACATGCTCAAAACAGAATAATCCATTTGTACAAAAGAGATGAGGTGAAGATGTGGTTCCATGTGCCCCAATAAAAGGAGAGTTTAATGTTAATTCAATTTAATTTCATTATATTCCTTCTTTATAACACCAGGCTTCCCAAGGCAGATTACAACAGTTAAGATGAACCCATTAGTAAACAGGATATCCTCACTGAAATTTGGCCATGTATTACTGTATTGTATAGAACAGTGCAGAAAAATGAGCACAAAATACAGACTTTATTAGTGCTGTTTCTACCAGCTACAATACCTTTTAAAGCTGTTTTAGTGATATTCAATTTTTATTTCATAATATTTATATCTACATATGGGAAGCTTTAAAATAAATAAATAAAAAATATGTCAAATAAGTTAAAAAAAACTTTTTGTCCTCCACCTTTTAAGGCACTGCCTATCCAACTGGAACAGTTTTTGACTTTTTACAGATGGACCAAACATAGGCAGTCTGTTATTTCTAATAATCTTTGGCAATTGTCTTCAATAGTTTTTGCTATTGTTTTGGGTGAAGGAAAATGGTGGCAAGCTCTACCTACTGGCTTAAACCCATACAATGGGCTAGATAGGCTCATGCCGTCTCCTGTTCTCAATCTAACCTCTTTGGGGCCAATGGTGGGGTGAGGGGAAGAGAGATGGGATTGCAAAATGAATGGGTAAAAAAAGAAAGACAGGAGCATTGGGGAAAGACAGGCAAAGGGGAGGAGGAGGGAAAGAGTAAAACTGGATGCTGATGGATGAGAGATAAAAGGGTGATATGAGGAGAAGGAGAGAGAGGTGATGTTGGATGGAGAGGGGGTAAAAGTGACAGTGGGGTGATGTTGGATGGGGGGATGACAGACAGAAGAGATTCTGGATGGCTGAGGGGAGGGGAGTCCTGCATGAGAGATAGATAGACAGAGAGAGTGTCCTGGCTTGCATGGGTATTGGGATTGAGGTATGGGATGATGTTGCATGATGAATGGGGAAAAAAGAGAGAGACAGGAGTATTAGGGGAGAGACAGGCAAAAGTAAATAGAGGGGAGGAGGAGAGAAAGACAGGGTTAACCTGGATGCTGGGAGATGAGAGACAGAAGGGTGATGTGATGGGGAAGAGATAGATGGTGAGGGGGTAAAAGAGACATTAGAGTGATGTTAGATGGGGGACAAGAGAGAGAAAGACAAGAGATCCTGAATGGCTGAGGAGGGGAGGGAGTCCTGCATGGCAGATGGAGGGGGGGGGGGGAGTCCTGCATGGCAGATGGAAAGGGGGGTCCTGCATAGCAGATGGAGGGGGAGGAGTCCTGCATAGCAGATGGAGAGGGGGAGTTCTGCATGCTGGTTGGAGAGGGAAAGTGGAGATAAACTAAAAGTTAGCAAATCTGAATCCTGGTGGCCATGAGGCAACCTATTAAAAACATTGACAGCAAATCATTTTATGGTTACCAGTATACGAGGAAGGGGATGGGTGTCTGAAGGGGTTGAGTGAGGGGGGAAATGGGGTTAAAAAGATGGTGAAAGAGAAGTAATAGAACATGGGGTATAGGGTAAGAGATGGAAGTATGGCCTGGAGACAAAGGAAGGAGAGACAGGGATGGAGCTGGGACTGGTGAGTGAATGAGAGGCAGTGGGGGGGGGGGGGGGGGGGTAGATGAGGGCTCAGAGGGTGAGTATAGGGGATGAGAATGAGTGAGTAAAGAAGTGGGTGAAAGATGGGGGGATAGGAGACTGAGGAAGGAGAAATGCATAGGGGCAAAGGGAGTGCTAGAGAGAGAATGAGGGAGATGGGAAAAATCAGTTGGCAGATAAAACAAGTCTATGAAAAGCAGACTAAGAACTAGAAGGTGAGAGAAAGAGAGAGAGAATGAGAGTAAAATCAAATGAGTGTGGATATAAATGTAGAGAAAAATGTGTGTGTGTGTGTGGGGGGGGGGGGGGGGGGGGGGGGAGGGAATAAAACAATGAAAGATCCGTGCCAGACAGAAGGAAAGGTACAAGACAAGAGAGAGAAGAAATGGAAAGGCCAATCTGGAAAACAATTTGTAAGAAGACTGACTCATGGAAGTGGAAAAAGAAATGGAGACTAGCTTAATTAGAAAAAGAAAATTCCCAGATGACAAAAGTAGAAGTGGAAAAAAATATATGTAATACTTTACAAGGACTGAGATATGCCTGCTTTGTTAAATGCTCTACATCCACCACAAATCTAAGTCAAGAGGTTCTCAATGTATCCAATGTAACAACTACCTCCTCTGTATTTTAACTTTACCAAAGACTTCAGTGGTGCTACTTACTGAATATAAATTTTAAAGTCAGTAAGATTTATGCACGCACCTCCTCATTGGTCTAAGGCACATCATGTTTTTCTCTTAATAATTTTTCTTATTGTCTTTTTTTGTTTTTGTCTATTTTTATCTTCATACATTATTTTTTCAGCTTTAAAATTTCTTCAGTGACTCTTCAATAAAGTTAACTAAATGAGAAATACTCATCTGAAAATGAAATCAGGAACATTCAGTCAGGGGATTACTTAATCCAACATAGACTATGTTTCACCCTGGAGCTATTTCAAGGAACACCCCTTGCAATAGTAAAAACAGGGATTACTACCCAGCCCTTCCTCCTCATTACTTACAGAAATCATCCTTAGATCTACCTGGTTTAAACGGCGCTGACATTTCTCAGCCTTCCTTAAATACTATTTTGAAATGATGACAGCGTTCTCCCTACTGCTTATACTTCCTTTACCCTAGTCACTTGATACGGATACGAGACCAATCGCAGAGCCCCTGCATACACCAATGTCATCCACTCAATCTCCAAATTAAGGCCAGCAGGAGCCACTATGTTTAAGTTAAAAATCCAATTCTGTTCACGATAATTTAACTACTAAATATGCTAGAATACTTCGGAGTAGGAGGTACAGTTCTCCAATGGTTTAAAGGATTCCTGACCACAAGATCATACCAAGTAACAACGAATGTGGACATATCACCCCCATGGACACCTGAATGTGGAGTTCCCCAAGGATCCCCGCTATCACCAACTCTCTTCAACCTAATGATGATACCTTTAGCCAAACTTCTAGTCAATCAAAACCTTAATCCCTACATATACGCAGACGATGTCACGATTTACATCCCGTTCAAACATGATCTAAATGAAATCACCAACGAGATCAACCAAAGCCTCCAAACCATGCACTCCTGGGCGGATGCATTCCAACTAAAACTCAACGCAGAAAAAACACAATGTCTTGTACTCACCTCACCTCACCTCACAACTCAACAAAAACAACTACTCCACCATAACCACACCATACTGCTCTCTCCCCGTTGCACAAAATCTGAAAATTGACCGAAACCTCACACTCGATGCTCACGTGAAGAACACAACGAAAAAGATGTTCCACGCCATGTGGAAACTCAAAAAGAGTAAAACCTTTCTTCCTGAGATACATATTCCGTACCCTAGTACAGTCAATGGTAATAAGTCATCTGGACTACTGCAATGCACTGTACGCTGGCTGCAAAGAACAGACTATCAAAAAACTCCAAACAACCCAGAATACTGCCGCAAGACTCATATTTGGAAAAACCAAATACGAAAGTGCAAAACCCCTAAGAGAGAAACTTCACTGGCTCCCACTCAAGGAACGCATTGCGTTCAAGATCTGCACGATTGTACACAAAATCATTCACGCAGACGCCCCAATCTACAAGCTAAACCTCGTGGACTTGCCTCCCAGGAACGCCATAAGATCATCCCGCAAATTTCTCAATCTGCACTTCCCCAGCTGTAAAGGACTAAAATACAAGCTGATACACGACACCACCGTCTCTTACATGAGCACGCAGCTGTGGAATGCATTACCTACAGCCCTGAAAGCCATTGACGAAACAACCAACTTCCACATATCCTTGAAGACACATCTCTTCAACAAGGCCTACAAAGAGAACCCATAACCTCACAAAACTACCTCACCAATCCTTCCAATTATCAAAGTCCACCTTCCATACTATCCTGCCTAATACCTTCCTACTCTCTTCCCTTACTTAATCTCTATTCAATACTATGTATATCTGATATTATGTAATGACTATGTCATAGCAAACTCTGTAAGCCACATTGAGCTTGCAAATAGGTGGGAAAATGTGGGATACAAATGCAATAAATAAATAAATAAATAACACTCTCTCCATATCTCCTCCCTTCCACCCTACTGTACATTTATCTGATCCAGTACCTGCCACCTGAAATCCTGCACCGAGTGTCCCTTCTCCACACAATGTTGCACTAAAGGAGCTTGTAGTGAACTCGTATGTACCCGAGATTTGTGTTCGCTCAATGATCTTTACTGGACGACTATTTCATCCAATATATAATAAGTTACACGGGCACAATACACAGTAAATAACATTTCTACTATCACATGTGGTTAACTTTACATTCAAACTTATGATCTGGTGTTACCAATGTAGGTCCTGCAATAGCAAAATGACACCATTGGCATTTGCTGCATGTGTTGTGTGTTCCACCTATCTCTATAGTTCCCATCTTTCTCATATATCGTTGTGAAGTCAAAAACTCTCCCAAAGTGTTCCCTCGTGTGAATGCCACCTTAGGGAATTCATCAAAACAGGGAAATAAAGCCATAACATGCCAATGGGTCTGCATACTTCGGACAATTAGTAGCATCGCTGAGGTCTTTGGTAAAGTTAAAATATACAGGAGGTAGTTGTTACATTGGATACTTTGTTAAATTTACATTTTTTCTATTTTTACTTTACAAGGTACAGGGGAAAATTCATTTCTTTTTTACCAATACTGCCGTGCTTAAAAAGTTTGGCTTTCTTGGCGGTCTCCATTTCAGGTTTTGTCTGCATGTTTTTTTTTGTGGTTCCCCTATTTTGTATCAGGTGAGAGGCTTTCCATATTCTGAGGTGAAGGATTCTGCTAGCACAAGGGTGGGCAACCTTGGTCCTCGAGGGCCTCAATCCAGTCGGTTTTTTAGGATTTCCCCAGTGAATGATCTCATGCACATAATTGCAGTGGTAGCATTTAGAGACATTTCGATTTAAGAATTTTGGACTAAGAATAGAGAACTATATGTTGAGGAATATACTGTGTTAATGAAGATGTACTAAACGATGTGGTAAAATCAGTGGGTGAAGGTGGTGCAGAAGGGTTCAGTCTATCACGGTATGAATGAGTGTATGAATGAATTGATGATTAGCTAGCAAGTAGGATCAGTAGATTGGTAAGCACACAGGATAAGCAGGAAGCGCATAGATGTATAAGTTATGACAGTGGTAATAATGGTAAAGACTTTCATAATAAAGAATTGTTTATACTAGTAGCTTTGAGAGAGTGGACTGCTACTTGAAGTATTGGATTAATAAGAAGTATTCAGTTTTTACATTTATAACTCATTAGGTAATTTATGCATATTCATTGGGGAAATCCTGACAACTCAACCAGGTTGCCCACCCCTGTGCTAGCATGTAGTGTCTATGCAAGAATCTGTAACAGTCCAGCTTGTTCCAGTTTCCCAGTAGCAGGTATATTGGTGCTTTAGGGTCCAATATAATATTTGTCACTGTCTTTTCATAGGTGGGTTAGGGCTGTTATGGTGTGGTAACTTTTCAGTATAGATTTTTAGTGTCTTCATGCAGGATTTTGTTATTTCACAAAGTTTCTGGCCCTATTTGAAAGTAGGCTCTGGGGTTGGCAGCGCTTGTTACCCAAAGTAAAAATGCTTCTAGCAGTGGAAGGAGTGATTGTGCTGTCCCTGAGGTGACGGTCACAATTTGAATATTTTTACTTGTAGTTAAGAAGACAGGCTGCCTGCTCTGGCCAGTCCTGGGTCCTCTGCTGCATCCCGCCTCCTGATGCAACTTCCTATTTTCCTCATAGGCGGGGCACAGCAGAGGCAACCTATGTTAAATCATTTCCACAGCCACCTCACATGAGCAACAACACAGGCACTGCCACCTAGCTGACACCAACCGGTGCCTACTTTACAAACGTCTGCTTCCCCTGACATCAAAACCTGGCTAGGCCTATGGAATTAGGGTGCTCCTAGTTGGATGTATTTCTGCCATAATGAACAAAACAAAAATGTCCAGGACTACAATTGGTCTAGCCCTGTTTTTAGCACGTCTAATTCAGAAAAAAGTGCCTGATCACTGGAGAGATTAAGGAATGACCCCTCATTACTCCCCCAGTAGTCAATGACTCCTTCCCACCCCCCAAAGATGTAAAAGAAACAGTGTACCAGCCTGTATGACAGCATCAGATGTTATGGCCAGTCCTATTAGAGCAGCAAGCAGGTCCCTGAAGTAGCCTAGTGGTCATTGCAGTGCACTGTAGAGAAGGGGACCCAGGGACTTGTGGTGGAAAGTGTAAACCCTCCCAAGCTCACCAAAAACCTACTGTACTCACATTGCAGCCATAAGGACTATTGAAGTGTTGTATAGTTGGTTATAGTAGGTTTTTGGTGGGTTTTGGAAGGCTCACCATACAGTATAAGGGGGTAATGGTAAGATGTGTATTTGGGACCTTTTATGTGAAGTCCACTGCAGTGCCCCCTAGGGTGCACCACTGCTCTGCTGGGATGTCTGTGTGGCCAGTCTACTAAGAATGCTGGCTCCTCCTAAATCCCAATGGCTTGATTTTGTGTGTTTTTCACTTGTACTTTTTTTTCTTCAAAACTGGTCCAAAAAGTACAAAAGTACATAAGTATTGCCATACTGGCAAAGACCAAAGGTCCATCAAGCCCAGCATCCTGTTTCCAACAGTGGCCAATCCAGGTCACAAATACCTGGCAAGATCCCAAAAAAGTACAAAACATTTTATGTTGCTTATCCCAGAAATAAGCAGTGGGGTTTCCCCAAGTCCATTTTAATAACGGACTAAAGTCCATTTTAATATTGGTCTAGATAAATACACAGAGCACAAAAACATCTAGTGTGTGGCCATTTTCTTAAAAAAGAAATTAGATATTTTGCTGTTTCAAAAATAGCTACATCGTCACTTGGATTCTGGACATTTTGAGCAAAACATCCAAAGACGGACTTAGATGTAATATAACAAATGTCCCTTTATGTTTCTCTGGAAGAGCTTAGTTTTGTGCCCCATTCACTTAGAGAGCTACCTCTAACTGGGATAAGTAATAGAACCGTTATGTATTTATGTATTGGGATTTATTTATCACATTTATGAAGAGATTCACCCAAAGCAGTTTATGGTCAATGTTGTGGAATTGTTCACCAGTAGAGCTCCATCAAAAATCTGATATTCTGTAGTTTCAGAGGAACATTTTATACAGCCTTCTGAGTGTATTCAATACTGGTAGGTACTATTTTACTATAATTTATGTTTTGAATTAGCTTATAGACTAGGAGGTGCTTACATTTTTATTGTTGTGGTTTTACTTTTAAGCATTATGTATATTTTGCTGATGGCCATTTTGCCTTTATTTATTAACCTGATATGTAGTACAGCAAGCAATACATAATCCAGGGACGAAGCCATGGGTGGGTCTGGGCGGGCCTAGGCCCACCCAGTTTGGGTTCAGGCCCACCCAGCAGTGGAGCACCTTCATCAGAACGGCAGCGGAGGGAGCAGGCTGAGCTCCGATCCTGCATCTGCTTCCCAGATGCTGCCTAACGCCGCCACGATCCTGCATCTACCTCCCTCTGTCTCGGCAGCAGCAGACCAGCGGTAGTGATTCATGCTGCCTCCTGCTTCTAACCCAGAAGCATCTCCTCTGCCGCATCCCGCCCCCATTATTAGAACTTCGTGTTTCTGCGTGTGGCAGAGGAGACGCTTCTGGGTTAGAACGAAGCAGGAGGCAGCATGAATCGCTACCGCTGGTCCACTGCTGCTGAGACATAGGGAGATAGATGCAGGATCGTGGCGGCAGTGCAGACAATGAAGGCGTGTTGCTGCCATACCAGAGAAAATGCTGAGGTACACCTGCAGGGCTGCCAGGCCATGGGCAGGGGGACAATACTGGATCTGGGGTTGGAGAAAAGGGAGAGAGACGCAGGACAAAGGAGGGGGGGGGTAGTTTTAGGAGGCCCACCCATCCTAACTGTGAGCCCACCCAAAATGATAGGTCTGGCTACGCCACTGACATAATCAGTACAGTTTATTATAAAATTAAAAAATGCAATGAAATCATTTGCTTTTACATTGTGTGTGATTTTAATTGTGAACCACCCTGTGATGTTCCTAGGAAGGGCACTATAGAAAGTTAAATAAACCATAAGAATACAAAACAATATAAATTTTAGCCTAAAAGACAAAGGGGCTCATTTTCAAAAGAGAAAAATGTCCAAAAAGTGTCATAAAGCACCATTTGGAAGTTTTTCTTCTCAAAACATCCAAATTAGTATTTTCAAAACGTATTTTGCAGACATTTATCGAGGCAATTTGTCTGCAGTGCGTCCCAAGTACGAGGAGGCATGTCAGGGGCATTTTGAAGACAGGATTAGGGAATGCCTAACACTTGAATATTTTACAGCCATAATGGAACAAAACAAAAATGTCCAGGACTAAAACCAAGACGTTTTGGTCTAGACCTCTTTTCAGAATGAATAAGGCACAAAAAAAGTGCCCTAAATGACCAGGTGACCACTGGAGGGAATCAGGGGTGAGCCCTCAATACCCCCCAGTGGTCACTGACCCCCTCCCCCAAAATATGAATAAAAATATTACTTACCAGCCTCTATGATAGTCTCAGAAGCAGGGGCGTAGCCAGCCTTCCGTGGGGGAGGGGTCCAGAGCCCGGGAGGAGGGGGCACATTTTAGCCCTCCCCCCAGCGCCGCCCCCCCCCCCGCCGACATTGCCGCCCCCCCTCCCGCCGCGAACCCGCCGCCGCTGCAGCCTACCTTTACTTTTGCTGGCGGGGGATCCCTCTCCCCGCAAGCCGACGTCTTCTTCTCAGTCGCTTCCTGCTCTTCAATTTGTTTGCTGACGTCCTGCACGTACAACGTGCAGGACGTCAGCAAACAAATTGAAGAGCAGGAAGGACTGAGAAGACGTCGGCTGGCGGGGAGTGGGATCCCCCTCCAGCAAAGGTAAAGGTAGGCGGGGGCGGGGGCGGATTCACCAGGAGGGGGGTCCGGGGGTGAATCTGCGGGGGCCCCGGCCCCCTCAGGCCCCACGTAGCTACGCCACTGCTCAGAAGTCAGATCTATTAGAGCAGCGGTCCCTGGAATAGTGTAGTGGTCGGTGCAGTACACAGTGGGGGACCTAGGTCCCTCTCTCCATGTGTCACACTTGTGGTGGAAACTGTGACCCCTCCCAAAGTCACCAAAACCCTACTGTACCCACATATAGGCCCCCTTCACCTATAAGGGCTATTGTGATGTACAGTGGGGGACAGTATGCTTTGGGTGGGTTTTGGAGGGCTCAGGGGACAAGATAATGGAGCAAAGGTGAGATGTGTACCTGGGAGCATTTTTATGAAGTGCACAGAAGTGCCCTCTAAGGTGCCCCATTTCTCTCCTAGGATGTCTAGGGGATCAGTCTACTAAAAATGCTGGCTCCTCCTACAGCTCAATGGCATGAATACGCTTTGCACTTACTCGGTTTTTTTTTTCCCCAAAAATGGACCAGAAAACAAAATGTCCAAAGCACAAAACCTTGTATTTAAAAAAAAAAAAAAAAGATAGATGTTTTTCTTTTTTGAAAATGACCTCCTTTCCTATTTGGATTGTGGACATTTTGAGGGGCATAATCGAATGGCGCTGGCAAATACATGGCCGTCCGTCTTCGGGGCCGGCTCTGCAAGGGGGCGGAGCCAACCATATTTTCGAAATACGGTTGGAGCCGGCTAAATCGATCGCCGGGTTTAGAGGAGATGGCCGGCTTCATTTTTCAGCCATAATGGAAACCGGGTCTGGCTATCTCAAACCCGGCGAAATGCAAGGCATTTAATTGTGGGAGGAGCCAGCATTTGTAGTGCACTGGCCCCCCTCACATGCCAGGACACCAACCGGGCACCCTAGGGGGCACTTCTAGAAATTAAAAAAAATAGCTCCCAGGTGCATAGCTCCCTTGCCTTGGGTACTGAGCCCCCCCAAATCTTCCCCCAAACCCACTCCCCACAACTCTACACCATTACCATAGCCCTAAGGGGTGAAAGGGGGCACCTACATGTGGGTACAGTGGGTTTTGGGGTTTTTTGGAGGGCTCAACATTAACCACCACAAGTGGAACAGGTAGGGGGGGATGGGCCTGGGTCCACCTGCCTGAAGTGCACTGCACCCACTAAATACTGCTCCAGGGACCTGCATACCGCTGTCAATGAGCTGGGTATGACATTTCAGGCTGGCATACAGGCTGGCAAAAAATTTTTATTTTTAATTTTTTTGGGTGGGAGGGGGTTGCTGACCACTGGGGGAGTAAGGGGAGGTCATCCCCGTTTCCCTCCAGTGGTCATCTGGTCAATTGGGGCACTTTTTTGTGACTTGGACCTAAAAATAAATGGACCAAGTGCAGCTGGCGAAATGCTCGTCTGAGCCGGCCATCTTTTTTCCATTATGGGGTGAAGCCGGCTATCTCGTAACCACGCCCCTGTCCTGCCCCCACCCCGCTCCCGTCCCGCCTTCTGTACCCTCCCTTGAAGGTTGGCCGGTTCCGCGACGAAAAGCAGTTGGGGCCGGCCAAAATCGACTTTCAATTATACCGATTTGGCCGGGATCAGGAGATCGACGGCCATCTCCCAATTTGTGTCGGAAGATGGCCGGCGATCTCTTTCGAAAATAAGCTCATTTGTGTAAAATGTCTAAAATCGGCTTAGATGTGATATTGAAAATGCCCTTCCACATGATCAATTAATCAATGAGAAGTAATTTCTCTCTTGTTTAATCTAAACCCTCAAATACTGGGAATACAGCCACACTTTAAAAAAGAAAATGTAGATAATTGATAATAAGAGAATCTCACAATGTATTTGTTCTATTGTATACTAGTAAAAGAGGCCCGCTTCAGAACAAATGAAATGGGCGCTAGCAAGGTTTTCGTCGCCAACACCCCCCTCCCTGCCCAACCCTTCGTTGTTCTGCCATTGCTCCGCCCTCAACGTCATGACGTTTGACGCGAGGGCGGGGCCCGGAGCGATTTCCGAACACCCCCCGCTTCCCTCCCTGTCAACCCCTTCATTGTTGTGCCATCAATGTTTTCGTCGCCAACACCCCCCCTGCCTCCCTCCCTCCCTGCCTGCCGACCCCTTCGTTGTTGTGCCATTGCTCCGCCCTCAACGTCATGACGTTTGACGCGAGGGCGGGGCCCGGAGCGATTTCCCAACACCCCCCCTCCCTGCCTCCCTCCCTGCCAACCCCTTCGTTGTTCTGCCATTGCTCTGCCCTCGAGGGCGGGGCCCGGAGCGATTTTGGTGGCTTCACCACCACGAACCTTCGAACTGTTTTGAAGGAAGTCAGTGGCTTGGCTTCACTGACATCACTGTCTTCAGAACGTTGAGGGTGAGTTTTATATATAGAGATGTGTCCCACTTAGGGCTGTTGCAGGAATTAGCAGGTAATACATTTACTAAAATACATAAAAATAAGGAAATACATAAGAAATGCAAATACACAGCTCTAGCTGGGGAGTATAAATTAATCATTATTCTCCAGAGCCATCAAACATAGAAATCCAGATGCATATTATCTCTTCAGTACCGAGGGAATGTCAGTGAGTCACTTAATCCCTTTGCTTAACCTCAGATTGCAAACTCTCCAGGCCAAACTCCTGGCGACCATTTTTTTTGTTTGATCCTGTGTTCATAGGCAGTGCCAGATATACATGATCAGTATTACTTACCATTGGGATATTTGCTCAAGTGACATCACAAAGATAAAAAGCTTTAACGAGAAGCAGAGTTTGTGGTTTAAGTATGACATTTCTGCATTAATAAGCAGAACTGGATCAGGCATGGAGCTGCGACTTAGTTCTAGGGAGGTGACAACTCAGCCAGTCACCTCCCTAATTAACACAGCCTGGAAATGAGAAGTTTCTTTTCTCAGGCCCAGGACAGATGTCCTCTGCCACTCAACCAACTCTCCTCGCCTAATCCTGGGCTCTTGTTTGTTCCAGTGGCTGTGGAAATGTGCATTCATTCATTCAACAATAAGCTATTCAAGCAAATCATCCCCCCCTCCCCACCCTCTTTTTTTTCTTTTCACCTCCAACACACTACAGGCCACTTCTGATATGCAAAGAATTGTATGAAAGGAACAATTATTATCACAATGAGCTGAGAGAAAAAATTAGGAAATATAATAGCAGCAATCACAGGAAAGAAGGATATCTCAATTCAACAACAAATGCTGTAGTTTGATAAACATAACATCCATTAAAGTGGAAGGCTGGGCTGCCTCTTAGGGGGATAATAACTCGACTTTCCTAACTAGATTTAAGAAAAACTGAGGAGAAATTTTCTCTGACGAAACTGAGATGTATTTCACACACAAGTTATTCTTTGAGATAATTTGCTTTCAGATTGCCAGAACGTTCTCTATTTTCTTTGGACCTCCATTTTACAAGTGTAATAATAATACGGGTTTGTGGCATTTCCTGTAATAAACTACACCCTGCAATGGGTTAACACACCCTTGCCATACAAATAGCACACAAAAATGTCACACCTTAAAATACAAGTTGTCTTCATCAGCTGCATTGGATTTTGAAAAGCTAATTTGTTTGGTTTGTGGCCAAAAGACAGTGGCTCTATATCATGACAAGAACATAAGAAAAGCCATGCTGAATCACACTGAGGTCCTTCAAGACCAGGATCCTGTCTCTGAAGGTGGAGAGTCTAGCAGTCCGGGTTGCAAGTACCTGGCTGAACCCAAAAAGTACTTATAATACCCGCAGTTAATTTCCAGTGATGAACAATGGCTTTCCCAGGTTTGTCTCACAGGCCATGGCCTTTGCCATAGCCATCCAAAATCATAAAAAATAATCCCCTCACCCTCATCCCATGTATAAGTTGCAGTAGTGTTCTGTGATGCAGAAAACTTCCCTCAGAAATATGATGGACATGTTTGCTATTACATTAGATTATAGTCTACCATCAAATTATAGACCAAGTGCTAACATTTCACTTCTTATAAAGCTTATGGCCATTCCACAGTATTAAATCTTTGCTTCTGGCATTAACTACTAAGATATGACGTATTCTTAGTGAGGGAGGAAAGGCTGTGCTTTTATAGTTTGATCTATCTGCGACCTTTGACATGGTAGACCATGACATATTGTTGGCCTTATTGACAGGGATGGGGTTAGAAGGAACTGTGTTAAAATGGTTCCAGAACTTTCTTCAAGCTCATTCTTATGCAGTGAAGGTACGTGGCAATCTGTCATAATTTTGGTTTTCTAAATATGGTGTTCCCCAAGGGTCCCTACTGCCTCTGGTGATTTTCAGTATTTTTATGAGTACCTTGAGCTCTGTTGTACTGGATAAGGGTGAATATTTGTTTTCATACACGGATGACGTATTTATTCTTCAGGTAGCGAATCAGGATATATGGGCCAGTCTTTCTATCATCGGTTCTTGCATTTCTAAGATTCAAATATGGGCTGACAGATTTTGGCTGAAGCTTAATTCTTCCAAGACCAGGCTTTTATGGTTTGGAACACAAATTCCATCTTTTCTACCTTCTCTCTCACTTGAGGGAAATATTTCTCTTCCTTTTGAGGGTATGTTGAAGGTTTCAGGAGTAATTTTGGATTCCCTTCTCATTTTTCAACCTTTTTGTATTACGCAAGTTAATAGTGTAATACAAGAAAGTTTTTTAAACTTAGGCAATTGAGATCTGTGTGAGCATTTTTTGAACAATGTCATTTTGTGATCTTAACCCAATATATTATTTTGTCCTACCTTGATTATTGTAATTCATTGTATGTTGGCATTTCTTTGGGAAAGTTTGGGAACCACTGGTCTAAGCTGAACACTTTGAAAACTGCAGAGGAAGCTCAGAACGCACGTATAGATACTTTGGAAAAATCAGTGGAGACATTGAAAACTAATGTTTCTACTATTTCTCAAGAAAAGAGCATATTACTGAGAAAAGTAGAAAATTTGGAGAACTTCAACCAGAGCCTTAATCTGCATTTAAAAAAATTTTCCACAGTCAGATGTTCTTCCAGCTAAAGATTTGCTAAGTTTTTTACAACAATTTTAGGTTATCCGTGGACTGCAGCATAACACCAATACAAAAAATATATTTGTCACAGGCAACTTGTACTGAGTTGCTGAGACCTTCCGTCATCCAGTGGAAACCAGCCTGCACAACTCCAGGCTTAATGCTGTGGCAATTGATATCGAGACTTCTGAAAATGCGATGCGTTAATGGAGTGGAGGAGTGGCCTAGTGGAGTGGAGGAGTGGCCTAGTGGTTAGGGTGGTGAACTTTGGTCCTGGGGAGCTGAAGAACTGAGTTCAATTCCCACTTCAGGCACAGGTAGCACCTTGTGACTCTGGGCAAGTCACTTAACCCTCCATTGCCCCAAGTACAAACAAGTACCTGTATACAATATGTAAGCCGCATTGAGCCTGCATGTGGGGTACAAATGTAACAAAAAAAAAAAATCTTACAAAGTACATGTTTGCCATGATGGAAGGCTTTTATTTTTTTCTTAACACTGCTTTTCCATGTTACGCTATTTGTAGGGCTGTGTGCCTGGCAAAGCACAGGGAAAATTTTGAACCATAAAAAAACCCATTCAAATTTTGCATATCTGTACAATGCTGTGTGTGGGGCAGGGAAAGATTAACCCTTTGACAGCACTAAGTAGACAGAGCACTGCCCTGTTCCCCATTGTAATATAAATACAATTAAAAACACCCATAAACAGGGCTCTGTGTAGTTCTGATTGCAGTAGAAAAACAGTAGAGGACTTACTAGAACAACATCTGCTTTGAGAGCCATTGAATTAGCACATCTGGAGGCCCCTCCTAAACATCAAGATCTTATGCACATGCCTAGTCTGCCTGGAGCACAATCTTTTATGGTAAGGTGTGCAATAGAAATGATAAGTAGTTGTAGTAATTGAAATCCCTACCTTAGCTAAATCCATTTGTACAGTTCTGCTCTCATAAACAAGAGAAAATGAAAGACTTTTCCTAGCTGGTGAACAACCATTTAAAAGTAATTTATCAAATACTGATGAACACTCAGGATATGTTTTGTGTGTGTGTACTTTCCTGTAAGCACAACATTACATGGGAGAACTTGAAGTATTTACAATGAATCTTCTCAAAACAAATGTAAAAAATAGAAATAAAACAAAACAAAGAAAAAAAATTAAGATGATGCCTTTTTTATTGGACTAACAATACATTATCCTCTTAATTCTACAAAAGTCAGTGAGCTAATTAGTGCTAATAATTGGCTTTTTAACAAGCAATTTTTGGCACTAATTAGATTTAATTGGAATTTATGCACCTAAATTTATGTGCAGGATCTGCTTAAACGTTACACATGAGTAAGAAACGGGAACGTGGAAATGGGAGGGTCATGGGCGGAATGGGGGCATTCCTTGCATTTACATGCTTTGTTATAGAATAAGGGGGGATACATACCTAATTTAGGTTGGTGCAAATAGCCATATTGAAAAATTATTAAACATCAGAGAGCAGTACTGAATTTTTTCCTTGAAGGCTGTGAATCCCAGGGGATTAAATCATGAAATCGGGTGGATGACACTGCTATAATGTGATTGGATGATGGAGTCAGCTCCTTGAGCGTGATTGGTGCTCTTTTCAGGACAGCTGGTGATATTTAAACACTAAGTATATAAATACTATGATGCCTTGGCCATTTTGTAAAGTCCGCGGGAAATGAAGATGCAGCCTATTTCATAGTGGTACATTGGATAAAAAGCTTGCTTGATAGAAAATTGTCATTTTGTGAAGCTTATAAAGTTTTAATGGTTGGCTTTTCTCTACAGGAGACAGTCCTTGATACAGAAATTCTGCGAAACATGGATTCATGTTGTCACGAGAAGTCTCCTCCGTTATAATATATAGAGAAATATGAACTAAAGAAGAAGCTTCCAAGCTAAGCAATTTGATTTTGAAAGATCAGAGTTTTTTGATAAAAAAATAACATAAATAAAAAATATAAAAAAGTTTTATGGATTTAATAACACTTTTCTGTACAAGTGTAAACTCTTGGTCTAAAGATGTAAATTTATATTTCAATCTTTTTATTGATGGTAACAATACATATACAACAAAAGCTCGTAAATCTACTCCAATGATATCAATATTCTTAGGACAATTGGTAGACACAAAATATCGACAACCATCCGTAACACTTTTTATCTTATCTCCTAAACTCCCTCCCTTCCCCTTCCTCCCTCCTCCCCAACTTGAACTCCCTCCCACCATCCCTCTCCCATATCCCTACCCATTAACCCTAAAATGCCTTGAAAACAACATCACCCTAGTGTGCCATCATATCCGGTATTTAGCGGTAATCAGGCAGTGCCGCCAGAAATGGCCACGTGGCAAGTGCTTCACTTGCCACACGGCCATTTCCTGCAGGAAAGAGACTTCCCTTTTACCTGCTGCAGTAAAAGAGAGCCTCAGGGCGCGGGAAAAACACACGCTGATGCCAGCACAGGCCCCCTTTTGCGGTAGCTTGGTAAAAAAGGGCCTTTAAGCGCAGCTTATTGAATTGTGCTTTTTTCAGTGCTGATTTTTTTCAGCGCCATATATAGAATCTAGTCCTATTTGTATTTATTACCTTTTAAAAGTGAACTAACACGGCTATCACCCTATTTTTCTCAAAAAATATAAAAATAGTGCACCTGATAGAGAGGTTTCTCTGCGACTTACATTTTGTAATTTATTCCTCTGGTAAGATAACTTAATTTCTAGCAGAGAAGTCAAAATCCTGGTGACCATTGTCATTAAAAAAATGTTCGACTTGGATATTGTGGTTATTTTTTCAGGTGTCTGCCTTTAACCACTTGAAGATACCATTGGTTTCTCATTTATTTATTGGGATTTATTAACCGCCCTTATGAATGAACATAAAAGGCCTGAGCTACCCCTCTGCTGAGTGGAAAGGGGAAAGAGCCAGGGACAGGCATGGGAGAAAATTCAAATGTGCTAACCAGTGACAGCTTTATAGCCTGGAATACAATGGGCAGAATCTCTACACTGATGATTCTAATTTAGGCTTCTCAGGCACCCGCCCCCCTACTGGTCCAGTGAACATTAGCCTCTGTCTTCTGTAACTCTTCTCCCCAGCTCTGCAGAACAGATCAACATATCAGTCACAGTAGCCCCATTCACAGAGCCTGGGCACACCTTTGTGCTATTCTCTGAAGAAAAGCCACTGCTTAGCAAAACAAAGCCCGCCTCCTAATCTACTTACTGGGCTTCATTAGGATTGCAGGCACCCTCTTCTCATGCAAAACTCCTAAGGATCAGGTCAGTACACTCTGAGGTTACTATTCCGTAAAATAAAGACACTTGCCCCCACCCTCCACTTTGGTTCATGTCCAAGCGTGACAAGACACACCAGCCCTCCTCCAAGAAACCCCCCTTGACATCTTCATTGTTACATATCTTTGTCAGACATTTTTGTCTTCTTTTTTTGGCTGTGTGAAATTTTCGGACCGATTGAGACAAAAATGTTGGTGGCACCCTTTAATCTAAATTTAATTCTGAGGGGTTTCATTCAGCAACAAAAAATATTAACTGCTTTGAATTACGAGATGCAATCAAAACAACAGCAGTGGTAGGCCATGTTCTGGTTAATATTTAAAATCACTTATGTGCTTTGTTTTTATTCATTTCCCACTGACAAATAAATAAAGGGCCTTTTTACAAAGCTGCAATAATGTGTGCTTACACCGCAACAAAAAAAAAAAAAAAATGCTTACCGTGGGGCGCACTGAGGCATCACACGGTAATTTGGGGATATGTGCACACTACCCACGTGGTAAAAAATAAAGGGCCCTATTTACAAAGGTGCGCTAGTGTTTTTAGCGTGTGCTAAAAGTTAGCTCGTGCTAACCATGTATACGCCCATAGGAATATTATGGGCATCTATACGGTTAGTGTGTGCTAATTTTTAGCATGTGATAAAAATGTTAGCACACCTTTGTAAATAGGGCCCAAAATATATTTTTGTACGCTGGGGGAAGAGCGTGGGTGTGTTCTACGCTAATTGGTTAGTATGTGGGGCATTGCCACACACTAACTGATTAGCACAGGTTTAGCGCGTGAGTCTCTACTGCCTACAAAATAGGTGATGGGCGATTTATGAGCTAATGGCCATGCGCTAATGGGAATATTAGTGCATGCATAGAGATAAACTAGATACTGGTTTCTGGGGGTGACACACTGATAGTTATTGGAGGAAAAGCCTCGAGAAGCTCCTAGACTTATAAAATTGTCTTCAAGGAGCAGGACTTCCTCATCATCGGCAAAAACCTCCATTTAGCTATTATCTTAATAGAGAACTCAGCTTTGTAAAAGCTTAGCTTAGTAGTAGACTTAGCTTCAGTGATTCGGTCTCTGTGTTCTTCCTTGGGTCCCAGCCATGATCAACGGTAGCCAACGTTTCAAATCTCTCCTTCTGCTTCAGGATCACGGACCAAGGGGGTTTCCATTCAGTTATGCCGATGGTCTCTGAAGCTGCCGTCGGCATAACTGAACATAAACCCCCTTGGTCCGTGATCCTAAAGCAGAAGGAGAGATTTGAAACGTTGGCTACCGTTGATCACAGCTGGGACCCAAGGAAGAACACAGAGACTGAATCACTGAAGCTAAGTCTATTACTAAGCTAAGCTTTTACAAAGCTGAGTTCTCTATTAAGATAATAGCTAAAAGGAGGTTTTTGCAGATGATGATTATTATTATTTATTATTTATTGCACTTGTATCCCACATTTTCCCACCTATTTGCAGGCTCAATGTGGTTTACACAAACCTGTTATGGCGTTACCATTCCAGGGTAAAAGGTACAATTGGTGTTACAAAGGATCATGGATAACAATAAGAACTGGAGAAATAGTTATAGAAAGAAGGCTTTTAGGGAAGGGTGGAGTGATGAGGTGTTGTAGTTAAGCTATGGATTTTCGAGGTAGGCTTTGCTGAAGAGATATGTTTTCAGAGACTTGCGAAAGTTAGTTATTTTGTTAATTGCTTTCAGGTTAGTTGGAAGTGCATTCCACAGTTTTGTACTCGTGTAGGAAAAGCTGGCTGCATGTGTTAGTTTATATTTTACTCCTTTGCAGCTGGGGAAGTGTAGATTAAGGAATGTGCGAGCAGATCTTTTCGCATTTCTGGGAGGGAGGTCTACAAGGTCTAGCATGTAGGACGGGGCTTCTCCATAAATAATTTTATGAACAGTCGGGCAGATCTTGAAGGTGATACGTTGTTTAAGTGGGAGCCAATGCAGTTTTTTTCTTAGGGGTTTTGCACTTTCATATTTTGTTTTTCCAAATATGAGTCTTGCTGCAGTATTCTGGGCTGTTTGGAGTTTCTTGATAGTCTGTTCTTTACAGCCGGCATAGAGTGTGTTGCAATAGTCCAGGTGACTTAATACCATTGATTGTACTAGGTTGCAAAAGATGGATCTTGGGAAGAAAGGTCTTACTCTTTTGAGTTTCCACATGGAGTGGAACATCTTCTTGGTTGTATTACTCACGTGGCTATTGAATGTAAGATTTCGATCAATGGTAACTCCATGAATTTTCAGAGTGTTTGAGACGGGAAGGGTTACGTTTGGTATGGTGATGGTGGTGAACTTATTAGTATTATATTGTGAAGTGAGTATAAGACATTGTGTTTTTTCTGCGTTGAGTTTTAGCTGAAATGCGTCTGCCCAGGAGTGCATGATGAGGAAGTCCTGCTCCTTGAAGACAACTTTGTAAGTCTAGGAGCTTCTCGAGGCTTTTCCTCCAATAACTATCAGTGTGTCTATCCTTTATCAAGAGAACCCCAGACATTAAACTGTGAATATTAGTGCATGGCCATTAATATGAAAAATAGGAAAATCGGCCATTTTACTCCAGTGGTAAAAATAGACTTAGCATGTAGGGATGACCCATGTAAGAATGCGCTAAGGCCACTTTTTACACTCGCTTGAAAATACCTGAAGAACGTACTCAGAAATCTTTAAATGGTGGCCACATTGCTGAATATATACCTCATTATTTTTAACTGATATAAGCTGGCAGTGCTCTCTCCCCCTACTTTTTTTTATCTGTTTTTTTTTAAATTCCTGAAGTGATGCTAATATTTAAAGCTTTTGTAAGCGTCTTCTACTGTGGGGCTGCTCTTTATTCAAATTCTGTTTAGGGCATCATACTTATTCACGAACATCTGAAGTTAAGGGAAATTTTTAAGAAAACAAGATAAGTGTCCATAATAGAAAGTGATGGCAGATGCCTATTTTCCAGTTTTTCCTTATCTCTGGCTTTGGATTTTTGATTGAATTCCTTGCCTTTCCAAACCCTGGGCTCCTGCTTGCTTTAAACCACACTCAGTGGGCCACCCCAGGTATACAACACACTTAACCACACAGTCTTGCTGAATATCCCCCATTTTTCTTGCTTTTCCAAATACTATACCGTTCTAGGCTTACGTCAACTGTTTCAATACATTTGAAAAGACAGTCGATGTAAAGATGGTATCAAGGATGATTTATAATAATTCCACAGTTGGGTAGCTTAGAAAATAAGCAGCCATTATCACAGTACTAAAGTGCACAGTGATATTACATCGCTGATATATGGTACTTAGATACCGTGAAACTATTTAACTGATTTACTCAGCTCAGCCTTTGATGGCAAGCCCTCTATAAATGCCCCAAAAGTTATCTGCTAACTTTCTGTGGCAGCAGTTCTGTTTAGCAAAGATACTACTCAGATAAATAAGTAGATAAAAGTTTCCACGTACTGGAGAGTTGAAGCTATAAACTTAAATGTCTTCTTGAAAGAGAGATGGCATGGGATAAAGTGCCCCTGTAAAAGGAGCACAGGACAATGCTGTCTGGAGCCAATCTTGTCTCATCTTTTTGGACAAAGGATAAAGTCAGATGGGGGTTGGAGTTTGAAGTGGGGCATATTTTCCAACTAAGGCCCAGATGCACAAAACCTAACGAGCCCACAACTTGCGTTTTAAACTGGTTCCAGCCAGTTTGAAACGCAAGTAGTTCACCCCGGGCATGCACTAAGGGCATTTTCCCTGCCACGGTAGCAGGCAACGAAAACGGAATGCAAATGATTGAAAAGCTATTATAATGAGCTGCACTACCGTTGCAGCCCATTATAATGAGATGCACTACCATTTTTCCGATTCCCTTACCATAGGAACCCTAACGAGATGTCTGACCTCTCGTTAGGGCTCCTGTGAGGGAATCGGAAAGGAAAAGGGCCCCCAAAAAAGGTAAAAAAGAAAAAAGAAAAAAAAAGCAGGGAGCGCATGTGAGGGGCGTCCTTTAAGGACGTACTCTCCCTGCGCTTCTGAGAGACGTCTTTTTTTTCGCATTTTTTTTAGCTCTGCCGGCGCTGGTGTTTTTCCCCCCTTCTATTTTGTCTTCGCCGCCCCTCCACAGCAAAACTTTTATATTTTCCTGGTTGCCGGAGAATCGGGACGTCCCTTTAGATTAGGCTCCTCTTCCTGGTCTCTTCAGCCAATCAGAGCGCGTTTCACTGACAACAGCCAGCTAAGCCCGCTTTGATTGGCTGAAGAGACCAGGAAGAGGAGCCTAATCTAAAGGGACATCCCAATTCTCCGACTCAGGTACCGAAGAAATAGAGAATGCAAGTGAGCTACAACGAGTAGCTCATTTGCATTCCCTATCGTTGATGCATTCCCGTTCCCTACCGATTCGCTATGGAATCGGTAGGGAACGGGAATTACCGACGTCTTTAATGCATCTGGGCCTAAGTGTTATGGTCCTGCTGGGGAATTCAGTGGATCTCACCAAGGGAATTGGAAACTTCTCTAAGAGGGCCTTTTGCTACAGTGCACTAAGAGCAAAGATATAGTAAAAGTTGGCCTTAGCGTGCCATTACGTGGGTCTTTCCCATGTGCTAAGGTCATTTTTACCACAGCTGTAAAACCCCAATTTTGAATTTATTTAGGGCCTCTTTTCCTGCACCTACACTACCACAAACCACTTTTTACAGCGGCTTAGTAAAAGGACCCCTTAATTAATGGCCATGCGCTAATGTTGCATTAGTGTATGGAAACAAAAAAGCAACACTGGGCCTTCAGGATTGAGATGATCAAAGTCTCTTGTTTATTAATTGACCGGCCATTAGTGTATGGCCATTTTAAAAATTACTGTGGGAGCAATTACTGCCACCTATTTTGTAGGCAGTAAGGGCTCCTGCATTATCCATGTGCTAATCAGCGCACAGTAATGTAGATAGTGTGTGCACATGTAAAAACTAGCACATGATGCTTTAGCGTGTCCTGCATTAGTCCACTTTTGCTGCATTAGTGCTAAGTGCTCCTGTGTTAGCCAGTTACTGCACACTAAGTCCATAGTCTGCTATTGAGATAGACATGGGGGAAGCCACTGCTTGCCCTGGGATTGAACTTATGAACATAAGTATTGCCATACTGGGACAGACCGAAGGTCCACCAAACCCAGCATCCTGTTTTCAACTGTGGCCAATCCAGGTTACAAGTACCTGGATACATCATAGAAATAAGCGGTGGATTTTCCCCAAGTCCATTTTAATAATGGCTTATAGACTTTTCTTTTAGGAAGCTATCCAAACCTTTTTTAAACCCTGCTAAGGTAACTGCTTTTGCTACATTCTCTGGCAATGAATTCCAGAGCTTAATTACACATTGAGTGAAGAAATATTTTCTCAGATTTGTTTTAAATTTACTACTTTGTAGCTTCATTGCGTGCCCCCTTGTCCTTGTATTTTTGGAAAGAGTAAACAAGTGATTCACGCCTACCCATTCTACTCTGCTCATTATTTTATAGACCTCTATCATTTTTTTTAGTGTGGGAGGGGGTTGGTGACCACTGGGGGAGTACGGGGAGGTCATCCCCTATTCCCTTCGGTGGTCATCTGGTCAGTTGGGGCACCTTTTTGAGGCTTGGTCGTGAAAATAAAAGGACCAAGTAAACCCGGCGAAATATTGATTAACGCTGCTTTTTTTTTTCCATTATCCGCAAAGCCGGCCATCTGGTAGCCACGCCCATGCCCGCCCATGTCCCGCCTTCGCTACACCACCGACACGCCCCCTTGAACTTTCACCAACGCGGCGACAGGAAAGTGGCGATGGTGTCAAAAAAGCTGCTTTCGATTATACCGATTTCGCCGCTTTTGAGAGATCGCTGGCCATCTCCCGATTTACTGTATGTCAGAAGCGCCGGCGATCACTTTCGAAAATAAGCCTGTTGGACTGCTACTGTGTGTCAAATAATTACTATTTGGAGAGATCAGTGTGGAAGTGGATCCAAGAAAGGAGAGACTGTGGGGCCCTTTTACTAAGCCGCATAGGCGCCTACGCGTGCCCAACGTGCGCAGATTCGGAACTACTACCAGCTACTACGTGGCCCGGGTGGTAAATTCATTTTTTACATGCGTCCAGTATGCACACCGGAAAATCTCCAGCACGTGGTGCTAACCAGGCAGTAATCGGCATTGTACACTGCCCAGTTAATGTCAGTGGGTGGCAGTAAGATCTCAGGCCCAAAATGGAGGCGCACCAATTTTCATTTTGCCACACGTCCATTTTTGGCCCCCAAAAAAGGCCGTTTTTGCAGGTGTGCTGAAAAATGAACATGCGCATGTCCAATACACGCGTCTACACCAGCGCAGACCACTTTTCAGTGCACTTTAGTAAAAAGACCCCTGTGAGTTTGAGTCAGAAGGCTATAGATTTGCCCTGGTACATAGGAAACTCTTACCTCCAAGGACTGATTGTCATTGAGAGGGATCACAGACACAGATAGAGGAAGATTGTGAAGCAATACAATGTTCATTCAATGCTCTACAACCTCAAGACTACCTCAAAGCAAATCAATATTGTGGAAGTAGTGCAAAAGATATTTTAAAGTAATAACTCAATGTCTCCCCAGTCCCCAACATCAATAATAGGTTTATTTTTCTTATATATTGAAAAACAAGACTTATATTGCCCCAATATAAAAGGAACAAATGTACCTTTAAATATCAACAGCCATCAATGTCAAACGGCCAATATAAAACAAAATTCTTCACGGCACCTTGCTGTCAATGTCATCACTGTGAAACAAAATATCCCATCCATAAAAATATTTTGGTAAGGTGCTCAAATTGGTGAAAATAAAATCCAAAATAAACCCATTACCTCCGACAGAGGCAGAAGAAATGGTTGAGTACTACCCATTTTGGGAACCTGCATTTAGGCCACCCAGTGCTGCACAATGAGAGCCTATTCTATAAGAGCATCTGGGGCCCTGATTCCATTATGAAATACTAGCTGAAAGGGGAAAGGGATTGGGAAAAAAAGAAATACTTTGGCTGATATTCAGCCCGCAGCAGTCAGCATTTTTTAAAACACTGACCACTGTGGGCAGAATTAGCCCAGGATATTCAATGCTGGGCCATGTTCGGGCACCAGGACTGAATATCCATGGCTAATTCATTAGGTGCTACCTGCCAGGTTTTATATGGTTTCTGGCTAAATATCGGCTGGGACCTCATATAAGGATATCTGGCCAGGTCCTGGGCACCCCCTCCCCCATGATTCCAATCCCCCTTTTCACCTCCCTGGAACATCCAGATACCCCCATTTTGATCTCCCATCCCCCCACAGAAGAACATGAAATCCCTCTCTTATGATGCCCCAGGATCCCCCACCCTCCCTCCCATCTACTCCCCCTCCCCGGAACAACCATGACCCTGCCAAGATCAGCATGGGCCTACTTACCTAATCCCTGGCCTCTTCAAAATGGCTGCAGTGACCTCTAGCGAGGATGCTTCAAGAGGGCACCAGAGTTTAGCAAGTGCATATAGAGATGTGAGTGTGGGGCAATGCAGGCCTGACCTAGCAGCCATCCTGATCTGATAATTCTGAAACTTGTCCTGAATTCTAGAGTAAATTCAAATTAGAGCAGTCAAAAATAAGTATCACGAGGTTAGAATCAAAACCTAATTAAATGCTAACACGAAAATACATATCATAAATTTTAAGAAACCAGCCCCTGAAAGTTCTTACACTTTATTATTTAGACATCTGTAGCGACTCGTTTCACATGAGAACTCATCTCATGACTCACTTGCCTCGTCATCGGTCAATACCACTTTAATAAATTCCACCTTTAACTTTTATAATGCAAATAAAATAAATTTTGCACTTAGCTTTCATTCTTTCAAGTATGCTTGAAAGCATGAAAGCTAAGTTCTAAATTTATTTTCTTTACATTATAAAAGTTAAAGGTGGAATTTATTAACGTGATATTGACTGATGAAGAGGCAAGTGAGTCATGAGATGAATTCTCATGTGAAACGAGTAAATTTAGTAGTCTAAATAATAGAGTGTAAGAACTTTCAGGTGCCAGTTTCTTAAAATTTATGATATGCAATCTCGCGTCTGTAGACTAAAGAGCCACCCTTCTTGCGACTTTGCCAAATGCATCCTATTTGCTTCTAATCAGGATACTCTCCTTGTGTCAGCTGCATTGTTTACAGGATCCCTGAGGAAGGCTTCACAGCCAAAACATGGCCCATTTTGGGTCATATGTTCCAACACATCCTGTTTTAATATTGGAGACTAAACCTTCAAACACTCTTGCAGGCTTATTTTCGAAAGAGAAGGGTGCCCATCTTTCGACACAAATTGGGAGATGGGCGTCCTTCTCCCAGGGTTGCCCAAATCGGCATAATCGAAAGCCGATTTTGGGCATCCTCAACTGCTTTCTGTCGTGGGGACGACCAAAGTTCACGGGGGCGTGTTGGAAGCATAGCGAAGGCAGGACTGGGGTGTGCCTAACACATGGGCGTCCTCGACCGATAATGGAAAAAAGAAGGGCGTCCTTGACGAGCACTTGAGCAACTTTACTTGGTCCATTTTTTGTTACGACCAAGCCTCAAAAAGGTGCCTGAACTGACCAGATGACCACCGGAGGGAATCGGGGATGACCTCCCCTTATTCCCCCAGTGGTCACTAACCCCCTCCCACCCTAAAAAAGAAACTTTAAACATATTTTTTGCCAGCCTCAAGTGTCATACCCAGCTCCCTGACAGCAGTATGCAGGTCCCTGGAGCAGTTTTAGTGGGTGCAGTGAACTTCAGGCAGGCGGACCCAGGCCCATCCCCCCCTACCTGTTACACTTGTGGTGGTAAATGTGAGCCCTTCAAAACCTACCCGAAACCCACTGTACCCACATGTAGGTGCCCCCCTTCACCCCTTAGGGCTATGGTAGTGGTGTACAGTTGTGGGGAGTGAGTTTTGGGGGGCTCAGCACACAACGTAAGGGAGCTATGCACCTGGGAGCAATTTCTGAAGTCCACTGCAGTGCCCCCTAGGGTGCCTGGTTGGTATCTCAGCATGTGAGGGGGACCAGTGCACTACGAATGCTGGCTCCTCCCGTGACCAAATGGCTTGGATTTGGTCGTTTCTGAGTTGGGCGTCCTCGGTTTCCATTATTGCCGAAAATTGGGGACGACCATCTCTAAGGATGACCATCTCTAAGGTCGACCTAAATTTCGTGATTTGGGCGTCCCTGATCGTATTATCAAAACGAAAGATGGCCGCCCATCTTGTTTCAATAATACGGGTTTCCCCGCCTTTTCGTCGGGACATCCTGCGAGGACGTCCTCAGGAAAATTTGGGTGCCCCTTTCGATTATGCCCCTCCACACATTCAGTTTTTTCTACCACCAATATGAGATTCGATACACACTGTGTTATGTTATGGATCTGAATGCTAATGTTTTCTTAAGCTAATACAGGCTGCATATTTTGCATTCAATAATATATACGCCGCTCATTTCTTTCAGTTCAGTAATAATTCTTCACTGCTTTTTTTTTCCTGTCTACTTATAAGAAAAAGAGACCTGGTATACCATATCCTCTTTAGATGTGAAAATTTATTCAGCTTTTGCAGGGTTTTGAAAAATAATCCTCTTTTATGAATTACACTATAGAAAAAAAGACCATCCATCTGAATCAATTTCAAAAGGAAAATCTTTTGTTATTGTTTCTGGTGTGAGTTTAGCTCTCATGCCCAGCAGCTTTGGCAAAGAAACAGTGCTATGAGATTTTTCCCAAAAGTGCAAAATTTAAAAATTAATCTAGAGTTCTACAGTGTCCCCTCCCCCTCCCCAAGGTTTGATTACATTATGTTTTTGTAAAATATTTCCCACAGACATGTTCTTTCTCTAGATGACACAGGTAAATACATTGTGGGGCCCTTTTACTAAAGTGTTGCCGTGTGGCAACCTGGAACCTACTGCCGGCCCAACACAGGCACCGGTGATAGCTCCACCTCCAGCGCATGCATTTCCGGTGCTGCTGGACTTTAAAAAAATATATATACCACAGGGGATTATTTGGCAGTAATCAGGCAGGCGCCACTTAACTGCCATTAGTTGGGCACGAGCATTTACACCAGCCTTTGACAGGCGTAAATGCTCATGACCAAAGTTAGGCTTGAAATACGTGCTAAGCTAGTGTTTTGTAAAGGCCGTTACACGTAGAACACCCTTTATTAAATGCTAGCTTAGCGTGGATCATCCCAGCGCCTAACTTTGGGTGCCATTTATTGAATCTACCTCATAGTGCATAACTGCAAGGGGGCATTCACATGGGCAGAACATAGCAGGGGCATAGCTGGGGCTCTCACTTAGGTCAAATAATGTACAGAATACTGCAAGTTATGCACGTCCTTGCCACATTTATCTCCCTGCAGTTACCAGGGGCGTAGCCAGACACCCAATTTGGTTGGGCCTGGGCCCAAGAAGGGTGGGCAGTAGAACTCCGCCTTGTCCCACAAGTGATTTGGTCTCTCCCTCTCTCAACTGCTTGCCATATGGTCTCGCAAATATCCCCCCTCCCCCGCATACCTTTTAAATAGCATATTTTCACCAGCAGTGAGCAGCAACTAATACACACTGCTCATGTTGGCCCTTCCCACTGATGCAACTTCCTGTTTCCACATAGGTGGGAATACATCTGAGGGAAGGCTGTGGGGCCGGTGCGAGCAGTATGTATTAGTCACTTTTTGCTGCAGGCGAAGAGCTGCTATTTACAAGGTATGCAAGAGGGACAGTTGTCGGGAGTTTTTGGCTGGTGGAGCTTGGGAATCCCTGCCAGCCACATCATAAGTGCTTCTACTGGGTGGGCCTGGACCCACCTGAGTCCACCCTTGTCTACGCCACTGGCAGTTACACCAGGCTTATGGCTTGTGTAACTGTGGGTATGTAAATATTAGGTACACCAATGCTGAGCTATGCTCGTATTCTCTAACAAAATATGAACGCCCAGATGCCATTATAGAATAGACTTTCACCTTGTGGCATCTGGGAGCTTAAATGGTGGCACCCAGTTGTAGAACTGCCTCCTGAAAGTGTGGCCCTTCCTCAATCCCTAAAATTACTCTTCAAGGAAAGGACTTTTCTACTTCCTTTCTTTATAAATTACAATTATTTACTACATACACTTCAAGGGAGTGATAGGGAGAGTAGATAGCATGGATGGGCATAGGCCATATGGTCTTTATCTGCCTACATTTTTCTATGTTTTTATGTTAAGCCACATGGTTTACATTATACAATGTAGTACAGTGATGTATTAAATGACAGCAGACAAAGACCTACACGATCCATCTAGTATGCTCAGGGCTGCATTAATATTATGGCTGCAGTATAGTTACTTTCATTATAAATACATGACTAAACCCAGGGGCAGACTGACCATTGGGACAAAAGGGCAGTGCTCATGGACCCACAGCAGTAGGGAGCCCAATCTCCCCAAGCCTCCATTTAATTTAATCACTTTTAATAGGTTGTTAGGGGCCCATGACCCTTATTGCCCAGGGGTCCAGTCACTATCATCCCACCTCTGGCTAAACCAACAATCCAGCATTATTTCTAACATTTTACTTGCTAATTTCAAACTTAAGATGTCTTCCCCTCTCCAACTGAGATGCACAGCACCCACACTCATGGCATATGACATAAATGTGATATAAAATACTCAGACTTGATCCTGATTTGTCTTTGTCATTTACGGGACACAGACTGTAGAAGTAGCGCTTAGTAAGCATCATAGTAACATAGCTAATGACAGCAGATAAAGACCTCTGTATGTGCGAAGGAAGAGCGGGACTTAGGGGTGATTGTGTCTGACGACCTTAAAGCTTTCAAACAGGTAGAAAAAGCGACGGCCAAAGCCAGAAGGATGCTTGGGTGCATAAAGAGAGGCATGACCAGCAGGAAAAAGGAGGTGATAGTGCCGTTGTATAAGTCTCTGGTGAGGCCTCATTTGGAGTACTGCGTGCAGTTCTGGAGACAGCACCTACGGAAAGATATAAACAGGATGGAGTCGGTCCAGAGGGCGGCTAAGAAATTAGAAAGCGGTCTTGAATGCAAAAATTATAGGGACAGGCTTATGAACCTCAACATGTATACGCTGGAAGAGAGGAGGGAAAGAGGAGACATGATAGAGATGTTTAAATATCTCAAGGACATTTATGTACAGGAAGAGAGCCTTTTTCAAATGAAGGAGAGCTCTGGAATGAGGGGCATATGACAAAGATAAGAGGGAATAGGCTTAGGAGTAACCTAAGGAAGTATTATTTCACAGAAAGGGTGGTGGAGGCGTGGAATGGCCTCCCGGTGGAGGTGGTGGAGTCGAGGTCTGTTCCAGAATTTAAAAAGGCATGGGATAAGCATATGGGATCGCTTAGGAACAGGAAGAATTAGGGGTTATAGAGGAAGGGCAGACTGGACGGGTCATATGGCCTTTATCTGCCATCATGTTTCTCTGTTTCTGTCCAGTTTGCCCATTAAGGCACCTATAGAGTGGTATCTGGATCTCAATGTGTAAACTGCAGTTTCTGGAATCGGTTTGGTTGGCCTAATAGGAGTGGAGGAGTAACCTGAAAACCAGGGGAACCGGGTTCAATTCCCACTGCAATTCCTTGCGACTTTGGGTACTTAACCCTCCGTTGCTCCAGGTACAAAATAAGTACCTATCAGGGGCGTATCTGCGTGGGGCCACAGGGGCCTGGGCCCCCGCAGATTTCGCCCTGGCCCCCTCCTGCTGCCAGCCCTCCCCCGCTGCCGTTTCTTACTTTTGCGCCGAGGTCCGCTTCCTCCTGGGCCTTTAAAAATATTTCTTCAGCTGGCGGGGGACCCCAACCCCCGCCAGCAAACCCGAGGTGACATCTTTCAAGTTCTTCGACCGCCGTGGCCGACGTGCTGGAGTTGAGCGGCTGAATCCAGTTCGGAGTCTGACATTGCACGACGTCCGAACGTCGCACGACGTCAGACTCCGAACTGGATTCAGCCACTCAACTCCAGCACGTCGGCCACGGCGGACGAAGAACTTGAAAGATGTCACCTCGGGTTTGCTGGCGGGGGTTGGGGTCCCCCGCCAGCTGAAGAAATATTTTTAAAGGCCCAGGAGGAAGCGGACCTCGGCGCAAAAGTAAGAAACGGCAGCGGGGGAGGGCTGGCGGCGGGAGGGAGGTGGAGAGAGTTGTTGGTGGCGGTGGGGGGGGGGGGTCCGGTAATGGCAGCGGGGGGGGGGGGGGTCGGTGGCGGCGGGGGGGGGCTAAAATGTGCCCCCTCCCTCTGGCTCTGGCCCCCCTACCGCCGGAGGCCGGATACGCCCCTGGTACCTATATATAATATATAAACTGCTTTGATTGTAACCACAGAAATACAGTAAATCAAATCTCATCCCCTATATGTAAAGCCAGTATTTCCATGTGGAAATTGTGATTAAGATTTCTAAAATAATCCCCATAAGCACTCATGTGTCTTTATGAAATAGGTGCCCTAATGGCCTTTACCTATAGGTGACCTGCTCTAAAATTATCCTCTTACTGTACAGTAGAGTAGGTGTTTGTGTGGATACCCTATAGACAGTATATTTTATTTGTTCAGTGTCCTTGCCAGAGACCTCACACTCCAGGAGTTAGGTGTGACCTGAAAAACTTAACAGAACAATAGTTTGGCTCCTGAGCTGGTAAAAGTTGGCCATCCTTGAGCTAAAGTCTTAGGATGAAAAAACAACATGTTCCCAAAAAGCAATTTTCTCTGTAATCTGTTACTTGATGCATTTCAAGCAAGTATTTGTTTCCCTCTGTACAGCCCTCAGACCTCCTGCTGAGCCCATCAGGAAGCTCCACACTCCCCCAGCAGCTCCCTGATCCTAGATTTGGAGAGGGGTGAGGGGGAATGTGATGTTTTGCTAGACAGAAGCTGGGTGTGAGGCAACTGGAAAGAAAAACACTTTGGTCTTAGAGAAGATTGCATTTGTATTCCTCCATCAGCACAGTGCACCCAGAGGGGAAATATTTCAATCTTGATTCAGCTAGGCTGATGTACTGCTTTAATCAGTAGCCTATACATTTTTGCCTGAATGAATAAAACAAACAAACAAACAAACAAACAAACAAACAAACACCTTTACACTTATATTTAGCTGCTCTTCCTGTGATGTAGGTACTTGAAAAGACACACATTAATGATAGTGCTTCTGGTATGCAGCAGACTGCAGGCCCTCCCACAACACTAAGAATGTCTATGAAAACTTTTGAGGAAATCAAGGCTTCCAAATTCAAGTATTTATGATGAGAGGCAACCTAAAAGGACATCCAATCATGTAGAGCAGGGGTCCCCACACCTGTCTTCATGTCTGTCTGGCCATTCACTGAGCTGGCAGTACCTGAAAACAGGTTTGGGAGTCCTAAACTTTGGGACCAATGTTCACTAGGACTTTAGCCAGGTAGGAACAGTTCCTACCTTGATAAGTTCCATTGACTGGGTCATTCTCAGATTTTCAGTGAGTCATTCCCTGGGTAACATTGCTGAAAATCTGGTTAGAATCTCTCGGTGCTATTCGAGCAGTGCCGGCCTGGTCTGGAATCAGAGTCTGTGCAGAGCCAGGAGTTGCCCAGTTAGTGGCAATATTTGTAGGTCCTTTTACTAAGCTGTGGTAAAAGGGGGCTTGCGCTAGTGTCAGCATGTTTTTTTGACGCACGCTGATGCCCCCTTTTACTGCATGGGTAAAAGGCTGTCTTTTTTTCTCAAAAAGAGATGGCTGTGTGGTGAGTGAACCACTTGTCATGTGGCCATTTTGGGGGGAGCACTTTCTGCCACTCATTGAGGTAGCGGTAAGGGCTCCCACACTAACCTGGCGGTAGCACTGGAAATGGCACACGCTGGGAGTGGGAATTACTGTGGAGCTCCTGCGGTACTTCCAGATTAGAATGCGGCAAGCCCATTGCTACATGCTAACCTTTTAGTAAAAGGGCCCCTCAGAGCACTAACCCCCTAATTCTATACAAGTTGCCAAAAAATTGCCTGGACAAATTTGGGTACGTGCTCAATTTGTGCACACAATTTAATTGAATAACAAGCCAATTAGTGCCAATAATTGTTTTTTTTTTTAACAAGCAATTATGCGTGTAAAATTAGGTGCAGGATCCATGCCTAAATTTTTGGCATGATTTTACAAAAGGGGCATAGAAATGGGAGGGTCATGGGTTGATCACGCTTTGTTATAGAATAACGGGGATATGCGCCTAATGTAGGCGTGTACATTTGCACCACATTACAGCTGGTACAAATGGCTGCACCTAACGTTAGGCGCGAGTCCTAGGCATAAGCGCTATTCTATAAACCGTGCCTAACTTTAAGCGTGGCTTATAGAATAGCACTTTTTTGGCTCCAATTTTTTAGGTGCCATATATAGAATCTAGACCTAACTGGATAACTAAAATCTGAATTAACTTTATTTGAGTAGTTATCTGCGTCCCAGCTGAATATTATCAGTACTCAGATAAATGCTGATGATTGCCAAATATTTGGATATTCAGTGCTGCTAATCGATGCATGACCCAGCGCTGAATATCCAGGTATACAAAAGCCTGTTACTGTCAGAATTTAAAAATATGCTGGTTGCCATGGGCTGAATACTTCCTCCTTTATTATTTTTTTAATAAGATTTACATAATGACCAAACTGTACCTCAAGGGAAGGTACTTTACCTATTTATTTAGATTTTGCTCACACCTTTTCAGTAGTAGCTCAAGGTGAATTGCATTCAGGCACACTGGGTATTTCCCTGGCAGGCTCACCATCTAGGGGTGTCTTTTACTAAAGCTTAGCTTGAGTTATATGCAGCAGGGCCCATAGGAATAACATGGGCGCTGCTGCTGCTAACTCAAGCTATGCTTTAGTAAAAGATCCCCTAAGTTTGTTCCTAAGACAATGGAGGGTTAAGTGACTTGCCCAAGATCACAGGCAATAGCAGTGGGATTTGAACCTGTCACCTCAGGATGTCAAGCTGGTGCTCTAATCACTAGGCCACTCTGCCAATCCATGCTTGCTATCTAAGTTGTACTGGAGGCAATGGGGGTGATGTGAGTTGTCCAGTGGAATTCGAACCCTGGCTTCTCTCATGCTCACTCCTCTCCTCTAACCACTAGACTAATCCATTCTGGGAATGTACTACTACTACTATAAATCATTTCTGTAGCGCTACCAGTCGTACGCAGCGCTTCACAATTTAACATGTAGAAAAGAAAGTCCCTGTTCAAGAGAGCTTACAATCTAGTCAATGCGCTCAATGGTGATTAGTGGCAAAATTCATCATGGCAGATTGCAAATATTTGGGCTCATCTCTAGCTGATGTGCAGATGTTACTAATATTTCCATATTACAAGAAACCATATGCTAATTAAACTATTTCAGAAAAAAGTTATCACACTATGGAGGTGTCAGATTTGGCCTACATGCAGCTCAGGAGCAAGAGCTGAGTACACTTATGAGAAATGACAGTTAGACTGAAGCCAGTAGAACCCCCCCCCCCCCCCCTTCCAAAATCAATTTGGATCCTTTGCTATCTTCATCTGCTTTCAGGGCAGTCAGGGACATTTTCTCTATCAAACTGACTGTCAAACTCATTGTAAACAGAACTGAAGTCAAGTACATTTGTAATCCACCCTATCATTACTGACAGCCCCACTGGGAGGGAGAGCATTAAAAATGCACCCCACATGTGGTGAGAACACTAATATGGGCAGGTTTATAACCTAATAATTACTTGGCTGTGTAAAGTAATCATGCCCCTGTTTGGCTTATAGGTTAATTAGTGGTTTACAAGGTGGTAAAAACACCATGGCAATTATCCTAATGACTATAAAATGCAGACACTAACCCATCATTTCCTCAGTCTTTTTTTGACACCATCGTTTTATGGCACAATTTAGAGGCAGTGTTTGGTTGGCTAAATAATGCTTCTTTGCCTTTCTTTTCATACTTCCAGAGAATATTATGCTAGGTCAGACTGCTGCATGGTAACCATTAGTGATTGCAAGAGTTCACTCTTTCCTTCCTAATTACAGACAGGAGCAGCACCACATTGGGAAACTACAGTCCATTCTCGCTATTTGCGGTAGTATGGTCCTTAGAAAACTTTGCGAATCGCAAATTCATGAATACCGAAATACTGAACATATGGGAAAATAGGGGTTAGGTTCAGGCTGCACCTCTATTTCCACAAAACCACGTAAAGTGAACAATTAGTTCTATAGGACATGCAGGGTACACACATGCACAATTATCTTGTCCCCATCTATATATATCTGCATTTGGCCCCTCATATGTAGAAAAGCATTAGTATCATAGCATTGTTATTTGAATGTTCTAATTGTGTGCTTATCAGATATTCCATCACTATTATGCTTGATTCATATTATATCTCTGTTATTTGAATTTCAGTGCTCTTAAATGTATATATTTTTGATCCTGTTCCATGTAGTCTTATTATTAGGTTTCAATTTGCTGCTTTCAAGTTTTCCTTTTTCATTGTATGTATATTTATACTTGTACATTTTACTATTGTTATGCTGTCAACAAAATTGTAAGTTTGATGTTAAACTGTACCTACTGTCCACCACCTTGGGTAAATCTCTTCATAAAGCACCCTTCCTGAAGCAGCTAAAGAACTGGCGAAACAAGGCGCACTTGTTAGGGCAAAAGGCGCCATCTTGTAAACTGTGGTCAATAAGTGGAGCAAAGGAGGACTGCCGTTCCCTATTCTATGTATACTTGAGTATGAGAGGGACAACCTTTTGAGAATATTTTCAAGTCTTTACAGACTCAAGCTTCCAGCTAAGTACCCGGTGGACTTCCTTATGCTGTGGGGGATCCGGGGGGCTATATATATAAAAGTTGACCTATACTTTTGAATGAGGGAATTGTGGCAGAGTTTCAGGCACTAGTTTGTGTTTTTCAGTTTGGAGAGTGGTGTTTGCAATTGGGGGATTATCAGGTGGAAAGGGGTTTTTCATATTCATCCGGTTTTCTCATCCATGATGAGTTTTTATGGTTGATGGTTTTTTCCCCGGATCCCCCACACCAGAATTTAAATATATATTTGTTTTGTATGGCAAGCTGTAAGGGAAACACCCTAGCTCTATACTCTAGAATGGATAAAAGGGTATCTGGCGAGTTGCCACCTGGACAGTTCCCTCCAGACAGTTCCCACTCCCAGCCGCCAAGTCCTGCCTGGATAATTCCACCTAGGACTTTTCCCCTCTGACCAATTCCCACTCTCAGGAGACAATTCCCTCCTAGGACTGTTCCCCCCTGGCTATTTCCCACCCTACAAATTTTTGCTACTGGTGTGTAGTTTTTGGTGTTTTTTTTTTTTTAGTCGGTGTTCTGTCGGGGGGGGGGGGGGGGGTGTTCTTATGTGTCATAATTTTAATGAGAAGCGTCATTGGGTGGTGTGGCATTTGTTGCATCAGGCAGAATTTAGATTGTAAGCTCTGTTGAGCAGGGACTGTCTTTTCATGTTAATTTGTACAGCGCTACGTAAGTCTAGTAGCGCTATAGAAATGTTTAATAGTAGTAGTAGTAGATGAAGCATTTACTCTAGGAGTGGAATCAGGTGTGAGCTGGAGAGATGAAGTTTTGAGTCTGGGAGTGGAATCGGATGGGAGTGGGTTAAATCTTCAATGTAGGCTTTGACTGTTTTTTTTTGGGGGGGGGGAATGGGTGTGTGTCAGGTTGTATTGTTTTGTTTTGTTTTTTGCTTTGAAGTCCATTTTGGCTGTGCTGGTAATATTTTGTGTACTTTAAAAAATATATATTATATGTTATGTTTCTTATTAATTTAGATTGTCATAAATCTTTTGTGTGATGGGGTGTGGCCTGCTAAAGATAATGTTTGGGAGAAAGCGGGGGCATTGCCCCCCCCCCAAATGTCTGGAAGTGTAAAGGGAAGGGGATAGATTCTAGACCCTGCTGCTTCATGATTGTTAAGGGTGGGAACTGTCCTCCTTGGAGCAGTGGGAATTAGCTAGGTGGTATTGTTTGCCAGAGGGATTAAATACTTATTTCCCTCTGCAGAATGCAAATAAATTCATATACTTTCCACAATGTGATTTTCCGGATTTAATTTGTGATGTGCTATCTCTCACTGTTACCAATAACCTACCCTTCAATTATGGGCTGCTCATGTCTTTGTCAGTGGGCAAACTTACAAAATCAGCAAGGGATCAAATACTTATTTCCACCACTGTAGGTGTCTGCTTACCCTCTTTTCCTAGATGCCTTGTTATATAATTATTCTCCATGCTCCTATCAGAAACGTGAGCTAAGAATGATATTGCTTGACTATACATGTAAGCTAATTTGGGTTTATTTGTATATTTGAGAAATATGCTCTGCAGCTCATTTTACACAGACCTGATGACAGGAGCAGAAGTGTAGCCAGGTTGAGGGTGCGGGGGAAGTGGTGAGTGGACTGCCAACAGTGTCGGTGCTTAATTTAATTGCAACAGATCACATCAAAAATAGGCACCGGTGCCATCGGAAGTCCATTTGGGGGAGTGGCATCTTCCCTGGTGACCCATCTAGCTACACCTCTGGATGGGAGAAGAATAAGGTTAAAGAAACTTTATTGGCACAACAATTTGTCAATGCGTTGCTAAAGCAGTGCACTTGGATAGTAATTTTATAACAGGTCACTCAGTGGCGTAGCCAAGGGTGGGCCCGGGTGGGCCCAGGCCCATCCAATTTGGGCTTAGGCCCACCCAGTAGCAGCATACCTATGATGTGGCTGGCAGGGATCCCCAAGCCCCTCCAGCTGAAAACTCCCAACAACTGTCCCTCCTGCCAACCTTGTAAATAGCAGATCTTCGCCTGCAGCGAGCAGCACTGATACATACTTATTGCACCGGCCCCACAGCCTTCTCTCTGATGTATTCCCACCTTTGCGGAAACAGGAAGTTGCATCAGAGGGAAGGCTGTGGTGCCAACATAAGCAGTGTGTATTAGTTGCTGCTCGCTGCCGGTGAAAATCTGCTATTTAAAAGGTATACGGGGATAGTGGGATGTTTGAGAGACCATATGGCATGCTGGCGAGAGAGGGAGAGACCAAATCACTTGTGGGACAAGGCGGAGTTCTTCTGCCCACTCATCTTGGGCCCAGGCCCACCCAAAATTGGGTGTCTGGCTATGCCCCTGAGGTCACTTATGTTGAAAAGCCAAGTAGGTGCCTGTTTTGAGGTATTTTTAGGGATGGGTTGTTGTTGGCAACAGCATGGGAAATGTCAATGACATATCTCATGTAGTTGCATGTTGCTAAAACCTGAAAATAAGCAGAACCCCCCCCCCCCCCCCCCACAAACACACACAAAACTGTGTTTTTCATTTGCTGATAATAGTGTGCACTCTTTCAAAGGAGGGCACACCCTTTCTGAAACAGTGCTCACTCTTTTCCCCAATAGTAAAGCAGCACATATGGGCAAACTCTGAGTGTGCGCATGCTATCAGGAAAGGAGTGTGATCTTCATATGAAACAGTATGCTCTTTTTTCCAAATAGTGCATCTCCTTTCAAAAGATTGAACACTCCATGACTTTGCTCCTGAGATCAAAAAGTGGCCAACAGAAATGCTCAAAATGAACATTCCAGGACAGGACACAAAACGGAAATTTTCTGGTTGCCCATCCCTATTTTGTAAAGACATAAAACCTGCAGAAATCATAACTAAAATGCAGCCGTATAGATTTACCCCTGCTTAGGATCAGCTGCTAACGTACATGGCTGAAGTATGCACATAGGTGAGTATTTTACAACCTATGGAGCAATCCTTTAACAGGACTCCTCCATTTAGGTACCCCAATGTGGCATGAGGATCACCTATTTTATAATGGCATCTGGCACCCCAATTCTGCAAACCCACATTCGCACGCCTAAATTTAGGTGCAATCATTTATGCCAGGTCTATGGCTGTTGTGAATGGACACACCTAAGAGTGCCATGCAATGAACGTACTTTATAGCTGCACACAAAAGTTGGAGACAAACCCCTGCCCCTCCCATGCTCCATCTATGAGTACTCCCCCTAGTAGAGGGATTTGAACCCTAGCTTATCTGGCTGTCAGCAAACTTCTCTAACCACAAGGCTACTCCTCCACTCCTTTAACTGCTAGAATTTTCTGTGTGCATTATAACACTGGGGTGACTGGGAATCACCACATGGATTTGGTATAACAAGGACTTGTCATAGATCTTAACTACTTGTATCACACCAGGGGCATAGCCAAAACTCAATGTTTGGGGGTTCCGGATCCCAAAGTGGGGGGAAAGGTTTAGCCTGCTACCCTGCCACAACCCCTGCCCTGCAGCAACCCCACATGCCTTGGCTGGTGGGGCTCCCCAACCCCCGCCAGCTGAAGCCTTTCTCCAGCGCTGTTCTCTGCACATTGCGTGCGCTGCGTCCTCTCACGTTGCATGCATGCTCAGTTTCGCTAAAACCACAGGAGGGAAATGAGGAACAAACACTACAAATAAAGCAGAGAAGGGAATTAATGAGCAATATTTCAAATTTAACCCAAGTAACTTCAGGAAATCCCGTGCCCCAAACCTAGCACCCTCTGACAACTGCTGCTGCTGAAGACCAAGTCAGCCCCCCCCCCCCGTTCCTCACACCTGACCACCAGAAACTCAACTCCAACACAGAGGTAGCCTATTAATTACCTTTGCTATTATTACCCACTGCTCCCACACACACCGTATTCCAACCTTTCCTCACCACCCAATAATACCCTAAGCCCGCCAACCTTCCACTCAACACCTCCACCCCCCCACTTTCTTATCCTCTAATCATTATCCCCAATACTTCTCCTCACAACTCAGCCCTGCCTAGATACCATCCTTCCCTGCCACTGTCTTATCATTTTTTAACCAATCATTGCTTTCTTTCCTCAGCCTTCTCATCAATTAATTAATCTTTCATTACCTGACTCCCACTCACCTTTCTTTTCTGAAGTACCTTGCTATACCCTTACCCACCCCCCTCACTTCTTCCCTTTGGATGCAGCTCTGCCAAGGTTAAAAGTCAACTGCTTATGTCAGCGGTCTCCCCGTATTGTATTGCTAGTTTGAATTTACCAGTTCAAACAATTATCAAATAATTACTCTGACTGAGAGAAAAGGGGAAGTTCTTTGTATGCCATCCTCATTTAAAGATATGGGATGGGGGATCGCTTGCCCCCCCCCAACCCGAAGTTCCACAGCATTGTGACATCTGTCACAATAATCACAATTTTTTAAAAATTTGAGATTTATTAACCACCATTATGAAGAGATTCACCCAAGGCAGTGTAAGCAGGTACAGCTTGACATAAAGCTCAAAATTTGGTCAACAGCAGTAGACTTTCATATATGTAGGAGTGCATGCCAGGAAAATGAGGGTCTCCTATAGCAGGGTCACCTGCCACCATATTATGTTCAGCTCTGATGGCACTTAGACCCTTGGCCGATATTCTTTCCTTTAAACAGCTCTGTTGGCAATGTGGACATGTAAAAAATAAACTTTACCTCTGGGGATACATATGCAAAACAAGTCATGGAATGGGTCACACAGAAACTGTAGGAAATAATTTCCATAGTCTGCGGGATGCAGGAAATCTTTACTAAATCTGTACATCTTCTTCCTTATAAAGCAATGAATACTTGCATTTTGTAAAGTAAAACGTGGACTATTTTCTGCTTTTTTTCTGTGAATGTCCTCTTTATTCAGTGTGGACAAACACAGTGACCACACTACCCTTTGCTCAAGTCTTTCACAGTGTCAACCTCTGTTTCAAATCTAAACCCGTTTCAGAATTCTTTCCTTACAGACCGTGGAGAGGGCCTGCTACATCACTCCCACTAAGGTGTCCTTTTGCAAAACTGCAGTTGCTTAACTCAGCTTAAAATGGCTTACCCTGGGACATGCTCAGGTGTCCTGTTGTAATTTCCTGATCTGCATGTGCAAATTGTGAACCAAATCACATTTAGCTGACAATTTGCACATGCTGATTAGTGCATAAGCACCCACTATCTGGGGACGGAGAGAGGGCGTTTCTGCACTAAGTTAACACATCTGCAGTACCACACGCTAACTGATGAGCGCACGATTACCGAGTGAACCCTTACTATCTACAAAATAGGTTGGTAAGTGCTAATGCAATAAGGGGCCCTTTTACTAAGGAGCGCCAAAAAATGGGCTGTGATAGTGTAGGCGCGTGTTTTGTGCTCGTGCAGATCCATCTTTCAGCGTGCCTGTAAAATAGGCCTTTTAAAAATTTATCGCCAAATATGACTATGCGGCAAAATAAAAATTGGTGCGCATCCATTTTGGGTCTGAGACCTTACTGGCAGCCATTGACTTAGCAGTAAGGTCTCACGCGTTAACCGTGTGGTAATTATCTATGCACGTAGAATGACAATTACCGCCATGCTTCTGCCGCATGCCAGAAAATAAAAATGATTTTCCGTTGTGTGTAGCAGACACTCTTCAAAAATGAAATTACCGTGAGGGCCACGTGGTAGCCGGGCGGTAACTCCAAACTGACGCCCGTTGGGTGCGCGTAGGCACCTACATGGCTTAGTAAAAGGGTCCCTAATTTTTTAATGGCAACATTAGCGCTTGCTGAATAATAGGAAAAATGGACCTCAGCACACAAGTAGAACACGCGTAAGGGCACGGTAATACCACTTTATGCAATAAAAAGACCATCTCTAAGAGAGAACATTGAATTGTTCAACTCTGAAATTTACAAGCAGCCATACCACTGTCATGTATATGTGCACAGGGCCGCCGAGAGGGGTGGACAGGGGGGACAAAATTCCCCGGGCCTCCGCTGCGGGCCTCCGCAGTGCAGTCCGGCCCGCCCGCCCTCTGTCGCTCCCTGGCATTAAATTTAAGCGCCTCACCTTCGAAAGCGCAGCAAGCAGCGGCAGACCACTCCTTCCTTCTGTGTCCCGCCCTCGCCTGACGTAACCCGCGAGGGCGGGACATGGAAGGAAGGAGTGGTCAGCCGCTGCTTGCTGCGCTTTCGAAGGGGAGACGCTTAAGGTCTGTGCAGAGGGCCCGGGGGTGGAGAGAGGGCCCGGTGGCAGGTGGAGGGGGGCCCGGCGACCTCGGGTGAGGGGGTGGGGGGCCCTGGGGGCGGCCTTGTCCCGGGCCTGACCCAGTCTCTCGGCGGCCCTGTATGTGCAAGATACTTTTTTTCCCTTTTTTTAAATTTTGGTGTCATCCCAGTTATAGATTAGGGGCGTTAGCAAATGACTTGGCACATCAAGTGCCTTCTAGTCCGCTCCCTAAAATCATGAACAACCTAATTGGCCTCAGTAGTTGAAAAACAAGTTTGCTGATAAATGGGAGAGCCTGGAAGAAATACCTGCTGGCTGTCTCATTTTTAGCCTGCATGTTTCTTGGTGCTGTGGTTAGACCTGAAGCTTTCACTTTCCAAATCCTTGTGCTTAAACATGGCCCTGTGCTTCTTTTTCCAGTTTATCGGGGGAGGTTCTGTCTTGCATCACTGTTCTCACATCAAAGGAAGTGTTATCAGTTCACAAAGGGGCTGCACTATCTTCCTATCTCACAGCAGTCTCCCAAATGAAAGGGGTGGAAGGAGATTATAGGATTTTCTGCAACAGTAACCTTTTTCTTTGCAAGAGATACAGTGGACATTTTCTTTAATTGAATGATCTTTGCATTCGCAACCTTTTGGTCTAGAAAGTTTGCAGGTCAAATTTTAAACCAGAACATCTAATTTCAGTTTTATAATGATATTCCCTTTTCTGTGACAAATGAATACAAATAAGAATGCCATCATGGCCAGGATTCTGATTAAGAAGTCAAAATAATAGCATGGCAAATGTAAAGAAAAAAAAATAGTATATTTTCAGTCAACTAATTCCTTCCTCTTCATCTTGGCCTTTTTTGGATGTAATTCCATTTTTAACTTGACCTGAACACACCTTGGGTCCAGTTCAGACTAAATCACAGCTCTGCTGGGCCCATCTTTATCACGATATCCCCCATCTTTTTGTGTCAGTGTACCATAATATATCCAAAATATCTGAAAAACCAGGTTTCTTTTTAAAGAAGCAACAGATCCAGTTGATGGTTAATTCTAGAACTGTTTGAGAAAAAAATACAAGTAAAAATAAAAATAATTAGAAGACTATGGAAAAGATTAAAGGTATATATAAAAAAAGAGAGTCAATAAACATATACACTGGTGGCAAATAAAATAAAATGAGCATATAAAAGATTATCTTTATTATTTTCTTAAAAGCCCTTAAGTGAGACGTGTGAAACCCACAGAATACCCGTGTTTAGTTTTTACAATGCTCATGTCTGTAGCACTGAACTGTCTAAGAGACCCTAATGACCGACCTCAAAGCATACCAGGGATGTGATGACTTGCAGAGCTTTGATTAATGAATCACAGCCAGACTCCCCAAAAAGTACACATTTGTTTTACAAATTAATAAATTTACAGAAAAGTATCCTATCAAGCTCACCACAGATGTTATCTAAACTCCTGAAAATGGCTTTTGGGCCCTTTTCTACAGTGCATTAAGCACATGTACAGGTAGGCTCTTTTAGACAGTGTTCACAATTTTGATAGTATTTTAGAAAAGGATCTGCTGATGTAGAATCTTTTCTAAAATATAATACAAGCCTGAAAGCTTGTCTTGAAGGGCCCAGTCAGCCTTGGGCTGGGCAACCTTACTGGCAGCTTGATTCCGGGCAGCAGGCAGGCTTCCGTGGTCCAGGGCTTGCTGCAGAAACTGATTGGCATCCAGAACAGGCAGGGAATTGATTGATTGGGTAGCCTGATTGGGGCAGGAAGTGGACGAAGGGTAGAATATTTAAGGCAGCCCCCCCCCCCAGGAGCAGGGCTTTTTCCTGCTCCTCAGAGGCGGCTTTGCCCACCCTCCCATCCTATGGTTAGTTGCGGTGAGTTGGCTCTGGTGAGGCTTGCTGGTTTTGTGGCTGGTGGTGGCTGAGGTTGTTGCAATAGTGGACACCCAAGCTACAGGGGATGTGACTCATGGTGATGAGTCATATCAATGACCAAAAGACCAGATGTGTTTATTCTCATTGGGTCATAAGATCCAGCAAACGGGTATGGAGGCCCATGCCTGCACCAGGGCTCTTGTTCTCAAGGCGGAGCTGTGAGAACAGAGCTCAGCGGTGATGGAAGGAGGTGGAATGTGCTGCTTAGCTGATAAGGTGAACAGCAGGGGGAAAGGACATGTTCTATACATGTATAAATGTAACTTGGGATGGAACTGTTTATATTTGTTATACCAAGCTAAGAGTTTTGAATAAACAAAGCTGCAGCCTACTGTTTACCCAATAATTATCCTGAGCTGGGTTAAAGTTCAAGTGTTTACATGGGGTGAAGGAAGTAGTTAATTGAAAAAGGCGGGGACTGGGTGGGTAAACTTGATGCCACTGGTGGGGAAGTCCCAGCTCCAATGGTTAATGCAGGAGTGCACGTGTATTTGCCTGCATGTGCAGTGACAGCAGTCATTTTACAAAGATACATTTGGGAAAACTGAACGGAGGCACTTGGGGGCCATTTTGCTAATCTATGATAGGTGCTAAAGAGTGTAACGTAGCTTAAAATGGCGTATCACAAAATGCGCTCAGACATCCTGTGGTAAGTGCCAAGTGTGTGTGTGTTAACTGCGTGGTAAAAAAATGTTTAAACATTTTTTGAGGGGGCATGTCTGGGGGCAGAAAGTGGGCGTTCCTGCGCTAATCAGTTAGTGCAGCTATGTTACCATGTGCTAATTAGCATAGGAATAGTGCGTGAGCCTTTACCACCTACAAAATGGGTGGCTGTAAGTGCACACTCTAATTTTTTTTAAATTAGTGCAAGCTAATGGCAACTTAAATGCAAGGACATTAATACAAGAAATAGAAAAAGACCATTTTTATGCTTTGGTAAAAATGACCTTAGCGTGTGGGAAAAATCCATGTAAGGTGTGCTAAGGCTACTTTTACCATAGCTTAGTAAAAGGACCCCTTGGCAACTTAATTGGGAAAAATTATACTTGTGAGTTGGTAACATACAACTTCCATGTATAAATGAAACACTAAACTTCCATGTGTAAGTTACACAGGTAAGTTACACATGTATGCCTGCCATTTTTCAGACCCTACACTTATACATGCCGCTAATTAACTCCAGAAGCTGCAAGCCTTATTTATTCTAATTTTGGAGTGGGAGATATGCAATGGAGGATTAAAGAGGAGAACTCCCTTCTCCCTTGGGGGCCCTTTCATGAAAGGGTTCCCATGTGGCAACCTGGAACTACCACCGGCCCAATACGGCTGCAGGCGGTAGTTCCGACTCGACAATGCGCCATTTCTGTCATGCCAGAAAATATTTTTGGAATTTTTACTGCAGCGCTAATTAGGCGGGAAACCACAGGAGCCCTTTCACCATCTCAATGGGTGGCAGTAAGTGATCTCCACCGCATAGCCATGCAGTAAGAGTAATCTTACCGCATGGCCATTTTCTTGGAAGCTATGGTTTGGTTTCTTTTTTTGTAATCGCTCTGACCTATGCAGGTTGTAGCGGAATATAAAACCTGATATGTATGTATGTATATATATATATATATATATATATATATATATATATATATATTATAGCATTACATAAACGTGTGACTGAGGTTTCAAATTCTAAACAAGATATACTCATCTGATGCAATTTAATGCAAATTGATTTTTGTATGTTAATTATTGTTGTTATTGTTATTGTTATTGTTATTGTCCTTGTTATTGTAAAGTAGTCATTTTATTGATTTCTATACATACTGCCTGTATGTTGGTTTTCCAGAAGCAGTATATCAAGTTTATTAAGCATTAACATTTCAGTTATTACAAGTCTGCAGCTTGTGAGCAGTACCTTTGACAGTCCATCATCAAAGTGTCAATGTAAAATCACAGGAAAAAATCAATAAAGTTTGTGTATCCATGATGCATGGAATCTTGTCTCATTCTCTATAGCTAGAGAACTGTGCATCAATACATTATTGCATTTTAATTCCCTGGGATCACTGACTGGTTGCATTTCAAATTCCTGCAAATTTCACCTCTCTTACTGTAATTAATGCGTGTTAGAGAAAGTGCTCAGAATAATTTCTTCTTGTTGATTTGTCGCTAAAGAATCCCCAACAAATCCCAGCAAAACAGTAAGGACTGGATCCAACTGCAGTAAATGACTGTATTAAAAAAATTATATATATGTAAATTACAGTTAGACATTTTAAGGTATCTGCTGTAGTGGGATTATCGATATTTCGTAGCTGGTTGAAGCAATTCAGCTTTTAGCCTTGTGTTTCAACACACATCTGAGGCATGTTGAGTGATATCCACTGACAACATACGCCCTTGCTATGCTTAATTGCTTAATTGTGCAGTGAGCCAGGAGAATGAAACGCTGCTAGCCAATCAGAAGGAGTCCACCTGTGTTAGATTGTGTTGGTACATGACTGCAGAATCATTGCTGCTGGATTGTTTGGCTCAGATACAGGAGCTAGAATCACAGTAACACACACTGGGAACAGGCATGCACTACCAAGAAAGAGATTTCCTTGCTGATGTTATATGTCCTTGATCTCTGCATGGGGCGTGTATCTCAAGTCATTCTTTGGCCAGCTCCTGCCTGCTGTGTTCAGTTTTATTGCTGAACTGGTTTCAGGGCACTGTAGAGGATTAGGTGGTATGCATTGCCAAACATGTTTCTTCATCTTGATTATACCACAGAACTGAAAGCCCAGTGATTGCATCAAATTTGTTGAACAGCAGATGAAGTGTATCTTCTGTTGAATTTGTAACCTTAGTCATACCTTTGTGGTAATGATATCAGTAAAAAAAAAAAAAAAAAAAAAAAACAACAACAACAACCAAACAGGCAACTGAATATATTTCACCTACATTGACGTACTTCATAAAGGGAATGTTATGACATTTGTGGCAATCTCTAGGTTGATTGACAATTTAATATGATCTGTCATCACACTGTTTTCAAACCCTCATTCTAGTCAACAGATCATATCTTTTTTACTATTTACATGTACAATTAAACTTGTCATGGGTTACAACACTCAAGAAAGAGAGAGATTAATAAATAAATAATCTACATTTCTAATGGCAAGCATCTCTTTTCTGAAATACACAGTTGGTGATCTCACTTATGTCTTAAACCTTGAAAGGATCCTGCACCTTGTGGATTTATTAACCACATTCTGGGATGTTATCAGAATGCCACAGAGAATGCAGCTCTCCCCCCCCCCCCCCCCCCTTCTGAAGACCGTCTTCTGCTCTGTTCAATCATGTTGCTGGCTAAATACACCTGCTTCAACAATTTAATCTAATCACTGGGTCAGGTAAACACAAGTCAAGAAGGATTCCCATGGGATTTGGCATGAGAAGTACATTTATTTCGATTACCATGTTCTACCAGCTTTGATAATTTTGGATCAGTGATGTAGTAGGGCCCTGTCATCTCAATGTAAAATTGCTTGCAACCTATATACAGTAAAATAAAGTTCCCTTTTTAAAAGGTTTTCTGGGATAAATCAATGTGATTGCTGAGTTAGGCCACTCAAAACAGATAAAGATTAAACAGCAAGTTACAGGTAATTGCTATTTACTGGGCATAAATGCATTGAGTTAGTTCAACAAAAACGTGTCATTAGAATTGACTTGTATGCATGTAGAATGGTTTGTCAAGCTTGAGAGACATTAAGGAGCCAATGATTTTCTTACATGTTTGGGTAATGTTTAGCAAGACATGAAGTCAAATCTTTCACTTGAAGTCCTTTTCTGGGTGTAACTGTGAGGCATATACAGTGCATTCCTCACATTCAGGCAAAATTCTACATACCTTGGCAAAACAGAGATGATAAAGCCCTACCCAAATGGCCCTGGGCTTTTGGAAACATAAGAAAGGATTTTCTTGCATTAGTTTTTAGTGATGGGAACACTAACAGAATTTATTTAGATTTAGCTCACACCTTTTCAGTAGTAGCTCAAGGTGAGTTACATTCAGGTACTCTAGGGTGGCAAATCTATAAAGGTTAGGAATTTTCTGTCTGATGTGGTCAGCAGTTTAAGTGGCTACTTCAGTTTTCGAAAAGTCTTGAAAACTTGGATGTTTCAAAATACCTTTGGTGACTTTTTATTGCATCCTTTTCTGAGGTTTTGTTATGAATATTGATGGTATCTTATTGTATTGTGCTTCTTTTTGTTTGTTATTGTAAAGCTACTTTAAAACTTGTTTGTAAGGTGGTATATCAAATTATTAAATCAAATCAAATCAAAATCACATAAGAACTTAAAAATAGCAGTTGGGTGAGGAAAGCAAAGGATATCCGCTAAGGGCTAGATTCTATATATGGTGCCTGCATGGAAAAACATATACCTAGGTGTACGCTTACATTTTATAGAATAGGCTTAAGTTTCCATGCGGTATATAGAAAACACCGAGCGCCTCTCCACGTGACCAAATTTGGTTGTGGTCATTTACGCCACATTTTAATTGGCGTAAATCCTGATGCCTAAATTAGGTGCAGAGCGGGTGTATTTTATAACAACACGCATAGATTTTACAAACGATCATGCCCTGCCCATGGCCATGCCCTCTTTTCAACTATGCAACTTAGAATGTACGCGCACCATTTTACAGAATATGCTTAGCGAGTTCTGCGCATAAATCTTAATTAATGCCAATTAGTGCTGATAATGCTTAACATTCAGTTGATAGTGCTGATTAGCTAGTTAAGTACTGTACACCGCCTTGAGTGAATTCCTTCATAAAGGCGGTAAATAAATCATAATAAATAAATAAATAAGCAATTAGGTTATGCACGTTGTTATAGAATTTCGATTTGATTTCTGCAAGGAGATTAAAGTGCGATATATAGAATACGGCAGTAAGTGCCATTCTATAATGGGGCACCACAGGTGTGCATAGGCATCAAATTGCAAGAAATCATGCGCCAGAAAAGAAGTTTGTCCAGGGCGGTACATGGGTGGCAACAGGATGTGACCAGCAAGCTGGCACACGACAGCTATTTAAAAAAAACGCAGATCAGCGTGTGCTGTGCTGTTGGCATGTCAAATTTTACACTGTCTACAAATAGTGCCTAAAGTATCATGGAATCATCTCTTTTGACCCCGAGCATTAGCTGGTGCCCTGTGCTACTTGTTGGCATCTCTGTTCATGGGATAGATTATCCCCTTGTATCTCCTTCCATTTCATAGACCCCTCTAAGCCTCCACTGTCCCATCACCTCATCACCTCTCCTTCATCCGCACCCTCAGCAAACCTCTGCCCCCTGCCTCAGTGCCACCTCCCCTCCCCCTCCCCCTCCCCCTCCCCAGTACCCTTCCTCTACTCTGTTTGTGCAGTTGCTTATGTGTGTGTATCAGGGTGTCAATGACCTACTCTCTCTCACAGCCAGTGGCGTAGCTACATGGGTCCTTGGGGGCCTGGGCCCCCCAAACTGGATTTGGGACCCCTGGTTTGGCTGGCGGGGTCCCCAACCCCCACCAGAAGAAGCCTTTATCTAGCGCTGTTCTCCGCCCCATTGCTTGCCCTGCTTCTCCTCATGTCGCGTGCGTGCTTGGTTTTAGTGAAACTGAGCTTGCATGATACTTCACACATGCTCAATTTTATTATAGTAGATGATGACGGCAGAAAAAGACCTGCACGGTCCATCCAGTCTGCCCAACAAGATAAACTCATATGTGCTACGTTTTGTGTATACCTTACCTTGATTTGTATCTGCCATTGTCAGGGCACAGACCGTATAAGTCTGCCCAGCACTAGCCTCACGTCCCAACCACTAGCCCCACCTCCCCCCACCGGCTCTACTACTACTACTACTCAACATTTCCAAGGCGCTACCAGACTCACGCAGCGCTATACTGTCACCCAATCTCGGCTAAGCTTCTGAGGATCCCTTCCTTCTGAACAGGATTCCTTTATGTTTATCCCACGCATGTTTGAATTCCGTTACCGTTTTAATCTCCACCACCTCCCGCGGGAGGGCATTCCAAGTATCCACCACTCTCTCTGTGAAAAAATACTTCCTGACATTTTTCCTGAGTCTGCCCCCCTTCAATCTCCTTTCATGTCCCCTCGTTCTACCTCCTTCCCATCTCCGGAAAAGGTTCGTTTGCGGATTTATACCTTTCAAGTATTTGAACGTCTGTATCATATCACCCCTGTTTCCCCTTTCCTCCAGGGTATACATGTTCAGGTCCGCAAGTCTCTCCTCATACGTCTTGTAACGTAAATCCCTTACCATTCTCGTAGCATGTGCAACGTGAGGGGAAGCAGGGCAGGCAAAGTGGCAGAGAATAGTGCTAGAGAAAGGCTTCGCTGGCGGGGGTTAGGGATCCCCAACAGCCAAGGTTTGTGCGGTTGTGGCGGGGGTGGAGAGCAGCAGGAAGGCGGGCCAAAATGTTCCCCCCCTCTTTGGGCTCCGACCCCCCAAACTTTGAGGTCTGGCTATGCCCCTGCTTACAGCTACACTTTCCATGGCTTGTCCCCCCCCCACTGTCCCCCACATTCTACAAACAGCAACTAAAGTTACATGTGCAAATCAGTACACATAGCTGATTTGCAAGTGCAACTTAATTGTTTAACAAGCTAATCAGCGCCAATAATTGGCCACTAATTGGTACTAACTAGAATTTACGTGCACAACTTTCTAAGCGTATTCTGTAAAGTGGTGTGCGTAAATTCTAATGCGCGGCAGTAGCGTAGCCAGTCAGCCAGTTTTGGGTGGGCCTGAGCCCAAAGTGGGTGGGCACAAAATTTTCTCTGCTCCGCCCTCCCTCCCTCCACTATACCCACCATTTCTCCCTCCTCTCCACTCCTATGCCTACCATTTCTCCCCCTCCCCACCTATCCCCTCTGTATGCAGCATGTGTCCCTCCCCTCCACCTCATTCACAGCCAAGACTTCTCCCTTCCTCACCCCTCCACCCCTTTGCTGCATCTCCCTCACCCACCAACCAAGCCTCATCTTTCCATCTTCCCTCCCCCCTGTGCAGCATCGTTCTTTCCATCTTCCCTTCCCCCTGTGCAGCTGCTGTGTCCCCCCGTCTTCCCTCCCCATGTGACATCTTCCCCCCCCCCCCCCCGTGTGCAGCTGCAGCATTTCACCCTCCTTGCAGGCCCGCCCAGCAGTAAAGTTCCTGACGGCGATTCCAGTCGCAGCGATTCCCACACGCTGCCTGCCGGCTGCCGCTCAACAATCTCCTCTTGCTACTAAGCGCTAACCCGGAAGTCTCTCCTGCAGAGGAGAGACTTCCGGGTTAGCGCTTAGTAGCGCGAGGAGATTGAGCGGCAGTCGGCACTGGCAGGCAGCGTGTGGGAATTGCTGCGACTGGAATCGCCATCCCTCAGGAACTTTGCTGCTGGGCGGGCCTGACCCGAACTTTGGTGGGCCCAGGCCCACCCGGGCCCGCCCGTGGCTACTCCCCTGATGCGCGGATCATAAAAGGGGGCGTGGCTGCAAAGTTTCAGGCAAGCCTTATCACTTTTATGCTACCTCACTCTCAGAATGATTAGCATGCATTTTAAACCCAGTACTGTAATCATACAACATCACCAGGGTACAGTCTCAATTTCGTAAGCAAATCTTCTTTAACATTACTATGTTACTTGAACAAGGAGAAAATATCTTACAGTCTGTTGCTTGAAAGGTATTGTAGCCTCTGCTACTACAGACTACTCTCAACCAGTGTGCCCTATGCTCAGAGAACTGGGAGAGGAATTTCAGCACAAGCCGAGAGAAAATGCTGTAAAGTAAAATAGTAGGTTGTGGGTGATGGTACAGTAGGAGTGGTAAAAAGATGATGGAATTACAATGATTTCTGGAGGCATGCACTACTTGCAATTTTCTAGAGTATATTGGATCTCCTCAGTTTGATCATCTATGGCCCTTGGCTGGCAGTTCATGCCTTCCTGCATCAGCTCTATCTCCTCCACTAATGCTCAGAAGTCACCATCTCTAGCTGCATCTGCCGGCCAGGATGGCACTATACCAGCTTGTGACCCTGGAGGTGGGGTGTTTGGTAGTAGTGATGTATGCCACTGCAGTTGTGGGGGGGGGGGGGGGGGAGGATTTGGGCATGTTCCTGCTTGGAATCACTGAGGATTATTACCACCTGAGCAGGATCCTGCTCCCCTGGGGTTGTACTGTAGCTGGAACAGGCAGGAGTGGGTGAGAAAGTGTAACAGAAGGTGGAGATGAGGGAGCAGGTTCGGCAGATGGTGCTGGTATTGGCCACGTTTACACCTCTCTCTCTGGAGCTGCTTCCCTTGCTGCCTCCACTGCCCTAATTTGGACCTTTGCCTCCTCTTTCTCCTCTTCCTGTTAAGTACATAAGTACATAAGTAATGCCATACTGGGAAAAGACCAAGGGTCCATGGAGCCCAGCATCCTGTCCATAGGCGGTCGGTGGCCCAACTGTTTGGGGAGGCTAAAGGGGGCGGGGTTAGGGGTGGGGCCAGGGGTGGAGCTTAAATCCATAATTGTCTGATAACACACAGAAAAAAAATAAAAATAAAAGTCACAATACCTTTTATTAAATTTAGATATTAGATATCATATGTCAAAGCATAAAGTGGTTGCTCAAAGCATATTCTAACCACAATCGCTCAACTGCAAAACACTATGCACAACTTTGTGCAAAAACACACTCATAACCTTACTGTACCATAAATATTACACTGGGCAGAACCTAATACACCAATATACCACCCATACGGAAAATGCAGACCATCAACAATATTATACAGGATCATGTCATAATTCTCATGTACAGCCACAAAACATCCTTTTAGGGTGGATAGTATTCACAATGAGCTCCTTTTATTAACGACCAGATAGAGATAAGAGTTTTCAAATTTCAATTTTGGCACAGTATAAGTCATCTTTATGACTACTGATGCACTCAAGCTTGCAAGTAATTAATTAAAGCCACAGTCTCAAACTATCTGTGTATAAAACAGGATACAGGACCAAGTTATCACCCACAGTTAAATGTGAATCTTTCAGCATATAGAGTGGAGAAAAAAAGGGGGGGGGGGTTCAGTAACTCCACTCAGCCAGCCCAAGATGATCGAACTATAAGGCGTAGGCCCTGCGCAACATCATCTAGCACCCCAAAAAACTCCACACTATCAAATGTCCAAAATATCAAAAATGGATTTGAAATGTCCTGCTGAGGGTTAATAATGGACAAATTCCTGTATCCACAAAGTTGAGATGAGATCACAGAGTCATCACAAACAAAATATAGGAAAACCAAAAGCATTAGGGGCTTATAGCCCATTTAGTTAGTTATGATTAAACAAAAGAGATCTGCATGAAACAAAATATTTATTTTTTTGTTTTGACTTAAAACCTTCAGAGTCAGCACCTACCTCTCCTGAAATCCAACGTGCGCTGCTGCATGCCACAATTTCTGGGTCTGGGAAGGAAGTGGGAACAACTCCAAAAACATCCCTGGTGGTACATGTAGGCCACCTGGACCTCCCACCCTCCAACACCTCAAATTACCATGATAGCCCACTCCTGGCCCGGGCCCCCAGACCCCACCCGTTTTCCCACACACCTTTAAGTTGGAAGGGAGGAGTAATGCCATGCCCACTTGATCTTTCCCTGCAACATCATCTTGATTGAAAAACACTGTGACCTGCCCAGAATCAGTCAGTCTAGTGAATTTATCAATAAAATGCTGTTCTGTTCCAAGCAAGAAGCAAGCAGCAGACAGCAGTGCAGTTTAATCTAGGAGTAGTAGAGCAGTGTGTGCAGCAAAACCAGGTCACTTTCTTACTTACCAGCCTTCAGTTCAGCTTCAGCCTTGAGTCTTCTTCTTAATCTTCCCTACAATAACGGCCCCTCCCGCATGTTCCCACCTATGCAGAACAGGAAGTGTTGCATTGCATCACGGACGGGAGGCGGGACTCAGGAGCTCTCGTAGCAGGGAAGGCTGAGGCGCTGAGCCTAACTACTGGCTGAGCGGGCCTTAGACGATCGGTGACGTAACGTTGCAAGCCCGAACCAAACCGAAGGCGGATCGGCGGTGTACAGTGGAGGCAAAAAGAGGAGGACTGGAGGAGGAGGAGGGACACGGCGCGCCGCTGGTGACACACTGACGAGTAGCCCCGGGTGGGCGGAACTGGGCATGGGCATGGCGGCGCTCAGCGGTGATGGCGGCAGCATTGTCTGCAAAGAAGACAAGTCAGATTCAGGACCGCTCCCGACTCGGAGAAAAACAGCTGATCCAACCATCCGCCGCGGCTGGAAAGGCTTAGCCTCCCCAAGCCTCTTATACCGGGCGCCTATGATCCTGTCCATGACAGCGGCCAATCCAGGCCAAGGGCACCTGGCAAGCTTCCCAAATGTACAAACTACATGTTATTCCTGGAATTGTGGATTTTTCCCAAGTCCATTTAGTAGTAGTTTATGGACTTGTCCTTTAGGAAACCGTCCAACCCCTTTTTAAACTCTGCCAAGCTAACCGCCTTCACCACTTTCTCCGGCAACAAATTCCAGAGTTTAATTATACGTTGGGTGAACAAAAATTTTCTCAGATTTGTTTTAAATTTACTACACTGTAGTTTCATCGCATGCCCCCTAGTCCTAGTATTTTTGGAAAGCGTGAACAGACGCTTCACATCCACCTGTTCCACTCCACTCATTATTTTATATACCTCTATCATGTCTCCCCTCAGCCATCTCTTCTCCAAGCTGAATAGCCCTAGCCTCCTTAATCTTTCTTCATATGGAAGTCGTCCCATCCCCGCTATCATTTTAGTCGCCCTTCGCTGCACCTTTTCCAATTCTACTATATCTTTCTTGAGATGCGGCGACCAGAATTGAACACAATACTCAAGGTGCGGTCGCACCATGGAGCGATACAACGGCATTATAACATCCTCACACCTGTTTTCCATACCTTTCCTAATAATACCCAACATTCTATTCGCTTTTCTAGCTGCAGCAGCACACTGAGCAGAAGGTTTCAGTGTATTATCGACGACGACACCCAGATCCCTTTCTTGGTCCGTAACTGCCTCCTCTTCTTCCTGTTCCTCCTCTACTTCCTGTTCCTCATGTTCTTCCTCTTCTGCCTCTTCCCCCTCTTGCTGCTGTCCGTCTCTTTGCTGAGCTTGGACGAGCCCTGCAGCAGCACCTTCATGGGGGTCCTTCAGCATGGTGGTCAGTTGTGGTCGAAACACACACCAAAGTTGCAATGAGTGTCATGATTGTTGTGCGTCAGTGTCATCAGGACCATACAAAACCACTAAAATGAGAAATAATTCTTGACCTTAATACACTGTGTTCCAAACAACCATCAAAAACAGGTCATGTAGTCAGCTTCACAATTTTTAAAATCACCAGTTATGCTTTTTTTTAGATTATAAATGTGTTTAATTTTTTCAGGGAGGAACAGGACCTTAGAAACCTTCAGTCACACTGTAAACAGTGTATAATTTTAGGCTTAAGAAGCTCACCAGCTTTGGATGACCCAGGGTGGCTGCAGCTGGTGCTGGCCCAGCAAAGATAAGGCACACAAGTGAGAGTATTCACATATAATACTGGCATATTTATCATGCCTCTATTTCAGATTCCCTGGCCAGATGTTCAGCTGATATAGGAACAGCATCAGACAGTAATGTTTGGCCATGCTGACAGTGAGTGAGGACCTCAGAGAGTGCATTTTGACTGACTTGCCTCTGTCTAGCTGCTCCTGGTCCCCTTGAAAATATTATGTAAGGTTCTGCCTCAGGTATCTGGCCCATTTCTTCAGCTCTTCAATCCGTGTGGAAAGGTGGTGGGGGGGGGGGGGGGAGAGTGGTTGAGTGATTATTAACATACAAGGGCGCCAATGATGACTCTGTGGATAGATATGGAACACTTCCCATCACTGATAATCTGTAGTCAAGGCTCCCAGTACAGTCAACTGCTATTTAGTTGACACATTTGACCCATGGATGACTGTATAGATCCAGTTAATATGCTATACATGTAGCAATGTGACATGTTGCTATCCTGCACCTTTCTATCTTCCAGCTCCTGCTGCTTTTTTGTGGGCCTTATGTAACTTCAATATTTGGCACATTCATGATGGTGGGGCTATACTACAGATGGCTGGTTGCCAGCAATCCAAACATGGGACATATGCCCACCTGAGGCTAGGATAGGGGATTTCCCTCACCCCCATGGCCTGTACAGACATTATGGAGGAGCATATGCAGCAGAAGATAGAGAAGGAGAAACAGTGAGATGGATTCTGGGGCAAGTAGGAAAGGCAGGGTAAAAGAAATGTGAAGGAGGAGAAAGGTGGGCAAATGCTGGGGAAGAGGGTATGGGGGAAGAGATAGGGAATGGATACTGAGAATAGGTGAAAGGTGGGGCAATGGGTGCTGGGGAAATGGGGAATTAAATAGAGGGCTGGAAAGATAGTGAGATACAAAGGAAGGGGATAAGCCTTTGAAGAAAAAAGAGAGGGTAGAAATGAAGAATTAAAAGGGGGAATGGAGACCTTTATAAGAGGGTAAGACATAAAGAGACTGTAAGTGGAGTGATAATGAGTGTCAGGGAAGGAGCTGGGTTGGTGTAGGGATGAGAAGGAGAGGTGGATGTGACTGGATAGGGCATGAGCACAGCAGATGGAAGGGGGGAAGTAGAAGGTGGCTGAAAGACACGAGTGGAAATTGGAGGACTAAAGAAGTAAGTGTATGAAATAGAGGGGAGGGGAAAAGAGGAATAAAATCTAGCTAAAAGATAATAAGGCAAATAAAATTGGGAAAAAGATGAAACAGAAGGATCAGTGTAAGGGAGAGAGGAAGGGGGATAGGACTTGATATATCACCTTTCTGTGGCTACAACCAAAGTGATTTATATTTAGGTGCTTATTTTGTACTTGGCGCAATGGATGGTTAAGTGACTTGCTCATAGTCACAAGGAGCTGCAGTGGGAATTGAATCCAATTCCTTAGGTTCTCAGACCACTGCACTAAAATCTAGGCCACTCCTAAACAGAAACTGGAAATGAGATCCTGGAAAAGGACTTAAGCAAAAACAAGAGGACGTGCTAAAGATAGACAGGGACCAACCCATCTAAAAAAAAGAAATAAAATAATCAAAGGTAGAAAACATTTACTGTCAATTTTTAGATAACGAAAAATGTCAACTTTGAAAATGTGCATTACTTATATTTTCTTCTGTACAGGAGAAGATGCATTTCTGTTTTTCATTTTTCAGTCTTACACCGTTAAGAGTCTGGGGTTTCCATGTAGGGCCCCTTTTACTAAACCGTGCTAGTGATTCTCTGCGTGGCAATGTCGACAAAGCCCATTCTTTGAATGGGCTTCGTCGGCATTGACGCGTGGGAATCACTAGCATGGTTTGGTAAAACAGACCCTTAATTTTTTTTCCTGCATATTTGTTTATAATTTGCAGTATTATTTTTACTAGGTGATAATCTGTGCTTTCAATATGTAACCGAGGTGAGGGATTCTGTTGATATGCAGGTTGTGTGTAGCAATCTGTAGCAGCCTGGCGTGATCTCTTTTCCAAACTGGAGGTGTACTGCTGATTTATCACAGATGTGAGACGCTCATTTCAGCTTCTCTGATCGATATTGCTTACGCATTTTTTACACTACAAGTTCTCTGGAGAGATTTAATACATCCGATGTAGATATAGAGATAGACTATTTATATGGTGAGAAGACTCCTGACGCAGGCCCTTCCGGCCGAAACACAGCTGTGTCGAGTCATGTTCTCCCTTATTTTATATATCTTTTAAGATTAATAAATATCTTTAATTTTTATCATCGGAGTATCATCTTCATTTTTTACCATTTTTACGTTTTTGTTTTTTTGTTTTTTTACAGTCATCTTCGCTGTTTTGTGTATTGCTGATTTATCATACAGTAGGTACAACTAGTGCATTTTGAACCCTTGGACTTTCTGCTGGTATGGTAAGCTCCTACACATCCATTTGTAGGGTTTTGAGCTACTTCACTCAGTGTCTGGCAGTGTTTCTATGAGAGAAGAAAGTGTGCTGTGCAGGAAAAAGAAGGGAGAGCATAGGCACCGGAATGGTGTGGGCCACAAACGGGGGGGGGGGGGGGGGGGGGGGAAAGAGAGCAGGAACAGAACTTGGTTTGTGTGGTCCTCTGTAGTAACAATATGTTCCTGTAATCAGTGGGTTAAATTACTAAAATTACCTGGCTGAGGTGGATCTGGGGTACTGAGCTGGAGCTGAGCTGGTCCCGGGATGAATGGAGTCAGTTCTGGGTCAGTGCGGGCCCCGACAGCACCAAGCAAGGTGAAGAAAAGAATACAAGAGAAACTAAAGAAGAAAAGAAGTATACAAGAGAGACCAAAATTCAGCAGATAAGTGATCCTCACACCTAATAATAGAAAGAAAGACTCTTAAGCAAACTTTGGGGGTTTACAGAAACACTACAGAAACAAATACTACTTATCTGATATACAAGGTACTCCTGAGTCCAGTTCCTGAAAGACAAAAGTTTGCACAAAGATCAGTTCTTATAAGTAAAACAGGATTTCATAAGTGCTAAAAGGGACAAAAGCAGCTGGCATGTTGAGTTCATAATACATATCTGACAGCCATTGAGATCTCAGGTTTCTCAAATTTTGTGGTACAAAGGCTGTACAATTTCAGTGAAAATTCCAAGTCTAATTTTGAGAGAGGTTTAGAGCAGTTCAGCGATGGGGTCCAGCTCATGACATTTTACAGTTGTTTATATAATTTGTGTTTTAAAGGATAGTTCTGGAGATATTCTTGTTTGTGAACTTTTACATATGTTTTACACTCTAAAATTAAAATCTGCAAAATAAAATCAATAATTTTGAACAATAACTGTGTCCAGTTCTTGGCTAACAAAATCATTTTTAGATTCTTTCCCTTTTTATTATCTTGGACGATGAAAACAAAGTTAGGGGGTCTTTTACTAAGGTGCACTGGCGTTTTTATTTATTTATCTCATTTGTACCCCCCAGTTTCCCAACAGTGTCAGGCTCAATGTGGCTTACAACGGACCACAGAGGCAGACACCAATGCAGTATAATGAAGCTGATACAGCAGAAAAACCTACAAGAGATATTGGGGAAGAGGAGGAATGGACGGAAGGATTAGGGAAACCTGGAGGGAAGAGGGAAGGGGAACGTATCCAAAATGTCTCTTGATTGATGCGCTTCCAACAGTGGAGACACATGCAGAGGCAGTGGGATAAGCACTTCCAAATAACATGGTCTTTAGAGATTTCCTGAAAGTTAGATGGTTGGTGATGGTTTTGATGGTCTTTGGCAAAGAGTTGCAAAGCTGAGTGCTGATGAAAGAGAAGGAGATAGCATACGTGGATTTGCATGCACTAAAAATAGGAGTGCGCTAAATGCTAAAGACACCACTGTATTCCTAAGGGCGTCTTTAGCATTTAGCGCGTGCCTAGTTTTAATGTGCGCTAAAAATGCCAGCGCGCCTAAGTAAAAGACCCCCATAGTGAATTGTACTCCGCTGTTCAATTAAAGGCTCCTGGTCTGAGGTTTTCAGCCGCTGACTACAATAATTTTAGGTAACTGTAGGATCTTCAGCCAAGACTTGAAACAGTGGTGCTAAGCAAAATTTCATTTCTCTGCCCATGAGGAAGAGTACCAGGAGGGTAGAAATAGAAGGAGAGAGAAGGTGGGGACAGGGTGTGTGTCAGAAGGGGTTGGAAGGTGAGATAGAGAGAGTGAGTGCAAAGAAGGATGGTGGGGAGAAAGTGTGCCAGAAGGAGGAAGGGAAAGGAGAGTATGATGGGGAGGAAGAAGGTAAGAGATGGGAGAGATATGAGGGGAGGGTGTGAGGAGTGAGAAGGAAAGGGAGAAAAGTAGAGAGAAGAGATGGGGAAAAAAAAACAAGAGGAGACAGATGGTGAGTAACCGGGGAAAGGAAAGATGAGAGGGGAGGAAAAGTTTCTGAGAGAAGGATGAAGAGGAGAGATGAGAAGGAAGGCCAGAAGACAGGAGGAAGGGGGAAGTACAGAGGATAGAAGCAAGGAGGGAGGTTGGAGGAAGAGAAGAGGGAAAGAGGTAGGCATAAGGGAATTATAGAGAGACTAGTAAAAAAAAGCCCGTTTCTCATTCAAATGAAACGGGCGCTAGCAAGGTAATCACTTTCTGCCATTAATGTTTTTAAGGGAAGTTCCAGCATCCCCCCTCCCTCCCAATTCCAGGTCCCCCCTCCCTCTCTCCCAGTTCCAGGGTCCTCCCCTCCCTCCCTCCCTCCATCCTCCCTCCCTCCCAGTTCCAGGGTCCCCCCTCCCTTCTTCCCAGTTCCAGGGTCCCCCTCCCTTATTCCCAGTTCCAGGGTCGTCGTCCCTCCCTCTGAGTTCCAGGGTCGTCGTCCCTCCCTCCCTTCCAGTTCCAGGCCCCCTCCCTCTGAATTTTAAAAGTCATCCTGATTTACCTCGTCGGGGTTACGGCGGCCAGCAGCAGCGGTAAAAAGCGTGCAGGCTCTGCACTTACTTCAGTTTTCCCTTCTCTGTCTCTCAGCTCTGGTCCCGCCCTCATTTCCTGTTTCCGCAAGGCTTTTATTTAACTAAAATTAATAGGTATACAGATTAATGATTTTAATTAAGGTCTAATTAAAGAAATATATAGAAATTTACAATCTCTGTGTTTTTCAATATGATGTTATGTTTAATGTTTCCATACAGAGTAAAAACCACATATTTACTCTAGGTTACCCCCTGTTTGCTTGAATGGACTTAGACTGTGCTATTTGCTCTTAGGCTAGTACTGTTCCAAAAAAGAGTCTGGTTTAAAAACAGAATTTCACTTTAGCAGCATTTTTTATGTTAGCTCAATTTGAATAGGAATTTCTCACCTCTTTCGAGACAGAGAGAGAGAGAGAGAGAGAGAGAGAGAGAGAGAGAGAGAGAGAGAGAGAGAGAGAGAGAGAGAGAGAGAGAGAGATCCTTGGTGAGACTTCTTTCTCCATGGCACATCTTTCAGTTCCTCTGTGGGGGCTGGAGTCCACCTTTTTTTTCACATACTCCAACTCACTCACTCTTCCACTCTTACTCTCAGAGTCCCCTCCTCTCGCTTACTCTCATTCACTCTGTCTAATATCTAGGAAATCCCATGTTATATAGGATTTGTCTTCATAGCCATTAATGATATGTCCTGTCATTGACTCTTGACAAGCTAACGTGAAAGTAATGGAGCTTAGCAATTCATGATTGGTCCTGCTTAATGAAGATCATGTCATGGAGGGTTGGTCCTATGATGCAAAGAACTTGTCAGCTTAAGCATACACAACCCATTCTCTAATAGGTCCATCAAAGGGAAATCTCCACAGACCTACTCTTTGACCACTTTCTTGGGTGGGCATAATTGTCCAAGATCATTGTGACCCTACTGACCTTGCACCATGGTTCTTCTGTCCCATGATCTCACCTAAACAGTCCAGGTCCACATTACAATGCACTTTGGTATACCAGCCTGGATCAATAATGCTGGCAGCTTAATTCTCTTAAAAATACAGTTCAGGCCTGGTCTGGATAGCTAGGAAGCTTCCCTATAGGCTACATGCCCAAAGTCACCCCAAAACTAACCATAATATCACACTGCTTTGGGATGTAAGTTAAAAACCAGGATGCCCCGAAAATATGTCCCTCTGGAACTGAGTAACCTGACCTCTCTGCAGAGATAACAATTCTCTCACTGGGCTCCCCTCTTAACAGTAGCACTCCAGGAAGGTAAAAATCTGTACCTCTCTCACTGGCACTTGAAAGGACATAAAAATGTATTTTTGAACCCTGACAAAACATGAAGAAGAAGAAAATGAAACTCAGAAAGAATCATTTTGCAAACATAGGCTCTGTTTTCAAAACAGGTTCACCAACTGTGCTTAACAAGTTTAAATAAGGAAACTCAAAGTTTTTTTTTTTATTAGCTCTTGGTCTTAACCATGGCTCAGTGCACAGTAATATATAAATTATAACTAACAATCTTAATGTACAAATCATTAATTAATTACCTATCACCATCAGCTTTACTCTAATTGATATAATGGTCATTCATTATGAAATAACTAGTAAAAAAGGCCCATTTCTTAATGCAATGAAACGGGCGCTAGCAATGTAATGAGTTCCTGCCATTAATGTTTCCACGGTTGTATTCTGAATACAATTGTTGTTTACATGTGTAAGATTTTTTATATACAATATTTTTTGTGTAAACTGTGTTACAATGTGGTAAAAGTTTTCCTTGTTCAGGCCCTTCAATCAGTTTAACAATCACATCAGAAGAGCTCCTTACTCCTGAGAATGCAACATACAGTTGCCCATGTGAGAGACTGAGAGCGACAGTGTGTTTTACAGACAGTGTAAGAGAGAGATACACAGAGTGATTGAGTGTGTGTGTGTGTGTATGTGTTTGAGTGACAAAGTGATTAAATGTTTGTCTTCCCTTCCGTTCTGTGCACTTGCCTCCACTGATGTTCATACCTCCCTGTATATGATGGTTTGTTAGAGATTCAATCCACTCCACTTCCCTCCTCCAAGTTCCGTTCTGTCTGATTGGTTCTTCATTCCTGTGACGTCGCGCTTGTTTGCTTGACAACTATGCAGCATTCCGTTTCCTCGACATGAGGGCGGGGAGAGTGAGAGCCAATGAAACACTGAACTACAGACTTATGAACCCTACACTGTCACAGTGCCACAGAGTCAGCTTCAGAATGTTGGAGGTACTTTTTATTATATAGGATAATAGACAGACATACATTGTGGGATACAAATGTAATAAATAAATAAATAAATATTGCAATTTCGAAGTCACTGGAACAGAATCAAATAACCATCAAGTCTGGAGAGCAGAAAATACATTGATTTTCAAATGTGAACTGTTTCTTTTTATGCTACTTTGCAAATTAATAAAATTCTTGAAATCTTAGTTATGATTGATTTCTTCCACCATAGGACTAATCAAGCTAATATTTCTTTATTATGATATTTTGTTTGAACTATCTTCAATTTTAGGGGTGGAAAATTTGAGTTCATGTCAGAAAAAAGATTTGTGTAGATGTCATCATGATCATCTGTCTTTCGAATCAATGAAATCCATACAGAATGTAGTAGAAAAGGTATAGAGAAGGGCGACAAAAATGATAAAGGGGATGGGACGACTTCCCTATGAGTAAAGGCTGAAATGACTTGGGCTCTTCAGCTTGAATAAAAGATGGCTGAGGGGAGATATGATAGAGGTATATGAAATACTGAGTGGAGTGGAACGGGTAGACTTGAATCGCTTGTTTACTCTTTCCAAAAACACTAGGACTAGGGGGCACACAATGAAGCTACAAAGTAGTAAATTTAAAATGAATCAGAGAAAATATTTCTTCACTCAACATGTAATTAAACTCTGGAATTTGTTGCCAGAGAATGTAGTAAAAGCAATTAGCTTAGCGGGGTTTAAAAAAAAAGTTTGGATAGCTTCCTAAAAAAAAAGTCCATAAGTCATTATTAAAATGGACTTGGGACATTGTAAGAGGAAAGGAGTAGGGTGGAAATGGGGAAGGGGGAGGGTGGGGCTCGAGGAGGGAAGATAGGATACCTATGATATGATATTATCTACCAAGTTGATTACTAGAATATAAATGTGTTAGATACAGGTAGGGGGAGGGTGAAAAACTAAAAATGTTTACATATTAGAATATGAAAAGTTGTGGGAAATCGTTGTATTTAGAGACAAATGTTGACTGTATTATTCCCACATGATGTTTGATAATAAAACATGATTTAAACATAAAATGGACTTGGGAAAATCCACTGCTTATTTCTGGCATAAGCAACATAAAATGTATTGTACTGTTTTGCTCTAGTGCACTTACTCTATGCGGTTGATGCACTGTAGGTGCTGATGCCAAGTTATAGAACTGCCGTCTATATGGCTGAAGCTAATAGCTGCCTCTCACTCAGTGGCCCATCCAGTGGCGACACACATCTTTGGTATATAGCTGGTGGGGATTCCCTGGCCCCGCCAGCTGAAGAGTCCTTTTTGCCTGGAGGTCCACGAGCAGTCTCAACCCCACAGCAGTCACCAGCGTGCTTCCAGTCGCCGATGCTCGCAGTGTCCCCACCTCTTGTGCATGCTTAATTCAAATGGCATCACCATGCATGCGCGTATGGGGATGCTGGTTGAACTGAGCATGCATGGGGGGAGAACACAGTGCTGGTGTCAGTGGCTGGATTCGCGCTGGTGACTGGCGTGGGGATGAGACTTCTTGGGCCTGTGGGGACTCCAGAAGATTCTTCAGCTGGCATGGCCAGGAGATCCCTGCCATCCATGGTATTTATCTTTACGAGGGGAGGGGGGTGGACAGAGAGGAAATGTGTGGGTCATGCCCACTCAGTCCACCTCCCATACCTAGCCAAAAATTGAGGTCTGGCTATGCTACTGCTCTAACTGCATGATCTGAAAGAGAGCTTGTGCACTGAATCACTAAATGTTGGCTTCTAGAGTATTTGCCACTTTTTGTACACTGTTGGGATGCTACTAGAATTTTCATTTCTTTTTCTCCTTAAATCGCTTTTTCACAGACCGAATCTCAATAGTCCAGAAAAAAAAAAAGATTAAATAAGGCAGATATAATTTAGATTTAAGGATTACGGGGCAAGCCAAATCACTTTGGAGAAGAAAAAGGATGTGGTATAAGCAAGTCTTGAAGTGTTAGGAGTGTCTCACTGGTTTGTGTGCTGTACTGGAGTAAATAATCCAGGGCAACAGGGATAAGCAGCCTGCAAATGAACTCCTCCAGACAGCCAGAGCAGGGTAGAATGGGAGGTTTTGTTCAGTAGCAGGATCCAGAGGGGGAAGAGGCAAATGGAAACTGTTTTCCAAATATTAAACATACAGTAAACACGCACAAATGCAGAAAAAAGATGATCATTATTGAAATTCATGACTTTGAGCTAATTAGAAAGGTTACTGGGCAGCCACAGGAAAAGTGTTTATTGCTCCAAGCTGTGATTTAAGAAATCACATACTGTGTTCTGTTTGACAGAGCTGAGCAGCAGGAAGAGAAGCAGAGTTTCTGTTTGTTTAGAGTGGGATTTGCCGGGGTGCTAAAGAACTGGGGGAGAGCTGGCAGGCCTGGCATGTCACAGTGCCATTCTGTGAGAGTGTTTATTTGGTGCACAGAACTGAAGGGTGGCTGTATCACAAGACGCACTGTAGAAAGCCTCTATGTTTATTTATGGAGGAAATGAAGAATTATTCCTGCACTGCATTCTTAGACATGGTAACTCTGTTCGCCAAGCTTACAGCCATATTTATTTTAGGGGTCGATATTCAAAGCAACTTAACTGGCCAGGAGAGGCTCCTGGCTGATTAAATCACTTGTGTGGGGCTATCATCAAGAACTAACCACTAAAGCCATAGCTGGCTATTTTGTGGGCGATCCTGGGGTAGAGTTGGTACTTATGCAGTTAAGTGCCTGTGTTAACTGGACAAATCAGACTGCATAAACAGTCCCATCTGTATCAGGTTCCACTTGAGTGGCTTAGTGCTGAATATTGCAGAAATGGTCAGTAGGAAAAAGGAGCTGATAATATCTCTGTATAAGTCTCTGGTGAGACCCCCATTTAGAGTATTCTGTACAATTTTGGAGACCGCTCCTTCAAAAAGATGGAAAATAGAGTTGGTCCAGAGGGTGGGTACTGAAATGGTCAGTGGCCTTTGTCACAAAGCATTTGAGGATAGACTTAAGGATCTCAGCATGTATACACTGGAAGAAAGGTGGGAAATGGGGGATATGATAGAGACATTTAAATACCTCAGGCATAAATGCACAGGAGGCAAATCTCTTTCAAGGATGACAAGGTTCAGACTAGGGTAAACAGACACATGGTAACACAGTACTCAGCAACTCTCAACTTGCTCTCAAACTAACACTTCCTCCACTCTCCAAGTCCATGAATTCGCAAATGGGTCTAAAGACAGCTTTACGCTTACCCTAGACATATTTATATCAGATCCAATTCCGTATGTTTTCTTCCCGCCAGTGGGAAAATGTTTTGCTCTCTGTTATAGGCTGAAGACGTTTATTCCATAAGACCGCTCATGCCATACTCATGTCATGTCTCCAACACGTCCCCTCTGGAGGTGTCCTGATTTAAACATACCAGCAATTTTGACATCTTTTATTTGATTATATGTTTTGGATGCTTTTTTGGCAAGAAATACACCCATCTGCCTTTTGTGCTATTTTTTGGACATTTTTCTCTTTCGAAAATGAGTCCCATAGTAACATTGCAACATAGTAGATGATGGCAGATAAAGTTCTGAACAGTCCATCCAATCTGCCCAACAGTCACACTCATTATCAGTTCCTGATTAATCCAAAAATACTTGATCCTGGTCTTTCTTTGCCATTTTTGGGACACAGGCTGTAGACGTCCACCTGGCACTGTCCTTATGTTGCTGTCAAAGCTCTCTCTAGACCATTCCAATCTGTCTTGTCCTATAAGGGACACAGCCTCTAGAAGTCTGCTGGGTGCTGGCCTTAGCTCTTCAAAGCCAGAGTCACCATCTAAGCACCAATCAACACACATGCAGTCATTAATTTTTTTTTAAATTTCATTCATTTTCTAATTAGGGATCTCTTGTGTTCATCCCATATGCTTCTCAATTCTGTCACCAATTTTGTCTCTACCACCTCTCCACAACCTCAATTCATGTCCTCTACATAAGTACATAAGTAATGCCATACTGGGAAAAGACCAAAGGTCCATCGAGCCCAGCATCCTGTCCCCGACAGCGGCCAATCCAGGTCAAGGGCACCTGGCAAGCTACCCAAATGTACAAACATTTTATACAAGTTACTCCCGAAATTGTGAATTTTCCCCAAGTCCATTTAGTAGCGGTCTATGGACTTGTCCTTTAGGAAACCGTCCAACCCCTTTTTAAACTCTGCCAAGCTAACCGCCTTCACTATGTTCTCCGGCAACGAATTCCAGAGTTTAATTATGCGTTGGGTGAAGAAACATTTTCTCCTATTTGTTTTAAATTTACTACACTGTAGTTTCATCGCATGCCCCCTAGTCCTAGTATTTTTGGAAAGCGTGAACAGATGCTTCACATCCACCTGTTCCACTCCACTCATTATTTTATATACCTCTATCATGTCTCCCCTCAGCCGTCTCTTCTTCAAACTGAAAAGCCTTAGCCTCCTTAGTCTTTCTTCATAGGGAAATCGTCCCATCCCCGATATCATTTTAGTCGTCCTTCGCTGCACCTTTTCCAGTTCTACTATATCTTTCTTGAGATGCAGCGACCAGAATTGAACACAATACTCAAGGTGCGGTCGCACCATGTTGCGATGCAACGGCATTATAACATCCTCACACCTGTTTTCCATACCTTTCCTAATAATACCCAACATTTTATTCGCTTTCCTAGCCACAGCAGCACACTGAGCAGAAGGTTTTACTGTTTCTCCATCTCTGGAAAAGATTTGTTTGTATTTACCTCTGTTGCTCCCCACTCTATCCTTTCAGAGGCTGGAAAAATGTAACTTCAGGACAGGGGTTCTCAACCCAGTCCTCGGGACATACCCAGCTAGTCAAGTTTTCAGGATATCCACAATGAATATGCATGAGGTAGATTTGCTTAAAATGGAGACAGTGCATGCCAATTTATCTTATGCATATTCATTGTGGATATCCTGAAAACTTGACTGGCAGGCTATGTCCAGAGGACTGGGTTGAGAACCCCTGTCCTGAAGTAAGCAGGAAGGGGCCCCTTTTAACTTGGCTATTTGGCACCTTGAAAATGTGGTGCCTCAGGCAGTTGTTTGTGCTTAAACCTTGGTCTGAACTAATCACAGTAGGAGCACAAGACTGTGAGAATCAGCCATGAATGATGAATACTATCATAGGATCCAACTTTTCAAAATTATTGGGGGTGCTAAGTCCAGTGGAAATAACCCTTCCCTGGACACATACAAGGAAATTCTCAATATTGGGGTGCTCAAGCACCCACAGCGCCCACAGAGTCGGCTCCTATGAATACTATCGCCAAGGAAATTTATAACTATTTTTTAAAGGGAGGCCTCAAATTACAAGGATCTTTTTTAAAAATCAAAGTTATTTGTATTTTAAAAGGTTATTCAGTGTTATCTCTAGTCTCTACATCTGTAGAGAGACTTCAACCAGCTAATTTACTGAGTTGGCCAAGCTGAAAGACTTTTTCCTTTAAATAGAATGAAACTCCAGTTTCAAAATTTGATATCCTGGGGTTGGTACCACTGCTGACTACAGTAACTCTGGCTTCTATGCTGACAACAGTTTTATCTGGAATTAAATATGTGTTTATCCCTTAAAAGCAGGTTCACCCTCAGTGGAACCAACCTGGAAGAATTACATAAGTTCATCTAATTAATTTATTCAACTTTGTTTTTTTAAGGATGATCCAAATTTGCAGCAAAATGTGCTACAGAGCTGTGAAAACTCAAAGTACATTTCTTCAAATTGGATGCTCTAGTTTGAACTTTTGGAAGACCTACTTAAATTATTATTTTTTTTATTTATTAGAATTTGTCTATACCACGGATCTCTGTTATTCTTATTTACAGGATAAACAGACAGCTTACAATAAAATGACATTACAACAGATGCAACCAGATAACAACAATTACAAATATCTCAACAACTAAAAAATGACAAGGCATCACACCACAATGTTACAAAACAACAGCTGCTCCTATCATACTGCATAAGCTTGCAAAAAAAAAAAGGAATTTTTCATCTGAAATATCTCTACTTTGAGCTGAACTCACGTTTCTATTCAAGGTTTTGGGACCCTCATATAATACTAGGAAAGCAGGCCACCTGCCATAGGTTATCTTGTGTCTCCCTGTATGTTACTGTGATATGCAGATGTTATGAGATGGCTACCTTAGCATGCGCAAAAACTGAGCATGCTCAGGGTGTCAGTTCTGGTGACTCAGAAACGCTGCTGCTGCTGACTGCTCTGGTTGGCTGAGGGGAGTTGTGTTGACCTTCAGATGTCTTCAGCTAGCAAGGCTTGGAGATCCCAGCCAGTTACACCAAGGATGTGGCAGTATGAAGCTTTTGAGTGGGCCTGAACCAAAAGGGATGGCTCATCCATGGCTACACCCCTAGTGTACATCCAGTGGGAGTACAAAACTGTTAATTGCTACTGTAGCTTTGTTTTGTAACACTGATTATACATTTCCATCCAACTGGTAATGTATGTCTAACCAAAATATACTGGCATTCTGTGTTTAGATAACCAACAAAAAACAAACAAATAAAGCAGGAACTTTTGTCTAGTTCTTAAATTCAGAATTTTTGGGTGAATATACTTTAGCAGTTTGTCCAGAGGTGCAGACACGAAGCAGATGTTTTTGTACTCATAGTCTAGCTTCTTTCCTTAGCCTACAGATTCTTAATGTGAGTGCAGTAGCCAACTGGCTACAGGATGAGCTGGTTGCAAAAGAGCAGGTGAAAAAACTGCTTTATGTCTGCCCTGTGGCATTATCTATGGCTGCCTCAGAACAATACCTACTAATTGCTGACCAATTTCTATGCTGGTGGGGGAGGGGGAAGATGAGTGAAGAAAGGGGTTAAAGAGACAGGCAAATGAGGAAAAAGCCTCAGAAACAAAAGAATGGAAAGAGACAGAGCAAAACGGGAGCTACATCTGCTGTTATGGAACCTGGACTTCTGAGTATTGAATTGCTGGGAACAGATTGGATTGGATTTATTAATTTGATATACTACAATTTACATCAGTGCCTAAGCGGCTTACAATAATTTATTTATTTATTTATTTGGTGCATTTGTACCCCACTAATAAAACATTAAATATCCAAATAGCGCATTCCTACTTCTGAAATACAACTAAAAATAATATACTCCCTAAAATACATGTACATCATACAATCCTCCATTATCCATATTATAAAACAGTAAACTCACTGAAAATACTTGTATATCTTATAAACCTTAATTATATATAATATTACTGAAATAATAAACAAAAAGCATAATAATAAGAAATTTTGTGAAAACTATCCAACCAAAAGTTCCATAAAAAAGGTGCAACATATGAAAAAGCCCACTTCCTGGTTGACAACAGCTTGCTAACATCAAGTCCAGGTAATGGGAGAAGTCCTTTTCAGTGAAGAACACAATGCCCACAAAGGAGAATACTTAGATATTTTCCTGGAAAGATACACAGGACTACCTAAAGTGAGGGCTAATGTTCCTGGGAGCATTTTATGAAGTCCACTGCAGTGCCCCCTAGGGTGCCCGGTTGGTGTCCTAGCATGTCAGGGGGATCAGTGCACTACAAATGCTGGCTCCTCCCATGACCAAAGGGCTTGCATTTGGTTGTTTCTGAGATGGGCGTCCTTGGTTTCCATTATCACTGAAAATCAGAAACGACCAAGTCTAGGGACGACCATATCTAAGGACGACCTAAATTTCAAGATTTGAGCGTCCCGACCATATTATCAAAACGAAAGATAGACGTCCATCTTGTTTCGATAATAAGGGTTTTCCGCCCCTCCATCGGGACATTTTGCGAGGACGGCCTCAACAAAACTTGGGCGTCCCTTTCGATTATGCCCCTCCACGGTTTAAAGATGCCTAAGTCTTAGGAACGCCCAAGTCCCACCTTAAACATGCCTCCAATACGCCCCCTTGAGATTTGGATGTCCTTGCGACAGACTTCTGAGAAAGACATCCAAAGTATGGTTTCGATTATACCGATTTGGACATCTCTGTGAGATGGACGTCCAAATTCCGATTTATGTCTGTTTTTGGACGTCTATCTCTTTCGAAAATGAGCCTGATAGTGTCTTGCAGCAACAGAGAAGAAAAACACCAAAGCAGACGTTATAAGATCCAGAGAGTCTTTATTCAAACAGTCCCGACGTGTCCACGTTTCGCCAATTAGGCTGCATCAGGGGTAAAACATAAACAACTAACCGGGACACACACAATACTTAGCTCTGGTAGTAAAACTTAGCATCCAAGATGACTTCAGCAGTTTCTTACTCACAGACAGCAGAGCAGCAGCTGCATACTTCTATGCACCTCACTTGGGTGCCAGCATTTACACCAGGTTTTGGTAGGCATTAAGTCTGGTGCCCAAAGTTAGATGCAGGATTCGGTGCTAAACATGATTCTATACAGGGTGTGTGCCCTTCATAGAATCACGCTTAGTACTGATTTTTTTCCGGCGCCGAACTTTGAGCATCATTTATAGAATTCCTTCCTATGTGGATAAATTTAGGCCACTAAAAAGGCTGTCCTAGCATAAACTGCACAACTTTCTGGAGAGTAGCTGAATATCTCTGCTCTCTGTAGCACCAGTGGCGGTCACTGTTCTCTCTAAGCTGAGCAGGAGTCCTCCAACTGCATTCCTACCAGTGAGGGGGTGGTGCTATAATCAGGGCTGCTGAGAGGGGGTGAAAGATACCCTCAGGCCTGGCCTCCAAGGGAGGGCCTGGTGCCCGGGTCTGTTTTTCCTCCTGTTCCTGACGGGACCTGGGTGATTGCTTCCCTCTCAGGAGCAGGAGAGAGAAAACTCCAGCACCGGGCCCCAGTGGTGTTCCTAGGCTGGCTGACACCCGGGGCGGATTGCCGATGCACCCCCCTGGGTGCAGCGCAACCCACCTGGGTGCATTTTTACCTGCCAGGGGTGGGGGGTGCCGCGCACCTGTCGGCTCCGAGTCCACTCGTTCCCTGCTGCTCCCTCTGCCCCGGAACAGGAAGTAACCTGTTCCGCGCAGAGGGAGCAACAGGGAGGGAATGAGCGGACTCAGAGCCAACAGGCGCGTGGCACCCCCCCCCCAGCAGCGTGCACCCGGGGCGGATCGCCCCCACCACCCCCCCTTGGTACGCCACTGCCGGGCCCCTCTTAGAGGCTGAGAAGAAGCAGACACAGAGCTAAGGGGCCACTGGTTTGGATAGCGGGGGGTCACCAAACTCCACCAGCAGAAGCCTTCCTCCAGTGCTGTTCTCTGCCGCATTGCCTGCCCTGTGGCTGCTTTTCCCCTCATGTCGCGCATACACGGTTTAAATTGAGCATGTTCTACGTGAAGGGAAAAGCAGCCGCAGGCCAGGCAATGCGGCTGAGAACAGCACTGTAGGAAGGTGCCTGTTGGCGGGGCTTGGGGACCCCCCCCCCCCCGGCTAGGATATGTGGAGTTGCGGCAGGGGGCAGGGAGGTGGTTTTGAGTTCTGCCCCCCCCCAATTTTTTAAGTGGCTCTGCGGCAGTCCTGGGGGGGGGGGGGGGGTGGCCCGGTAGCGGTGGCCCTGCCCTGGGCCCCGCTCAGTCTCTCGGTAGCTCTGTCTTCAATATTGTGTTTTCAATTACTAGAGACAGAGTCCTGCAGAGCTTGCCTGTCCCTCACTATGGAAAATTTGCTAGTGAAACAGCACCTCCCATTGGCAGGACTGTAGGTGGAGGACTTCTACTCAGCTTAGAGGGAACAGTGGTGGCAGCCACTACTCTCAACATATATTCAACGCCTCTTGCTGTGTGGGTAGTGGTGTTAAATGTATGGAATAAATTTAAAAACTGCAGCTGCGTGGCATTTGAATATTGACCCATTTGTTTATATAGATATAAATTGTTCACTGGATACATTACCCAGAAAGAGAAGATTTTGTAAAGGGTTCTTGTTATGAGAAGGTGAGCGAGAACCATGGCAGTGATTTGAATAGGTGTTAGCTAAAGCGTTTGTAAGAGAGAGACAAATAATTGAAAGGATTACTCTAGCAAATTAATTGCAGGATGAGTCATCAAAGGAATTGACTAGAAATAATTGATTTAGAAGCACAGATGTACAGGAAAGCAAGAGCTCAGTGACTCAGTATTGAAGGAGCTCAGCCTCTGACAGAGGAACTGGCCCTGCTGGTATGGAGTCTGGACATGTGAGTATTGGCTAACCAGGAAACTGTATATCTTAATACTTGACAAAAAGCGAGACCATCATGACCATGGGTTAAATTAATAAATTTAAAAGGTACAAGGAAGTTTACATTTTTGGCCAGGTAAGTAGAGGTTCTAGAGAATGTATGACTGTCCAAAAATAAACTGGATATTTAATGTTGGTCACAGGAAACGGCCCAGCATTGAATATCCTTTCTCAGCACCGACCACGGGAGTGGTCTGAAAATCGGCCTCTAACTAGCTGAGTTGAAACTAGCTATGTGGTGGGCATCTAGGGGTGGAGTTGGCTCTTATGCAGTTAAGTGCCGATATTCAACATAAGGTAACTGGACAAATTGAGCTGCATGAAACACAGTTCTATCTTTGTCCAATTTCACCTATGTGGTTCAGGGCTGAATATTCTCCTTAACTGGATACATGCCTACCAGCCGCACATACCCAGATATTTAATGACAGTGCTTGGACATGGCCTGGCATTGCAAATTGGGACATAAAGCCGGCTGAATATTTACCCCTTAGTTGAAGAAAATGTGTACGAGGTGGTATGGCAACGTTCTTAAAGCAATAAGTATTTGCCACGTTCTGCCTCCTACAAACATATTCTTGGAGAAAGGGGGTCTCCACCACTGACTACAGGGGTTCCTCAAAAAATGTTTCTTGTGGGCCCCTTATTTAAACTTATGCCACTTAGTGTTCACGTTCATTTGAAAGTAAAATCTAGGTTTTTTGAAACTTTGAACCTTTGTCCTCTAGACTGATTTCCTGGAACACGACTCTTACACTTTTTTTTTCTTTCCTTGAACGGAGTTGTTGTTCCTCCCATGGAGGGGCATAATCGAAAGGGACACCCAAGTTTTGCTGAGGATATCCTCGCAAAACATTCTGATGGAGGGGCGGGGAAACCCGTATTATCGAAACAAGATGGACATCCATCTTTCGTTTCGATAATATGGTTGGGGATGTCCAAATCTTGAAATTTAGGTTGTCCTTAGAGATGGTCGTCCCTAGACTTGGTCGTTTCTGATTTTTAGCGATAATGGAAACCAAGGACGCCCATCTCAAAAACGACCAAATGCAAGCCCTTTGATCGTGGGAGGAGCCAGCATTCGTAGTGCACTGGTCCCCCTGACATACTACTACTACTTATCATTTCTAGAGCGCTACTAGGGTTACGCAGCGCTGTACAAATTAACAAGGAAGGACGGTCCCTGCTCAAAGGAGCTTACAATCTAAAGGATGAAATGTCAAGTTGGGGCAGTCTAGATTTCCTGAGTAGAGGTGTAGTGGTTAGGTGCCGAAGGCGACATTGAAGAGGTGGGTTTTGAGCAATGATTTGAAGATGGGCAGGGAGGGGGCCTGGCGTATGGGCTCAGGGAGTTTGTTCCAAGCATGGGGTGAGGCGAGGCAGAAAGGGCGGAGCCTGGAGTTGGCGGTGGTGGAGAAGGGTACTGAAAGGAGGGATTTGTCTTGAGAGCGGAGGTTATGGGTAGGAACGTAAGGGGAGATGAGGGTTGAGAGGTAAGGAGGGGCTGCAGATCGAGTGCATTTGTAGGTTAGTAGCAGAAGCTTGAACTGTATGCGGTACCTGATTGGAAGCCAGTGAAGTGACTTGAGGAGAGGGGTGATATGAGTATATCGGTCCAGGCGGAAGATAAGACGTGCAGCAGAGTTCTGAACGGTCTGCCAGGACACCAACCGGGCAACCTAGGGGGCACTGCAGTGGACTTCAGAAATTGCTCCCAGGAACATAGCTCACTTACCTTGTGTGCTGAGCCCCCCAACCCCCCAACAAAACCCACTACCCACAACTGTACACCACTACTATAGCCCTTACGAGTGAAGGGCGGTACCTAGATGTGGGTGCAGTGGGTTTCTGGTGGGTTTTGGAGGGCTCACATTTACCATCACAAGTGTAACAGGTTGGGGGGGGGATGGGCCTGGGCACGCCTGCCTGAAGTGCACTGCACCCACTAAAACTGCTCCACGGATCTGCATACTGCTGTCATGGACCTGAGTAGGACATTTGAGGCTGGCATAGAGGCTGGCACAAAATATGCTTAAAGATTTGTTTTGAGGGTGGGAGGGGGTTAGTGACCACTGGGGGAGTAAGGCGAGGTCATCCCCGATTCTCTCTGGTGGCCATCTGGTCAGTTTGGGTATCTTTTTGTGTCTTGGTCGTAAGAAAAACAGGACAGGTAAAGTCGTCCAAGTGCTTGTCAGAGACGCCCTTTTTTTTCCGTTATGAGTCAAGGACGTCCATGTGTTAGGCACACCTAAGTCCCGCCTTCGCCACGCCTCCGATACGCCCCCTTGAACTTTGGCTGTCCCTGCGACGGAAAGCAGTTGGGGACGTTCAAAATCGGCTTTCGATTATACCGATTTGGACGACCCTGTGAGAAGGACGCCCATCTTCCAATTTGTGTCGAGAGATGGGCGTCCTTCTCGTTCGAAAATTAGCCTGATAGTGTTCAAGTAAAATCAAGGCAATATTTGAAAAGGCATACAGAACTCAAAGTTCACCAAACTTGTTGATCCATCGTTCTACTTCAGGGACCCCCAAACAAAATTTTGCTGAAGGCCTACCGTAACGGGGAGGGAGACTCTCCATCCCCCAGCCTTAGAGTTGCAGGTTTCAGACTGTGGCAAACATCATTTACTTTTAAGAAGGCTGCCACGCTGCCTCCCAGAGACAAGATGAAGCAGTTTATCTCCCAATAAAAGCTTTGAAAAATTTAGTTGATGAAAGCTGAAGGAAAGCATACCGCACCTTTCTCAAAAGTAAGTCATGTTTGCCGTGCCTCGCCTCCATCCCTGCAGTATAGGGTCATTGGGCTCTCATTTTTGACTGGGATCACCCTGTACTACGGCAACTGCTTTCATAGAATTTACTTCACTGGAAACACATTTGTCATGGAATATGAACACTGTAAAGATGTACCATACCAGGTCTGATTGTACAGGTCCATATTTTAAAAGGGGTTATTCACCTAGAGCTTGGCAGTGCTGACTTTTCTTTAAATGTGAACATATAAATCATTGTGGATCATATTTGATGGCTCTAGACAACCATGACCACCTTCCCCGCAAAAGCCAACTTTACAGAGAATGTGAAGTCAGTCCGGTCTTAGGGCTAAGCATATAACCCTGAGATAGCTATAAATTACATGTGGCCATCAACTCCCTCTCCCCCCATACCCTAAGCTCTGAAAACCTAGGGACAAAAGCTGGCCTCTCTGAAGGAGGCCTTTCTGGAGGATTAAGCAGCTTTTGTTGACAAAATATAAATTACAAACTCCTTTACTCCCTGGCCCGCCTTCTCAGCTGGGATCCAGTCCTTTTGGGATGGGTTCTATTATCACTCAGCAGATGAAGAGCTCAGAATGGGCAGATGTAATTATTAACACCATTGAATGGGGCGTCTTTCTGAATTATCAATTAGAAATCTCTACTGTTTTTTTTTCCACTCGCTCTGAATAGAATGGCAATGTCAGTTAATCCATTTCCCCAGAGCAGTAAAACATGCATATTTAAACAGTGAGCTGCCAGGACAGAAGAAATCCTGGGGAGTATAGAAAGAGTTCCTGACCTTCACTTCAATAAAAATTCTTTGCAAAAAAAAAATTGTACCCTTCCAACCTTACAAATAGGTCCCGGAGAGATAGCCAAATATGCCTAATGTATTGGATATCTCAGGAGCCAACAGAGGAATTCCACAGAGAAAAGAATGTAAAAGGTCAGTCTGATGTATTTATTTAACAACAAAGTTATTCTGCCAATGTGTAGACAGTGACTTTTGAAGTACAGAGATCAAAACCACAATTAAATCATCTTACAGATAGTAACTGTGAGGCCAAGTGTAGAATTGTCATATTTTGGCACATCCTTCCTTGTCAGCTGAAAGGTAGTTGTAGAAAGATTCAACTGATAAATGCAACCCAGCTGTGAAAGGACAAGTCTATTATTTGTGGTTCATTTCCAGAGTCCTTACGCTGTATTTAATTTAGAAATGACAATTTTTTTTTTAGGGCTTGCTACTGGTTCAGTGGAAGGTATATAGTCCTGTGGAGGGCCTGGATTTGATTCCCTAACAGGACTTATGTCCTCAGGCAGGGGATGGAGGCATCATGCTTGCCCCTGGGAAAAGGAGTACTAATTATCCCTTGGCAATAACACTTAAGGACCAGGTTTAGGGTCCATATTAATTGGGGTTTAGAGGGAGCTGTATCCAGTGGCCCCTTTCCTAGAACTGTAGATGTAATAGCTGGGCTGATTTGAGAAGAGAGTAAAAGGACAGGGGACCCCCACCTGAGAATTTGCAATTGAAGATTCATGGTATCTTACCCATTAGCAATCAGTCCTGAGGGATGCAAAAAGAAGAGGAAATCTACTAGGACAAACAAACAAAAATACCACCACCAGCAAAAAATAAACAAAAACATCAATTGAAGATTTTTTCCTTTTATCTTCAAACATTTTGGGTTAAAATCTGAAGATAAAGAAGAGACCATACTGATCCTGAGAAGTGGAAACGAAAGCTGTATTCAACCTATGAGATGAGGTCTTTCTTAATGATTGTGTTTTAAAGAGTTGAAAAATTGTCTTATCAGGTCTACAATGCTCCTATTTGCGGTGTATCTTGCAGTAGCTCATCCCCCCTCTTTTGCCATGGCGAGCTTTCTTTTGTGAAGGGGGACACACAGCATTAGCCATAGTGGTCTGATTCTGACAGATGTGGCTTCATTTAGCTCAGTGCCCTGGTATTCAGCCTTTGTTATTCAGAGTCACTTTAGCAATGAGTCAAGCTTCAAAGAGTCACATTCAATTGCTTCTTCTTTTCCCTTGGAACTTTAAGTTCAAGCTCTCTTCTGTTACATGCTGTTTGGAAGATGATAAAGGGCAAAGGAGATACATGGACCATTATGAAGCATCACATATGGTTCCTACGCAATGTAATAGCAACAGAAAGCGTATCATATACTTTCTATGCGTGAAACTTGGAGATACAAGGCACTGTACATCCTTCTCCTGTGGGAACTTTATAGTGAAAGAAAATCAAACAAAGAGAACAGGGCTAAGAAAAGTGGATTAATTAATTGTGATAGAACTCTTATATTTATGTGAGATTAAAGTACATTCCTAGATAGGATTCTCCCAAGCCCTTTATGGAAGAAGCAGCTAACTAGCTAGTCACACACACAAGGACTAACATTGACTGCATGTATTATAGCAGGACTTTCTTATTTAACTCCTACCCTAGCCAAGATTGCTTTCACGCACATTTTTGGATTTCACATGCAACTTTTCCTTTAGTCTCACTTATTTTTGATTTAACTCCTGTTACTTTGTCTGATCTGTCTATATGTTCTACCACCGCAGTATTGTCCAACAAAAAAGGAAAGCCAAACACTCCCACATGAACCGAGGCAAACAAAAGAGGGTGGGACTATCTCATTGGTCATTCCCACGCTCTTTTGTCTACCGCCACAGTATTCCAGTCATTTTATGAGTAAGTGACCACTTATGCACTTGAATGACCTCTCATAGAACACTGATTAGCAGAAAAGTGCATGCTATGATTTAATACCCTTTTAGATATCCAATCTATCTTATTGAATACCGATAGAATCCAGCTAAAGAAAAGTTTATAGGTGTTGGGCTATGAACCTCAGCCGTGCCACACTGCGTCCACACACTCTACCGCAGAGACTTATGCACTCACCTTGTCATAGGTTCACCAGCCACCACCATCCTCAAATACTTAGTTTATATCAAGTTTAAAGAAAAACAAGTTTATATCAAGTTTAAAGAAAAACAAATCAAAATAACTTATTTATCTTATTAAATTTAGTTGATACTCATCTTAAAGATGGAAACTTCACGCAGTGCGGCATGACTGAGGTTCATATCCCAACACCTGTAAACCTTTCTTTAGCTGGATTCTATCGATAATCAATAAGATAGATTGGATATCTAAAAGGGTCTTAATTGGTAGGGATCCAGCGGAAGGCATTTTTGTCAAGCCTGTTTTTGGTTGATTGCCATGATTTAATAGCACATACTTCACCAGTGGATGAAGTTTGGACAAAGCGTGGGTGAGACACACAGGTACACTTGCAAATCATAGAATATTATTGACATGTTCTAACACATGCTTAGCTGTATTTTTTTGTTACATTTGTACCCCGTGCTTTCCCACTCATGGCAGGCTCAATGCGGCTTACATGGGGCAATGGAGGGTTAAGTGACTTGCCCAGAGTCACAAGGAGCTGCCTGTGCCTGAAGTGGGAATCAAACTCAGTTCCTCAGTTCCCCAGGACCAAAGTCCACCACCCTAACCACTAGGCCACTCCTCCAAGGAAGGTGGGAATGACCAAAACGGTGGGAAAAAAAACCATAGGTCCTTTATTAAACACAACATAAACAAGTCCTATGTGGAGTGCACACACTAACCCTTGCTTATAGATGTGGAGCAAATACTGTAAAGACATTTATTTATTTATTTATTTATTGGGATTTATTAACCGCCTTTATGAAGATATTCTGCTTGGAGATGGATTAGCACACACTTGGGCTCAGGCATTTATACCTGGAATAGCAGGGGTGGGCAACCATGGTCCTTGAGGGCCGCAACCCAGTTGAATTTTCAAGATTTCCACAATGAATATGCATGAGATCGATTTGCATAGAATCGAAACCCGATTTTTGACGTCCTCAACTGCAGTCCATCACGGAGATGAACAAAGATCACGGAGGCATGTCGGAGGCATGGCGAAGGCGGGACTGGGGTGTGGTTATCAGCCGAGGAGAGATGGGCGTCTTTAGCTGATAATCGAAACAAGAAGGGCATTTTTGACGAGAATTTGGTCCGCTTTATTTGGACCCTTTTTTTTTCAGGTCCAAGTCCCAAAAACGTGCCCCAACTGACCAGATGACCACCAGAGGGAATTGGGGATGACCTCCCCTGACTCCCCCAGTGGTCACTAACCCCCTCCCACCAAACAAAATCCACTTTACAAACTTTTTTTCCCAGCCTGTATGCCAGCGTCAAATGCCGTACCCACCTCCATGACCGCAGAATGTGTTCTATTCTCTGACAGCCTTTCCCTGGTTCTGATGTGGGTCTCGGATGAGTGTGACACCTTTTCTGTTAAGGGCACTGCAAAGTCACATCAGCAATGCATCGTGGTAGGTGTAGGGTATTGGGCTCCGTGATTCCACTAGCTTGTGTTATATGCTCACGATGTTGGTAGTTGGTAGGCTCTACTCCCATGGTGCTTTTCCCTCTACTTACTGGGTCAGAGTGTGCCCTGTTTTGTTTCCGGTAGTCCATGAGGTAGTGGCCATTTGTGTAAGACACTTTTAGATCCCTTTCATGTGTTAGCCACGTTACAGCACTTAGTTCTTACCTTGAATGTTGTTGAAAGAGGGCATTGTACACCATTCTGCCAGCTCGGACCTACTGCTAATCTCAGTACCAGCGAGACTCGTTGCCAGTGGGGCACAACCTCTGATCTGCAGTTAACTGTGAGTAAAGGTGCTTATTTAAATAAAGGACATTTTCAACGAGATTAGTCTTCAGGTGTGAACTGCTGTGCCAAGGTTATACACCAGCAACAAGTTCTGTCCCTGGAGCACTTTTAGTGGGTACTGCAGTGCATTTCAGGCAGGCAGACCCAGGCCCATCCCCCCCACCCGTAACACTTGTGGTGGTAAATGGGAGGCCTCTAAAACCCACTGTACCCACATGTAGTTGCCCCCTTCACCCCTAAGAGCTATGGTAGTGTTGTACATTTGTCCCTCCCATGACCAAATGGCTTGGATTGGGACGTTTCTGAGCTGGGCGTTTTTAGTTTCCATTATTGCAAAAAAAACCCTCCCACCCATCTCAGAAGGGACCAAATCCATGGCATTTGGTCCGTCCAAACTGTATTTTCGAAACAAAAGATGGACGCCCATCTTTTTTGATAATACGGTCTGTCCCGCCTCTTCACATACCCGTTTTCGGACACAGACGTCCATGGCAGATCAAATTTAATGTAGACAAATGCAAACTGATGCACGTTGGGAAGAATAATCCAAATCATAGTTACCTGATGCTAGGGTCCACATTAGGAGTCAGCACTCAAAGAAAAAGATCTATGTGTCATTGTAGACAATACGCTGAAATCTTTTGCCCAATGTGCTGAGATGGCTAAAAAAGCAAACAGAATGCTAGGAATTGTTAGGTAAGGGATGGAAAATAAGACCAAGGGTATTATAATGCAATCTCACCTTGAGTATTACGTTCAGTTCTGGTCGTTGTATCTCAAAAAAGATATAGTGGAATTAGAAAAGGTTCAAAGAAGAGCGACCAAAATGATAAAGGGGATGGAACTCCTCCCATATGAGGCAAGGCTAAAGAGTTTAGGGCTCTTCAGCTTGGAAAACAGATGGCTGAGGGGGGATATGATTGAGGTCTACAAAATCCTGAGTGGTGTGAATTGTTTTTTCACTATTTCAGAAAGTACAAAGACCAGGGGGCACTCAATGAAATTACATGGAAATACTTTTAAAACAAATAGGAGGAAATATTTTTTCACTCAAAGAATAGTTAAACTTTTGAACTCATTGCCAGAGGATGTGGTAACAGTGGTTAGCATATCTGGGTTTAAAAAAGGTTTAGACAATTTCCTGGAGGAAATGTACACAGTCTGTTATTGAGATGAAAATGGGGAAGCCATTGCTTGGCCTAGGATTGGTAGCATGGAAATGTTGCTACTACTTGGGTTTTTGCCAGGTACTTGTGTCCTAGATTGTCCACTGTTGCAAGCAGGATACTGGGTTAAATGGACCATTGGTCTGACCCAGTATGGCTGTTCTTATGTTCTTATCCATCTCTCCCTGTTTCTCTCCCCACTCCCCACCCACCCTTACTTTTCCCCATAAGACTATCATTGGAATGCTTTATGTTTCACTTATATATTCTGATATTTGTCAACATGTGCTCATTTTTGTTCTGAAGAAGAAGGTATTGCCTTGGAAAGCTAATAAAAAACGTATTAAGCTGGTACAACAAAAAAGTTGATTTTTACCACGAGCTAAAAAGACTAGCGTGGCTTTGTAAAAGGCCCCTTTTTACCGAAGTGGGCGTACCTAATGCAGCTTAGTTAAAAGGCCCCTAAGTAATTAATTTTCTTCTTTTACTATCACTATAAAAGCCAAACATAAACCACATTATTCACCTAACAGTGAGGTAAGAAGAGAAAATGTCCCCCTCTCCAGTATTAGTGCAGAGGGATGTTTTTTGTTTTTTGAGGAGTATGTCGGGGGGGGGGGGGGCAGTGACGACAATATATATATATATTTTTTTTAAAACAAGCAAACGTGCTGGCCACAGCTAACAAACTTTGCATGGGGGATCCTGTATATCCTGCTACCAGCATATCTTCTAAGAAGACATCTTCTATTGCAGGAAGTCTGTGGAAGACAGAAGAGCTAGACTGAATCCTGAGATTGTTGATGAGTTCTTATTCATCCACAGATTAAAAAATCATAACAGTGCTTCATAGGGCATATTTCTCCCCTCTAGGGGATACAGAACAGGTTGTATTTTCTACCCCTGGACATTTTAACAGGGTGGATTAGATTCCATCCTTTTCAACCTCATGATGACTCCACTAGCCAAGACCTTATCCACCCAAGGCCTTAACCCATTTATCTACACTGATAACGTTACATTATATATCCCCTACAAACATCTGGCAGAAATCACCAACGACATCAAGCTAAGCTTAAACATCATGAACTCATGGGCAAATGCATTCCAACTAAAACTCAATACAGAAAAAACACACTGTCTCATCATCTCATCCCAATACAATACATACAAACCCACAAACATTAACACCCCAGGATACACTCTCCCTATCTTAGATAGCCTGCAAATTCTCGGAGTAACAATCGACCGTAACCTATCACTAGAGACCCAAGCAAAATCCACCATAAAGAAGATGTTTTTCTCAATGTGGAAACTCAAACCCATGAAACCATTCTTCCCGAGGGAAATATTTCGTAACCTGACACAGTCAATGGCACTAAGCCACGCAGATTACTGTAATGGAATCAATGCGGGATGCAAGGATCAAATCATAAAGAAACTTCAGACCACCCAAAACACAGCAGCCAGGCTTATATTTGGAAAAACGCATTTTGACAGCGCTAAACCACGCCGAGAAAAATTGCATTGGTTGCCAATCAAAGAATATATCACTTTCAAAATCTGCACGACTGTTCATAAAATTATTTACGGCGAGGCACCGGGATACATGACAGACCTCATCGACCTTCCAACCAGAAACACCACAAAATCTGCACGATCATACTTAAACCTCCACTACCCAAGCAGCAAAGGACTCAAATACAAATCCACCTATGCATCCAGCTTTTCCTGCTTAAGCCCACAATTATGGAACGCATAGCCAAAAGCAGTAAAAACTACACTTGACCACCTACATTTTCGGAAAGCACTAAAGACAGACCTGTTCAGAAGAGCATACCCCAATGACCCAACATAAAAATACCTGGACACTTGCGACACAATCTAACCAAAGACCGTAACGGACATTACCTGACTCTTCTTCCCCCTTTCCCTCTCTAAGTTTCCCCCAATTGTACCTACCATACATGTACCTCATTCTACCACAATATCACTTTGTATTCATTCATACCATGTATTTGTTCAGGCCAGAATTGGTTAACGCCGTTAATGGTAATATGTAAGCCACATTGAGCCTGCAAAAAGGTGGGAAAATGTGAGATACAAATGTAACAAATAATAATAATAATAAATAAGAAGTCAGGTATTGTTGGGGTTGGAAGCTTAGAGGGTGGTGGTGGTGAGAGGGTTATTATAGCTGCTCGTTGTTATTATTGTTTTCTATTTGTAATTTATACAAAACAGTTGCACAGCATATTGTTCCTTTTTATACTTTAATAAAAGATTTAAATATAAAATCATAAGTGTTCAAGGCTTCTGCAGATGAGAACAGAGCCCACGGGGATGAGGACAGAAACTGTGGGGACGGAGCCGGGTTGGAGACAGGACCTGTGGGGATGGGACAGGGATGGAGATGGGGTCTGCAGGGATGGGGTGGGGACAGAGACAGAACCCACAGAGATGGGGCAGGGACGGGGCCAAATTTTGTCCCCCATGTCATTCTCTAGAAGTTTGTACTCTGCCTAGAATTGTGGATTGAGCAGATTGTAAATATTGCAAACAAATATATAGTTGTACAGACATATTCAGCAGCATAACAAAATAGGCAGCACTGTTGAATTTATGTGTAATTTGAAAACTTCTAGATTAGATGTTTCAAATTATATGTTCCTGGTAAGCTGAATATTGACCTGCATATATTTATTTGGGGTGTTTGATTATCTATTTATTTTTGTGATTGAATACCTCTTTTTATGGCTGATGAGGAAGTTTGCACGGCAGTTCCAGCTGGACAATTTACAAGGATTAGCTGAGCATCAGTGGCGTAGGAAGGGGGGGGGGCGGTCCGCCCCGGGTGCACGCCGCTGGGGGGTGTCGGCGCCTCGCTGGTTCCTTGCTCTCTCTGCCCCAGAACAGGTTACTTCCTGTTCCGGGGCAGAGAGAGCAAGGAACCAGCGAGGCGCCGACACCCCCCCAGCGGTGTGCTCTTGGCGGATTGGTCCTCCCACCCGCCCCTCACCGCCTTCCAGGTATGTTCTCGCGGGCGGGCGGGCGGGGGGGGGGGGGGTTGTGCTACGGAGGGGGGAGGGTGCGTCGCGCTGCACCCGGGGGGGGGGGTGCGCAGCGGCGACCCGCCCCGGGTGTCAGCTGCCCTCGCGACGCCACTGCTGAGCATCTGAAGTCTTTTCCTCCATTCAAAGAGAGAAGTAGAGGAGTGTGGTAGCCGTGTTAGTCCACTCTTAAGGTTATCAATAGAAATCAAACAAAATAAAACATGGAAAAGAAAATAAGATGATACCTTTTTTATTGGACATAATACATTTCTTGATTAGCTTTCGAAGGTTGCCCTTCTGAGGAAGAAGGGCAACCTTCGAAAGCTAATCAAGAAATGTATTAAGTTATGTCCAATAAAAAAGGTATCATCTTATTTTCTTTTCCATGTTTTATTTTGTTTGATTTCTATTGATAACAAAGAGAGAAGTAAAATCTGTTACACTTGCTGTGATTTATGGCATATCAAGGCATTTTACCAATATTTGCCCTTTAAAGTGTGCATATTTCATACCAGTGATTATGGTAGCATTATGGGTTGGATTAAGTAAATGGTGCCAAAAAATAGGCACTGGGAAAAATCCACGCTTGGCACTAATCTATAAAGAGAGCACCAGACTGAACACTCTTCATAGAACAGTGCATAGTGCACAGTCCTGTGTTCAACTATGGATGTGAGGACTTACACCAACTGAAACCTGGTGTAAATCCCAGCACGCAAGTTAGGCATGCAACTCCCAAATTTATAAGTACATAAGTATTGCCACACTGGGACAGATCAAAGGTCCATCAAGCCCAGCATCCTGTTTCCAACAGTGGCCAATCCAGGTCACAAGTCCCTGACAAGATCCCCAAAAAGTTCAATACATTCAGTAACACTTCGTAATTTTCTGTCCCTCCCACGGCCATGCCCCCTTTTGGGTTGCACGCGAGAAGATTTAGACCTGATTCTTTATGGAATTGTGCACAGACAGTTACAGATGCAACTCCAAAGTAGCATCACCTAATGCCAATAACTGATTGCTAGCAGCTAATTATTGGGTGTTAATTGCTCAGTAAGGGGCCTTTTTACTAAAGAGTTGCTGCGCGGCAAATCAGAACTACCGCAGGCCTAGTGTGGTCTCCAGCAGTACTTCCTCCCCCAGCATGCGGCATTTCTGGCACTACTGGAAAGTCCAGAAAAATATTACCTCAGGGGGTTGCCCGGTGGTAATCGGGCAACACTGTATGCTGCCTGGTTACTGCCGGATTAGCGTGGGCGCCCTTACCACCACCTCAATGGGTGACAGTAATGGCCCCCCCAAAAATGGCTGCATGGTAAGTGCAAACGTGCTGCGAGACCATTTCTTTTTTTGGACTTTTTACCCACTACGGTAAAAAGGGCCTTAGCGTGCGGCAAAAGTGGCCACCGATGCTAGCGCAGGGCCCCTTTTACTGCAGCTTAGTAAAGCGGCCCCTAAGTCATTTAGTTGTGCGTACAACTCAGGATTGAGCCAATGTTTGAGTACCCAAACTTGGTTGACCTCTATAGAATCCAGAGGTATGTGTATAGATACTATCCAATTATTCCAAGCTGAGCAGTTGAGTACATCAAAGAGTCTTGCCTAGATGAATAACAATTGAACCTTATCCAATAATTTGAGATGGTATGTGCCCTTCACTGACTGGATCGTTTATATCTTACTTTATTAAAAAAACATTCACAGTTTGTGTTTAATGCCATTTGTCTGTGCATCAGATTGTAATTAACAAACTTACATATTTTATTCATTTGTATATTTCAGGTTTTGACCTGCAGCTTTGCAAAGTGACGGTATGGTGGTTTAAATAATATGTTGGTGCTCTTAATTTTTTGCTTTTTTTGACCTGGCCTTATATGGTACAAGCTGTCTTGTGTGAACTCTAACTGGGTGGGCTAGCCAGCCAGCAGAATCACAAGCTCGTCCCATTAAATTTATTATGTTTACTTCTTATTTCAACAAACCAACCTGGATTTCCATGCAATACAAAGAGGGTAGTTTTACATGTAAAAATCTACATCGAGCTAAGTTTCAATTTAAAGGCCAAACAAAAGAGCTTGAATTCCATTATCTCATACTTTCTCTGCAAGGGGAAAACTTTGCAGATTCTATTTTATGAAGTACAGGAATCCTTAGACTATGGGGGAAGTTACTCCCAGGAAAATTGCAAAGGGAAAGGGTGGAATACTACTGTGAAACATAATCTTTTACAAGCTCTTATTCAGTATAGTGATAGCCAGTGGTGTTCCTGGGGGGGGGGGCAGTGGGGGCGGTCTGCCCCGGGTGCACGCCGCCGAGGGGGTGCCGCGTGCGCCTGCCCTCCGTTGTCCCATGCTTCTTCTCTGCCCCAGAACAGTTCCTGTTCCGGGGCAGAGAAGAAGCATGGAACAACGGAGGACAGGCACGCGCGGCACCCCCCCGGCAGCGTGCACCCGGCGGGGGGGGGGGGGGGGGGGGGGGGGGGGGGGTCCTTCGCGGGGGTTAACATAAAACTTATAATTTTGTTAACAGCATAACAATAGTAAAATAACCAGGAATAAACATAAATACAATAAATGAGATAAACAAGAAAACAGTAAATTGAAACCTAATAGAACTTTTGAATTTTTTTTACATGCCTGAATGCTCTCAGATTTCCCTACAGGAACAGCCAGAAGATGGCATGCAGAGAACTTTATAGTGGGACCATAGGCTGAGTTTGGGAAAATGTGAACTTTGATCCAAAAACGAAGGGTTTAGCTAGTGTTTTTGACTAAAAATTCCCATTAGAGTGTCTGTATGTTAATCTGAATTCAAATAGAGCTCTCTGATTGGATGAGCAGCTCCTGTTAGAAAATCTGCCCGGAAACAGAGAGGAGAGGAGAGAATCAATGGGTGGGTGGGTGTGGATGGCTGGAGGGGGGGCAGGGGAGAGGAGAGAATCAATGGGTGGGTATGGATGGCTGGAGGGGGGGGGGGGGCAGGGGAATGAGGACAAGAAATGAAGAAGAAAGGCAGAAAAGAAAGAAATAAATGGAAAGGAAGCCCTGGAGACGGAGTTAAGAGGACAGATAGCAGCAGAATCGGATACTGGGCCAGCATGATCAGAAAAACAAAGTCACCAGACAACAAAGGTAGAAAAGATCATTTTATTTTCATTATAGTGTTTGGAATATGTCCACTTTGAGAATCAGGTGCTCAACATTAAATGTTTATATTTATTTACTTATGTATGGCATTTTATCCCACATTAAACATGAATTAGGATGTTTTGTGGCTCTACATGAGAATTGTGATATTATGATCCTTGTTTCATATTGTTGACGGGCTGCATTTTCCGTATGGGTGGTATATTGGTGTATTAGGTTCTGCCCAGTGTAATATTTATGGTACAGTAAGGTTCTGAGTGTGTTTTTGCACAAAGTTGTGCATAGTGTTTTGTAGTTGAGCGATTGTGGTTAGTATATGCTTTGAGCAACCACTTTATTCTTTGACATATGATACATATCTAATATCTAAATTTAATAAAAGGTATTCATTGTGACTTTTATTTTTATTTATTTTTTCTGTGTGTTATCAGACAATTATAGATTTAAGCTCCACCTCTGGCCCATCCCTAACCCCGCCCCCTTTAGCCTCCCCAACAGTTGGGCCACCGACTGCCTATGGCGCCGATTCAAAATGGCTGCTGAGAGTTCAAGCGGCGGCCTCAGGAGACTTCTGCTTAAGATGACTCAAGCTATCTGAAGGACTATTCTTAAGTATTCTTAAGGGTGAGGGGCAGTGTTCTATAAACCCCCTCATATCCTGTTTTCCCTTGGGGATTTGTCTTCAGAGAGATCACTGACTAAAATCACCCTAGGAGATAATCTACCCCTCCCCCACCCTTTTATATTCACATGAAAGGTCAGGTAGGAGAAGCAGGAAAAAAAATGTTGGTTTTGTCTCTAGAAGGTGTTACAGTACTAAGCACACAATTTGGTTCGGAACTCTATTTCACTAATTGTAAATTTAGGAAACAAGAAATATGTCCACAGAAAGGCTCTAGCAAGGGTCTCTTTCCAAAAAACCCAGGAAGACAGAAAGTACAGTGCAAGAGAACAGATGTCACACTTGCCAGTGCCAGCAGCACTGAAAACTGCTTCTTCACTTATGGGAAGAGAGGAAGCAGCAGGAATTTTCCCCACCAGGAGGAAGAGAAACAAAGGAACAAGGATGGGGAGAGAAGGAACTCAAAACCTGTAAAAAGAGTAGCACCAGGAACTGTTTCGGCAGACAGGAGTGAATTAATAGGATGATTCTCGGAACTCCCATGGTACTGGCAACAGCGCAAACCCCATAATGCCAAAACAGTGCAGAAAAATAGCTCTCTAATGCTTAAAATAAATGATATTCAAATTATAGATTTACCTCCTGGGCTGGCTTGCAGTTCATAGCAATTTACAAGACTAAAAAGTAATAGTTTAAAAAGAAAGGGACTCCAAATTAGGATAGAAAAATACTATTTAAACTTAACAAAATACATATACAACCAGGGCTGCCGAGAGGGAGGGAGCAAAATTCCCCAGGCCTGGGCTTCCAAGGGGGGCCCGGTGCTGGGGTTTCTCTCTCTCTCTCTCCTGCTCTTGCCGGGACCTGAGTGGCGCTGCAGCCGGGGCCCCCTTGGAGGCTGGGAAAGACTCAGAAGAGCAACTCCAGCGCAGCTCTTCTGCCCAACTGAGCAGCTGCTTTTCCTCTCAGGGTGTATGCTCAGTTTTGAAACCGAGCATGCCCTGAGAGAAAAAGCAGCCACAGGGGCAGGCAATCGGCAGAAGAGTAGCGCTGGAAGACGTCTTCTGCTGATGGGGATCCCCGCCAGCCAATAAGGTATTTCGCGACAGCAATCTGGGAGGGAGTGGCCGTGATCTGGGGGGGGGGGAGGTGGCGACCGCGATCCGGGGGTGTGGCAGCAGCCCTGCCCTGGACCCGGCAGCAGCGGCCCTGCCCCAGGACACGATTTCTTTAATGGTTTAACTTGAAAACAATCGATTGTACTAAGGGACAGTCTTTGCTTTGCACGTATTGAGAGATAACCTATACTGTGCGTGGGGATAAGTCCCGTCACTGCACATCAAATCTATTATTTATTTATTTATTAGGATTTATTGACCGCCTTTTTGAAGGAATTCACTCAAGACGGTGTACAGTAAGAATAGATCAAACATGAGCAATAGGCAATTACAACAGTAAAAATATTCAATAACAATAGAAAGTATGGCGTGGAGGGGCATAATCGAACGAAAACGTCTATCTCCATGGGCGTTTATCTCCGAGAATGGGTCCGTGAAGGGGCGGACCGAACCGTATTTTCGAAAAAAATAGACGTCCATGTTTTATTCGACAATTTGTGAGCTGGGCGTTTTTGTTTTTCAGCGATAATGGAAAATGAAAGCGCCCAGCTCAAAAACGAATAAATCCAAGGCATTTGTTTGTGGGAGGGGCCAGGATTCGTAGTGCACTGGTCCCCCTCACATGCCAGGACACCAACTGGGCACCCTAGGGGCACTTTTACAAAAACAAAAAAAAGGTAAAAGAGCTCCCAGGTGCATAGCACCCTTCCCTTGTGTGTTGAGCCCCCCAAATCCCCCTCAGAACCCACTGCCCACAAGTCTACACCATTACTATAGCCCTAAGGGGTGAAGGGAGGCACCTACATGTGGGTACAGTGGGTTTGGGGGGGTTGGACGACTAAGCATTAAGCAGCACAATTGTAACAGGTGGGGGGGGGGATGGGCCTGGGTCCACCTGCCTGAAGTCCACTGCACCCCCTAACAACTGCTCCAGGGACCTGCATACTGCTGCCAGGGAGGTGGGTATGACATTTGAGGGTGAAAATAAAAAGTTGTGAAACATAATTTTTTGTGGTGGGAGGGGGTTAGTGACCACTGGGGGAGTCAGGGGAGGTCATCCCCGATTCCCTCTGGTGGTAATCTGGTCATTTAGGGCACTTTTTGGGGCCTTATTCATGAAAAAACAGGGTCCAGGAAAAGTGCCCTAAATTCTAGCTACAAACGCATACTTTTTTTCCATTATCGGCGAAAGGCGCCCATCTCTGTTCGGGTGATAACCATGCCCCAGTTCCGCCTTCACCACGCCTCCGACACGCCCCCATCAACTTTGTACGCTTCCGCGATGGAGTGCATTTGAAAACGTCCAAGTTCGGCTTTCGATTATACCGCGTTATTCGTTTTTGTGAGATAAACGTCCATCTCCCGATTTAGGTCGGAACTTGGGCGTTTTTCTCGTTCAATTATAAGCAGGATAGTATACTACTTACAATGCCAACACAATACGTAATAGAACATTTTAATTGATAGTAAAGGGTAAAGCAAAGATGTAACATATAGATAGGTAAGAGAGTAAGAAGAGTTAGAAAGTAAGGTGACTGATTTAAAGAAAGATGCACATGAGGTCAGAGAGATGGTCAAATATTATCTCAGCTAGGGTTGGAGTGGATAAACATGTCCTGCTGCAGTATCATATTTGACCTCTGACGCAGGCACTGTGCGCCGAAACACAGTCCGTATATGGTCACTAATTGAAGATCGTTTTTCAAGTTAAACCATTAAAGAAATCGTGTCCCGGTTTTGAAGGCTCTTGGTGGTTCTTAATGATTAATAGAACATAATTTGCATGTAGCAGTGATGTTGATAACAATGCCCATTTGCTTCAGTTAAATTTATTTACAGTCTACCAAAATATTCAAAAAGCTTTACTTTTCTTCTTCTTCTTCTTCAAATTTTAGCTCATGGCTTTGTAATTGTCTCTCACTTTATCCCAGGTTAAGGAGCTCATTTTTGAAACAGAAAAATGTTCACAAAGTGGCAGATGGACCTTTTTTTTTTTTTTGCCAAAATGTCCAAATTGCTATTTTTTGAAACCCATTTTTAAGAAAAATTTCTGTACAGTTTGTACATAGTCCATCCAAATCACAAAGAGGCATGTTGGGGAAGTGTTGGGGCGGCATTTGGGCATTCCCAAAATGCAGATGTTTTTCTGTCATAATGGAACAAAGCAAAAAAATGTCTGGAACTAAAAGAAGCTTTGGTCTAGACCCGTTTCAATTATGCCGTACCAACGCAGCTGCCGGTGGTAGTTTCGCCTCCAGCACATGCCAATTCGTGAATCTCCTATGAGGAATTGTGTCAAAGGCCTTCATGAAATTCAAGTAGACTACATCTAGCACATGTCCACTATCCAATTCTTTGGTCACTCAGTGAAAAAAAATCAATCAGATTCATTTAGCATGATTTTCCTCAGACTTTGTAATCCAATGGATTCTAGGAATTCACTATCCTTTCCTTGAGCAGTACCTCTATTACCTTTTCAAACACTGAAGTGAGGCTTACCGACCTGTAGTTTTCCACATCTTCTCTGTCCCCCTTTTTTGGAAGATGTACTATATCCTCTCTTCTCCAGTGGCGTACCAAGGGGGGTGGGGGGGTGGGTGCACGCCACTGGGGGGTGCCACGGCGCGCGCCTGTCAGCTGAGTTCGCTAACTTCGCTAACTTCGCTGCAGCTCCCTCTGCCCCGGAACAGGTTACTTCCTGTTCCGGCCAGGGCAGAGGGAGCTGCAGCAAAGTTAGCGAACTCGGCTGACAGGCGCGCGCCGCGGCACCCCCCCCAGCGGCGTGCACCCAGGGGGGGGTGTCATTTTGCCGGGAGGAGGTGTCATTTCGCCGGGGGTGGCCGTGCTGCACCCGGGGGGGGGGGGGCGCGCATCGGCGATCCATCCCGGGTGTCATGCTGGCTAGGATCGCCACTGCTCTTCTCCAATCCCACGAAATCTCTCCTGCCTCCAAGGATTTATTAAACAAACCTTTAAGAGGACCCGCCAGAACCTCTCTGAGCTCCCCCAAGATTCTGGGATGGATCCCATCCTGCCCTATGGCTTTGTCCACTTTTGTTCATAAACACTTTCTTCCGTGAATGATGTGATATCTATTTCATTTCCTATATGTATCTTTATCAGCCAACCAAGGTCCTACTCCAGGATTTTCTTGTGTGAAAATTTGTTAAGCATGTCCACATTTTCCTCATCACTCTCCACTTAGCGGTTTGCAGCATCTTTCAGCCTTACAAATCCATTTCTAGTCTTCCTCCATTCATTAGTATACCATTACTTTTGTCTTTATCCATTTGTTCTTCTGCCTGAGCTTTTGCCAATTATATTTCTCTCTTTTGCTTCTTTCAACTTTAACTGGTAATCTTTTTCTGTTCATCCCCTCTTGTGTTCTATTCTATTTCATGAACACCTCTTTTGTCTTTATTTTCTCAGTCATCTGTTTTCTTTCTGTCTAGACTCCAGATTTGCTTCGTTGCTGATATGTGAGTTACTAAGCTGGTTTATTTTAATACCTTCTCTACTGCTGTCACTCTTGGTAAGGGTGACTTTTGGAGTTCACCTGTTTCTTTTTAACACCCCCACCTTCTAGTTTAAATGCCTAGAAATGTATTGCCTGAATTTATTTCTTATTAAGGATTCTTTTTCCTGCCAGAAAAGGATGCATCCTATCATTACAAAATAGCCTTTTCTTTTTTCATATATTCTTCTTGGCACCAGATTTTGAGCCACCTATTAAAGTTCTTCATATTACATGGTCTTTCCTCACCTTTTCCATAGGCATGCAGTAGTTCATAAAAAGCTACAGTCTTGCTGAGGAACTCATCCCCTCCCCCAGCTTCTAGAAAGCTCTCTGTATTAGAGGTATGCTATCCATGGCCAGATGATTTATTTCCATGTGGATTATAACATGAACCCTAGAATCTTTCTTCTGTTCTCTGATCACACTCAGTGTTTGGCTTGTATTCCTTCTAGCTGAGGAACCTGGAAGGCATATCACTTTGTTAGGGTCCATGGAGTCTGTTCCTAATTTAATGCTTCCGATAATGGAATCCCCTAACAGCAAGACCTTTTTATTTTGAGATGTTTCTTTTATGCTTTGAGAATGTGATTTCCTTTAAGTGACTGGCTTTGTCTGGCTTCATTTCAATTCTGATTTCTTGAGTATTATAATGTTTTAATCCTGCAAATGAATTTTGTAGGGGAATCTCTTGGTTGGGTGGTATTTCCTGATGTGTTGAAGCTTTCGTTCTTGCAGTTTCATTTCATGTTTTCTGGTTCTATTGCTTCCCCATGTTTTAAAAAGATTTGTTAGCTCACAAACACCTTTCAAGTATTTAAACGTCTGTATCATATCACCCCTGTCTTTTCTCTCCTCTGGGGTATTCAAATTTAGATCGTCAAGTCTGTCTTCACGCGTCTCCTGGCACAGAACCCACACCATTTTGGTCGTCTTCCTCTGAACCACTTCAAATCTTTTTGTATCCTTAGCAAAATACAGCCTCCAAAACTGAACACAG